>NC_090376.1:55651781-56251781 GCF_036365525.1 Heterodontus francisci | reverse complement strand
TAAATATTGACATAGTCTCTTCTTCAATCATTAACTCTGATAGTGCATTGTATTACCTCACAATCTTCTGTGTAAAAAGGTTTCTGTTACTGTCTGTCCTTTGGTGATTCGATGTAAGTCTGCATAGCATCATAAATTGATTTCTCCCTGTTACGACCAGGTCAGCAATGTGTCTAGGGGGTTTCTTGCTGTCTTCACCTGGTCTTATTGTAACAGGGTTTAATTTTAAACACACTGTGTTTTGAGCTCCCCTTTTTGTGAATCCATGTTCACGGTTTCCAATTATCAGGCAAATAACTGAGCACACACAGGCTTTCTTTGGTTTAAAGCAGAAAGATTAAATTTATTAAACCTTAAACTTAATTCTAATACGGTTCATGCCTGCGGATATACGACACACTCACGCTAGCATGCACACGTAATATAAACATGCAAATAGGGACAGGAAAGAGTAGAAGAGATAAGTAGAACAGTTTGAGGCAATAGCTTGTTACTGTTTCTCGAGCTTGCTGTAATCCTTGATTGTAGTTATATTATTGTGTGTTGTTGGGGCCCAGTAATCTTCTTAAAACTTTGTCCAAACCTTTCTCTCTTTGAGTTTCCTGTCTCTTCAATGGTTTCAGTTCCCTGAGAGATAGACAGATAGGCAGAGGAGATGTTCTTAGTTCCAGGAGAGCACACAGCATTCTGCTTCAAATCCCTTTGTTTGGGAGTTCAAATTCAAAAACAACTCCCAAGTTGCCCAGCAGGCTAGTCAGGTGACTAGCTCCTTATATGGAACAGTCTCTTCAAAAATCCTTAGTGGGGAGTGTAAATTTGCAACAGCCATAGTCATGTGGCTAAAACTGGTCTGACCATTTCTGTGTATTGGGAAGCAACTGTTAGGGCCCCAATTGTTTCAACATTGTCTGATATTAAGCAAATATCCTTCCACTCAGGGCTTGCGATTTTAAGTTTCTGTTCATATGGCGAAATAATGTGTGCCTCAGTCTTGGCAGGTGGGGGTTTGCCTGAAACCTCCATAGCCAGGGGAATGGAATGCAATTTGAAGAAAATGGCACATTTCATTACAGAGTTTGAGAGAAATATAAGATACAGAAAGAAAACCAGGCATCTCTCTCATTCATTTACCACTCTTGAAGCTCGTTAAAAATGGTCTGTTCTGGGAGGGGGTGGGGCAGGGCTGCTTTAACTCCCCCTTTTTTTTCTCCAGGAGAGTTAGTAGGGGGGCGGGTCTGTCCTGAACTCCCTGATTCATGCAAAGACATCTGGCTTCAGGTGATGGGTGGTTCCCTTTTCCTCTGACTGGGAGGGGGAGGGGGAGGGGACTCTGTTAGTCTCTCCTTTGTTCTCTGGGACACTCCTACCTGCAGGTATTTGTGCAGACATAAGTGCATTTTCCAGTAACCCTTCGACTAGGTGAGGCATCACCCGCGGTTTCTCTGCCCCTAGTGGTCTCTTTTTGTCTCAGCAGGTTCCTGTAAATGCTGCTCGCAACTCTGGTGGGGTGCTTTTAGAGTCTGTATTTACATAGGAGGATGTGGGGTCTAACTTTTCACATTTTTCTGGGTTGGTTGACCAGGCGGTAGGGGTTTTCATCCGGGATTCTTCCCGGACTTCCTTTAACCTGCCCTCTGGGTCACTTTTTCCCCTTCTCTTTCTAAACTTTTGCCAGCCATGTGCCTGCCTGTCCCCTTTTGTTCTCGTCGGGGGTCCCTTACAGTTCACCAGCCCTCTGCTGGAGGGTCCTCCTAACACTGGTACAGGGCTTAGGGGTGAAGGTTTCACTGTAGGTTGGGGTTTCTCCTCAACCTCGCACATGTGGCAACTCCTGCAGTACTCCACCACATCTTTGTGGCATTCTGGACAGTCAAACAGCTACCTTATGCGGGTTTTAGTCTTTCGTACACCGACATGTAGTCTCGTCAGCCCTTCCTAATATTTCTCTCCGGTATCTCTGAGGCACCACTAACTGGTGAACTACTGTCCAGTCCTTGTCCTCAGGTCTGTGAGGAGAACTCCATTTCCTCCTCAGTACCTCATTCTTTAACAAGTAGCAGTCAGGGACTCTCTCTGCTTCACTCTCAGATTGGTGCTAACCCTCGTAATACTGGGTCAGCTCGCTGAGCCTCTGCTAGGGAAAACCCATTTAATTCATTCCCTGGGTCGCCTAACATTCCAAAGAAATTCTTGGCCAGGCAGACTTCATGGTCATTTGCCTGCAGTGTCAATGCAGTCTCCTCTGGGGGAGCTGGTTTGCTCAGGGCCTGACCCACTACACATTCAGGAACTCGCGGGAGACTGTCTCCTGCCCCCGCCCTGTCTCTCTGACCTCCTGCAGTCTTTCTTTCACTACTGGGGGGGGGGGGGGGGGGCTACCACCTTCACCCCTGCCAGATTACCTAGGAACAGATCAACCCCATCCACAGGCAAACTAGGGACAATCCCTACAGTCACCGGTCCTGAAACTAGGTCACACTCCAGGTGCACCCGATGTACCTGTACTGCCTTCCAATATCATTCACCACCGTTTTGGTGTTCACTGCACTCTCTGGGGGAAAGGTCAGGCCTTTTCCCAGTAAAAAGGATCTGTTGGCCCGTGTCCCTGACAAATCACTATTAGCTTGCTTGCCGCATTCGAGGGGTATGGGGTTACTTTCCCTTCAGATACAAAATCCTGGTAACTTTTAGGAATCCTATTAACTTTGTCTGCACAGGCCGTAGTAAGCTTCCTGGGTTGCACCCTTACAGCAGTCAAAGCCACAGCCCATTCCATGTTTTCCATTAGGCCCTCGTTTTCACTAAGCGGGTGTGCCCTGACTCCCCTTTAATTTCCAGCAGTCAGCTCTTAAATGCCCTGCTTTGTTACAGTGGAAGCACACAGGTCTCTGGGTCTCACTCTTGCTCACAGCACCTTTCTTTTTGGGTGGAGAAGGGCCCCCTGTATCTCCTGCTTTCCTTTCTCTTCCAGGACTGCCTGGGCTTCTATCACCTTCCCACCCTTTGTCCTTTTCGGATTTGTGGGGGTGACCAGGAAAGGTTCTCCCCTGGGAAACCGACTTACAGATTAAAGAAAATTAAT
This sequence comes from Heterodontus francisci, assembly GCF_036365525.1. Lineage (NCBI taxonomy): Eukaryota > Metazoa > Chordata > Chondrichthyes > Heterodontiformes > Heterodontidae > Heterodontus > Heterodontus francisci. The sequence goes on along the minus strand of NC_090376.1, from coordinate 56,248,699 downwards.
CGGCCAGAACAACTGCTTGCCGGGCTCCCTGAATCTGCTGCTCCTCGATATGAGGATGGGAGAGAGTTTTTAAATTCCTCTAACAGGATTACATCTCTGAGATTCTCATAGCTGAACTGTATTTTTAAGACCCCAGCCACTGATCAAAGGCCAGCTGCTTGCCTCTTTCAAACACTAGATAGGCTTGATTGGCTTGCTTTTTGAGGGTTCTAAACTTCTGGCGGTAAACTTCAGATACTAATTCATAAGCCCTGAGGATAGCATTTTTGGTCAGTTCATAGTTTGATGAACTCTCATCTGGCAGCGAGGAATAGACCTCATGGGCTTTTCCAGTTAGTTTGCTTTGCAGTAAAAGAGACCAGGTCTCAGCTGGCCATTTTAGCTGCCTTGTCAGTTTCTCGAAGGACACGAAAAATGCTTCCACATCTTCCTCATTGAATTTTGGAATCAATTGGGTGAGTTTTAGCAATCTTGTACCCAAGCCTGAATTCTAACGCTCCATATTGGCTATGCTTTCACTAGGTTACTCTGTCACACCCTAGCTAACTCAAATCGCCATAACTCTCTTTCTTCACATTCATTCTGGAATTTCCTTTCTCTCTCTCATTCTTTCTCCTGTCTTTCTTTCTCTTTCTCCTGTCTTTCTTCCTCTCTCTCATTGCTTCTCCTGTCTTTGTTTTTCTTCACGTTCCATTTGGAAGGCTCTTTCTTTCTCTTCCCGTTCCTTCTGGAAAGCTCTTTCTTTTGCCCTCTCCTGTCTCTCTATCTCTTTCTTTTTCCCTCTCTCTTTCTCTTTCCCTGTCTTTTAATTCAAGTTTCTTTATTTCCAATTGCATCTTTGCTAGCAGTATCGTGTCTGGCTCTGCTTCTGCTTTGTCAGATTCAAGAGAAAATTGATTGGCCACTAGCCTTAGGAGTTCAGACTTCCTAGCGCCTTGCCACATAGTGATCCCACATTGCTCGGCCATTTTTCTCAACTCTTCCGTAGACAGTGCTTTTAACTTATCCCAAGTTACTTCACCCTGGCTTGGAGAGCTACTTGCTTCAGTTGCAGATATGTTCGTGCTCAATCACACACAACCACAAGAAAACCTGTAATAGTTTGCTCTTTTTGATTGGGAACAATTTAGATTCTCACTTCAAATTTCACTTGTTTGTGGGTAACAATCCGGACACTAGCACCCAATTTCTGTTACGACCAGGTGAGCAATGTGTCTAGGGGGTCTCTTGCTGGCTTCACCTGGTCTTATTGTAACAGGGTTTAATATTAAACACACTGTGTTTTGAGCTCCCCTTTTTTTGAATCCATGTTCACAGTTTCCAATTATCAGGCAAATAACTGAGCACAAACAGGCTTTCTTTGGTTTAAAGCAGAAAGATTAAATTTATTAAACCTTAAACTTAATTCTAATATGGTTCACGCCTGCAGATATACAATGTGCTCACGCTAGCATGCACACGCAATATAAGCATGCAAGATAGGGACAGAAAAGAGTAGAAGAGATAAGAATAGTTTGAGGCAATAGCTTGTTACTGTTTCTCGAGCTCGCTGTAGTCCTTGATTGTAGTTATATTCTTGCATTTCGTTGGGGCCCAGTAATCTTAAAACTTTGTTCACGTGGCAAACCTTTCTCTCTTTGAGTTTCCCGTTTCTTCAATGGCTTCAGTTCCCTGAGAGATAGCCAGGCATACCCAGCTGTAAACATTCTACCTCAGGATTAACCTTACATACACTCATCTGACACCACCTGTGTCTGGAACTTACGCAGATCATATGTTATCATGCAATCTCAAGGTAGACCTCATACATATATCAAAGCAAAATACTGTGGATGCTGGAAATCTGAAATAAAAACAGAAATTGCTGGAAATACTCAGCAGGTCTGGCAGCATCTGTGGAGAGAGCTGTTTCAGGTCAATGACGTTTCAGTTCTGATGAAAGGTCATTGACCTGAAACATTAACTCTGATTCTCTCTCCACAGATGCTGCCAGATCTGCTGAGTATTTCCAGCACTTTCTGTTTTTATTTTAGACTTCACATATATTGGCTGGGAATTTGAAGTCAGCAGTGAAGCAAGAATGCTTGCCGCTGACCTCAAAGGAAGCTGCGCTGAAAGATCGAGCAATCTTTCTGGCGAGAATTTCACCTCTATCACCACACAGTGGTACTGCAATTGATTGTAGTGTTCTTTACTGGGAATTCCCAGCTGGAATGATGTCATCAGGCTGTCCTGGCAGTCAATCACATTAAAGGATTTTCAAAGATACACAAACAGGAAACAGAAAGCACTAAAATAAAATCATTTTTAAACATTTTTACATAGAACAAGTTAAAGATTGGGACATACACATGGGGTGAAGGTAGAAATTAAGGTGAGGTGAGAGTGATATCAAGGCAGCATTTTGTAGTATAATGTAATATAGCGGACACTGGGTTGTTACTGGGAGATTATGTAAATAGACTGTGTACAACATCACAGGAAGTGATGTAATGTAATCTGTACAGAACCTCTTGTAGAATTGTAGATGAAACCTTAGATGCATGAGGTATAGAATAAACTCCCATTATTTTAACCATCAAACTCATATGTTCTGTACTAAGCCTTGATAGTTATCAGATTATATGATGGCAGCTGTTACATATTGTTATACTATCTGTAAAGTGCTAGGAATTAATTATCTAGGAACTACTTGTTATGTGTAAGTGTTCCAGTGAGGCCATATTCACAGCTGCACTGGAGAGTCACGTGATATGTAATAGAAAACCAGTCTGACCAGTCCTACAGTGGGCAGCATGCTGGCTGAACAAATAAATGAAAAGCTCAAGCCTTTCCAAGTTTAAAGTGTGATTATTTCCAACATGTGGGAACCAGAAAACAACAAGACAATGTAATATGGTGGCAGTGAGTAAACCTAGAACATTTTAAAGGAATTTGATTGGGAAAATTGACCCAAATTAGTGTCAGAGAGAGAGAAAGAAAAACTAAATGAATCGTGCGTGAACGAAAAACGAAATGTTAGCCAGGACAGGAATGAATGCACAGCTACAGCCCATAATGAATTGGGAAGCTGATGATGTCATAGAGGCATTTGAGAAGTTTAAACAAAAGTGCAGACTGACATTCAGTAGTTTCCTAAAAGGCACTAGTGAAGAGGAAAGGGTCAGCTATATCCTTCTGTGGGCTGGAGATAAAGGATTACATTTATTTAACAGCTGGGATCTAAGTGAAGAGAACAGCAGAAACTGAGACAAAATTTTTGAAAGATGCAGCACCCATCTCCAGCCAAAATCAAATCATTGGATATACCGATATGAATTTCATGGCCCCAGATAGGAATTAGGTGAGGGTATTGACAATTTTGTAACAAGATTGAAAAATGCAGCCAGTAAACGTAAATTTAAGGACAAGGATGAAAGGTGATAGATCAGCTCATTTGGGGTTCTGCATATCCTGAAGTACAGAAAGCTCTATTTCGAAAGGACAAGCTCACAAGATCGCAAGCTGTAGACACTGCCAGAGCACTTGAAGCCACAAGCAGACAGATGAAGAGACTGATTACCAAAACGGCTCGCCTTCAGTTCAACCAAGAGAAAGGCAGCAGGATTGATGCACTGAAACAACAACAAAAGAATGTACACCAGACAGAGAGAAAGACATGCAGGAGCTGTGGATGACCACATGAATTGACAGACGGAAGGTAGTATCCCGCATATGGATCAATCTGCAGAGCTTGCGGAAAGACCAATCACTGGGAAAAGATGTGCAGAACAAGGCGTGAAGGTGGTAGATGAGTCACCAGAGCCAGACTAACAGGGCGACTGAATAGGGAAAGAAATCAAAACATCCATACCCTGATGGGTTCAAGAACATGATAGACATAGGAATCATACAATTGCACGAAATATCTGGATGTGGCAGTTCCCAGAGAAAAGAAATTCACACAACCATTCAGATCAGGAAGCGGGTGAGAAACAAGCCCGCAACGATAAATCTGAAGGTGAAGATTGATACTGGAGCACAGAGTATCATCTTGCTCAGACTGTACCAGAAGATCTTTCCTAAAGTTTGGAGGAAAATGGTTATCCGAAAAAATATGCTCTGAAACCAGACAACAGCTAGGAACAACCCAAATCAGAGGGACACACAAAGGAAAAGATGTTAACTGTATGCTCTACGTCACTGAAACAGATGGTCCTGCTATCCTGGGGTTGAGCAGTTGTGAAGAGCTGCAGATTATCTCAGTAAACCATGAAGTGAAGGAGGCGACACTGGGGGTTGAAGACAGTACACTCATTGAAAAGTGCCCTCCGATCAGATGCAAAGAAGATCTGGTACAAATGTACCCAGTGTTTTGATGAGACGGTTGGATGCTTTGAAGATTTTAAGTATCACATCACTATTGACCCAGTGATGAAACCAGTGATTCATCCCCCATGTAAAGTACCAGTAGAAATAAAAGGAAAGCTTGAAAGACAGCTCCAAGAAATGGAAGAAAAGAAGGTGATTGCCAGAGTCACATACCCTACAGATTGAATAAATTCTATTGTGGTGAGAGAGAAGCCAAATGGATGGCTAAGAAGTTGCCTAGATCCCAAAGGTCTTAACCAAGCAATAAAGAGGGATCACTGCCCTATTCCCACACTGGGAGAAATCACACCAGCACTGACAAAAGTTTTCAGCAAGCTTGATGCCAGAAATGGCTACTGGAATGTGAAACTAGATGCAGAATCTTTATTGTTGACAACATTCAACACACCCTTTGGACAGTACAAATTCCTGCATCTACCCTTTGGCCTCAAAGTGAACCAGAATGTGTTCCAATAGAAAGTAGACAAGACATACAGGGGATGCAAAGGAGCAGCTGGCATAGCAGATGATATCCAGATATATGGTGTAGATGGAAAAGATCATGACAATCATCTCCATGAAGCCAGGGAGAGAACCAGGAAAGCTGGGATCAAGCTAAACGCAGACAAATGCATTATGAAAGTGACAGAATGCCAGTTCTTCGGAATGGTGTATACACCTGACTGAGTCAAGCTGCGTCCTGAAAGAATCTCAGCCATCTCTGGGATGGAAGCCCCAAGAGATAAGAGAGAGTTGAGAAGCTTCCTCGGTTTGATACAATCAATGAGCTCCTTTATTCCGTACATGTCGGAACACATAGCAAGCTTACAGGAGCTGATGAAAGAAGGTGTAGAGTACCAGTGGTCAGAGTCACATGACAGGAGTTTCAATAAACTCAAAAAGGTAGTATGCAAAGAGACAAGTCTGTCATACTACGACAGAAAGAAACCTGTCACTCTGCAAGTAGATGCTTCCACAAAAGGACTGGGAGCAACTCTGGTACAAGAGGGAAAGCCAATAGCATTTTCATCCAAAGCTCTAACATCAGCTGAGACAAAATATGTCAACATAGAAAGAGAGCTTTTGGCAGTCATGTATGGATGTGAGAAGTTCCACACATATCTCTATGGGAGAAAGTTCATAGTGGAGAGTGATCATTGTCCACCGGAGCAGATCTACAAGAAAAATCTCTGTAAGGCAACAGCAAGACTTCAGAAATACTCTTGAGGCTTCAGAGTTACGATTTCACTCTGAACTGTAAACCAGGAAGAGAAATGGTGCTGGCAGACACCCTATTTCAGTTGTCACCACAGGAGAAACATGTGATAGAAGATCTAGGTATAAAGATTCATCACCTAATGAATCACCGAAACTTAGTCAATTTAGAGATGAGACCAGCAAAGATGAGGAGTTACAGATGCTATCTCAGCAAGTGATCCAGGGATAGCCTGATAAGATACAGCACACACAGCCAGCAATACGGCAGTACTAGTCTATCAGAGATGACATCTCAATAGATGATGGTGTTCTGCTGGCCGGATCCAGAATAATCATACCCAAAACAATGCAGGAAGAACTTCTCCAAAAGATAAATGAAGGCCACATGGGAATGGAAAAGTGTAAGCTCAGAGCCAGATCAGCTGTGTACTGGATAGGCAAGTACAAAGATATCGAAAATATGGTGTCTACATGCAATGTATGCCAGAAGTACAGAAACACACAGCAACACACAGCAAAAAGAGGGGATGATAGCTACTGAAGTATCCACCCAAATCATGGCATACTGTAGGAGTCGATTTATTCACACATAATCAAGAATGGTATCTCATCGTCGCAGACTACTAAAGTTCCCTTTTATCCAGAAGGTGATAGACTTGACAGCCACAACAATCATCTCAGCAGTAAGAGTTCTGTTCGCTGAGCAAGGGATTCCTGAAAGGTTAATATGTGACAATGGCACCCAATTTACACGCAGAGAATTTAAGGAATTCGCTGACCAGTATGGCTTCAACACCATCACCTCATCACCACACTACCCATGGGACACGGATTTATAGAAAGACATGTCGAGATGGGCAAAAGAACACTTGTGAAATGCCAAGAGATGTAGGAAGACCCAAACCTGGCCTTATTGTCACTTCGATCCACACCCCTCAAGGCTGACATGAAAACACCTGCAGAGCTGTTGAATGGAAAAAAATATAAAACAACTCTGCCAAGCAAAATTGGAGTTACAGATAGTGATGAGGATTGCCAGAGGATACAGCAGGATATAGATCGGTTGGAGACTTGGGCGGGAGAAATGGCAGATGGTGTTCAATCCGCACAAATGTGAGGTAATGCATTTTGGAAGGTCTAATGCAGGTGGTAAGTATACAGTTAATGGCAGAACCCTTAGGAGTATTGACAGACAGAGAGATCTGGGCCTACAGGTCACTAAAAGTGGCAACGCAGGTGGATAAGGTAGTCAAGAAGGCGTACGGCATGGTTGCCTTCATCGGTCGGGGCATAGAGTATAAAAATTGGCAAGTCATGCTGCAGCTGTACAGAACTTTAGTTAGGCCACACTTAGAATATTGCATGCAATTCTAGTCGCCACACTACCAGAAGGACGTGGAGGCTTTGGAGAAGGTACAGAAGAGGTTAACCAGGATGTTGCCTGGTCTGGAGGGTATTAGCTATGAGGAGAGGTTGGAAAAACTCGGACTGTTTTCACTGGAACGACGGAGGTGGAGGGACGACATGATAGAGGTTTACAAAGTTATGAGCGGCATGAACAGAGTGGATAGTCAGAAGCTTTTTCCCAGGGTGGAAGAGTCAGTTACTAGGGTTCATAGGTTTAAGGTGCGAGGGGCAAAGTTTAGAGGGGATGTGCGAGGCAAGTTCTTTACACAGAGGGTGGTGTGTGCCTAGAACTTGCTGCTGGGGGAGGTGGTGGAAGCAGGTACGATAGTGACGTTTAAGAGGCGCCTTGACAAATACATGAATAGGATGGGAATAGAGGGATACGGTCCCCAAAAGTGCAGAAGGTTTTAGTTTAGACAGGCATCAAGATCGGCCCAGGCTTGGAGGGCCGAATGACCTGTTCCTGTGCTGTTCTTGGCCGAGGTGGTTCCGGAGGTTTGCAAGATATCGTCTTGCATCAGGTCTTGTGCAGAAACCAGACAAGGAGCAGATCAGTACACGATTGTACACAATGGGGGTATGTGCAGACGACATCCTCATTACTCACGGCCTAGAAGAAGAGAAGGCTACATATGAAGAAGCTATTCAAGCACTCGAGACTTACTTTAATGTAAGAAAAAAATGTCATTGTGGAGCTGCCAAATTTAATAAACGTACCCAGCAGAAAGGGGAGAGCATTGATTCATTTATCAATGACTCATACAAACTCGCAAAAGATTGTGAATATGCCAGCTTAAGGGAAGAGCTGATTAAAGACAGGACTGTGGTTGGGGTATTAGATGACGCCCTTTCAGATCATCTACAGTAGAGGGATGTACTCAAGTTAATGAAAGTGATTCAACTGAACAGACAAGCAGAGGTTAGAAGGTTTAACTGATCCGTTGTTCGACGGGACAGGGAGAGTCCAATCTTGAAAGTAGCAGACTCAATTGAAATTAAGAAAACGAAAGGACAAAAATGGTGGTGAAAGAGAATAAAGATGGGAAGGACATCTAGTGGTAGCTGCAACAATTGCAGCAGGTGTGGTCAAGAGCGGCACGAGTGGGAAAACTGCCCTGCCAAAGATGCAGAGTGCTTTTCATGCAGAAAGATGGGATACTTTCAGTCAGTGTGTCATAGTAAAAAACCAGCACTGAATACAATAAAGGGAAATCCCGTGAGAGCAAAAAAGTTAATGAAGTACATGATATCCAAAGTGTGGAAGTACCTTTTTCAGTGAAATCCAGGAAACAAGTGAGTTACTGGATAGCAGAAATTCTTGTGGAAGGAAACAGGACTAATTTTAAACTGGACACTGGAGCAGCAGTTTCGGTACCATCAGAGACAGAACCGTGGCTGAAAAAGAAAAGTCTCAAACCAATAGGCAAAAATATTATGGGCCTGGAGGCATCAAGTTGAAGGTAATGGGAGAGTTAAAGACAACATTGAGCTACCGGGGAAAGGAAATTACCTTTAAGGTCTCAGAAATTAAAAATCAAAGTTGTTCCCTCCCAAGTAGGAAGGCTTGCATAGACTTACAACTTCATATATAGAGTGGAAGAACTCGGATGTAAGGAAGACCAGCCCAGAACTTTTAGATCCAAATTTCCAAAATTATTTAGAGGACTGGGGAAGTTAAAAACGGCACACCATATTACTCTAAGGAAGGAAGCAGAGCCAGGGTGTTTGTATACGCCTAGGAAAGTTCCTTATCTACTTCTAGATAAAGGAGATTGAGTTAATGACAAAACAAGGAGTAATTTCACCTGTTCACCCTTAACAAAACCTACAGGATGGACAACGTGGTCTTCTCTACACTGGGGAGACCAAACGCAGATTGGCTGAACATTTTGCGGAACACCTCCACTTAGCCTGAAAGCATGACCCCGAGCTTCTGGTTGCTTGCCATTTCAACACTCCCCACTGCCCTCATGCCAACATTTCTGTCTTTGGCCTGCTCCAGTGTTCCAGTGAACATCAACACAAGCTTGAGGAGCAGCATCTGATCTTTCAATTAGGCACTCTATAGCCTTGCGGACTAAACATTGAGTTCAATAACTTCAGAGTATGACTGGCCCTTTTTTAAATTTTAATTTTTTAACTATGTGCCTGTTTTTCATGTAGTCAGAGCTGCTCATTACTCTGCTATTAACACTCTCTGGATTAATGCTTTATCATTCACCACAAGCATTAACACACTCTTTGCCTTTGTCCCAAGACAGCTTTGTTATTTAATCTCTCCTGCCCTCTGCACTATCAAACACCTTCCCCTTTGTTCTCTCCGCCACCCCCCTCTCCTTCACTTGCTTAAAACCTAATTCTTTTCTAACCTTTGCCAGTTCTGATGAAAGGTCACAGATCTGAAACATTAACTCTGCTTCTCTCTCCACAGATGCTGCCAGACCTGCTGAGTATTTCCAGAACTTTTTATTTTTATTTCAGATTTCCAGCATCTGCAGTATTTTGCTTTTATTTTAGTGTTTAATTCACTGCCACTTCTCTTCCAGCAATGCCTACCTTGAAGAAGTTCTCTTCTCTGACGTAATTTTCATTTGTCTCTTTTACCTTGTTCACCTTCATTGCTTTCTATTTCCCTACTGGTGTTTGATAAAGCGTCTACCAAAACTTGTTTTCACTGCCACATCTCCTTCCTCAGCGACTGCCTCCAGCTCCGACTAATTCCACGTGGATTCCAACTGAAGTTTCATCCTTCATGTTTTGAATCAACTCAGGATTACAGGTATTTCTGAGAAATACAACGTTCCTCGGACTGTTGCTCTCGCCGCATCCGGAAATCCACACTCAGTGCCATGCGCCACCACATGTACACACTGGATCTCTCTCTCCAGAAGCACCACCTCACCTTATCTTAAAGCTGTTCTACTCCGCAGTTTCATTTCATCCTTCATCTTATCCGTCATTAACAAAATACTTTTTTTCTTCCTTTCAGGTGTTAAGAAACGCAAGCTCCAGCAACTGATGGGGACTAACACCCCTCCAGATCCTTTTTTCCTGTGACCCCCCCCCCTCCCCTCTGATCTGACCCCTTGCCGTGTATTCACTATACCCTCTGACCTTCCTCGCTCTGATGCTGAACGATCTGTACTCAGCAAAGGACTCAGTTTTATCCCCATAGGCCCCCACCTGAATGAATTTCGCACTCAGCATGACGTTGAGCTCTTCTTCCATTGCCTTCGCCTCCAGGCTCACTTCTTTGACCAGGTGTCCTCCCCCCGACCAGCAGACCCATTCACCCGCCTCCAGCATTCTCCCTCCACCTGGACCCCCTCCCTCTGGCCTCTTATGCACTCTTGATCTTTTCATTGACATCGGCCATCTCAATTTCTCTGCTCCCCTCACTCACTCTAACCTGTCTCCCTCTGAACTTGCTGCACTCCGTTCTCTCAGGTCTAACCCTGACATTGTGATCAAATCGGCAGACAAGGGTGGTGCTGTTGTTGTCTGGCGTACTGACCTCTACCTTGCAGAGGCCGAATCCCAACTCTCAGATACTTCCTACTACTTCCCCCGGACCATGACCCCACCACCAAACATCAAGCAAACAGGACTGTCACTGACCTTTTTTTAATTCATTCATGGGATGTGGGCGACGCTGGCCAGGCCAGCATTTATTGCCCATCCCTAATTGCCCTTGAGAAGGTGGTGGTGAGCTGCCTTCTTGAACCGCTGCAGTCCATTTGGGGTAGGTATACCCACAGTGCTGTTAGGAAGGGAGTTCCAGGATTTTGACCCAGCGACAGTGAAGGAACGGTGATATAGTTCCAAGTCAGGATGGTGTGTGACTTGGAAGGCAACTTGCAGGTGGTGGTGTTTGCTGCCCTTGTCCTTCTAGTTGGTGAAGGTCGCGGGTTTGGAAGGTGCTGTCTAAGGAGCCTTGGTGCATTGCTGCAGTGCATCTTGTAGATGGTACACACTGCTGCCACTGTGTGTCGGTGGTGGAGGGAGTGAATGTTTGTAGATGGGGTGCCAATCAAGCGGGCTGCTTTGTCCTGGATGGTGTCGAGCTTCTTGTGTGTTGTTGGAGCTGCACCCATCCAGGCAAGTGGAGAGTATTCCATCACACTCCTGACTTGTGCCTTGTAGATGGTGGACAGGCTTTGGGGAGTCAGGAAGTGAGTTACCCGCCTCAGGATTCCTAGCCTCTGACCTGCTCTTGTAGCCACGGTATTTATATGGCTACTCAGTTCAGTTTCTAGTCAATGATAGCCCCTAGGATGTTGATAGTGGGGGATTCAGTGAGGGTAATGCTGTTGAATGTCAAGGGGAGATGGTTAGATTCTCTCTTGTTGGAGATGGTCATTGCCTGGCACTTGTGTGGCGCAAATGTTACTTGCTACTTATCAGCCCAAGCCTGGATATTGTCCAGGTCTTGCTGCATTTCTACACGGACTGCTTCAGTATCTGTGAGTCACGAATGGTGCTGAACATTGTGCAATCATCCGCGAACATCCCCACTTCTGACCTTATGACTGAAGGAAGGTCATTGATGAAGCAGCTGAAGATGGCTGGGCCTAGGACACTACCGTGAGGAACTCCTGCAGTGATGACCTGGAGCTCAGATGATTGACCTCCAACAACCACAACCATCTTCCTTTGTGCCAGGTATGATTCCAGCCAGCGGAGGGTTTTCCCCCTGATTTCCATTGACCTCAGTTTTGCGAGGGCTCCTTGATGCCATACTCAGTCAAATGCTGCCTTGATGTCACGGGCAGTCACTCTCACCTCACCTCTTTTGTCCATGTTTGAACCAAGGCTGTAATGAGGTCAGGAGCTGAGTGGCCTAGGCAGAACCCAAACTGAGCATCACTGAGCAGGTTATTGCTAAGCAAGTGCCGCTTGATGGCACTGTTGATGACACCTTCCATCACTTTACTGATGATTGAGAGTAGGCTGATGGGCCAGTAATTGGCCGGGTTGGATTTGTCCTGCTTTTTGTGTACAGGACATACCTGGGCAATTTTCCACATTGCAGGGTAGATGCCAGTGTTGTAGCTGTACTGGAACAGCTTGGCTAGGGGCGCAGCAAGTTCTGGAGCACAGGTCTTCAGTACTATTGCCGGAATATTGTCAGGGCCCATAGCTTTTGCAGTATCCAGTGCCTTCAGTTGTTTCTTGATATCACGCAGAGTGAATCGAATTGGCTGAAGTCTGGCATCTGTGATGCTGGGGACTTCAGGAGGAGGCCGAGATGGATTATCAACTCAGCACTTCTGGCTGAAGATTGTTGCAAATGCTTCAGCCTTATCTTTCACACGGATGTGCTGGGCTCCCCCATCATTGAGGATGGGGATATTTGTGGAGCCACCTCCTCCAGTTAGTTGTTTAATTGTCCACCACCATTCACGGCTGGATGTGGCAGGACTGTAGAGCTTAGATCTGATCCGTTGGTTATGGGATTGCTTAGCTCTGTCTATTGCATGCTGCTTACGCAGTTTGGCACGCAGATAGTCCTGTGTTGTAGCTTCACCAGGCTGACACCTCATTTTGAGGTATGCCTGGTGCTGCTCCTGGCATGCCCTCCTGCACTCTTCATTGAACCAGGGTTGGTCTCCTGGCTTGATGGTAATGGTAGAGTGGGGTATATGCCGGGCCATGAGGTTACAGATTGTGATTGAGTACAATTCTGCTGTTGCTGATGGCCCACAGCGCCTCATGGATGCCCAGTTTTGCATTGCTAGATCTGTTCGAAATCTATCCCATTTAGCACGGTGGTAGTACCACACAACACGATGAACGATATCCTCAATGTGAAGGCGGGACTTTGTCTCCACAAGGACTGTGCGGTGGTCACTCCTACCAATACAGTCATGGACAGAAGCATCTGCAGCAGGCAGATTGGTGAGGACGAGATCAAGTATGTTTTTCCCTTGTGTTGGTTCCCCCACCGCCTGCCGCAGACCCAGTCTAGCAGATGTGCCCTTTTGGACTCAGCCAGCTCGGTCAGTAGTGGTGCTACCGAGCCACTCTTGGTGATGGACATTGAAATCCCCCACCCAGAGTACATTTTGTGCCCTTGCCACCCTCAGTGCTTCCTCCAAGTGGTGTTCAACATGGAGGAGTACCGAGTCATCAGCTGAGGGAGGGCAGTAGGTGGTAATCAGTAGGAGGTTACCTTGCCCATGTTTGACCTGATGCCATGAGACTTCATGGGGTCCGGAGTCGATGTTGAGGACTCCCAGGGCAACTCCCTCCCTACTGTATACCACTGTGCCACCACTTCTGCTGAGTCTGTCCTGCCAGTGGGACAGGATATACCCAGGGATAGTGATTGCAGTGTCTGGGACATTGTCTGTAAGGTATGATTCAATGAGTATGACTATGTCAGGGTCTTGCTTGACTAGTCTGTGGGATAGCTCTCCCAACTTTGGCACAAGCCCCCAGATGTTAGTAAGGAGGACTTTGCAGGGTTGACAGGGCTGGGTTTGCCGTTGTCGTTTCCGGTGCCTAGGTCGATGCCGGGTGGTTCGTCCGCTTTCATTCCTTTTTATTGACTTTGTAGCGGTTAGGTACAACTGAGTGGCTTGCTAGGCCATTTCAGAGGGCATGTAAGAGTTAACCACTTTGCTGTGGGTCTGGAGTCACATGTAGGCCAGTCCAGGTAAAGAAAGCAGATTTCCTTCCCTAAAGGACATTCGTGAACCAGATGGGTTTTTACAACAATCGACAATGGTTTCATGGCCATCATTAGACTAACTTTTAATTCCAGATTTATTAATTAAATTCAAATTCCACCTTCTGCTGTGGTGGGATTCGAACCCATGTCTCCAGAGAAATACCCTGGGTCTCTGGGTTACTCGAACAGTGATAATACCACTACGCCACCACCACCGCCTACCCCATCTCCTCTGGAGATCTTCCCTCTACAGCTTCCAACCTCATAGTCCCGCAGCCCCTGGACAGCCCACTTCTACCTCCTTCCTAAAATCCACAAACAGGACTGTCCTGGCAGACCCATCGTTTCAGCCTGTTCCTGCCCCACTGAACTTATTTCTTCCTATCTTGACTCTATCTTTTCTCTGTTGGTCCAGTCTCTTCCCACCTACATCCATGACTCTTCTGACACCCTATATCATTTTGACAATTTCCAGTTTCCTGGCCCTAACCGCCTCCTCTCCACTATGATGTCCAATCTCTCTATGCCTCCATCCCCCACCAGGACGGTCTGAGGGCTCTCCGCTTCTTCATTGAACAAAGGCCCAACCAGTCCCCAACTATCACCACCCTCCTCCGCCTGGCTGAACTTGTTCTCACATTGAACAACTTGTCCTTCAACTCCACTCACTTCCTTCAAGTAAAACGTGTTGCTATGGGTACCTGCATGGGTCCTAGTTATGCCTGTCTTTTGTGGGATATGTTGAACAGTCCCTAGATTCAGTCCTACTTAGGCCCCCTCCCCAATTCTTTTTCTGGTACATTGTTGACTGTATCGGTGCTGTTTCCTGCTCCTGTCCCGAACTGGAAAACTTTATCAACCTTGCTTCAATTTCCACCCTTCTCTCACGTTTACATGGTCCATCTCCGACATTTCCCTTCCCTTCCTTTACTTCTGTCTCCATCTCTGGGGATAGGCTGTCCACTAATATTCATTATAAGCCCACCAGCTCCCACAGCTACCCTTCTTCACACCCTGCCTCCTGTCAGGACTCCATTCCATTCTCCCAGTTTCTCTGCGTCCAACGCATCTGCTCTGATGATGCAACCTTCCGCAACAGCACTTCTAATACGTCTTTTTTCCTCAATCAAGGATTTCCACCCCACCCCCGCCCCACTGTGGTTGACAGGACCCTCAATCATGTCCAGCCCATTTCCCGCACTTCTGCCCTCACCCCTTCCCCTCCCTCCCAGAACCGCTACAGGGTTCCCCTTGTCCTCACTTTCCACCCCACCAGCCTCCACATCCAAAGGATCATCCTCCGCCATTTCCGCCAGCTGTAGCGTGATGCCGCTGCCAAACGCATCTTCCTCTCCCCTCCCGTCAACATTTTGAAGGTATCATTCCCTCTGCGACACCCTGGTCCACTCCTCCATTACCCCCAACACCTTGTCCCCTTCCCATGGCACCTTCCTATGCAACCGCAGGTGGTGTAATACCTGCCATTTTATCTCCTCTCTCCTCACTATCCAAGGCCCCAAACACTCCTTTCAGGTGAAGCAGCGATTTACTTGTACTTCTTTCAATTTAGTATTTGCTGCTCACGATGCGGTCTCCTCTACACTGGGGAGACCAAACGCAGATTGGCTGACTGCTTTGCGGAACACCTCCGCTCAGTCTGAAAACATGACGCCCAGCTTCCGGTTGCTTGCCATTTTAACACTTCCCCCTGCTCTCATGCCAACATTTCTGTCTTTCAGGCAACATCAACACAAGCTTGAGGAGCAGCATCTGATCTTTCAATTAGGCACTCTACAGTCTTGCGGACTGAACATCGAGTTCAATAATTTCAGAGCATGACTGGCCCTTTTTTAAATTTTTATTTGTTAACTACGTGCCTGTTTTTCATGTAGTCAGAGCTGCTCATTATTCTGCTATTAACACTGTCTCTGGACTAAGCCTGGTCTTTCACCACAAGCATGAACACTCTTTGCCTTTGTCCCAGGGCAGCTTTGTTATTTAACCTCTCCTGCTCTCTGCCCTATCAAACACCCTCCCCTTTGTTGTCTCCCCTACCCCACTCCCCTTCACTTGCTTAAAACCTAATTCTTTTCTAACCTTTTCCATTTCTGATAAAAGGTCACAGACCTGAAACGTTAACTCTGCTTCTCTCTCCACAGATGCTGCCAGACCTGCTGAGTATTGCCAGCACTTTTTGTTTTTATTCCCTACAGGATGGTGCTCTGGTATGGTTCAAGTGAAGAAACCTAATGGTTCAATTAGAATTTGTGTTGACCTTACACAACTGAATAAGGCAGTGGAAAGAGAAATACATTAAATGTCTTCAGTAGATGAGAGTTTGGCAAAACTAGGGAGGAGCTCAATCTTTACCAAACTGGATGCAAACAGTGGGTTTTGACAATTACCCTTAGACAAGGAATCTAAGCTTCCAACAACATTTATAACACCATTTGGAAGATTCTGTTTTAACAGATTACCATTTGGAATAACATTAGTGCCTGAGATCTTTCAAAGGATGATGTTGTAGATTCTGGAAGGATTGGATGGAGTTATTTACCATTTGTATGATGTCCTAATCCATGAAGGCAATTAAAAAGAACACAATGCTAGAATGAGAGCAGTACTAAAAAGATTGGAAGAAGCAGGTCTCACACTGAACAAAAAATGTGTTTTTTCACAGTCAATAGTAAATTTCTTTGGGCCATATAATATTTGGGTCTGGTATTTGAGCAGATCCAAAAAGGACAAAGGTGATCAAGGAATTCCCAGTGCCTGAAAATGTGACAGAGCTTCAGAGATTTATGGGAATGGTGAATCAAGTAGGGACATTTCTACCCAACTTAGTCATGATCAATGAACTGTTATGTCAGTTGTTGAAATACGACAATGTTTGGTGTTGGAAAGAAGCCCAACAGGAATCATTCAAGAAAATCAAGGAAATGTTAATATCACCGGTTGTGTTAGCTCATTATGACCAGGTGCTATTCACCATCATCGCTGCAGATGCTTCATCTACAGGATTGGGAGCAGTCCTATTTCAAGAGCAGACAGATGGAAGACGTAGACCAGCATATTATGTTTCTTGTTCGCTAACTGAGACGCAACAGCGATACGCAGCAATAGAAAAAGAAGCTTTGGCAGCTATGCGGGCTGGCAAAAAATTCTCAGATTACGTCCTAGGACTTCATTTCAAAATAGAAACAGACCATAAACCACTGGTTACTGTATTAAACACAAAGGAGCTAGCGAAAATGCCTCCACGAGTACAGAGGTTTAGGTTAAGAATGATGAGATTTGATGCAAAGACGGAGTATGTTCCAGAAACAGCAGACACTTTATCATGTATTTCAGCAGCAAATCCAGAAAAAAGAGAGGTATTTTGCTTCTCCAAGTAGAAATTTTTGCTTTAATGACAATGACAACTCTACTTGTAACCGCTCAGAAACTCAGTGAGAAAACAGATGAAGTGTGAAAATCAGGGAATATTGCTTGAATGGATAGCCAGAGTACATACCACATAACCCTGTTCTAAGACTGTATTATGAACAGAAGGGTCATCTAAACATAGTTGATGTTCTGATCTATGATGAGAGATTAGTTATCCATAGAGTCTTGAAATTATATATCTTGGAGAGATTGCACCAAGGTCATCTGGGTATTACAAAATGTCAAGCCAGAGCAAGACATTCAGTATGGTGGACTGGTATATCGAAAGAAATTGAAGAGATGATATTGAGATGCAATACATGTGCTAACAGTCATCAGGAGACAAAAGAACCACTCATGTCACCTTCTTTTCCATCTAAACTATGGGAACCGGAATGGATCTTTTTTGAACACAGAAGTAAAATGTTCCTAATAGTAGTCGATTATTGGGCGGCACAGTGGCGCAGTGGTTAGCACCGCAGCCTCACAGCTCCAGCGACCCGGGTTTGATTCTGGGTACTGCCTGTGCGGAGTTTGCAAGTTCTCCCTGTGACTGTGTGGGTTTTCGCCAGGTGATCCGGTTTCCTCCCACAGCCAAAGACTTGCAGGTTGATAGGTAAATTGGCCATTATAAATTGCCCCTAGTATAGGTAGGTGGTAGGGGAATTGAGGGAAGGTGGGATGTGGTAGGAATATGGGATTAATGTTCTTTTGGGCCTCCTTATCTCGAGAGACAATGGATACGCGCCTGGAGGTGGTCAGTGGTTTGTGAAGCAGCGCCTGGAGTGGCTATACAGGCCAATTCTGGAGTGACAGGCTCTTCCACAGGTGCTGCAGAGAAATTTGTTTGTTGGGGCTGTTGCACAGTTGGCTCTCCCCTTGCGCCTCTGTCTTTTTTCCTGCCAACTACTAAGTCTCTTCGACTCGCCACAATTTAGCCCTGTCTTTATGGCTGCCTGCCAGCTCTGGCGAATGCTGGCAACTGACTCCCACGACTTGTGATCAATGTCACACGATTTCATGTCGCGTTTGCAGACGTCTTTATAACGGAGACATGGACGGCCGGTGGGTCTGATACCAGTGGCGAGCTCGCTGTACAATGTGTCTTTGGGGATCCTGCCATCTTCCATGCGGCTCACATGGCCAAGCCATCTCAAGCGCCGCTGACTCAGTAGTGTGTATAAGCTGGGGGTGTTGGCCGCTTCAAGGACTTCTGTGTTGGAGATATAGTCCTGCCACCTGATGCCAAGTATTCTCCGAAGGCAGCGAAGATGGAATGAATTGAGACGTCGCTCTTGGCTGGCATACGTTGTCCAGGCCTCGCTGCCGTAGAGCAAGGTACTGAGGACACAGGCCTGATACACTCGGACTTTTGTGTTCCGTGTCAGTGCGCCATTTTCCCACACTCTCTTGGCCAGTCTGAACATAGCAGTGGAAGCCTTACCCATGCGCTTGTTGATTTCTGCATCTAGAGACAGGTTACTGGTGATAGTTGAGCCTAGGTAGGTGAACTCTTGAACCACTTCCAGAGCGTGGTCGCCAATATTGATGGATGGAGCATTTCTGACATCCTGCCCCATGATGTTCGTTTTCTTGAGGCTGATGGTTAGGCCAAATTCATTGCAGGCAGACGCAAACCTGTCGATGAGACTCTGCAGGCATTCTTCAGTGTGAGATGTTAAAGCAGCATCGTCAGCAAAGAGGAGTTCTCTGATGAGGACTTTCCGTACTTTGGACTTCGCTCTTAGACGGGCAAGGTTGAACAACCTGCCCCCTGATCTTGTGTGGAGGAAAATTCCTTCTTCAGAGGATTTGAACGCATGTGAAAGCAGCAGGGAGAAGAAAATCCCAAAAAGTGTGGGTGCGAGAACACAGCCCTGTTTCACACCACTCAGGATAGGAAAGGGCTCTGATGAGGAGCCACCATGTTGAATTGTGCCTTTCATATTATCATGGAATGAGGTGATGATACTTAGTAGCTTTGGTGGACATCCGATCTTTTCTAGTAGTCTGAAGAGACCACGTCTGCTGACGAGGTCAAAGGCTTTGGTGAGATCAATGAAAGCAATGTAGAGGGGCATCTGTTGTTCACGGCATTTCTCCTGTATCTGACGAAGGGAGAACAGCATGTCAATAGTCGATCTCTCTGCACGAAAGCCACACTGTGCCTCAGGGTAGACGCGCTCGGCCAGCTTCTGGAGCCTGTTCAGAGCGACTCGAGCAAAGACTTTCCCCACTATGCTGAGCAGGGAGATTCCACGGTAGTTGTTGCAGTCACCGCGGTCACCTTTGTTTTTATAGAGGGTGATGATGTTGGCATCGCGCATGTCCTGGGGTACTGCTCCCTCGTCCCAGCACAGGCATAGCAGTTCATGTAGTGCTGAGAGTATAGCAGGCTTAGCACTCTTGATTATTTCAGGGGTAATGCTGTCCTTCCCAGGGGCTTTTCCGCTGGCTAGGGAATCAATGGCATCACTGAGTTCCGATTTGGTTGGCTGTATGTCCAGCTCATCCATGACTGGTAGAGGCTGGGCTGCATTGAGGGCAGTCTCAGTGACAGCATTCTCCCTGGAGTACAGTTCTAGGTAGTGCTCAACCCAGCGGTCCATCTGTTTGCGTTGGTCAGTGATTATGTCCCCCGATTTAGATTTGAGGGGGGTGATCTTCTTGATGGTTGGCCCAAGAGCTCTCTTCATGCCATCATACATTCCTCTGATGTTTCCGGTGTCTGAGGCCAGCTGAATATGACTGCATAGGTGTTGCCAGTAGTCGTTTGCGCAACGCCTAGCTGTTCTTTGTGCAGTACTTCTGGCTGCTTTAAGTGCTGCGGATGTTAAATCGCTGGGGGCTTTCTTGTAGTTCAAAAGTGCAATGCGCTTAGCGGCTATGACAGGTTCCAGCTCTTCATTATGAGATTGAAACCAGTCTGCATTTCTCTTCGCACTTTTGCCGTAGGTGGTCAAAGCTGACTCATAGATGGCGTCTCTGATGTGGGCCCACTTGGTCTCAGCATCCCCTGTGGGAGTGTTTTGAAGGGCTGTTACAAGTGAATTTAGAAATTTTTGTAACAGCTGTGGGTGAGAAATTCTGCTCGTGTTGATGCGCGGGTGGCCCTTCTGCTTGGAATGATGCAACTTCTTTGGTCTGAGTCTAACCTTGCTGCACACCAGGGAGTGGTCGGTGTCGCAGTCCGCACTGTGGAAGCTGCGTGTGATTTGAACACTGTTTAAGGCGGCTCGCCTTGTGACAATGAGGTCTAGCTGGTGCCAACGACGTGATCTTGGGTGCCTCCATGAAACCTGGTGACAGGGTTTAGTGTGAAAGAACGAGTTGGTGATGCAGAGGTTATGATAGGTACACAACTCAAGCAGTCTCTGCCCGTTCTCATTCATCCTTCCAACGCCATAGCGCCCAAGGCAGGAGGGCCATGAGTCATGGTCGGCCCCAACCCTGGCATTAAAGTCCCCCAGCAGGAATAGGTGTTCGGTGTTGGGGATGCTGCTAATGATGTTATGGAGTTGTTCATAGAACTGGTCTTTAGCTTCAGGTGCAGAGCAGAGTGTTGGAGCATAGATGCTGAGTAGGTGTACTGGACCGGAGGTGGTGAGCAGTCGGATGGACAGTATGCGTTCCGAGCCATTTGAGGGAGGCTCTATCATGCTGAGCAAGGAGTTTCTGATGGCGAAGCCCACTCCATGCTGTCTTGGTTCTTCAGGATCCCTGCCCTGCCAGAAGAAGGTGTAGTCTTGCTCTGCTAGAGAGCCACTCACGGGGAGGCGAGTCTCCTGAAGTGCTGCAATGTCCACATTGAGTCTACTGAGCTCGTTGTTAATGATGGCGGTCTTCCGAGAATCGTTGATTTGTGTAAGGTCTTCCGACAGGCCAGGACACATAGTTCTGACGTTCCAGCTTGCAAAGCGAAGGGCTGGTACCTTCTTTCCTTTTTTCATGTTGTTTGGTGCGGTGTATCAGTCCACCTTTCGGGCAATGACCCTGAGCTCCAAGCACCCATTGAAGCAGGCAGACTGTGGCGGGACAGAACCTTATTGACCGGGGGCTGCCCGGTTTGAGGCGGGCGGTAGCTGTCCAGTGAGGTGCAATGACCTCTCCCACCGACAAAGGCAACCCGTGGCGCCCAGTTTCTACGCCAATTTATCTGGACTTATAACCCGTAACTGCTGCCTTCCGTGTTGTTTCAGTCGCTGTGAGGCAACTATGGAGTGACCTCTCCATGGCGCATGCCTGGGCAAATTTATGGAGGTTGAGAGTTGCCCAGTCGTCAAAACCCCCCTCTCGGCCTTTCTGGTGGGGTCCAAAGGAGTGCAGGACACGACGTTTGGCACCAGTATGGCTGCAGGAACTGCCGGAAACATGCCAAAGGTGACACATGACCGCCTACGGGGTTCCGCTCCGGATTTTCTGTTAGGGTTTACTCCCTTAGCCTTGGTCTCTCCCGAGACGCCCACAAGGCAGTGGGGTTGTTGGGGCCCCTACACAGGTGTAGGATGGTGCCGGTGGGAGGAGGGGATGCAAGGGGGAGGGGTAGAGGGAGGGGGTGGGGGGGGGGTGCAGGGGAAGGGGGTGCGGGGTGAAGATGGTGCGAGGGGGGGGCGGGCTGGGACGGGGTTGTGAGGGGGTGAGCTGAGAGGGTGGAGCAGGGAAGGGGACGGGGGTGGGGGGGGGTAAAGGGGGGGGGGGGAGGGGGGGTGGAATCTGGTGCAGGTAATAAGCCATTTCCTCAGTGCCCACCATCGACGTCCGGAAAGCTCATCCACGTCCTTCGGGAGGTGAAGCATCATTTGGCAGACTTAGAGGTGATTACATTTGCTAAGGGTTTTTTTTTTGCAGTGGTTTAAATAAAGGCATGCAGCATTGCCGACAGTGCGCTGCAGATGCTCTCCGAGCCATCTCCCGCGGGCGCTTTGAAGTTGCGGCCGGGGGGGCCGTTCGTGGATGTTTTGGGTGTTCGGGGCACCTTTTCACAGGACTTCTCTCGGGTCCCGCAGCTCCTTCTTCACCTCAATGGACTTACCGCATGCCGTGGCTGCAGACACTCTGGACTGTGAAGACAGCAGGATCGGAGATTGAAGTATCGGCAGCTGTGCTCGTCAATTTCATCCGGATCAATTTCATTGAGAAAACAAAGAGCAGGTGTGGCTGGGGGAGGGCAGTGGGCCCAGGTAACATACACTAAACTAACTGTTAACTTTTAGATAGGGCTAAAATGAACTGATTTAAAGAGCCAGGGGAATTTAAACAGTTTAAGAGGGCAGATTGGGGGAGAAAACGTTAGGGATGGGAGCAGATGGCCATGGATAGAGTTGAACAGCAAGGGAGCTTCCTAGGGAGCTTCCAGCCCAGGAGCCATCTTGAAAGCTTAAAACTTGCTTAATGTGGATTAATGTAGGATTAGTATAAATGGGTGGTTGATGGTCGGCACAGACTTGGTGGGAGAAGGGCCTGTTTCAGTGCTGTATCTCTAAATAAAATAAAGTATTCAAGTGGATTGAAGTTAAACAACTATAAGGTCAAAGTTCAGAAGCTGTAATCACATCCTTGAGAGAAATTTTTGCAACGCGTGGAATTCCAGCTATTGTGTTACCTGACAACGGACCCCAATTTGCAAATGAATGCTTCAGAGAGTTTACAGATGTAAATAGATTTGTCCACATCAGTAGTTCACCAAGGTACCCTCAAGCTAATGGTGAAGTAGACGGGAGTACGTACTGTGAAAGCATTGTTAAAAAAGAATGAAGATCTTCAACTAGCACTAGTAAGTTATCAATCGACACCACGTCAGAATGGTTTAGCCCCGTGTGAATTGTTAATGGGAAAAAGGTTGAAGACTCAAGTTCCTACACTCACAAGTGCACTCAAGCCACAAGTATGAGCAGAAGACTTGGGAAGAGTGACAGCAAGAGAGGATCGAGATCAGTCAAATCAATCAGAAAGATGGGACAGACGTCATAGTACAAGAAACTTATCAGACATCCAACCAGGGAAATCAGTTTGGGTTAGAGACCAAAATCGGTATGGCAAAGAGGTCGAACAATCATCACATCTACGATCATACATTGTCCAAACTGACCAAGGAATGATAAGAGCAAATACAGGAGAACCAATCATCTGAAAGGTTTGATGAACCAGTGATGCTGCAATCATCCATCAACCTAGAATGAAGAACTTGAGTCATCCAACAGTCCTATTCAAACACTGCAGAGTCAGGAGGAGGAGCTAGAAGACTCAAAACCTCAAAGAAGATCTTGTTATGGCAGACTTGTGAAAACGCCTGAAAAGAAGTCAGAGACTTGGGGGGAGATGTAGTATAAAGTAATATAGCAGACATTGGGTTGCTACTGGGCAGATTATGTAAATAGATGGCGTGCATCATCACAGAAAGTGATGTAATGTAATCAGTACAGAATCTCTTGGGGAGTTGTAGATGAAACCTCAGATGTAAGACATGTAGAATAAACTCCAGTTATTTTATATATCTTATATATTCTGTACTATGACTTGATGGTTAAATGTGTAAAATTCTGATAACTAAGTGTGGCAGCAAGGAGTCCGAGCCAAATTGAAGTCAATGGGAATCGGGGTGGAGGGGACTCTCCACTGGCTGGAGTCAGACCTAGCACAAAGGAAGATGGTTGTTGTTGTTGTTGGAGGCCAATCATCTTAGCCCCAGGACATTGCTGCAGGAGGTCCTCAGGGTAATGTTCTAGGCCCAACCATCTTCAGCTGCTTCATCAATGACCTTCCCTCCATCATGAGGTCAGAAGTGGAAATGTTTGCTGATGATTGCACCATTTTTAGTACCAATCGCGACTCCTCAGACACTGAAGCAGTCCATGTCCATGTGCACCAAGACCTATGGCGGCACAGTGGCGCAGTGGTTAGCACCGCAGCCTCACAGCTCCAGTGACCCGGGTTCAATTCTGGGTACTGCCTATGTGGAGTTTGCAAGTTCTCCCTGTGTCTGCGTGGGTTTCCTCCGGGTGCTCCGGTTTCCTCCCACAAGCCAAAAAGACTTGCAGGTTGATAGGTAAATTGGCCATTATAAATTGCCCCTAGTATAGGTAGGTGGTAGGGAAATATAGGGACAGGTGGGGATGTGGTAGGTATATGGGATTAGTGTAGGATTAGTATAAATGGGTGGTTGATGGTCAGCACAGACTCGGTGGGCCGAAGGGCCTGTTTCAGTGCTGTATCTCTAAACTAAACATTCAGACTTGGGCTGATAAGTGGCAAGTTACATTCACGCCACACAAGTGCCAGGCAATGACCATCTCCAACAAGACAGAATCTAACTATCGCCCCTTGACATTCAATGGTATTACCATTGCTGAAACTCCCACTATCAACATCCTGGGGGGGCGGGGGTCACCATTCACTAGAAACTGAATTGGAGAAGCCCATAAATACGGTGGCTAAAAGAGCAGGTCGGAGGCTGGGAACTCTGTGGCAAGTAACTCACCTCCTGACTCCCCAAAGCCTGCCCACCACTAACAAGGTACGAATCAGGAGAGTGATGGAATACTTTCCACTTGCCTGGAGCAGTGTGGCTCCAACAGCACTCAAGAAGCTCGACACGATCCAGGACAAAGCAGCCCGCTTGATTGGCACCCCATCCATCACCTTCAACATTCACTCCCTCCACCGCCAATGTACAGTGGCAGCAGTGTGTACCATATATAAGATGCACTGCAGCAACTCACCACATCTCCTTCGACAGCACCTTCCAAACCTGCGGCCTCTTCACTTAGAAGAACAAGGACAGCAGAT
The DNA here is from genome assembly GCF_036365525.1 of Heterodontus francisci. Classification (NCBI taxonomy): domain Eukaryota; kingdom Metazoa; phylum Chordata; class Chondrichthyes; order Heterodontiformes; family Heterodontidae; genus Heterodontus; species Heterodontus francisci. The sequence continues at coordinate 56,223,840 of NC_090376.1, read as the reverse complement.
GTGTGGGAGCACTACCATCTGTAATTTCCTCTCCAAGTCACACACCATCTTGACTTGGAAATATATCGCCGTTCCTTCACTGTCACTGGATCAAAATCCTGGAACTCATTCCCTGACAGCACTGTGGATGTGTCTACACCCCAAGGACTGCAGCGGTTCGAGAAGGCAGCTCACCATCACCTTATCAAAGGCAATTAGGGATGGGCAATAAATGCTGGCCTTGCCAACGCCCATGTCCCATGAAACGAATAAAAAGAAAAAAATTCTAAAAAAAAATTTAAAATCTACTAATTAATCAGTGGCGCAGTGGTTAGCACCGCAGCCTCACAGCTCCAGGGACCCGGGTTCGATTCTGGGTACTGCCTATGTGGAGTTTGCAAGTTCTCCCTGTGTCTGCGTGGGTTTCCTCCGGGTGCTCCGGTTTCCTCCCACATGCCAACACTTGCAGGTTGATAGGTTAATTGGCCATTATAAATTGCCCCTAGTATAGGTAGGTGGCAGGGAAATATATAGGGACAGGTGGGGATGTGATAGGAATATGGGATTAGTGTAGGATTAGTATAAATGGGTGGTTGATGGTCGGCACAGACTCGGTGAACCGAAGGGCCTGTTTCGGTGCTGTATCTCTAAACTAAACTAAACTAAACTAAACATTTAACAGCACTCCACAAATACAACATTATTTTTTCAAAGCCAGTTCCGTTATTCATCAGTTTTATGAATCATATCACCATTAAAAACCCAGTTACATTTGATTGAAGGAAGTGTAACTTTTGCTTGGGTTTCTAACAGCGATGTGGGGTGGGAAAGTTGACGTTCTCACTGAATTCAGTGATTGGTGGCTCTGCGGGAGTCCACAGCGCAGCCTGTGTCGGAGCCCTGAGTGACAGACCACAATTTCAGCATTAATCTGTGCATGCCCCATGCCCTGAAGTTGCAGTCAGTTTCAGAGTGGTAATGGCGGCGAATGCTAACAATTCACCATCAACACCCCTAACCCCGTCGCAGAATCCAGGCCATTGTCACCATCTCACCTCAGGATGAATCTTCACCAGCCTGCTGCATGATGGAAGTCATATACACTCAGCTATTACCATCTCCCCTAAGGATGAACTTCACATACACCCAACTTTTTTTTTTAGAACATTAGAACATTACAGCGCAGTACAGGCCCTTCGGCCCTCGATGTTGCGCCGACCTGTGAAACCATCTGACCTACACTATTCCACTTTCATCCATATGTCTATCCAATGACCACTTAAATGCCCTTAAAGTTGGCGAATCTACTACTGCTGCAGGCAGGGCGTTCCACGCCCTTACTACTCTCTGAGTAAAGAAACTACCTCTCACATCTGTCCTATATCTATCACCCCTCAACTTGAAGCTATGTCCCCTCGTGTTTGCCATCACCATCCGAGGAAAAAGACGCTCACTATCCACCCTATCTAACCCTCTGATTATCTTATATGTCTCTATTAAGTCACCTCTCCTCCTCCTTCTCTCCAACGAAAACAACCTCAAGTCCCTCAGCCTTTCCTCGTAAGACCTTCCCTCCATACCAGGCAACATCCTAGTAAATCTCCTCTGCACCCTTTCCATAGCTTCCACATCCTTCCTATAATGCGGTGACCAGAACTGCACGCAATACTCCAGGTGCGGTCTCACCAGAGTTTTGTACAGCTGCAGCATGACCTCGTGGCTCCGAAACTCGATCCCCCTACTAATAAAAGCTAACACATCATATGCCTTCTTAACAGCCCTATTAACCTGGGTAGCAACCTTCAGGGATTTATGCACCTGGACACCAAGATCTCTCTGTTCATCTACACTACCAAGAATCTTCCCATTAGCCCAGTACTCTGCATTCCTGTTACTCCTTCCAAAGTGAATCACCTCACACTTTTCCGCATTAAACTCCATTTGCCATCTCTCAGCCCAGCTCTGCAGCCTATCTATGTCCCTCTGTACCCTACAACATCCTTCGGCACTATCCACAACTCCACCGACCTTAGTGTCATCTGCAAATTTACTAACCCACCCTTCTACACCCTCTTCCAGGTCATTTATAAAAATGACAAACAGCAGTGGCCCCAAAACAGATCCTTGCGGTACACCACTAGTAACTAAACTCCAGGATGAACATTTGCCATCAACCACCACCCTCTGTCTTCTTTCAGCTAGCCAATTTCTGATCCAAAGCTCTAAATCACCTTCAACCCCATACTTCCGTATTTTCTGCAATAGCCTACCGTGGGGAACCTTATCAAACGCCTTACTGAAATCCATATACACCACATCCACTGCTTTACCCTCATCCACCTGTTTGGTCACCTTCTCGAAAAACTCAATAAGGTTTGTGAGGCACGACCTACCCGTCACTAAACCGTGCTGACTATCTCTAATGAACTTATTCTTTTCAAGATGATTATAAATCCTGTCTCTCATAACCTTTTCCAACATTTTACCCACAACCGAAGTAAGGCTCACAGGTCTATAATTACCAGGGCTGTCTCTACTCCCCTTCTTGAGCAAGGGGACAACATTTGCTATCCTCCAGTCTTCCGGCACTATTCCTGTCGACAATGACGACATAAAGATCAAGGACAAAGGCTCTGCAATCTCCTCCCTAGCTTCCCAGAGAATCCTAGGATAAATCCCATCTGGCCCAGGGGACTTATCTATTTTCACACTTTCCAAAATTTATAACACCCACTTTAGATCCAGTCCCCTAAATTAAATTCTCCTGAATTGACCTGTCCTCTGCTTCTGTCCACTTCGAACACTATCTGCAATGCAACAACAAAAGAAGGTCCCTAAACTAATTTAACAATCCAGCTCTTGTTTTTGCTGAGTGTTTATCCATTAGAATAAATACTAGACCAAGCAATTCTCGCATACATCTCATTTGTCAGTTAAATAGCACTGTAAACTTACATATATTCAGATCATTTGCTTTAGTGATTGGAAAACTGCGACTTTACCTTGTCTGAAAGACATCTCCAGTCATTATTTTCCAGACGTTTGTACCATCCACTGCAATCATCTTCCTCATTTTTTACAGGGTTATAGTTATGAACTTGCCTTGGTAGTTTCTGTTTGACAGAAGGATTAGTATAATCTTTGGGACTATTCGCACATATATCCACAATTGGTCGGTTAGTGAATATTTTATAGTAGATTTTAGGAGGAAATGTTTCCTATAAACCAGGCCAGGAAGAAAAAGAAAAAAGACTTGCATTTATATAGCACTTTTTATGACTATCGGACTCTCAAAACACTTTACGGACAATTAAGTACTTTTGAAGTGTAGTAACTGTTGTAATGTAGGAAACGCGGCAGCCAATTTGCACACATCAAACTCCCACAAACAGCAAAGTGATGGTGACCAGATAATTAGCTTTTGTGATGTTGATTGAAGGATAAATATTGGCCAGGACACTAGGGGTATCTCCCCTGCTCTTCTTCAAAATAATGCCATGGCATCTTTTACATTCACCTGAGAGGGCAGTTTAAGGTCTGATCCAACAGATGGCACCTCCAACAGTGCAGCCCTCCCTCAGTACTGCAATGGAGTGTCATCTGTGATTTTTGTGCTCAAGTCCTAGAATGGGACATGAACCGACTTTGTTCTGACTCAGAGGCAAGAGTGCAACTAACTGAGCCACAGCTGATACAGTAAATGTAAAAAAAAAATCCTGTTCTTTGACCAGATATATTTCACCTTTTGTTTACCTCATTTACATGAAACAGCTCAGTTTCTAATACATTTTTTTTTTGTTTTGAAAATATCAGTTTTGGAACTGACTGCAACTCACAAACAAGGGCGGTGCTTACAAACACATGCAGACTTCCATTAGACAATTCAAACAATGGCAGATGCAACATTTAGACTACAGTGCTGATGCTAGTGACTGTCCCAACTTTGGAAAATTTGTGCCTGTGCTTTTAACCCATTGCTGCGATGCTTGAAATTTAAAACAAAAATCATTAATGTAATTCTCATTAAGGTTAAATCTGTTTAGGATGTGAGTTCCTCTTGCTTTGGTGAAATTATCTGACTATACAGATACATCTAGGGGCTAAAGTTACATGACTGTTCCAGTGGACTCCCACCATAACTCCAATGATAGTCTGCCAGAATCCAGACATCCCAGCCCTGGACTTGCCCTGGGTGGCCTACTTTGGGGCAGAGCCTCCACCTGCCCTGAACAAGGTCACTGGCACAGAAGTAGTTCCCATGTCATCCCCCTTGTTGGCACCCATCGTACATTTGGAGGCTGTGCATTGAGTGAGAGAGAGTATGTCTTGATGAGCAGAAGTGGTCTCTATCAGGTTGAAGGCGGCTAGGATCAGGACCTAAACCCCAAAGATTCAGCAGTGGTTATTTTGGCAGGACTGGGTGAGGGGACTTGGCATCCTCCCAGATATAGGAAAGTCATACTGGAGTTTCCAGCCTATAGGATTTGTTGGGCACTTGAGATGCGCTGCTAATGCAGATTAAGTGCCATTCTCCTGACCTTGCCTCCTTCAACAGCACTCGCAGGCAAGATCTCAGCATAAGTACTGGGTATGTGGCCAATGTAAATTTTTGACCTTATGTGTTAACATAGTTTCAAGTTAGCCATTTCTATATAAACTAGTTTCACCAACAAACATGTACAACACCCAATATGTAACAGCATCAATAAACTGGAATGGCCAAAGTGATATTAATTCCTATCAGTGCAAAAGCAAACAAAGATCACTTACTCCTCCCAGTCTGAATCGGACATGAACTCCAGCAGCACTGTCCAGTAATTCTGCCTGTGAATATGTAAAGCAATGGATTTAGATTACACTTTGTTAACTTTCTAGAATTCTCATGTTGTTTTAAATTTAACTGTGTAGCAGAATCACAATTTAGCATATGACAACTGTTCTCAGCTAACTCATCAAAATACAATGCAACAAATGCAAACTGTGACCATATTTTATTTAATACACAAGAAATTGTTTAAATGTACAGGAACCCTAAACACCTAAAAAGAGAGGCAGAGAGTGAAAATATAAACTTATTAGAGAACCTTCTGTCTGTTTTTGTGAGTAGGATAATGGGCAGAATTTGGGGTTTTGGGTTGGGGCCCCGATGCGAGAGTCAAATGGGAGTCACAACACAGCACTATGTGGGGAATAGTCACCCGGCAATGATTTTCCCCCAATTGGCCAAATATTGGCCAAGGGTGGGCTCTCCGTCCTCTTCCAGTCGGCCTTAATTGGCCTTTAATTCCCATTAATTGGCTACCTTTGCTTGCAGGTGGGTAGACCAGCTGACTCCAATTCTGCCTCCAGAAAAATGGCCCGAGGTTAGGATGGTGCCAGCAAACTGGCACCCTGGCCGGTGGCACGAATTTTAGTGTCCAGCTGCCTCTGTGCTTGCCCCCATCGGGGGATAAAAATTCTGCCCACATCTTCCCATTTGTCCCATCCTCTCTTAACCTACCACTGATACATTACTAGCCTTCACCTTGAGAGGAAGGATGGCTTAAACCCAGATGTCAAATTGTGACAAGGGAAAGCGATCATTCACAGTTGCAACTACTAGATTTAACATTTGTAAAATTCAGATAATGGGACTGGAGGTGAATAATCGTAGCACAGGAAAAAATTGTTTAAGGAACAATTGACTGAAATTAAATTGATGGCAAAGTTGATGAGTTGCATAGCAGCGCCTGATTTGTTTCCCCCACACAATAGGCTGGTGGTGGGAAAAATACGACAAGTAAATAATATGCACAAAATCATATCACAATAAGACCTTCATAACAAGAAAGATAATAACATTAGAACAATATATAACAGCAATATTAGAACCACAATTCCAAAATAATACTGTAAGTGACTTGATCTAGGTGGATTTACCGGAGATGAATAAGAGTAAAACAAAAATACAGTAGGTGCTGGAAATCGTAAACAAAAACAGAAAATGCTGGAAAACGCTCAGCAAGTCAGGCAGCATCTGTAAACAAACTAAAAATGTTGATCCAAAACAAAATACTGCAGATGCTGGAAATCTGAAATAAAAACAGAATGCTGGAAATACTCAGCAGGTCAGGCAGCATCAGTGGAGAGTTTTAACTCCACAGAATGCACGTGATGTCATGAACTTGGCTTCCAGTCGAGCAGGTGTAGTATGGTGGAGACTGCAGGACAAAGTAGGTTTGCTTCTCTGTGGGAAGGACTGCAATCTGGAGCGGTCAGGAGTGGTCTGGGTGAGGGTGAGGGAGGGGTAATCCAGGCCAGGTGGAGTCAATCCAGTGTGACCAGTCAATCCTGGGGGGTGATATGGAGAGGGGGGTGATCAATTTAGCGTGGGGGTGGGGCAGATCCTGAGGTCCCAGGAAGAAGGGGTGGTAAGATCCTGGGATCTTGAGGGGTCTGGACAGATAGAGAGAATCTGTTCTCACTCGTGAAAGGATCAAGAACGAGAGGGCACAGATTTAAAGTATTTGGTAAAAGAAGCAAAAAAGTGACATGTGGAAAAAAATTTTCATGCACTGAGTGATTAAGGTCTGGAAAGCACTGCCTGAGAATGTGGCAGGTTCAATTGAATCATTCAAAAGGGAATTAGACAGTTATATGAAAAGGATGATTGTGTAGGGTTACAGGGAGAAGGCAGGGGAATGGAACTGAGGGAATTGCTCTTTCAGAGAGCCAGTGCAGACACTCCTTCTGCACTGTAACGATTCTGTGATCTGTGACCTCAGCATAACCCCAGCCTGACATGAGATCGAGAAGGCCATCCGACAGCTAAAAACAATAAGGCCACCAGCGTAGCCAGGATTCCCGCCAGAATTCTAAAATTCAGTGGCGAGGCATTCTTGGCACAAATACATGGTCTCAGTTCCCTTCTCTGGAAGGAGGACAGCATGCCAGGGGATCTCTGAGACACCGTAATTGTGACCATCTTCAAAAAAGGCGACAAGACCGATTGTGGTAACTAGAGGGGTATCCCTGTCTGCCACATGGAAAGTCACAGCAAGAGTCCTTCTCAACCGCCTCCTCCCCATGGCTGAAGAGCTTCTACCAGAATCACAAAGTGGATTCTGCCCATCAAGAGGCACAGCAGACATGATCTTCACAGCAACACAACTCCAAGAAAAATGTAGGGAGCAGCAGAAACCTTTATACATGGCCTTCTTTGACCTCACAAAGGCCTTCGACTCTCTCAACCGGGAGGGATTATGGAACATCCTCCTCAAATTTGGCTGCCGAGAAATTCGTCACCATCTTCCACCTGCTGCACGACAACATGCAAGCTGTAATCTGCCACTGATCCAGAGTGCAAACTGGGGTCAAACAAAACTGTGTCATCGCACCAACGCTCTTTTCCATCTTCCTTGCTGCAACACCCCACCTCATCTCCTTGAAGCTCCCAGCTGGAGTAGATCTACTCTACAGAACGAGCGGCAAACTAATTAACCTACGTCGCTTCCAGTCCAGAACCAAGTCTACTCCAACCTTGGTCATTGAGCTGCAGTATGCTGGCGATGCTTGCGTATGCGGACACTCAGAGGCCGAGCTTCAAACCCTCGTCGATGCATTCATGGAAGCGTATGAAAGAATGTGCCTTAAGCTAAACATCCAGAAGACAAAGGACCTCTCCCAGCCCGCTCCTGCAGCGCAACACTGCCGTCCAACTATCAAGATTCATGGTGAACTACTGCACAATGTGGATCACTTCTCATACCTTCGGAGCCTCCTCTCAGCAAGGGCAGACATCGATGATCAAACTCAGCATCACCTCCAGTGTGCCAGCGCAGCCTTCAGTCATCTGAGGAAAACAGTGTTTGATGACAAAGACCTCAAACCTGACACCAAGCTCATGGTCTACAGGGCCGCAGTCTACCTGCCCTCTTGTATGCATCGGAAACATGGACACTGTACAGCAGACATCTCAAAGCCCTGGAGAGATATCACTAGTGGTGCCTCCGCAAGATCTTGCAAATTATGTGGCAGAACAGGCACTCCAATATCAGTGTCCTCTCTCAGGCCACCATCCCTAGTATCGAGACACTGGTCATGGCTAGTCAGTTACGCTGGGCGAGCTACATCTTCCGCATGCCTGACACAAGACTCCCAAAACAAGCTTTCTACTCTGAGCTCTGACACGGCAATAGGCTACCAGGAGGGCAGAGGAAATACGACAAGGATGTCCTTAAAGCCTCCCTGAAAAAATGTGACATCTCCACTGATTCGTGGGAATCTTGCCTGAGACCACTCAAATTGGAGAAGAAGCATCCGTGATGGTGCCAGCCAGTTCGAACAACACCGACATGCCCAGGCAGCGACCAAGTGCAAACAGCGGATGAAGAGTTCGGAATTTCGAGCATCCCATTCACTCGCCTCACCAAACCACCTGCCCCACCTGTGGCAGAGTGTGCAGATCCAGAATTGGACTATCCCTTCACCTAAGGACCCACAACACTGAAATGGAAGAAAGTCATCCTCGTTCCCGAGGGACTGCCCAAGAAGATGATGATCTGGGTGGGGGAGGAAAAAAATTGGAGGCCTCGGAGGGAATGTGAGGGCGTCATCAAAAGGGTGGGGGTGATGCCCAGGCAGGCACACTGGATCCAGTAGGTAAGTGAAAATGGATCCTGCAGTCCTCGCCTGGGTTTAGCTGCTGGGTTTCTATATTAACCCATAGTAAATATAGGCTAGGGATGTTATGAGATTTTCATGGCGTAATCTTGCCTTTCTGGCTTAAAGTTGTAAATCTTAATTTGTGTCTCCTCAGATGAACAGTGAAGTGCACTATCAATAACAGTGTTTTGCAAACATTAGAAAAAGCAAAAACCTGGTGAAACATGAAAAGGTCTTTCTATTTTATTTTGCAGATTATTGGTGTGAAATAATACAAATCTAAAATGATGTCTTGCTAAAGTAAGATATATATATATATATATCTGTTATATGTACATCTCCATTTCGTTCATTGTGCTGATTCTCAAAAGATTTGTGATAAAATTTCACAGTTTTAAGCACACATGGTTTTTCTTACCTCGATTGGGTTAATACATTTCATCATGAACCGAGGGTTTCCTTTCCTTCTGAAATTAATCATATTCTTGTAATGCTTAAACACCTGTATATTCTACAAACAGCAAAAAAAAAAATGCAGTTACATCAGTATTGCCAAAAATAAGGCAAATTCCTCAACTGGACCAAAACAGAACATGTCAGTTAATTTAACCTGAACATTGAAACATGTGAAACTTATTTATGAGCCTAATATGCATGTAGAGTAATAACAGTAACTTATAGCAGTTCTTTCAGGAATGTGAAAGAACCGTAACGCACAAGCACTGGAGCAGTAGTAACATGCTATTTTTCAGCATTCTGCTTTCCCAAAAGGTGCTGACTTTGCTTGAAATGTGGTTCCACGGACACTGGAAAAACCACCTTCACCATAACCAGGTGGCCCTTTCTCATGTGTGAACCTCAACAAAGAGCGTCGGCAGGTATATGTGCAGGGGTGATCAGGGAGTTCAAATGTCACATATTTAAATTGTGTTTCATAATTGAGGTTCATGTGCAATTGATGAATTTTAATGAAGTTGACATTTTTTAAAATGTTTTTGAATTTCCACAGGGGTTCTCCCGAGTTCCACTGCAACTTTGGTAGAAGATCAACAGAAACCCTGGACGTGATTTTAACTCATTCAAACCCACCATTATGATCCCATGGAGACCACCAACAAACCAAAAAAAAAAAAATCAAATCCACTGACTGACCCCAATTTAGGAAACAAAAAATAAACAAACGGATAAGATTTCACTTTTATAAATTTTTTACTTTAACACTCAAACCAAAACCAACGTAAATTAAACATGAATTAACAATTAAATCACAATCAACATATATCTTGAAGGTTACATATTATCAGATGCAACAAAGATAGTCCTTACAAATATTCTGAGCAGCCCTATCGGCAAGAGGACGCCAAATAGTTCCTAAGATCAAAATGAAGAACTTCCTCAGATAGTTTTTCCAGTCCTATCCTCCAGAATGCAGATATGAAAGTAATGATGACCTGCTGATAGCGAGTGATGCAATCTCCCCTTTAACGGTTTGGTCTTGTCGCCTCTCGATCAACCTCGGCCTCACCCACAACCGTCTTGATGGCGTGATTCCACTGATAACTCTAAGTCACTGAGGACAGCTGCCGTAAGTCATATTTGCCAATGGTCAGCTCTCAGAGTTCTAGCTCCTCAGCCTGTCTTTTTAAAACAATCAACAGCTCCCAGTTTGTCTTTTTAAAACAACAGCTGGCTGTTTTTGCTCCCACCCACTGCAGAGTATTTTTCTAAACTGAAACTGAGATCCAATCACATGTTTCTGGTCACACCTCTTATCATAAGACTGTGTATTTTAGCTTTGAATTTCCTTTTCCAATAAATGGCTGTGTCAGAAAAAAAACAAATCCAAAGTCATAGCACTAACAGTCCATTCAACAGGTCAGCTGTGCAGAATACAGTGTGCACACAAGGACTCCATCACACCCACCCAACTGCACTGAGTTAAAATCAAGCCCCCTCGATCAAACCCAACATATTTAAAGGATTCTAAATCCTAAATGATGCAGCAAGTCTATTCAATGAGTAGCTAACCATATAGATTAGGAAGCCCCCAGTGTTTGATCTCCTGCATGTGCTAAATTAGTTGGCCTCAATGGGGTGGTGGGAGAGTGCTACAATCGGCCTCAGCACATCTGGGTAGCAAGGAAAAATTATCCAGGGTTCCCGCTCTTGATTCGTATCCAATGACACTTGCTAAAAGAATGTACACTTGGATGCTGGTGAGGACAGCATTGGGCTCGCCAGGATGCACTCCCACAGACAAAACATTTTCAAATATTTACTACCAAGACTGACATATGAATAATGGAATTTTGGGAAAGCACATGAGGACAGTTGGTACTTATGCAATTATACCCCAGCAAACCGTTAATGCCTTTAGGGGAGAAGGTGAGAAAATTGGTAAGAAACTCCTCCCCTCCTCCTACCACACTAACATATTTTAACAAACACAGCAGTAGAGTCAACATCATAGGCGATAAAAATTACAAGATCATTAACTGGACTGGAGTTTTCCTGTGAATCAACACTAGATGTCAGCTATTATTAACATAGCTCTCCGAAGTGCTGCAACTATACCTTGTACTTTCAAACAGAACTTGTCATGTCTGTGGTGCCTATCCTTGGTTGCTTGGTTTGTATGCCAACCCATTTTTGGAAATTCCAATACCGGATATGCCTCTTTTCAATGCACAGGAGCCATATTGGTCTGCAGCCCTTGGAGTGGATCAGCATTAACTGCAAACGACTGATGATTTTCAAACCTGGAATCAGCAGGGGTGTTCAAGACAAATGGAAACTGGAACATTCTGGCCTACATTATGCTAGATACCACAATAACATGTTATTTAGGTGTCAGGTGCCTGAATACTGCTGTAGTGAAGTTATTACATAAAAATTTTACAGCATGAAGAGATCCTGACATATATGCAGGGCTCACTTCATCTCCCTTCAAACAATTTCTCTTTAATAAAATGTCTTAATTATAAAATACAGTGGTTTTTTTTTATTTTTAAAATGTCAAAAGGCAGAGTACACTGGTTGTCCACCCAATTGGGAGATGGTGGTCCCTATAATTTTGAGGCTCTCATTTCCATTTGCCGGATAAGCTGCAGGTCACCTAATGGGCATCATGACAAAGCTTGCCAGTTCAGCAAAGAAAACCGGACCAGAGCTGCCACCAGCAAGGTAAGTTGTGGGAGGGGTGGTGGGGGAGTGGTGGTGGGTGGTGGGAAATAAGGCATCTTGGGGATCCAGGAGTGGCAATGGCTCCTCCTGCTCATCCATTGCTCTCAAAGCTAATTTAACAATAACAAATCTTATCTAAAATGACTACTGGGGTCCTATATAGGTCATTGGGCCCTGGTTTCCACATTAAAAGGGGTCTAGCACCTGAATCACAGAATAATACAGTGCAGAAGAGGCCCTTCAGCCCATCAAGTCTGCACCGATGCATTAAAGACACCTAACCTGTCTACCTAATCTCATTTGCCAGCACTTGGCCCATAGCCTTGAATGTTATGCCGTGCCAAGTGCACATCCAGGTACTTTTTAAAGGATGTGAAGCAACCCACCTCGACCACCCTCCCAGGCAGGGCATTCCAGACCGTCACCACCCTCTGGGTAAAAAAGTTCTTCCTCAAATCCCCCTTAAACCTCCTGCCCCTCACCTTAAACTTGTGTCCCCTAGTAACTGACCCTTCAACTAAGGGGAACAGCTGCTCCCTATCCACCCTGTCCATGCCCCTCATAATCTTGTACATCTCGATCAGGTCACCCCTCAGTCTTCTCTGCTCCAGCGAAAACAACCCAAGCCTGTCCAACCTCTCTTCATAGCTTAAATGTTCTATCCCAGGCACCATCCAGGTGAATCGTCTCTGCACCCCCTCCAATGCAATCACATCCTTCCTATAATGTTGCGACCAGAATTGCACACAGTACTCCAGCTGTGGCCTTACCAAACTTCTGTACAACTCCAACATGACCTCCCTGCTTTTGTAATCTATGCCTCGATTGATGAAGGCAAGTGTCCCATATGCCTTTTTCACCACCCTATTAACCTGCCCTTCTACCTTCAGGGATCTACGGACAAACACGCCAAGGTCCCTTTGTTCCTCGGAACTTCCCAGTGTCAGGCCATTCATTGAATACTTCTGTGTCACATTACTCCTTCCAAAGTGTATCACCTCACACTTTTCAGCGTTAAATTCCATCTACCACTTTTCTGCCCCATTTGACCATCCCGTCTATATCTTCTTATAACCCAAGACACTCCACCTCACTGTTAACCACTCGGCCAATCTTTGTGTCAATCGCAAACTTACTGATCCTACCCCCGACATAGTCGTCTATGTCGTTTATATAAATGACAAACAATAGGGGACCCAACACAGATCCCTGTGGTACGCCACTGGACACTGGCTTCCAGTCACTAAACAGCCGTCTGTCATCAATCTCTGTCTCCTACAACTAAGCCAATTTTGAATCCACCTTATCAAGTTACCCCGTATCTCATGTGCATTTGCCATCAGGTGGATGGATTGGGCACGTAGAGTTTTAAAATAACATTAGCTAATTCGCCAGTGTTAGTGGGGCAGTTGCTTCGTTCGGTGTTGTGTGCATACTTGGTGCGATTGTTGTGGCCACCAGATTAGCCTGTGCAATGAAGTTTTCAGCTGTAAAAAGAACATGGTGATCGGAAAAGCCTGGAAGAGGAATGCGTTTGCACAATGTGGATGGCCTATTGGGAATAAAGGTGCCCCCAAACACGAAAAAGCCACGACCCGGCCCCAGTTGACTCCATCGCGGAACAGCGCCTCGGCCACAGCTTCAAAGCTTCTGCGGGCGGTGTCCAGCTCGAAGTGCATCTGCAGCGCAATGTCAGCGAATTCCTGCTGGTACTGGCGCTCAAAGCTGTCACCCACCTCCCGAAGTGAGCTTTCTCGGCAGCGATAGTGGGAGCTGATGAAATGCTTTATTACCTGCCCCCCTTCCCCCCACCCGCTCCCCTTCGCACCCCCTTCCCAGCTCCCCCCTCGCACCCCCTTCCCAGCTCCCCCCTCGCACCACACTCCTCCCCCTCGCACCCCCCGCCCCCATAACCCCTTCCCCCCACCTCCTCCCACAGGCATCCAACTATCCCTGAGCAGGGGCCCGAACAATCTCACTGCCTTGTGGGCGTCTCGGGAGAGGTCAAGTCTAAGGGAGTAAACCCGAACAGAAAATCTGGAGCGGAACCCCGAAGGCTGTCATGTGTCACCTTTGGCATGTTTCCGGCAGTTCCTGCAGCCATACCAGTCGTGCTCTGCACTCCTTTGGACCCCACCAGGAAGGCAGAGAAGGGGGTTTTGACGCTTGGGCAACTCACAACCTCCATACATCCGCCCAGACATGCGCCATGGAGAGGTCACTCCATAGTCGCCTCATAGCGACCAAAACAACACGGAAGGCAGCTGTTATGGGTTACAAGTCCAGCTCAATTGGCGTAGAGATTGGGTGCCACGGGTTGTCTTTGTCGGTGGGAGAGGTCGTCGCATCTCACTGGACAGCTACCGCCCGCCTCAAACCAGGCAGCCCTCGGTCAGTAAGGTTCTGTCCTGCCACAGTCCACCTGCTTCAATGGGTGCTTGGAGCTCAGGGTCATTGCCCGACAAGTGGACTGTAACACCACACCAAACAGCAAGACAAAAAAAGGAAAGAAGGCCCTTCGTTTTGCAAGCTGCAACGTCAGAACTGTGTGTCCTGGCCTGTCGGAAGACCTTACACAAATCAACGATTCTCGGAATACCGCCATTAACAACAAACTCAATAGACTCAATGTGGACATTGCAGCACTTCAGGAGACACGCCTCCCTGCGAGCGGATCTCTAAGAGAGCAAGACTACACCTTCTTCTGGCAGGGTAGGGATCCTGAAGAACCAAGACAGCATGGAGTGGGCTTCGCCATCAGAAACTCTTTCCTCAGCATGACAGAGCCACCTTCAAATGGCTTGGAATGCAGACTGTCCATCCGACTGCTCACCGCCTCTGGTCCAGTACACCTACTCAGCATCTATGCTCCAACACTCTGCTCCCCACCTGAAGCTAAAGACCAGTTCTACGAGGAACTCCATAATATCATTAGTAGCATCCCCAATACCGAACATCTGTTCCTGCTGGGGTACTTTAATGCCAGGGTTGGGGCCGACCATGACTCATGGCCCTCCTGCTTGGGTGCTATGGCATTGGAAGGATGAATGAGAATGGACAGAGACTGTTTGAGTTGTGTACCTATCATAACCTCTACATCACCAACTCGTTCTTTCATACTAAACCCTGTCACCAGGTTTCTTGGAGGCACCCAAGATCACGTCGTTGGCACAAGCTGGACCTCATCGTCACAAGGCGAGCCTCTTTAAACAGCGTTCAAATCACGCGCAGCTTCCACAGTGCGGACTGTGACACCGACCACTTCCTGGTGTGCAGCAAGGTTAGACTCAAACCAAAGAAGCTGCATCACTCCAAGCAGAAGGGCCACCCGCGCATCAACACTAGCAGAATTTCTTATCCACAGCTGTTACATAAGTTTCTAAACTCACTTGAAAAAGCCCTTCAAAACACTCCTACAGGGGATGCAGAGACCAAGCGGACCCACATCAGAGACGCCATCTATGGCTCAGCTATGACCACCTACGGCAAACGTGTGAAGCAGAATGCAGACTGGTTTCAATCTCACTTTGAAGAGCTGGAACCTGTCATAGCCACTAAGCGCATTGCACTGCTGAACTACAAGAAAGCCCCCAGCGAGTTACCATCCGCAGCACTTAAAACAGCTGGAAGTGCTGCACAAAGAACAGCCAGGCGCTGCGCAAATGACTACTGGCAACACCTATGCAGTCTTATTCAGCTGGCCTCCGACACTGGAATCAGAGGAATGTATGATGGCATTAAGAGAGCTTTTGGGCCAACCATCAAGAAGATCGTCCCCCTCAAATCTAAATCAGGGGACACAATCACTGACCAACGCAAGCAAATGGACCGCTGGGTGGAGCACTACCTAGGACTGTACTCCAGGGAAAATGTGGTCACTGAGACCACCCTCAATGCAGCCCAGTCTCTGTCAGTCATGGATGAGCTGGAGGTACAGCCAACAAAATCGGAACTCAGTGATGCCATTGATTCTCCAGCCAGCGGAAAAGCCCCTAGGAAGGACGGCATTACCCCTGAAATAAAGAGTGCCAAACCTGCTATACTTTCAGCACTCTACGAACTGCTTTGCCTGTGCTGGGACGAGGGAGCAGTACCACAGGACATGCGCGATGCCAAGATCACCACCCTCTATAAGAACAAGGGTGACCGCGGTGACTGCAACAACTACTGTGGAATCTCGCTGCTCAGCATAGTGGGGAAAGTCTTCGCTCGAGTTGCTTTATACAGGCTCCAGAAGCTGGCAGAGCGTGTCTATTCTGAGGGAGAGTGTGGCTTTCGAGCAGAGGGCTCCACCATTGACATGCTGTTCTCCCTTCGCCAGCTACAGGAGAAATGCCGCAAACAACAGATGCCCCTCTACATTGCTCTCATTGATCTCACCAAAGCCTTTGACCTCGTCAGCAGACGTGGTCTCTTCAGACTACTAGAAAAGATCGGATGTCCACCAAAGCTACCAAGTATCATCACCTCATTCCATGACAATATGAAAGACACAATTCAGCATAGCGGCGCCTCATCAGACCCCTTTCCTATCCTGAGTGGCGTGAAACAGGGCTGTGTTCTCGCACCAACACTGTTTGGGATCTTCTTCTCCCTGCTGCTCTCACATGCATTCAAGTCTTCAGAAGAAGGAATTTTCCTCCACACAAGATCAGGTGGCAGGTTGTTCAACCTTGCCCGTCTTAGAGCAAAGACCAAAGTACGGAAAGTCCTCATCAGGGAACTCCTCTGTTAATGCAGCTGACGATGCTGCATTAACATCTCACACTGAAGAGTGTCTGCAGAGACTCATTGACAGGATTGCTGCTACCTGCAACGAATTTGGCCTAACCATCAGCTTCAAGAAAACGAACATCATGGGACAGGACGTCAGAAATGCTCCATCCATCAATATCGATTCTGGGTACTGCCTGTGCGGAGTTTACAAGTTCTCCCTGTGTCTGCGTGGGTTTCCTCCGGGTGCTCCGGTTTCCTCCCACATGCCAAAGACTTGCAGGTTGATAGGTTAATTGGTCATTATAAATTGCCCCTAGTATAGGTAGGTGGTAG
Organism: Heterodontus francisci; assembly: GCF_036365525.1. Classification (NCBI taxonomy): domain Eukaryota; kingdom Metazoa; phylum Chordata; class Chondrichthyes; order Heterodontiformes; family Heterodontidae; genus Heterodontus; species Heterodontus francisci. Next base: position 56,206,986 of record NC_090376.1, on the reverse strand, counting down.
GGAAATATATAGGGACAGGTGGGGATGTGGTAGGAATATGGGATTAGTGTAGAATTAGTATAAATGGGTGGTTGATGGTCGGCACAGACTCGGTGGGCCGAAGGGCCTGTTTCAGTGCTGAGTCTCTTAAAAAATATTGGCGACCACGCTCTGGAAGTGGTTCAAGAGTTCACCTACCTAGGCTCAACTATCACCAGTAACCTGTCTCTCGATACAGAAATCTACAAGCGCCTGGGAAAGGCTTCAACTGCTATGGCCAGACTGGCTAAGAGAGTGTGGGAAAATGGCGCACTGACACGGAACACAAAAGTCCGAGTGTATCAAGCCAGTGTCCTCAGTACCTTGCTCTATGGCAGCGAGGCCTGGACAACATATGTCAGCCAAGAGCGTCGTCTCAATTCATTCCATCTTTGCTGCCTCCGGAGAATTCTTGGCATCAGGTGGCAGGACCGTATCTTCAACACAGAAGTCCTCGAGGCGGCCAACATCCCCAACATATACACCCTACTGAGCCGCATGGAAGATGGCAGGATCCCCAAGGACACATTGTACAGCGAGCCCGTCACTGGAATCAGACCCACCGGCCATCCATGTCTCCGCTTTAAAGACGTCTGCAAACGCGACATGAAATCCTGTGACATTGACCACAAGTCGTGGGAGTCAGTTGCCAGCGATCGCCAGAGCTGGCGGGCAGCCATAAAGGCGGGGCTAAAGTGTGGCGAGTCGAAGAGACTTAGCAGTTGGCAGGAAAAAAGACAAAAGCACAAGGGGAGAGCCAACTGTGTAACAGCCCCAACAACCAATTTTATCTGCAGTGCCTGTGGAAGAGTCTGTCACTCTAGAATTGGCCTATTTAGCCACTCCAGGCGCTGCTTCACAAACCACTGACCACCTCTAGGCGCTTACCCATTGTCTCTCGAGACAAGGAGGCCAAAGAAGAAGTGTGAGGTCACTGACCCCATTATGAGGCTGTTAACATCAGGCAAAGGGAGTCAAAATCAACTCCAGTGAATTCGTGCAAAGAGTTGGAAAATGTCCGAAGAGAGAAACTCAATTTTAATCAGCAGCATGCTTTAAAGTGCCCACATCCCTCTGCCTGCTTAACATTGAAGTAGATTTCCTGTAGGGTACCATAACCATATAGTCAATAAGCACTCAGCCCACTCGCCCTGTTTAAAATTAGCTTTGGCATTAAATTCCTTCCAAGTGGAATGTTGCTGTACAAGTAACTGCTATAGTTGGCTATTGGAAGTTTCTTTCACATACCGCCTTAAAACATTTAATGCCCCAATATATGAAACAACGTATCCTCCAACATATTGTGGCTAATGCTATGATAGATCCATTGGTTGGCATCCTTACATCTACAAAAGATAATGGACATGCAGCAAACAATCCATTTAGATGGGGTGTCTTCTCTTGGTGCACTGTTGCTGATGGCTGTGCAGGTCAATCCTTGAGGCAAGTTCTGCCACACATGCTGCACATGAAGCTGCCAAGTGACACCGTGAGTTCTTGTTTTTGATGTTGGAGCCAGTTGCCAAGCTGCTGTAGCAACTGGTCATTATGGTAGTGCACACCAGTCCACAGGATGTGTCGCCATTTCCCTCTTTCGCCAGCTAGTGACTCCCAGGTGCGATGGTCGACATTAGGGCCTTCATGTCACACTTGCAAGCAGCCTTGAAGCAGAGCTTTGGGCGCCCCACTGGTTGTCTGGCCCCGGCTACCTCACCATACAGAAGGTCCTTGGGCATGCAACTGACTTCCATCCTGCGGATGTGTTGGATCCACCAACGCCACCTCTGTTTGATTAGTGCCAACACACTTGGGAGCTCTGCCTTTGAAAGGACTGCTGCATTTGTGATTTTGTCTTGTAGGGATATACCCATAATGTACCGCAGACGGAGAAGCTGGAAATGATCGAGCTTCTTTTCCTGGTAGTTGTAAGTCGCCCATGTTTCACAACCATACAGCAAGGTGCTGAGAATACAGGCCTGATAAACCCAGTTGGTCCTAAGGGTCAGCTTGGTATTATCTCATGCATGTTTCATGGGTTGGCCAAAGGTCTTCCTGAGGCATGTATCGAGCTCTGCATCAAGGGACAGATTGTCTATCACCATGGACCCAAGGTAGCAGAATTTGCTAACCACTTCCAGTGGGGTGTTATTTAGTGTGATCAGGGGCAGAGATGCAACACCTCCATGACCACAGTTTTCTTGATGCTAATAGTCAAGGAGAACAAGTTACAGGCATGGGAGGGATAGTCCACTAGTCTTTGTAGCTGAGTTTCCATGTGAGTGACTAGCGCAGAATCATCAGCGTAGAGGGGTTCGCTATCAGGACATGATATGTTTTTGTCTTTGCTTTCAGCCTTGATAGATGTAGAGCTCGTCATCTGACCCAGTGTGCAAATAGACTCCTTCCATATCAGCAGGGAAGGTGAAGGTTAGGAGCATGGAGAAGATGTCAAACAGATTGGGGGCTAAGACACAACCCTGTTTTACTCCATTCTTCACTCCAAAACTGTTGGACATGGAGCCATCAAACTGTACGGTGTATGTTGTCATGGAAGGAGTGGATGAGACTGAGCAGCTTTGGTGGACAGCCAACTTTTCCCCAAACTTGTAAAGCCCTGCTCTGCTGATGATGTCAAATCCATTAGTGTATTTAAAAATCACAAGCCAAAAGGAACAATTTTCTGCCATCAATTTAAGGAGGTATTGTTTACTTAAGGAACAGGTTACAAGTCTCTGAAAATGGCTGACTGCCAAAGTAACCCTCCCAGAACATTTAGCCACACCACTTGAATACATTCCTCCCATACTTCTTTTATTTGCTGGCATATTTTGTGGAGAGAGAATACATTGGTAGATCTCACATCAGCCAAATGTTGTGTTAGTAAACATTAGTCTAACCTGTTTTTAAATCAATTTTACCATCAAAATACATAACAGGGAGGAACCACAGTCATCCAACCACACCGATGCAAATTATTCAGCAGTACACACAGAGGACATATTCCTGTTACTGGTCTTAACACAGCTTTCCTGACAGTTTTCAGATGTTTCAAATCTTGAAATGCTCCAGCCACAAACTACAACATTCCCAAAAATAGCAAATATAATAATTTTGTATCAAAATATATATTTATTTAATAATTGCATTTTCACATTTAGAATTCACAAAAAATCTTTCAATGTTATTATGTTTAGGAAATACAGTAAAGAATGAATATGAATTTATATAAGCACCTTTCACACTCTCAAAATGTCCCAAGGTGGTACTTTTGAAATTTCATCACTGTTGTAATGTAGGAAAGCATGGCTCAGTATTGATTAGTGAATTAGTAAAACCTAGGGGTAATGCACATGGAATCACAGATTAACACTGCTCAGTAATCTTGTGTTTACTGTAATTCCCAAGCATACACTGCCATTTGCCAATTGAGTATAAAATTAAAACTTACAACGTGTCTTCTCCATGCTCTTTGTATTATTCTTGCTGAATTTTCTAACTCTGCCAAAGTTGCTCGCAGCTCCTTATCTAAAGAGATCTCATATTCAAAGACCTCACTGGCAGGGCTGCTAGCTGCAGGGCTGAGCTCTTCTCTACTGCTGGCATCTGGCATATCTGCACCACTGCTTTAAAAAAGTTATAAAATTTAACAAGTTAATTCAGGACTGAGTAAATATTAGCTCAAATTCTTCACAGCAAATTTGAAACATTTTACTGTCTGTATAATGCATTTTCCTTTTGATTACATAAGGAAGCAGAATCTGCTCCAGAAAGGTAAGATTTGTGGTTCTATTTTCCAGCTGTGTTGGTCAGGGTTTCTGTATGCAGAGATCAAAAGGTATTAAAAAAAGTATAATGTCAAAACTTTCCCATGCCTTTATGCTTATTAGGCAAGTTCTCAGAGTTGAACCTATCAACTGTGCCTTTGACTGTTTCCATCTGTCCAACAAGCACCCTGTTATGCTAACTGCAAAGGGAATTATAGGTGTTCAGGCGAAACAAAAGGCCTTTAAAATGGTATTTCAAGCCTCTTCAAAGCATACATGTGATGTCAAATGCTATGAGGGCCATTAAGGAGATGAAGCAGGACCACTGGGTTTCATACATCAGTTCTGATGAAAGATCACTGACCTGAAATGTTAATTAACTCTGTTTTTCTCTCCACAGATACTGCCACACCTGCTGAGTATTTCCAGCATTTTCTGTTTTTATTTCAGATTTCCAGCATCTGCAGTATGTTGTTTTTACATTATATAATTTTTTTAACATCGTAAAACATCCCAAGGAGCTCAACAAGAGTGCTATCAATAAAAATTGGACATCAATCCACAGAAGGAGCTATCAGGACAAATGACCAAAAGCTTGGTCAAAGAGGTAGGTTTTAAGGAGCAGCTTGAGGAGAGAGGTAGAGAGGTGGAGAGGTTTAGGGAGGGAATTCTAGATCTTAGGAGCAAGGCAGCTGAAAGCATGGCCACCAATGGTGGAGTGATTAAAATCAGGGATGTGCAAGCTGCCAGCATTGGAGGAGCACAGAGATCTCGAAAGCTTGTAGAGCTAGAGGAGGTTAAAGGGATAGGGATGGTGAGGCCATGGAGGGGTTTGAAAACAAAGACGAGGATTTTAAAATTGAAGTGCTGGCGGAATGGAAGGCAGTGTAGGTCAGCAAGTACCGTGGTGATGGATGAACGGGACTTGGTGTGAATTAAAGTATGGCGAGCACAGTTTTGGATGAGCACAAGTTTATTTAAGCTGGAAAATGAGAGGCTGGACAGGAGAGCCTTGGAATAATCAAGATCTAGATAAAGGCAGAGATGAGGCTTTCAGTAATAGATGAGCTGAAGCAAAATCAGAGTTGTCAATATTACATTAGGTGGAAGTAGGCAATCTTAGTAATGGAGTGGACATGTGGTCAGACACCCATCTCAGGTCAAACACAACACCAAGGTTGCAAATGATCAGGATCAGCCTCAGATCAGGGAGAAGAATGGAAACAGTGGTTAGGGAATGGAATTTGTGGCGGGGACCAAAGACAATGGCTTCAGTGTTCCCAACAGTTAGATGGAGGAGATTTCTGCTATCCAATATTGGATATCAAACAAGCAGTCTGTCAAGTCAGAGACAGTGGGGGGAGGGGGGGGGGTGGTGTGGTCAAGAGGGATGGTGGTGAGATAGAGCTGAATGTCATCAGTATACATGTGGAACCTGATGTTGTGCTTTCAGATAGATGATGTCACTGAGAGGCAGCATGCGGATGAGAAATAGAAGGCGGCCAAGGATAGATCATAATCACATAGAACCTGCTGCTTTAGTAAAACTGACTAACAAATCTGGCTCTCTTCAACAAACCAATCTGCATGACTAGAAAATCAGATGTATATAGGGCAGTAGTGGCTGATATTACCCATGCTCAATTCCTTAAAACTGTTCTTGGCAAGAAGAGTTGGAACAGGAAAGATCTTGAAGAATAGTATTAGAACCACATGGGCTAACTTTTCAAGGCTGGTGATTAGGGTTTTGTTTGAGGTGCAAATACTTGGTATTCCAGAGTGCAATTATTATTGATATCCACAAGAAGGGAGATTCCTAGTGAGTCTAATAACTACCGAGGAATCTCACTAACACGAAGGCCTCTTAAGATGGTTCAACATTAATTACCTACATATTGATTGGGATAATGTTAGAGTAAATGGTAAGGATGGGAGGAATTTCTGGAATGTGTTAAGGAGAACTTCTTTGACCAGTATGTTCTCAGTTCAATTAGGAAGGAGGCATTGCTGGATCTGGTGCTGGGGAATGAAGTGGACCAAGCATCTGTTGGGGAACACTTGGGCAAGAGTGATCATTGTATTTGAAGGTTTAGATTAGTAATGGAGAAGAGCAAGGAACAATCTGAAGTAGAATTTCTAAATTGGAAGAGGGCTAACTTTAATGGGACGAGAAGGGATCTAGCCAGGGTAAAATGGAACTAAAGATTGACAGGAAAAACTGTAACAGAACAATGGGTGATCTTTAATGAAGATGGCCCACAGCACCTCATGAATGCCCAATTTTGAGCTGTAAGATCTGTTCTGAATCTAGAAATGTTGGAAATACTCAGTAGGTCTGGCAGCATCTATGGAGAGAAAAAACAGAGCTACCAAGCTTGATTTTCAAATCGGGGTTGGGAACCTGATGCCCAGATAATTTCCGGGTCCTTATCCTATGCTGCGTTTGTGTCGCTCATGCAATGCAATCTTCAAATTTTAATTTGGTGAATCCCAAATTGTACTGGAGGCGAGCTCAGCGCCAATTAGTGGTGCCCAAGCTCTGAGAGGAGGTGGCAGACGCCTGTTGGAGCAGGCGCCTCAAAGGCAGATGGCAGCCATGATAGTGCCTGTGCTGCCTTGCACAAGAGAGGAGGCAGGAATTCAGAGCGCCAGAAGCCTTAGCACAGAGAGAATCGGCCAAACCATCAGGCAAACGATATAGCATCTGAACTTGCAGCGAAACACGTCATGGCAAAAATGTTTCCGTTTCTTAAAAAAGGTTTTTGCAGCTCCCCTGCATTGAACCTAACAGCTGTGCACTAACGTGCACCAGACTGTTCGGTTTTGGAGATCCCACCTCGAAAATTACCTCCTGGCCCATGAATAAGATCCACAAGGAGCTTAATGGACCATTAATTGGAGGTGTGTGGGTTCCTGGCCCCCTCTCACACCCTCCCTTTGAAAATTGCATCACGCTCCAGGAATCCAGTGACGCCTCCCAGAATGTAATTCAAAATGCACACCTGCATCCCTGCTCGCCTCCGTCCTGCATTTGAAAATGCAGCCCAACATTTCAGGTCTGTGACCTTTCATCAGAACTGTGAAAAGTTAGAAATCTAATAGGTTTGAGCCAGTGAAAGTGGGGAGGGTGGGAAGAAGAACAAAGGGAAGGATTGTGATAGGGTAGAAGGGAGGAGAGATTAAAGGACAAAAGATTTCCTAGTGCAAGGCTAAAGGGACAAGTAATGGGACAAGTGAAGAAACAAAAGATGTGTATAGACAAGGTGTGAATGGCAGGATAGCAGCCGTCTGAACGCAAAGTAAAGGTAATGAGAGAAACAAGAGAAAAAAACCAAACCAGCAAAGAAACACAAAACAAAATGGGGGCGGAGGTTATGATCTAAAATTGTTGAACTCAATGTTGAGCCCAGAAGAGTTGGAACAGGAAAGATCTTGAAGAATAGTATTAGAACCACATGGGCTAACTTTTCAAGGCTGGTGAGGAGGGTTTTGTTTGAGGTGCAAATACTTGGTATTCCAGAGTGCAATTATTATTTATATCCACAAGAAGGGAGAATCCTAGTGAGTCTAATAATTACCGAGGAATCTCACTGACACGAGTGCCTAAGATAGTTCAACATTAATTACCCAAATACTGATTGGGATAATGTTAGAGTAAAGGGCAAGGATGGGGAAGAATTTATGAAATGTATTCAGGAGAACTTCCTTGACCAGTATGTTCAATTAGGAAGGAGGCATTGCTGGATCTGGTGCTGGGGAATGAAGTGGGCCAAGTATCTGTGGGCAAGAGTGATCATTGTATCAGAAGGTTTAGATTAGTAATGAAGAGCAAGGAACAATCTAAAGTAGAACTTCTAAATTGGAGGAGGGCTAACTTTAATGGGACGAGAAGGGATCTAGCCAGGGTAAAATGGAACCAAAGATTGACAGGAAAAACTGTAACAGAACAAGTGCCCAGTCAAAAGATGACGTGCTGTTCCTCAAGTTTGTGTTGAGTTTCATTGAAACACTGTAGCAGAGCAAGGACAGAAAGGTCAGAGTGGAAGCAAGGTGAAGAATTAAAATGACAGGTGACTGGAAGTTCGGGGTTATGCTTGCAGACTGAATGGAGCTGTTCTGCAAAGCGGTCACCCAGTCTGCGTTTGGTCTCCCATTGTAGAGGAGACCATATCATAAGCAGCGAATACAGTATTGTCATGCAGGCCCCCACCTGCCAAGAATGAGGCACACATTATTTTGCCACATGAACATTGAAAACTTAAAAATGTTGCTGGGAAGCAAAGACGGCCTATCACAAGGAATTGTCAGTCCTCTCGCCGGAAAGACCTTTTTTGCATGCTAGCAGACAGTGTTGGAACAAAGGACCCAGTTCCTGCTTCCCCAGTACACAGAAAACTTGGTCAGACCAGTTTAGTCGCATGACTAACTGGTGGTTGGAGCTGTTTGAATTTGAACTTACCATAGAGCGTTTGAAATGCAGAAAGCTCTTTTCTCCTGGACTGAGAACACCTCTCTCCTGTCTGCTCCCATCTCTTTCTCATAGAACTGAAGACCCATTGAAGACACATTAACCCCAAGAGAGAAAAGTTTCCTACAGTGAACAAGGTTTAAGAAGAGTACTGGGCCCCGACGAAAAGCAAGACTACTTACAAAAGGACTACAGTAAGCTTGAAGCACAGTAAACAAGAAGCTCTTCTGATATTGCCTCAAACCTCTCTACTTCATTTTTCTTTTGTTCTTTTCTGTCCCTATTTGCATGTGTGCATCACGTGTGCATGCTAGCACGGGCGCGTGGTATATCCGTAGGCGTTAACTGTGTTAGAGTTTAAGTTTAAGTTTTAATAAATTTCACTTTTCTTCTTTTAACCTAAGGAAACCTGGTGTGCTCATTTCTTTGCCTGATAATTGGAAAGTGGTGAACAAGGATTCACCAAGGGGAATTCAAAACACTGTGTTCAAAAATTAAACCCTTTTGCAATAAGACCAGGTGAAGGCTGAGAAAGAGACCCCTAGATACCTTTCTCAATTGGTCGTAACAGTGTACTAAATTGAAAGAAGTACAAGTAAATCACTGTTTCATTTGGAAGGACTGTTTGAGGCCTTGGACGGTGAGACGGGTGGAGGTAAAAGGTCAGGAGTTACATCTCCTGCGCTTGCATGCAAAGGTGCCATAGGAAATGGAGGAGGTGTTGGGGGTGACTGAGGAGTGAACCAGGGTGTCCTGGAGAGAGCAGTCTCTTCAGAATGCTGAAAGGGGAGTAGAAGATGTGTTTGGTGGTGGCATCTCGCTGGAGGTGGAGAAATGGCAGAGGATGGTCTGTTGAATACAGAGACTGTTGGGGTGGAAGGTGAGAACAAGGGGAACCCTAACGTGGTCTGGGAGGGATGGAAAGAGTGGAGAACAGAAGTGCACGAAAAAGAACAGACACGGTCAAGGACACTGTCAACCATGATGGGTGTAATCCTTGGTTGAGGAAAAAGGAAGACACATCAGAAGCGCTAGCATGGAAGGTTGCATCCTCTGAACAGATGTGAGAGAGAAGGAGAAACTGGGAGAATAGAATAGAGTCCTTACAGGAGGCAACTGTGAGGAAGCATAATCAAAGTAGCCGTGGAGGTGAGTGGGCTTATAGTGAATATTGGTTGAAAGCCTATCCCCACATATGGGGAGAGAGAAGTCAAGGAAGGGAAGGAACGAATCACAGACGGACCATGTAAAGATGAGAGAAGGGTTGAAACTGGTAGAAAAGTCGATGAAATTTTCCAGTTCAGAGCGACAGCAGGAAACAGCAACGATTATTGTATCAGAGAAAAGATGAGAGGGGGCCTGACTAGGACTGGAACAAGGAATGTTCCACATATCCCACAAAAAGGCAGGCATAGCAAGGACCTATGTGGGTACCCACAGCAATACCTTTTATTTGGAGTTGAGGGAGAAGTTGTTCAATGTGGGAAGAAGTTCAGCCAGGTGGAGGAGGGTGGTGGTGGATGGGGACTGGTCGGGACTCCATTCAAGGAAGAAGCAGACAGCCCTCAGACCATCCTGGTGAGGAATAGAGGTGTAGAAGGATTGGACGTCTATGCTGAAAAGAAAACGGTTTAGGGCCAGGAAACTGGAAACTTAAAGTGGTGGAGGGTGTCAGACGAATCACGGATGTAGGTGAGAGGAGACTGGATAAGGGGAGAAAACAGACATGAGATGGGAAGAAATCAGTTCAGGGGGCAGGAACAGCTGAAAGGAAGTTTTTTTCTTGGAGTTGGGCAGCATAGAAATTTGGTGCTGCCACCTCATTACCATGATGGTGGCATAGAACCAAGCAGCTTCCATGTTGCTGGTTGCTCCTGTGTTCAACAGAGGGCCAAAAAATGTTTTGCTGACAGCTCATAGTGCAGTGAGCACGGTGTTTAAAGGTAGTCTGTCCCTGTTAAGTGAGTGGGCAAAAATTTGGCAGATGGAGTATAATGTGGGAAAATGTGAGGTTGTCCACTTTGGTGGAAAGAATAGAAAAGCAGATTATTTAAGTGGAGACAGACTCCAGAATGCTGCGGTACAGAGGGATCTAGGTGTCCTTGAAAATGAATCACAAAAAGTTAGCATGCAGTTCGCAATCAGGAAAGCAAATGGAACGTTGGTCTTTATTGCAAGGGGGATGGAGTATAAAATTAGAGAAGTCTTGCTACAACTGTACAGGGCTTTGGTGAGACCGCAACTAGAGTACTGTGTATGGTTTTGGTCTCCTTATTTTAGGAGGGTATACTTGCATTGGAAGCAGTTCAGAGAAGGTTCACTAGGCTGATTCCCGAAATAAAAGAGTTGTCTTATGTGGCAAGGTTGAGCAGGTTGGGTCTATACTCATTGAAATTTAGAAGAATGAAAAATATTCATGAGAAATATTGAAAAATATAGGTTTCTGAGGGGACTTGACAGGGTAGATGCTGAGAGGATCTTTCCCCTCGTTGGAGAATCTAGAACTAGTTGGCTAGTTTCAAAATAAGTGGTCTCTCATTTAAGACGGAGATGAGGAGGAATTTCTTCTCTTTGAGGGTCGTTAATCTTTGGAATTCTCTTCCCCAGAAAGCAGTGGAGGCTGGGTCATTGAATATATTGAGGCAGTGTTAGACAGATTTTTGATCTACAAGGGAGTAAGGGGTTACAGGGAGCCAGAAAGAAAATGGAGTTAAGAGCACAGTCAGATCAGCCATGCTCTTATTGAATGGTGCAGGAGGCTCGAGGGGCTGAATGGCCTGCTCCTGCTGTTATTTCTTATGATCTTATGATATCTTAAAGGGGAGCTGGGAAGCTATATTGAATAATAGTGCTGCAATTTAAAATATGGAAATTAGAACGCCAAGGCAGAACAGGGGTTTCCAGGGTGATGGATGGAGCGCTGGAGGCACTAGTGGTAGAGATGGGAAGTAGGAAAGATGCCTTATTTCCGTGGGAGGGCCAGGACACCCTCAAGGACCACCCTCAGAATTGATTGGGAGCTGGTACCCAAGGAGGTCAACTCCCGGCATCGAGGACCAGGCAGCAGTGCTACAAGAAGTCTAATGACCTCACTTAGATGGTCAAAGTCAGTGAATGCAATTTCAGGCCTAGCATCCAGAAACTCTATTTCCCCCCTCACACATCTACCATTGCTGCCTCATAATCACCACTCGTTGGGCTGGATTTTATGGGCCCTCCCTGAGGCGGGGTCGGAGGTGGGGACGTCCATAGAATCGTGATGGGTGGCAGGGGTTGGAGGGCCTGTCACCACCCCAACATCAAGCGATTTTCCCAGGGGCGGGATAGGCTGATGACAGCTTCCTGCCCAGAGGCCAACTGAGGCTCTTAAGGCCTATTAGCGGCCACTTAAGGGCCTCTGACCCGCCCCCCCCCCCCCCACCGCTGCTGGGATGTAACCAGCAGCAGGGGGGAGGAATGTTGCTGGTGGTGGGCCTCTGCCGCAGAGGGCCCAGGCCAGAAAAAAATACACCTCCCAGGAACCCCCTCCCCCTGAACTTTATGACCACGCCCCTCCCCCTGCCCCACTAGCTGAGGCCTTCTGAGCTGGCCCTGCGACCCCGCCTCCCCTGCTTGGGTTCCAGTCCTGGTCATGGGTCCAAGGCCTCTGCTTAACTGGCAATGGCCACTGCTCCCAGTGGCCCTGCCGATACTGCTGAGCTGACGGCCCTGTGATTGGCTGGTAGCTATTGGAGACGGGATCCCTGTCTTTAAAGGGACGGTGATCCCGGCAACGGAAACTTCACCTCCAGAACAACGGCAGATCGTGCTGGGGGACACACGAAAAGTCCAGGGCTGAATTCACCTCATCGTTTCAGCCAGGAGCAAGAAGCCCCACCTCCTCCACAAAATCTAACTCATTGCTTCTACATACCTCCAGCTATTCAGCTATGGAAGGCACATTACCCAAACGCAGTGCTACACAATCACTGACTTTCAGCCTTCTCTCCTGCAGGACAAGGTGGCACACAACAGAAGGGAGCAGAGTAAAACTGTTGGATGACAAGGACGCTTACATGGAAATGGTTCCCCACATCATGAGGCAAGCTGCGACAGAGCCTGTGTCATCTGGCGTCATTGAGAACATGGAGGATGTCTGTATGTTCCTGCCTTATGCCCCTTCTCAACTCTCAGCTCACCCTCATCTGCTATCTGGCATGATGAAAAGCTGCTGATTGTGTGACCATGGACCTCTTGCTTCCCACCCCAACCTCCCTTCCCTCACATCAGCCTTTCCTTTCCAATTTTCTACTTTCAGACACCCAAGAACTGGCCCCTGCCGAGCTTCAGAAGCCCAAAGAGGAAGAGAAAGAAAGGGCAACAGCACAACTGTGAGGATGAGGCCCCATTACTTGATCTAAGACTTGCAGTCACCAGCTCAGATACAGGCACTGCATGCATCTTGGAGGCCACTATACAGTAGGGATCAATACACAGTGAACCACTGAGCCCGAGTGGGCTACAGCCACAATAGAAGTAAAAGATGATTCATTTGCCAGTTCACTGAAGGGTGAGGTCACAGATGAATTCTGCTGCAGAGGTTGCAGGTGAGGAATGTGATGGGGTGGCATACAGGAGAGCGCTGATGAGCATGGCACACCAAGATGCTGGGTGCATTAGCTGACCTGCCAGACAGCCTTCTGTCACTGTCAAGGAGCATGGAGGAGTCCAGCTCCAACTTGGAAGAGGGCATCACGCAGAGCTTGCCCTCTCCACAGCCTCTGCTCCATCTCCCTAATGTGCTGCACACCCAGAGGCACTGCAATTGCGGCCCCCTATACTACTTGCTGCAGTCTTTTTATGGACAGGTCACCTACTCCTCTGCCATCCCTGTGAAGATGCAGCAACACTCCCTGCCAAGTTCAGGAACTCACCACCAAAGTACCTTTTAATTTTTTTTTGGAGTGCACAACTGGTTCGTTTATGTGCATGGGGCCTTAAATTTTTTTGCATGGCCACATGCGTGCAGTAACTTAGAGAGGACTAGTGTGTGGCCTGTACTGGAGCTTTCAGGTTGTGGTGAAGCAGCTTAGAGGAAGTATTGCTCACCACAACACCTCCAGAAACACTCCACAGTACTTCCAGACACTTCACAATAGCAGAATTTCTTCAAAACTACCTTACCCACAAGTTGGATGCTTGCTCCTTTAAATAGCACTGGTGTAGGGCCCATCTTGCAGCTCAACGCTTGTTCTTGGCAGACTGATGCGTGAATATGTTCAAAGGACCTGCATGATCCAAAATAGGAGGTCTGGCGTCAAAGCAGCTGGTCAGGCTTTGTGTGACATTAGGATAGCACTACTTTACATGCTTCCAGTGCATGCAGGGGGTGCCCAAGTAGCCATCCTTTTCAAGAGAGCACATCATGTGGGCCAGACCAGAAACAAGTGGTGGTGTAGCATGTACCTCCAGGAGGGTGAAAGTTTAACTTGATGCTATGGAAACCAAACTCAAGCCCCTGATATCTGATGTACACTCAGTGAGAGCTATCATTTTTGGGAAAGAGGGGTACATGATATCTCTGTGACATCAAGGTGGCTTCAAGATAATACAACAGGAAATGGAAATTTGGAACCAAGTCTGCAATCAAAGGGACTGTTGATCAGCCAGCCTGTCTCAATAAAGCAACCTGGAGGAGTAAGGTTATCACTGGGGGTTTGGATTTTTTCACTAAGTTTCAGAGAATCCTGAAAATCTAATGGATAGGTTGGACATAGTTGTATATGCAAGAGAAGATTCATGTGTTATGTATTGGTAAATTACATGGGTTTAGTTGGTTACTTGGGGATTCCTGAACCTTGCTTTGTAAACTTGTGCATAAGTTCTCTCAATTTAAGTAAGTGAGTGAGTGCATCATGGAAGTGTCTTTTTATTCTGTGTTTAAAAACTAAGGGGGGGTCTGTGTACCTATAAGACTGAAAGATGTTTTAATATTCTCTGGGAACAGTGTGCGAGCTACAAGTCTGTTCCTAAGCAACAGCAAGAGAGATATGGTCACATGCTGTATTGTATCAGTTTGACCATGTGTAAAGATTGGTTAGAATCAGTTTGATCTGGCAGACCAGCAAAGCATGCTCTCCTTGAAGGAAGGATTTGTCTCTCTCAGCAGAAAATCTACATTGGCAGACAGGCTGTGTTTCGCCTAAAGAGAAAAAGACCCCTGAAAAGGAATCTTTGCATTGTTGGAGGTAGCAAATTCCTTTTTACTTCCATCTCTGAGAAGTCTCTGCCTCAGAAGTGGCTTTCTGTTGTCTTTTGTGTTTCTGGGAGTTCTGGAATTCTCAGTAAAGTTTCTACTGATAGACTGCTAATTCAAAATCTATATAGATCTGTTGTTATACTCCTTGTTGAAAGATCTGTTTGACACCCACTGCAGCCGAAGTGCCTTGAACTATCCATTACAGACTGTTCATCAAATTCACCTGGAGACTTCGAGTGGCATCTGAATATTTGACTCTGGGACACCTCACTGATCCAGGAAAGTAACCAACCAGGACTTACAACCCAGTTCCGAAGAAGGGTCACTGACCCGAAACGTTAACTCTGCTTCTCTTTCCACAGATGCTGCCAGACCTGCTGAGTGAATCCAGCATTTCTTGTTTTTGTTTCAGATTTCCAGCATCCGCAGTATTTTGCTTTTATCTTACAACCCAGTTGTTCCTTTATTCCTAAGAAACAGCTCTAATTTAAAACATTATTTTTTAAAACGGTTAACCATTGGTTTTTGAATGTATGTGTATGTTCATGAGGGTTAGGAGGAATAAGAAGTTATAAAGTCTTTTTAGACATAGATTTATCTCAATATTGTTTAAGATTTAGTTTATTAATAAATAGTTAACTTGTTGTTTAAAGATACCTGGTTTGGTGTGTTTTATTCTGGGGGTTAATAAAGTGTTTAATTTGGCTAATTTCTGGTAGGTGTGAAACTTTAATAAAATGCTGTGACCTGTGGAGTAATGGGACTGAATTGACAGTGCATTGCTCCCGCCTTGGTCGTAACATATTAATCGGGGGCTTGATTGTCCAGGATCCAAATCCAACGCTGATTACGTTAATTGTAAGGGAAGTAATAATTTGAAAGAGAAAAAAATAAAAGGAACCAGGTTTCTTGTATAATAGGGTAAAGGCTATACCATTAAAATGGCATTAACAGTTGCTGTAGAATATCTGGGAAAGGAGAATGTGTCCTCAGTGACTTGACAATTTTAACTGAGAATAAATGAAGAGATTCAGCAAAATTGGGGTTAGAGTTGAAATCAGGTGATAAAAAAGCAGAGATATTTGAAGCAATAGTCCAACATTTAAAATTGGAAGAAGATGATAGTAAGTCAGAGAGTGATGCAGTGGAATTGGCTAGAATTCAGTTAGAAATGAAAAAAAACTTAAGCAGGAACAACAAATAAAAAAACTTGAGGCTGATAAAGAATTAAGAAAACTTGAACAAGAAAAAGAAACAGCAATAGCATGGGAAAGACTTAAGCTGGAATTTCAGAGAGAAAGTGAAAGAGAAGAGAGGGAATTTAGGTTTAAAGAGATGGAACTAAGACAAAGGGATAGTCCTGAATCTAGGGAAAGTTCTGGTCAGGACGAATCTGAATTCAGCCCAGGACCCAGCGAAAAACTGTTTAAATTCTTACCAGCTCGCCCCAAGTTTGAGGAAAGGGATGTAGAGGCATTTTTCACATCTTTTGAAAAAATAGCCAAACAAATGAAATGGCTGAAGGAAAGCTGGTCACTGCATATGCAAAGCAAGTTGATGGGCAGAACTCATGAAGTTTATGCCATGCTTTCTGAAGAGGCTTCTGCAGATTATGTGAAGGCAAAAAAGGCTATTCTCGCTGCGTATGAGTTAGTCCCTGAAGTTTACTGTCAGAAGTTTTGGAACTTAGGGAGATTGGCTGGGCAGACGTAGGTAGAATTTGAGAGGGTGAAGCAAGTTAACTTTGACCGTTGGATACGGGCATTAAAGATGGAAACCACATATGAGAACCTTAGAGAATTGATTCTCTTGGAAGAGTTTAAAAATTCAATCCCTTTAGTAGTGAGAACTCATGTAGATAACCTGAAAGTTTTAAAAACTAGGTAAGCAGTGGAAATTGCTGATGATTTTGAGCTTGTGAATAAGGCAGAACCTTTTATCCGTCACCCCCATAAACCAGAGAAGGCTAGAAAGTGGGTGAGAGAAAGGAAAGCAAGTAGCTGGGGACAAGAAGGAACAGCTGGGAATGCCCCAGGATTACCTCCTCAGGCCAGAAAGGAAGGTGCTGAGGGTATAGGTGAGGTCTGCAAGCCAAAGTGTTATCATTGCCACAAAATGGATCATCTTCGTTCAGGATGCTGGAAGTTGCGAGGTAAGCCCATAGGACATGTTGGGGTATGCAAAGTGAATGCAGAGAAAGGAGCTCTGACTGTGAGTATAGAAGACCAGGCTGTAGCTTTAATGGCAGCTGTAAAACCAGAAACAAAAACTAAAGTGAGTGTAGAGGTTAAGAATAAGATACCTGAAAGTTATAATGAATTCTTTTCAAAGGGAAAAGTAACTCCATATCCTTTAAGTGAGGCAGGAAAACCTATTATACTCCGGGATAACTTTTGCTGGGGAAGGGTATAAGGTTTCCACCAGAGAGCGCCCTGAATGCTAAAGTTCTAGTTAACGGAATTGGTGGGGAGTATATACCCATACCTTCATATAAAGTGTGACTAGAGAATGACCTAATATCTGGGATTGTAACTGAAGGAGTTGTCCAAAGTTTGTCAGTAGAGGGAATTGATCTACTCCTAGGAAATGATTTGGCCAGATCAAAAGTATCAGTTTCTCCTATAATTACAGAGAAACGGAACAATTACAGGAACAAGTTCCAGGAATATTTCCTGTATGTAGTAACCAGAGCAATGGCTAAACAGGATCCACTGTCGGAGATAAAATTGACATCACAAACCGATAGCCGAGTATCTGAAACCTTATTTGGGGATTTAGATAATCCAAATGAGATGTTTAACAGATCTTCTATAATTGCAGCACAGCAAGTTGATCCAGAATTACACAGAATAGTACAGTCAGCTCTGACAGAAGCTGAGGCGAAAGGAGTTCCAGAAGGCCAATATATTGAAGACGGGGTTTTGAGGAGGAAATGGAGACCGCCTCATAGACCTGTGGATGAAGATTGGACAGTTATTAAACAGATAGTGGTACCACCTAAATATCACCAAGAATTATTAAGGTTAGCACATGACATTCATTTTGCAAAACGTAGGGGGATGCGGAAGACTAAATCACATACAAGTCAACATTATTACTGGCCAGGCCTTACAATGGACATGAGGCAATTTTGTAGAACATGCCATACATGCCAAATGGTGGGAAAACCGCAACCTACCATAAAACCAGCATCACTAATTACCATACCAGTGATTGAGGAACCATTTAGCAGGGTATTGGTAGACTGTGGAAGACCCTTGCCAAAAACAAAAGCGGGACATCAATACATACTTACTATCATGGATATGGCTACTCGATTTCCAGAGGCCATTCCTTTGACGACAATTACTGCCAAAACAGTAGAAAAGTTAACCCAATTCTTTGAGATATGGATTACCACTTGAAGTTCAATCGGATCAAGGTTCTAATTTCATGTCTAAGGTATTTCAAGAAGTCATGGGCAATTTGGGTATCAGACCGTTGAAATCTTCAGCATATCACCCACAGACACAGGGAGCTTTAGAGAGGTACCATCAAACTCTCAAAACAATGTCATGAATATCCACATGACTAGGATAAAGGGCTGGACTTTCTTTTATTTGCCACCAGAGATTCACCGAATGACTCCAGGTTTCAGTCCTTTCGAACTGGTTTACGGGCATTAAGTAAGAAGTCCTCTAAAACTCAAAGACAGACTCTTAGAACAAAGGAATGAACCTTCGATACTAGATTATGTATCTGTGCTCCGGGAAAGGCTCAAAAAAGCTTGCGGTGTGGCTCAGGAACACCTTAAAGCATCCCAAGCCAATATGATCAAATGGGCAGATAAGAATGCAAAGACCCGCAATTTTCAACCATTGGATGAAGTATTGGTATTGTTACCGTTACAGGATGAACCATTAAAAGTACGGTTCAGTGGCCCATATAAAGTGATCAAAAAAGAGCAGGTAAGGTGGATTACTTGATTAACACCCCAGAATTGGTGTGTCCTATCAATACGTTAAAGCAATATTATCGCAGGGAGGGGGATAAGCTTGTACAGGTATGTCAGGTAATGGGTACTGTTGAGAAGGAAAAGGATAGTGAGGATGAGGCAGAAGGAGGCCTTGACGATTCTCCAATTGAACCTCCAACTATCCGGTTAGTGACTACAGAATGGCGAGGAAAATTGGACAACATGCTTTTGTATTTAGATGCAAAACAACATGAAGACCTAACCAGGCTTTTCACAACATTTAAAAGAGTCTGTAGGGATAAGCCAGGATGTACACATGATGTGGATATAAGGGAATCCGTTCCTTTAAAACAACATCCTTATCGCTTAAGTCCAGACAAAAGGCTCAAGTAAAAGCAGAAATCCAACACATGCTGGAAAACAACTTAATTGAAACTAGTCAAAGCAGCTGGAGTTCACCAATAGTCTTAGTGCCTAAACCTGGTGGGTCAACCCGATTTTGCATAGACTACAGAAAAGTCAATGCAGTAACGGAGGCAGACTCCTACCCAATTCCTCACCTAGAAGACTGTATTGACAGGGTGGCAGTGCTAGGTTTCTCACAAAGATCGACTTGCTAAAGGGATACTAGCAAGTTCCTTTGATTCCTCGAGCTAAAGAAATATCAGCTTTTGTCACACCAGACGGTCTTTATCAGTGCCGGGTGATGCCATTCAGGCTAAAAAATGCCCCAGCTGCTTTTCAGAGATTAATGAACCAGGTGGTAGCCAGTGTTCCCAACTATGTAGTGTATCTCAATGATGTACTAACGTACAGCAACACCTGGAAAGAACACTTAAACCACCTAAAAACTCTGTTTAAAAAACTGCAAGCAGTGGACTTAGTGGTAAATCTGGCAAAAAGCGAATTTGGAAAAGCAAGCGTAACTTACCTCAGACACATAGTAGGGCAAGGACAAGTATTGCCAAGAACGGCAAAAGTACAAGCTTTAGTGGAGTTCTCTATTCCGAAAACTAAACAGGAAATCATAAGGTTTTTAGGAATGTGCAGTTTCTACAGGAAGTTTGTATGGAATTTTAGTGCTGTAGCTGCTCCATTAACCAATTTGATACAAAAAAGAAAATCAAAGTAGTATGGTCAGATAAGTGCCAGGCAGTTTTTGAAAACTAATGAACCAGTGTTAGCTGCTCCAAGTTTTGCTAAACCCTTCAAGATAGGGATCGACGCTAGTGACCTGAGGGTTGGTGCAGTCCTATTGCAGGATGACGAATTGGGCATAGAAAAACCAGTAGGATACTTTTCAAGAAAACTGAATTGCCACCAAAAAAAGTATTCCACTGTGGAAAAAGAAACATTAGGACTAATGCTGGCCCTTGTGGGAAAATGGTGCAATGACACGGAACACAAAAGTCTGAGTGTATCAGGCCTGTGTCCTCAGTACCTTGCTCTATGGCAGCGAGGCCTGGACAACATATGTCAGCCAAGAGCGACGTCTCAATTCATTCCATCTTCGCTGCCTCCGGCATCAGGTGGCAGGACTGTATCTCCAACACAGAAGTCCTGGAGGCGGCCAACATCCCCAGCTTATACACACTACTGAGTCAGCAGCGCTTGAGATGGCTTGGCCATGTGAGCCGCATGGAAGATGGCAGGATCCCCAAAGACACATTGTACAGCAAGCTCGCCACTGGTATCAGACCCACCGGCCATCCATATCTCCGCTTTAAAGACGTCTGCAAACGCGACATGAAATCCTGTGACATTGATCACAAGTCGTGGGAGTCAGTTGCCAGCGTTCGCCAGAGCTGGCGGGCAGCCATAAAGACGGGGCTAAAGTGTGGCGAGTCGAAGAGACTTAGTGGTTGGCAGGAAAAAAGACAGAGGCGCAAGGGAAGAGCCAACTACGTAACAGCCCCGACAAACAAATTTCTCTGCAGCACCTGTGGAAGAGCCTGTCACTCTAGAATTGGCCTTTATAGCCACTCCAGACGCTGCTTCACAAACCACTGACCACCTCCAGGCGCTTATCCATTGTCTCTCGAGATAAGGAGGCCAAAGATAAATATATTGAAGTATATGTCTGCCAAGACTACAAAGAAACATTAGTATACACTGACCATAACCCATTAACGTTTGTGGAAAAATTTAAAAGCCAAAATGCTAGAATAGTCAGATGGAGTTTGTTGTTGCAGCCTTATCATTTGAAGATTGTACATATTTCGGGGAAGAACAATGTTATCGTCAACACTTTGTCACGAATTTAACCTTGTGAAGTTACATGAATAATGATGGTACAAAGAACATTTCTATTTATTACCAGTGGAGTGAATGGGGGCATGAATATGAAAATATGTTTAGAGTGTTTTTTTTTCAGTTTCTGTTTTGCATTGTAATGAAATGCATTTTAAGAATGGCGTTTCATTTTGCCAAGGGCGAAGGTGTCATGGAAGTGTCTTTTTGTTTCTCTGTTTAAAAACTAAGGGAGGTCTATGTGTCTTTAAGACTGAAAGAAGTTTTAATATGCTCTGGGAACAGTGTGTGCAAGCTACAAGCCTGTTCCTAAGCAACAGCAAGAGATACGGTCACATGCTGTATTGTATCAGTCTGACCATGTGCAAAGACTATCTAGAACCGGTTTGATTTGGCAGACCAGCAAAGCGTGCTCTCCTTGAAGGATGGATTTGTCTCTGTCAACAGAAAATTTACATTAGGCGAAACACAGCCTGTATGCCAAAGAGGAAAAGACCCCTGGAAAGGAATCTTTGCATTCTTGGAGGTAGAAAATTCCTTTTTACTCCCATCTCGGAGAAGTCTCTGCCTCAGGGGCGACTTTGTTGCCTTTTGTGGTTCTGGGAGTTCTGGAATTCTCAGTAAAGTTTCTACTGATAAACTGCTAATTCAAAATCTAAATAGCTCTGCTCTTATACTCCTTGTAGAAATATCTGTGTGACGCTTACTGCAGCCAAAGTGCCTTGAACACCTATCCATTACAGACTGTTCATCAAATTCGCCTGGAGACTTCAAGTGGCATCTGACTATTTGACTCTGGGACACCTCACTGATCCGGGAAAGTAACCAACCAGGACTAACAACCCAGTTGTTTTATTATTCCTATGAAACAACTCTAATTTAAAACCGGTTAACCGTTGGTTTTTGAATGTATGTGTGTGTGCATGAGCGTTAGGAGGAATAAGAAGTTACAAAGTCATTTTAGACAGATTTATCTCAATATTGTTCAAGATTTAGCTTATTAATAAAATAGTTAATTTGTTGTTGTTTAAAGATACTTGGTTTGGTATGTTTTATTCTGGGGATTAATAAAGTGTTTAATTTGGCTAATTTCTGGTAGGTGGGAAACTTTAATAATATGCTGTGACCTGTGCAGTAATGGGAGCGGATTGAAAATACATTGCTCCCGCCTCAGTTGTAACAATATGCAGAGTATAAACAATAAGCAATTTTTTAGCCTGACTCAGCAGTCAATAAACACCTTTCATTGATTGTGTTGGGAAGTCTCTGATCCGTTCTGTGAATACATGACAATAAAAAAAAATGATAGAGACAGAGGCAGCGAGTCAGGTTTTAAACACCTAAAAGGTCAAGCTTCTAACAGATTCAGGAAGAGAATGCAGGAAAATAGTTACATGTAAGGTTGTTTAATTCAAGCGTGCTGCATAATTCTGCCTTACAAATAGACTGCACCATGAGGGCTTTTGAGGAATCAAACCCCTGAAGCTGCAAGGGGAATCAGCAAAAGCAGCAGCACCAAAGACAATCCATTGTCATTTGCAAGAAATTAGTGGCAATCTTGGACAGGTCACTTTCTCTTGACTGCAATATCCGGCCTCTGCAGCCTCCATAAATATACCATCATCGTCAGATCTTTCTCCATATGCAACAACTTACAAAGTTCCCATTCAAGCCATCACAGGAAAGAAAGCAACTTTCAAGTCATTCTAAGATTTTCAAGACAGAAATCAATAGTTATCTAGATACTAATGACATCAAGGGATACGGGGATAACGTGGGAATGTGGTGTTGGGTCAGATGATCAGCTGTGGTCTGGTTGAGTGGCGGAGCTGGCTCAGTGGGCTGAATGGCCTGCTCCTATGTTCACTAGTTCAACAACTTAAGTGCAATCATAATTTTAATATGAACTCATATGTTTAGTACCATGTTGCTTCCTCAATTTTTGTGAATCTCTTAGGTCTATCGCAACAGCACATGTGCATGAGCTGGCTGGCAGATGCATTGCAATATAAGTCTCCTGGTAATTAGATAACCTTCATCTCACAGCAATCAAATCCTGAGATGGTCCTGAGCAGGCTGCACTTGTGTTGCTGCTGCATCAGCAGCCAGGTCCTGCCAGACATCGGAGGTGGTTGGGGTGGGGGAGGTGCGGGGAAGGTGGGGAAGGGGAAGGCGGGGAACATGCATTTGTTGTTATCCTGAGAAATGGCCATTAGAACATGTTTCATTTTCTAACTCTACTTACACTTGGCCTTCACTGACCACAATAGCTTGATTGAGATCAGGAGGTTTGTGTGTGGGGGTAATTTTGTAGATAAACTGCATCCTACCACTCTATGGTACAGTCAATGACCAGTATGTGGCACTAGGCATCTAAAGGAGTTATGAAACAGACATTTTCTTTTAGATGCCAATATTGATGAATAAGAAAATACATAATTTGCCTGGATCAGGTTAAGTGCCAAAAAGCCTGCTGAAACAAGAAAAACTAGACTCGACAGCTAGAATTAAAGCCTTGCTAATGGCCCCTGAGCAAAGTAATTATCTACTGTAACTGGGTGTGTACCAAATAGGAAATGTTTTATTTTTTTATTTGTTTTGGATCATTCTGATCTCCACCTTTATTCACAAGCAACTCAAAAAATAGCCACCTGGGTTGTGCAGGGGATGATTGCAGCATGGGCAAAGAGAAAATTACTGAGAAAATGTTTGCCCTTATTGTAATTTATAGAACAGTGACTCCTAACAATGCAGCCCGGTGCTGACGCCATCAGAGTGCTCCCAGCTTCGCACATGCACAGAACGGACCCTTGCTGTCAGTATGGTGCTGCGCATGCGCAGCCTATGTCAGCACCTGGCTTGTCAGGATTAATTCGTGCATGCTCACGAAAATGTCATCGCGTACTGCAACGTCTGCTCACTGCTTGCTCCCCACTTCACCCCACCTACCTGTGGGCCACTCACTCCCCACTTCTCCTCCCTTGGCCACTTGCGCCCCGCTTCACTCCCCCACCAACCTGTGGGCCACTTGCTCCCCACCTCGCCGCTTCCTCCCCTCTACTCTGCCTCTGCTTCCCTGCTCCCTCCCACTTCTGGTCACTGCTCCCTCCCGCGATCGCCTCCTTTCTTCCCCGCACAGGGGAAGCCAGGGAGAGAGAGTGACAAGATAGGCAGGGGAGGGGAGGGAGACTGGGAGCAGGGAGCAGAGCGGGAGGGAGCAAGGAGCCAAGGCAGAGAAGAGGGGATGAAATGGCGAGGCTGGGAATGAGTGGCCCACAGGTTGGGGGGGGGGGGGGGGGGGGGGGGAGTGTGCAGAAGCAGGGTGCAATTGGCAGAGGGGGGAGAAGTGGCGAGGTGTGGAGAAAGTGGCAAACAGACGGACCCAGGAGGCAGCGGCAAAGCGAAGCACAAAGGCAGGACGGAGCTGGGTACTATTGGCGGCGGGTTGGAGGCGGCCACTGCAGCCACTGTGGGCATTTGGGTTTCATTTGTTTTTGTGATAAATTGAGCAGTGCCATCTTTACTACTGGCAACTGCCAAAAACATTGCAGAGAGTGATGTTTCGGTGCAGGAGGCTGCATCTGTACAGGTGCAAGTACTGCACCACCTAGTTGTTGCGTTGTCAGCAAACGCAGCCTTTATGGAATAATAGCATCTATATAGTGGAATTAGAAATATAATTTATTACAGGATTGATGCATTTCAGGTCTCGTTATAACAACTTTCTCAACATTTTTCACACAATTGCCAAAAAGAGGGGGGAAAACTGAATTGGGGCTCAATTACCTTCATAAAGGTGCTAGCTAGCTGTGGAAATCATTCCTGACATATTCAGCATGCACACTTTCAAAAGGACCCAATAGTGTCAGATGATAAAGAATTTCTACTGAAGTCTGGTTTAAAAGGTCATCGTTTTCCAAAAGTCACTGCACGCACAACCATGGCTGGTAGCATTGGTTGAAATGTAATGATGTCATAAGATATTGGGGGCTAGATTTGACAGTCCCCAAAAGCATTGTGGGGAACTCAACGCATGAATTGTTCACGCCAGTTTATGGCATGCAGACAGCATGCCAAGTCCATGCGGTCGGCTCATTTCAATGATTTCAGCATCCAGGTAACACTAATCATGCTGTTGATTGATTGGAGGCATCAGTAGGGGGCCAATAGCATGAATGGTTAGCACCACTTAAAACTATCTGCACCATTTAAAGGGGAGATGCAATGTGGCTGAAGCAGATGCTGGTATTCGTGCAGGAAGTTAATCTGACTTAGGAAACACTGAAGAATGGCTCAACATGGAACAGAGTGGGCTCCAAAGTTTTTGGGCGCTGAACTGGAGTACTTAGGTGGAGGAGGTGGAAAGGAAATGTCCTGTATCTGCAGGGGGCCAGGAGGCCCTCTGAACACACAAGCAGGAGACAGTGGGAGTGTGGAGATCAATGCCAGGAGTCAAGCCCGAGGACCTGGATGCAATGCCACAAGATGTTCAATGACCTTGCGAGTGGCTCAAGGTCAATCAACACATCTTCAAATGTCATATCCTATCAACTACACTACTAGCCTCAAACACTGCTCAATTCACCATACCCATCAGTCACCTACCAACCATCTCTGTTAATCAGGACTTATACCTTACATTCATACACTCCACTGCACCTTCACACATTTAGCACTGCTCTAAGCCTCACCTCACAGCCTGCACACACTGCCAGCTACTGAACCATGACAGCCACCTCATCCAAACAGATTGCATGACACTAACTGACATTTTCCTCTCTCATGCAGGACAAGATGGCGCACAACCAGAGGCAGTGGAAACTAACTGTAGGTGGACTGGCATGCCTGCATGCCCTTACCCCTATGGAGGATATTGTGCTGGCTATTATTGGGACAACCATTGCTGAGGCCACAGTAAGCAGCAGGGCTGAAACCGGTGATGATGACTATATTCTTATACCTAAACTTCCTTCTCACATCCCACCTCCTCTCATCCCACATTATCTTTTGATTTACAAGATTGGGTAGCACAGTGGGGCAGTGGTTAGCACCACAGCCTCACAGCTCCAGCGACCCGGGTTCGGTTCTGGGTACTGCCTGTGCGGAGTTTGCAAGTTCTCCCTGTGACCGCGTGGGTTTCTGCCGGGTGCTCTGGTTTCCTCCCACAGCCAAAGACTTGCAGGTTGATAGGTAAATTAGGCATTGTAAATTGCCCCTAGTGTAGGTAGGTGGTAGGAGAATGGTGGGGATATGATAGGGAATATGGGATTAGTATAAATGGGTGGTTGTTGGTCGGCACAAACTCAGTGGGCCGAAGGGACAGTTTCAGTGCTGTATCTCTATGACTATGACTATGGCTAAGATGCAGATGGTATAAGCATGCAGCTCTTATTTCCCCACCTCACAGTACCATACACTTAGGCTTGAGCATTTCTCCTGCCAGATACCAAGGAGTGCAAGGCCAGGCAGTGGAATAACAGCAAGAACACAGAAATGATGATGGCGCACAGTCACACGCTTTCACACTTGCAGCCACCAGCTCAGAATCTGACACTGTGTAATTTAGAGGATAGATTATCAGCAGGACCTATTGGTGGTGACACTGTACAGTCAGGACACAGGGTAAGGATAGCACATATCTCAGCTCCCTGGAGAGCAAGATCGCCCATGAGTTCTGCTACAGAGGACTCAGATGAGCACTTCAGATGAGCCAACAGAAGAATGCTAATGGGTATGCACAATAAAGTGTTTGGTGCATTGGGAAACCTGTCAGAACGCCTGCAGTCAATCTCAAGGAGGAATCCAGCACCAACTTGACACAGAGCTATGTGCAGAGCCTGGAGCTCTTCCTTACCAGCATAGAAATGGTGGCCAACTCCATTTGCAAACTTGCGAACCCAACCATTAAAGAAAAAAACTTGTATTTATATAGCATCTTTCACAACCATAGGACCTCCCAAAGCACTTTACAACCAATGAAGTACTTTTTGAAGTGTAGTCACTGTTGTAATGGAGGTAACATGGCAGCCAATTTGTGCACAGCAAGCTCCCACAAATAGCAATGCTATAATAGCAGGATAATCTGTTTTTGTGATGTTGATTGAGGGATAAATATTGGCCAGGACACCGGGGATAACTGAAATAAAAACTGAAAATGCTGGAAATACTCAGCAGGTATGGCAGCACCTGTGGAAAGAGAAACAGAGTTAACATTTCAGGTCGATGGCCAGTTCTGATGAAAGGCATCAACTTGCAAATATCTCCAGCTCCAGTCTTGAAGGAGTCTGACGCATAAAAGTTCATCACCAAGTCATCTTCACAGCCACTGGCAATGCAGTCCTTGCCCTGCTATGAGGTTACAGTTGTGGTGCAGCAGGTGGCAGATTTCAGTGAGGACATCCTTACAGAAGCACTGACATCTCACACATTGTTCCCCTCTCAGGTTAGGATAGGAGAATTGCTCCCTGAAAACCCTGGGAAGATATGGCCTCATATTGAGAGCCCTTCTCCTCCTCCCTCTTCCAAAAGTCTGCTCTGCATGGCCTCTGTTCAGTCTCAAAGTAATGCTGTATTCCAAGGGAAATGCCTACTAGTGCACCCATATCTGGGAGCAACAGGTTTGAGCAGAAACCTTGAAGTCAGCAAAATCTCCTTTAGCATCTGTCCCACCACTTCTTGTAGACTCTTGCAATTTGAAACAACTACAGAAAGCTATAAACACTTGTAGAATCAAAATATTAGCCAGAAGAAATCAACCAACAACTAACTTGTAAGTAGTTGATGATCCCTTTAAATAGAACAAGTGGGGGTCCTTCCTGCTGCTGAATGCTGTTCAAACGGTAGCGTGAACTCCACAATGGGAGCGCTGGGGTGAAATCAGCATTGCATGTTGAATGGCGTCGTGATCTGCCAGCTCTGCATACTTCCGGTGGACGTTCAATACGTGCCACTAAAGCTCTCACCAGTATGGCATTGTGTGATTTTCCCCACAAAGTGCTTGCATACCATGAACATCATTTTGGAGCTCTAAGAGCACTCGTAGTGCCCAAATAAATGTGCAAACTATCCCAATTTCTCACTCATCATGTTTCCCTCCTCATCTGAAGGTAGTAGCTTGTACTGAGGTACAATTCCATCCTTAAATATACATGAAACATATGAGTAAGGACAGGTTAAGACTAGCAGATTTATTGGGTCGGTCCCATCCTGGGATGGTGTAACCTTTGCACACCATCACCCAGATTCCACCCCTCCCCTTGCACACAGCCACGTAACTTCCTAGAAGGGACAAACAACCAAAGGAAAAAACATTAAAAAGGTGATCAAGCAAGCTCCAGGACACCACGGTGACTGAATGGCACAGTCACCAATGACTCTCACCTACCTACCTTCTATATACAGACAAGTTTGTCATTTTCAGGAACTTGTCATGTTCCATGTTCCTTTTGAGATGTATACAGTGAATTGCACTCACTGCATGTGCTGGCAACTTAAGTCCAGAAGTCAACAGCTCTTTGGAAAAAGAAATACCTCCAAGTGTGAAAAATAGTTTAATGTCTTTATGATTTAGCCCTCTCTAACCTATCTAGCTTAAATAGCCCATCCTTGGACTAAATCTAATGATTTCATTATATTAAAGACCTAATCATATCTCCCCAAAGTCTAAGCTTTTCCAAAGTGAAAAAATATAGGACTCTGAGTCTGTCATGGTAACTGATGGTCCTTAAACTAGGCATCAATCTGTTTGTCCTCCTCTGAACATATTCCAGGGCCTCTACACGCACCACCATATGCTGGGACCAAAGCTAGACACAGTATTCTAGATGTTGCCTGACCTTCTACAAAGAAAGGATGGTATTTTTCTTTTTATATTTAATTATCCTGGCAATGCATCTTTATGCCCTATTTGTTTATACAATAGCTTCACTTGAACTGAACCTCTAACGACTCATTCATTATAACCCCTACATTCTTCTCTCATTCAGCAGCCTTGAGCATTCATTTCTGCAATGATGAATATACAAGCTTGAAGTTGCCCCTACACAAGTCCATGACAAAAGATATCTGCCAGACACGGGCCCACTCGTCAAATTTGTGTGATTGGTCTGCTTATATTCACATACATTTTTTTTTTATCTGAGAGGTCAGTTATTCAAAATCCAGGAGGTGCCAACAGCATTTTCTTGGTTATAAAAGATCCATAAATGTAACGGAGCCATTATAGCATTAAATTCTAATAAGATGTCTAAAATTCCAAATCTGTCTCTTACCAGCCATTGCTTGTTGGTGCTATTTCTTCAGTCATTTCTTGTTCACCGTCAAGGATGGTGTCATTACATCATTTAATTTGGCAAAGCTGCCACCACATTGGATGTCTGTTGAATACACTATATAGTTAAAGAACTGAAGTTTCTTACACCTACAATTATTATTCGGAACTAAAAAAGAGCTCTTAATTCTATTTGTTTGTCCTAGATGACAATTATCACTACATTTTATACAATCCTAATCAATCCTTGTTGCTTTTTCCACATTTTCAAAGGATCTTTTAACCAAATATAACTGCTGCTGATGTTTTGGTAAGCTTCGGATAATGTACGTTATATATGGAAAATATCTTACTTAAATGAATGTGGATTTTAGTTTGAGACAAAACACACTCTTGCTAACTCTCTGAGACAGTGCACCCTAAGATGTGATAGAGAAATGGAAATATGTTAATGATTGTATCCAAATGTACTTTAGTATTATCATAAATACACATTAAACATATCTATAATATGACATTACTCAGTGGCTTATTACTTGTAAAACATATCTGGGTCACAGCGAACACAGATTGGAAAACAGTTACACTGCTTACAATTTTCTAATCCATGTTCACCACAAGCCAGCTATCTCTACCTAGTAGATTTAGAGTTAACCATTTATAATGGGACTGGGTGTGAATTTGTTTGATATTATTATGTATGTAACAATAATAAGGGTGTAATTGATGCTAAAGTATGTAGATGTTTGCCTTAGAACCATAGAAAAGTTACGGCACAGAAGGAGGCCATTCAGCCCATCATATTGCATTGCCTTGCCCTGATAGATCATATTGTTAAGTTTTGATAAGGGTTGCGGAAATATTTCTTTCACAAAATAAATTATGTTTGATAAATTAACATTGCAAGGTATATTTAATAAAGCTCCCTCCCTGACACGGAGGGCTGAATTACCAGCCCCTCAATGGCATGGGCTGTGGCGGGACCAATAAAAGTTCTGCGGGGAAAGGCCCCCCGACATCAAGAAGGGCCCGCCGCATATTACAGGCAGTGGGGGGACCTCGGTGCGTCACCTCCCCACCACCACCCCCCCACCCAAGTGGTGGGGCCTTCATTTACTTATTCAAATCAACCTAAATTATATGTAAATGCACTTAACTGCTGGCGGCGGCCGTCCCATACAGATTTTACCGCCGCCATTCGTACCTTGCGTGCCTTTGGAACTCCATATGGCGTTCCGAGGCGAGAACCTGGTGGGGAGGGGGAGGAATAACTTTCAGGGCGGGAGGGGTGGGGAGCGAGGAAAACTATTTTGATTGGCTGTGGGGATGGTGGGAGGGGGTTGAGGGTCAAAGGGAACAGATTTCGGGGGAGAAAGTTCGGGATACTAAAAGTTTATTATGGGGGTAGAGGGCAATTAATGTATAAATTACCCATGGGGGGGGGGGGGTGGGGGACATGATGTACAGCTGAAATAACATTTTATTTTTATTTCCCAGAGACCTTTAAATTTTAAAATGTAACTGAAGGGCTTGAAGCTCTTTCAAAATGGCACTGGCACCTGCACGGTGGCGCCAGACACTGTTGACGGGGATGCAGCGGCTGCCCCCTCTTTTTAAAATCAGCCCCCGCACATAATATCGCGGGGGCTGTGCGGCTGCACGTCCATGTCGGAAGGCTGCCGAGTTCAAAGTGAATAAAATCCAGCCCGGAGGCTCAGTGGGACCAGAATGCATCATAAAATCTGGCCTGAAGGCCTGCGTGCTGTGGTGAAGCCACGTCACATTTTGCAGCAAAGAACTTTCAGGCCTATGGGCCCTCTTTTTCAATGCAATAGATTTCTTTTTTTTTTAATTTATCCACGCTGTCCTAAAACTAGAGTAGTTTTCTTTTTTAAGAAAATATGCTTATTCTGCATTTTTGCTATTTAAAATAAATCTCATTGTTGCTTTACACTTCCGTGTACCAATTTCTCCTTCCACCTCACCTCAGCTCGCTCACTCTTCATCTTTCTAAAATCTTCCCTAATCCAATCAGGTGTATTAGTTTACTGACTATTTTCCTTTCTATTTGGACCTTAAACATGAATCTGTTGTCACTACTCTTAAGGTGCTCACCTACATTCAGCTGAACTACTTTATCACTCA
Organism: Heterodontus francisci; assembly: GCF_036365525.1. Taxonomy (NCBI): domain Eukaryota; kingdom Metazoa; phylum Chordata; class Chondrichthyes; order Heterodontiformes; family Heterodontidae; genus Heterodontus; species Heterodontus francisci. Next base: position 56,175,879 of record NC_090376.1, on the reverse strand, counting down.
TAACCAGATCTAGCAATGCTCTTGTAGGCCTACCAACCTACTGCTTGAGGAAGGAGTTCTGTGCACATTTTAGGAATTCCATTTCATTTCCTCCTTTTACTCCCTCTCAGTCCCAACCAACGTGAATAATGAAAATTTCCAGAAAAATACTTTTCTTATTCCTGCTCATGACTCTAACCTAACTGCAGATGTCTTCTTCCAGATTCTTCCCAAAATATGGAGCTCTGTAACACACACACCTACAGATATAACAAGCCCTTTTTAAAAAAAAAGTTTTTGAACTCTAACATAATGACACTTTAAACACCCATTTTGTCTTGTCTTTATCAACCATCTCTATAGCATGTATTCCCACGTTTACCAATATCGCCACTCTGCCTTGTTTTTTTAAATCTTTTCTATCCTTCTTAGATAATTCTATCCCAGTATGTTTATTTTCCATTCTTGTCCAATTTGCAGCTAGGCTTCTGTGAATGGCTATGTTTAGATCTTCCTGTAAACTAACTGCTTCCAGTCATCTCATCCTCCCCCCAGTTCGCAACCTTTACTTCAGTCTTTTCCCCATTTATGACTAGTAATTTTTTTTATTCCTCTGCTCTATTTTCCTCTTGTTAAACTGTTCTATGCAGGAATAGGATCTATTTCTCCCTTGACTACTTAGTTGATCCTGGTTGATTTTATTTTCCGGCCACCCTCCTTTTGTAGTTTACTTAACTCCTGAATTCTCTATTAAGCCTGTTTCAGTGCTGTATCTCTAAACTAAACCATTTTAACAAAAGATTAACACTACATCTGTTTTGATGTAGCATATCCTTGCAGAACAGCCCTCATATGTCCTGGAACTGTTGTCAATGCACAACAAAGGGAAATCCATCTCCCTTTTAGCAACTTTTAGCCATGCATTAAATCTTAGAATAGTTACAGCACAGAAGGAGACCATTCAGCCTGTCGTGTCCATGCCAGGTCTCGGCAAGAGCAACTCACCTAGTCCCACTCCCCACCTTTTCCCTGTAGCCCTGCAAATTTTTTCTCTTAATTTTTCATCCAATTCCCTTTTGAAGGGAATCTGCCTCCACCACTCTCTCAGGCAGTGCATTCCAGATTCTAACCACTCACCACGTAAAAACTTTTTTCCTCATGTCACCATTTCTTCTTTTGCCAATCACCTTAAAATCAGTGTCTTCTGGTTCGCGATCCTACCACCAGTAAGAACAGTTTCCCCTTATCTACTCATGATTTTGAACACCTCTATCAAATCTCCTCTTAATCTTCTCTTTTCCAAGGAAAACATTCTCCAATCTATCCACGTAACTGAAGTCCCTCATCCCTGGAACCAGGACAGTCACTCTCACCTCACATCTGGAATTCAGCTTTTTTTTTCATGTAATGAGGTCAGGAGGTGAGTGATCCTGACAGAACCCAAACTAGGCATAATTGAGGAGGTTATTGGTAAGTAAGTACTGTCGACAACACCTTCCCACCTTCCATCAGTTTGCTGATGATTGAGAGTAGATTGATGGGATGGTAATTAGCCAGATTGGATTTTTCCTGCGTTTTGTGGGCAGGATATATTTGGATAATTTTTCACTTTATCAGGTAGATGTCACTGTTCTAGCTGTTATGGAACAGCTTGGCTAGAAATGCAGTTAGTTCTGGAGCAAAAGTCTTCAATAATACAGCCGGGATATTGTTGGGACCCATTGCCTTTGCTGTATCCAGTGTGCTTAACCGGTCCTTGATACAACATTAAGGGAATCAAATTGGCTGAAAACTGGCATCTATGATGGTGGGAATCTCAGGAGAAGGCAGAGATGGATCATCCACTCAGCACCTCTGGCTGAATGTGGTTGCAAACACTTCAGCCTTGTCTTTTGTACTCATGTGCTGGTTCCACCATCATTAAGGATGTGGATATTCATGGAAACGTCTAATGGTTGGATGCGGCAGGACTGCAGAGCTTTGATCTGATCTGATCTGTTGGTTGTGGGATTGCTTTGCTCTGTCACATGCTGCTTCCGCTGTTTAGCATGCATGTAGTCCTGTGTTGTAGCTTCACCAGGTTGACATCTCATTTTTAGGCATGCCTGGTGCCGCTCCTGGCATGCTCCTACACCCCTCAATGAACCAGGGTTGATCCCATGGATTGACGTTAATAGTAGAGTGAGGGACATGCCAGGCCATGGGGTTACATATTATGGTGCAATAAAATTCTGTTTCTGCTGATGGCCCACAGCACCTCATTGATGCCCAGTTTTGAGCTGCTAGATGTGTTTTGAATGTATTCCATTTAGCATGGTAGAGCCACAAAACACGATGGAGGGTGTCCTCAGTGTGTAGACAGGACTTTGTCTCCACAAGGACTGTCCAGTAGTCACGCCTACCAATACTACTTTGGATAGGTGCATCTGCAACAGGTAGATTGGTGAGGAGGAGGTCAAGTACGTTTTCCTTCTTGTTTAGTTCTCCCACCACCTGTCACAGCTCCAGTCTAGCAGCTACATTCTTCAGGACTCGGCCGGTTCAGTCAGTAGTGGTGCTACCGAGTCATTCTTAGTAATGGACGTTGAAGTTCCCCACCCAGAGTATATTTTGTGTCCTTGCTACCCTCAGTGTTTCTTCCAAGTGGTGTTCAACATAGAGGAGTAGTGATTCATCAGCTGAGGGAGAGCAGTAGATGGTAATCAGCAGGAGGTTTCCTTGCCCAAGTTTGACCTGATGCCATGAGACTTCATTGAGTTTACAGTCAAGTTAAGCACACCCAGAGCCACTCCCTCCCGACTGTATACCACTGTGCTGCCACTTCTGTTGGGTCTGCCCTGCTGGTGGAACAATATATACCCAGGGAAGGAGTCTGGGATGTTGGCTGAAAGGTATGATTCTCTGAGTATGACTAAATCAGGCAGTTGCTTGGCTAGTCTGTGGGACTCCTCTCCCAATTTTGGCACAAGTCCTGGACGTTACTGAGGAGGAATTTGCAGGGCTGGATGCGCCTTTGTCACATCTGGTTCAATGCCAGGTGGTTGATCTGATTTTATTTTTATTAGATTTTTTCATAAGTGTTTGATACAACCGAGTGGCTTGATAGGCCATTTCAGAGGGCAGTTAAGAGTCAATCACGTTGCTGTGGGTCTGGAGTCACATATAGACCAAACAGGGTAAGGACGGCAGATTTCCTTCCCTAGAGGACATTAGTGAATTGAATGGGCTTTTATGACAATCCTGTAGTTTCATGATCACCATTTCTGATACTAGCTTTTTTATTCTAGGCTTATTTAGTTAACTGAATTTAAATTTCCCAGTACTCATATCTCTAGATCATTGGTTCAGATCTCTGGATTACGAGTCTTGTAACAATCACTATGCTACCATATCCTTTATTCTAGTGCATGACTAGTGAAATAATTTAAGTTTAAATTTCAGTTTAATAGAAAACACATTTTTTATACAATTTACCCACAAATTATCACCACTGAATTCTCACTCTCAACAAATTCCCATTTTGGAATCCTTATTCCCACTCCATGAATAGCTCACTCAATGATGTGCTCTTGTCTTCTTTCAAGCCACTTTTGCATGGTACTTCTTGCCACCCCCACCAATCATTCAAAATGAGCTCTCACAAACCCGGTGTCCTAATTCTTATTAAAAAAAACTTCAAGAATCTTTTGTGTTACTTGTATATTGGACCAAGCGTTGTGGGTTCTGTCATTTTATACCTTGTTAATAAGAACTAATACTTGGTGTGGTAGCATGAGAACAGAGTCTCTACTGCCTTTCTTAGATAGCACTTCTGGCAACTAAAATGGGCACAACAGTGACAAATGTAGTAGTGCAGTGGCTGCAGCCAATCTCCATATGGGTTGAACTTAGAAATAAGAAAGGGGTGATCACTTTGATGGGATTATACTATAGGCCCCCCAATAGTCAGAGGGAAGTGGAGGAGCATATCTGTAGGGAAATCACAGATAAGTGTAGAAATTATAGGGTTGTAATAGTAGGTGACTAAGTTCCCCAATATTGACTGGGACTGTCTTAGTGCTAAGGGATCAGATGGGAAGAATTTGTTAAGTGTGTCCAGGATAGTTTTCTGAAGCAGTATGTGGATGGCCCTACTAGAGATGGGGCTACACTCGACCTCCTCTTAGGAAATGAGGCTGGGCAGGTGGTTGATGTGTCAGTGGGGGAGCACTTTGGGACCAGTGACCATAACTCTATGAGCTTCAAGATAGTTATGGAAAAGGATAGGACTGGTCCTCAAGTTGAAGTCCGAAATTGGGGGAAGGCTAATTTCGACAGCATCAGACAGGAACTCTCAAAAGTTGATTGGGAGAGGCTGTGTACAGGTAAAGGGGCGTTTGGCAAGTGGGAGGCTTTTAAAAGTGAGATAGGAAGAGTTCAGGGCCGGCAAGTTCCTGTTAGATTGAAGGGCAAAGCTGGCAAGTTTAGGGAACCTTGGTTGACGAGGGATATTGAGGGCCTGATTAGGACAAAGAAGGAGGCATATGTCAGGTATAGGCAGCTGGGATCAAGTGAGTCCCTCGAGGAGTATAAGGGATGTAGGACTACACTTGAGGAAATTAGGAGGGCAAAAAGGGGCCATGAGATTTCCCTGGCAGATAAGATAAAGGAGAATCCTAAAAGATTCTATAAGTATATTAAGAGTAAAAAGGTAGCTAGGGAGAGAGTAGGTCCCTTTAAGGATCAGTGTGGTAATCTATGTGTGGAGCCATGGGAAATGGGCGAGGTCTTAAATGAATACTTCTCATCTGTATTCACCGCGGAGGTGGTCATGGGAGCTAGTGAGTTCAAGGGAGGGAACAGCAATATACTGGAGCACATCAACATTACAAAGGAGGTGGTGTTGGAGGTTTTGAAGTGCATTAAGGTGGATAAATCCCCAGGGCCTGACCAGGTGTATCCTAGGATGCTATGGGAAGCAAGGGAGGAGATTGCTGGAGCCCTGGCAGAGATTTTTGTATCATCGTTAGCCACGGGTGAGGTACCAGAAGACTGGAGGATAGCTAATGTTGTGCCTTTATTTAAGAAGGGCAGCAGGGATAAGCCAGGGAACTACAGGCTGGTGAGCCTTACATCAGTGGAGGGAAAGTTATTGGAAGGGATTCGCAGAGTCAGGATTTATATGCATTTGGAAAGGCAAGGTCTGATTAGGGATAGTCAGCATGGCTTTGTGCGTGGGAAATCATGTCTCATGAATTTGATTGAGTTTTTTGAGGAGGTGACCAAGAGGATTGACGAGGGCAGGTTGGTGGACGTTGTCTACATGGACTTTAGCAAGGCCTTTGACAAGGTCCCGCATGGTAGGCTGGTCCAGAAGGTTCGAACACACGGGATCCAGGGTGAGCTAGCCAATTGGATACAAAACTGGCTTGGTGATAGGAAGCAGAGGGTGGTAGTGGAGGGTTGTTTTTCAGATTGGAGGCTGGTGACCAGTGGTGTGCCGCAGGGATCGGTGCTGGGCCCTCTGTTGTTTGCCATATATATTAATGACATGGATGAGAATGTAGGGGGCATGGTAAGTTTGTAGATGACACCAAAATTGGTGGTATAATGGACAGTGGAGAAGGTTGTCTAAGCTTACAACAGGATTAGATCACCTGGGAAAGTGGGCAAGGGATTGACAAATGGAATTTAACGCAGACATGTGTGAAGTGATGCATTTTGAGAAGTTAAACCAGGGCAGGACATATACAGTGAACGGCAGGGCCCTGGGGAGTGTTCTTGAGCAGAGAGACCTTGGGGTGCAAGTACATAGTTCCCTGAAAGTGGCAACACAGGTAGGCAGGGTGGTGAAGAAGGCATATGGCATGCTTGCCTTCATCGGCCGAGGCATTGAGTACAAGAGTTGGGATGTCATGTTACAGTTGTACATAACGTTGGTTCGGCCACATTTGGAGTACTGTGTGCCGTTCTGGTTGCCGCACTACAGGAAAGATGCGATTAAGCTCGAGAGGGTGCAGAAAAGATTCACAAGGATGTTGTCTGGTTTGGAGGGCTTGAGCTAGAAAGAGAGATTGGATAGGCTGGATCTGTTTTCTCTGGAGCGAAGGAGGCTGAGGGGGGACATGATAGAGGTATATAAAATTATCAGGGGCATAGATAGGTAGATAGCCAGAGTCTGTTTCCCATGGTAGGGGTGACTAAAACTAGAGGGCACAGAATTAAGGAGCGAGGGAGGAGGTTTAAAGGGGATCAAAGGGGTAAGTTTTTCACACAAAGAATAGCGGGTATCTGGAATGAGCTGCCAGAGAAGGTGGTGGTGGAGGCAGGAAAAGTAGCAACATTTAAGAGGCATCTGGACAGGTACTTGAATGAGCAAGGCATAGAGGAATATGGAATTAATGCAGGCAGGTGGGATTAGTATAGATGGGTATTATGGTCGGCATGGACGCGGTGGGCCGAAGGGCCTGTTTCTATGCTGTACGACTCTACAACTCCATGCGAGCAGCCGATCTGCCCTGCACCAGCTCCGATTAGTTTTTCAGGATCTACAGAAGCCTGAGGCTGCTGAAGAAACTGGCAGGTGATTTCTTTACAATTATCACACTGTGAAGGCAGATGCTGCTCTTGTCTCTACATTAATAGTATGGGCTGCTGCCGGCCTGTGTTTGCTACTCTTCTCACCAATCACATCTCTGCCCCACCCAAGAGCTTACCAGACTATCACATCGACATCTGAACTGGCCAAAATTCACCAGGCACCAGTGAGCTGCATTGGGGAACCCACAGCTTGCCAGTTTGAAGAGGGAGGCTTGAGGGCCTATTTATGAAGGTCCTTGCCTTCCTCTATCACCCACCACCTGCTTCATGGCTGAAAATAGTTGCAAACAAATTTACTTCTCAAGACTGCTGAACAGCCACTTCAATTTGTAATGTAATTTGACATACTACACCCATTTTTTGTCATTTATAGATTGTTATGTATAGTATTTTAGCCAGCAGCACCAAATGTTGCAACCCTGTCTGAAACAAAAGACCGAGACCTCTCCAAACATTCTGTTGGAAACTTGTTTTCCCGGTTTGCATGAAAAATTACAGATGAATTTGTTGTGAGAACTTCATACTAGAAGGAGTGTTCTGTTTGCAAAATTAATTTGTTTGAAATCTGTTTCTCTTTCATTCAAATTATAAATCAAGCAAGTGGGTTTTTCTCATTGGCTGAACAACTTCTAAAGTATTATTAAATGTTAAATTACACCCATGGTCTCTCTTTTCTTTTGGGCCTCCTTATCTCGAGAGACAATGGATACGCGCCTGGAGGTGGTCAGTGGTTTGTGAAGCAGCGCCTGGAGTGGCTATAAAGGCCAATTCTGGAGTGACAGGCTCTTCCACAGGTGCTGCAGAGAAATTTGTTTGTTGGGGCTGTTGCACAGTTGGCTCTCCCCTTGCGCCTCTGTCTTTTTTCCTGCCAACTACTAAGTCTCTTCGACTCGCCACAATTTAGCCCTGTCTTTATGGCTGCCCGCCAGCTCTGGCGAATGCTGGCAACTGACTCCCACGACTTGTGATCAATGTCACACGATTTCATGTCGCGTTTGCAGACGTCTTTATAACGGAGACATGGACGGCCATGGTCTATGCCCTCTACAATATACCACAGCACCAGTTTGCAGCACTAACATATGAACATTCACAGAATTTTACAGCAGGGAAAGCCATTCAGTCCATTGTGTCAGTGCCAGTTCTCTGAAGTAGAAAGACTTGCATTTATACAGCAGCCATCACAACTTCACAGCATCCCGAAGTGCTTTACAGCCAATGTTCTTTTGAAGTGTAGCTACTATTGTAAAGTAGGAAAAGGCAGCAGCCAATTTTGATCCCAATAACCACATGATAAGGACCAGGTAATCCATTTTAGTGATGTTGGTTGAGAGCTAAATATTGGCCATGGAGAATTCTCCTGCTCCTCTTCAAAACAGTACCATGGGATCTTTTACGTGCTCCCAAGAATGCAAAATGGGCCTCAGTTAAACATCTCATCTGAAAGACAGCACCTTTATCAACCCTCAATCTTCCATCTTCGCTGCCTCCGGAGAATACTTGGCATCAGGTGGCAGAACTATATCTCCAACACAGAAGTCCTTGAAGCGGCCAACACCCCCAGCTTATACACACTACTGAGTCAGCGGCGCTTGAGATGGCTTGGCCATGTGAGCCGCATGGAAGATGGCAGGATCCCCAAAGACACATTGTACAGCGAGCTCGCCACTGGTATCAGACCGTCCATGTCTCCGCTATAAAGACGTCTGCAAACGCGACATGAAATCGTGTGACATTGATCACAAGTCGTGGGAGTCAGTTGCCAGCATTCGACAGAGCTGGCGGGCAGCCATAAAGACAGGGCTAAATTGTGGCGAGTCGAAGAGACTTAGTAGTTGGCAGGAAAAAAGACAGAGGCGCAAGGGGAGAGCCAACTGTGCAACAGCCCCGACAAACAAATTTCTCTGCAGCACCTGTGGAAGAGCCTGTCACTCCAGAATTGGCCTTTATAGCCACTCTAGGCGCTGCTTCACAAACCACTGACCACCTCCAGGCGCGTATCCATTGTCTGTCGAGATAAGGAGGCCCAAAGAACTCCCTCAATACTGCCTGTCAATCTAGATTTTGTGCTCAGGTCACTGGAGGGGAAGTTCATTAATAACCTTCCTTCAATCATAAGGTCAGAAGTGGGGATGTTCGCTGAGAATTGCACAATGTTCAACACCATTCATCAGATGCACTGCAGCAATGCATCAAGTCTCCTTAGACAGCACCTTCCAAACACACGACCTCTACCACCTAGAAGGACAGGGCAGCAGATGCATGGGAACACCACCACCTGCAAATTCCCCTCCAAGCCATACACCATCCTGACTTGGAACTACATCACTGTTCCTTCACTGTCACTGGGTCAAAATCTTGGAACTCCCTTCCTAACAGCACAGTGGGTGTACCTACCCCACATGGACTGCAGCGGTTCATGAAGGCAGCTCACCACCACCTTCTCTAGCCAACGACACCCACATCCCATAAAAAACCCCACAACCTGACTCAGAGGCAGTAGTGTGATCACAAAGCCATGGCTGATACTCTACGAGTTGTTGTCATTGTAAAGGCCTGGTTCAAAGAGAAGATGGGGTCAATTTTTATCTTCAGCACAAAGGCGGTAATTTGGCAGAGTGGATTATTTGCCTGATACAGAACCTGTGCAATTTACATTTTATTGATTTCTGCTTCATCCATTCGATGAGGCTGAAAAATTATCCAACATATTTCCTTGACTTCCTGCCAGTAAAGCAGAAGGCTGATCTCCTTAGACTGATGTATAAAAACAGGAGGTTGTGTCAATACCATCTCAGATGTAAACACATCTCTCTCATGCCTCCTAAGACATTCCTCTAAAAAATGGCAGAGACAGAGACAGGTCATTAACCTGCAACAGTCATTAACTCTGATTGTCTGTCCACAGATGCTGCCTGACCTACTGAGTATAGTGTTCATGGCTGGAATTTTAAGTTAGACGGGATGCCTTGCCCACTTGCTGAAAAGTCAGGACAAGCCCGCCTCCGCCAGGCCTGGGGAGCCAGGCAGGGAGTTTTCACTCTCTGGACCCATAAATGGTCTTGGGCGGGACTTCCACCTCCTTAAGGTAGGAATTCCTACCTAATGGAGCTGCTGGCCAATAAGCAGGCTGGTAAGGGGGGGGGGGTCGGTTGGGGCAGGGGATGAGTGTTGTGCATTGGGGCGGTTGGGGCTTCAGGGGTGGCCCTCCATGGGCCACAGGGTGTCCCATCAGGAGGGTCCCAACCCCAGACCGCAAGAAGGCCTTCTAGTTTTACCATGCGGGATTCTTGGGGCCTTTGCCATCCATTTGCCGAGGGTGAAATGCTCACGTCGGCAGGAGGAGGCCCTTAAGTGGCCGTTAACTGGCCTTGTTTGACCTGGGACATGCAGGTCGTTTCTTGCCGCCGCCCTGCGTAAAATTGCAACGGGGCAGGAGGGGGTCAGGAATGCCCTCCCACTCAATGTTATGTCCCCCCCCTCCCTCCCCCAACACCACCAGCAGCCTGTTCGTTGAGGGGCCATAAAATTCCAGCCTATATTTCAGATACAGAGGTCATCCTGGTGTCCATATTTAGAATTATGGTAACTTAAACTGTCACCGGCAACAAGCCACAGATGAAAAACACAAGGATCCCAAAGTAAGTCCAGAAAATGCAAAACAAGTCATAACTCAAATCAGCAGCAAGTGGAAAGAAACAAAAGTGAATGGACATCGAGCACTGCAACAAAAACATTCCTGCAGCAAATAATTTTAAGAATGCAATCTGCCATCAACGAATATTCAATACAATACCTGTGTTAAATGAACGTGAATGACTTTAGCACATTCCCAGCTTTGAACATGGGTAAAAGTGCCCCCAGGTAATTAAAATCAATGTGGAGAATCAGCTGCTCCAGGTGACTGTGTGGCTGCTTACTTTACAGTCAGCTTGAGCGTCCCGTCGCTATGGTTACAGCGGAAATGATGTCACAGCTGGAACGTTCTTTTCAAGTGTTGCGCGGTGTTCGCAACGCGAGCGCGGGTTTGACAAGGTGTCATTGAGCTGCAAGTGGCAAATTCAGCAGATGTCCCTTTTAATTGTCTGTTTTATGTTTTTGAACAAGGACTCACCAATTGTTTCCAAAACTGGTAATGATGTGGTTTTGAAATACTATCTAATATATTAAAATCAGCGAATTTGCTACAGGATTAATCTGATTAACCAGCATTATCCACTTGGGCAAATGTTGAAACCTGAAGTGCACAAGCTAACAGATTTCCACCCCGTCTAAAACACATGGGGTAAAAATTCCATTTCCGCACTGCCAAGGCAGAATTAATAGCAGCAAATAACCTGTTTCCTCTACTTCCTTCTGTGTCCTCCCCTGGGGAAAAAAAACTACCCTAATTCATTTCGAACAGTACTTTCAAAAATCCCTGCTATCTCCTCATCTTTGGCCCTCCATTTAACACATTTTTGCAGCTTCTGATCTCATCCACACTCGTTTCTGCCTTTGACGCCCTAGTTCCCATTAAAACCATTACTCGCTCACCCTGGATGTTTCATGGGGACGGCTCATCATCTCCGCTCCCTCAAGTCCAGACACAGACAGACGGATATGGTGGATAACTGGTTCAGGCATTCACCAAATCTGGCTGAAACACAAAGCCACTGTTAGGTTCTGCTCTCAACTGCCAAAACTATCATGATTCCACTATCATCCTGGAATGCAAAGATAACCCCTCGCTTCTTTACTGCAAACCGTCTTCTTAAATCCCTCTCTCCTGTCACCTCCACCCTCAAATCCAACAAATGCGAGGAGCTCATGGACTTCTTGATCACTAAAAATGGATGACTCTGCCACTTCCCTCCCTTACCCTAGAAAACCAGACCAAACATCCTCTAATGTTTATCCTAATGCCCTAGCTCTGAACTTGCATCTTTCTCAAGTTTCTCTTGTGCCCTTTCCAAGCTCATTCTTGTCCATGAGACCCACCTCCCTCTACCCATTCCCCCTGAACTGTAAAACCACACAACTTCCTTTCCTGACTCCCACGTTAGCTGATATTGTTTCTCTCTCCTCCTTCAGCCTGTCCTTCAAATCTGCCATCCTCAGAAACCAACCCTTGACCCCTCTGACCTTGCAAACTACCACCCTATCTCCAACCTCCCTTTTCTCTCCATAGTCCTTGAATGTGCCGTCGCTTCTGAGATCTCTGCCCATCTTTTCCGGAACTCCATATTTAAATTCCTTTAATTCCTGCCACAGTACCGAAATAGCTATTATCACGTTCACAAATGATATCCTATGTGAATGTGACAAAATTAAACCAGCCTACTTATCCTTCTTAACCCATCTGCAGCCTTTGACATGGTTGACCACACCACCCTCACCTCCACTGTTGTCCATCTGGGTGGGATGCACTCGCCTAGTTACATTCTTATCTAGCCAGTCAGAGATGTTTAATATAAAATTGAAATTCTTAAAAAAAAACTTTTCCTTCATTTTTTTTTCTCCAATTTTCTTTCCCTCTATTTTACTTACTGTACCTGATTTGACATGGAAATCACCGACTCTAATTTACAATTCCCTCTCAGTCCTTGTTCTGTTTGTTTTTCAATTCTTCATTCGAATTGTTTAAGGGGATACACAGTTGCTTGCCTTGTTCACTCGGGTCCGAGATGCCCTGTTTGCCTCACTGCCCCATTTCCAGCTCGTACTTTCAGCAACTTGACACACAAAAAACTTAAGAACCTAAATGTGCAAGGGCAAGACTAAGGGCAGACAGCATTAGGTGATCTGCTGCAGCAAAATTTGGCCCACTATGTTTAAGTCACATTTGAAAATGTTGATGTTTAGAGTGTACTGTTGAACCAAAACTAGAATGAAAATCAGAAAATTATATCACAAAATGTTGTGACACTAGAAGAGGGACATGGAATGCCCTACCAAAAACAATGTTGGAAACAGAATTAAAAACCATTTTTAAAAGGGAAATTGATAAGTATTTGAAAAAAACAAATTGAAAGGATTGGAGAAAGGGCAGGGGAATAGCCTACAAATTTTATGGGTTGAATGGCCTGCATTCTGTGCTGTAAAACTTTCAGATTCTATTAAGGCTTCTCACACAACACCAATTTGTTCGGACAGCTAAATCTTAGTAAGACATGAGAGTGAACTACTTCTGGCATTTCTACACGATCTTTCATTGATGAAGGAGGAGTCAAAGAAAAGTGATGAGTAATTTCTTGCCCTCAACATCGACTTCAGACCCCATGAAGTCTCATGGCATCATGTCAAACATGGGCAAGGAAACCTCCTGCTGATTACTACCTACCGCCCTCCCTCAGCTGATGAATCAGTGCTTCTCCATGTTGAACAGCACTTGGAGGACTTGGAGCACTGAGGGTGGCAAGGGGACAGGGTGGGGGACTTCAATGTCCATCACCAAGCGTTGCTTGGTAGCACCACTACTGACCAGGCTGGCCGAGTCCTAAAGGACATAGCTACTACACTAGGTCTGCAGCAGGTGGTGAGGGAACCAATAAGAGGGAAAAACATATTTGACCTCGTCCTCACCAATCTGCCTGCCGCAGATGCATCTGTCCATGACAGTATTGGTAGGAGTGACCACCACACAGTCCTTGTGGAGATGAAGATCCGCCTTCATATTGAGGATTCCCTCCATCGTGTTGTGTGGCATTACCACTGTGCTAAATGGGATAGATTTCGAACAGATCTAGCAATGCAAAACTGGGCATCCATGAGGTGCTGTGGGCCATCAGCAGCAGCAGAAGAATTGTACTCAACCACAATCTGTAAACGTATGGCCCAGCATATCCCCCACTCTACCATTACCATCAAGCTGGGAGACCAACCCTGGTTCAATGAAGAGTGCAGGAGAGCATGCCAGGAACAGCACCAGGCTGCTGAAGCTACAACCCAGGACTACTTGCATGCCAAACTGCGTAAGCAGCATGAGATAGCCAGAGTTAAGCAATCCCATAACCAACGGATCAGATCTAAGCTCTGCAGTCCTGCCACATCCAGTCGTGAATGGTGGTAGACAATTAAACAACTAACTGGAGGAGGTGGCTCCACAAATATCCCCATCCTCAATGATGGGGGAGCCCAGCACATCTGTGCAAAAGATAAGGCTGAAGCATTTGCAACAATCTTCAACCAGAAGTGCCAGGTTGGCCTCCTCCTGAAGTCCCCAGCATCACAGATGCCAGCCTTCAGCCAATTTGATCCACTCCGCGTGATATCAAGAAACGACTGAAGGCACTGGATACTGCAAAAGCCATGGGCCCTGACAATATTCCAGCAATAGTACTGAAGACTTATGCTCCAGAACTTGCCACACCCTAGCCAAGCTGTTCCAGTACACCCACAACACTGGCATCTACCCACCAATGTGGAAAATTGTCCAGTTATGTCCTGTACACAAAAAGCAGGACAAGTTATCAAAGCAGGGGGCGGCACAGTGGCGCACTGGTTAGCACCGCAGCGTCACAGCTCCATGGACCTGTGTTCGATTCTGGGTACTGCCTGTGCAGAGTTTGCAAGTTCTCCGTGACCGCGTGGGTTTTTGCCGGGTGCTCCGGTTTCCTCCCACAGCCAAAGACTTGCAGGGGATAGGTAAATTGGCCGTTGTAAATTGCCCCTAGTGTAGGTAGGTGGTAGGGAATATGGGATTACTGTAGGGTTAGTATAAATGGGTGGTTGTTGGTCGTCAAAGACTCGGTGGGCCGAAGGGCCTGTTTCAGTGCTGTATCTCTAAATAAATAAAGTCCAACCCGGCCAATTACCGCCCCATCAGTCTACTCTCAATCATCAGTAAAGTGATGGAAGGTGTCGTCGACAGTGCTTTCAAGCGGCTCTTATTCAGCAATAACTTGCTCAGTGACGCTCAGTTTGGGTTCTGCCAGTGCCATTCAGCTCCTGACCTCATTACAGCCTTGGTTTAAACATGGCCAAAAGAGCTGAACTCAAGAGGTGAGGTGAGAGTGACTGCCCTGGGGAACAAGGCAGCATTTGGCCGAGTATGACATCAAGGAGCCCTAGCAAAACTGGAGTCAACGGGAATCAGGGGGAAAACTCTCAGCTGGTTGAAATCGTAACTAGCGCAAAGGAAGATGTGGTTGTTGGACGTCAATCATCTGAGCTCCAGGACATCACTGCAGGAGTTCCTCAGGGTCGTGTCCTAGGCCCAACCATCTTCAGCTGCTTTATCAATGACCTTCTTTCAATCATAAGGTCAGAAGTGGGGATGTTTGCTGATGATTGCACAATGTTCAGCACCATTTGCGACTCCTCAGATACTGAAGCAGTCCAGGTAGAAATGCAACAAGATCTGGAAAATATCCAGGCTTGGGCTGATAAGTGGCAAGTAACATTCGCACCACTCAAGTGCCAGGCAATGACCATCTCCAATAAGAGAGAATGTGACCATCTGCCCTTGACATTCAATGGCATTACGATCACTGAATCCCCCACTATAACCATCCTGGGGGTTACCATTGACCAGAAACTGAACAGGAGTAGCCATATAAATACCATGGCTACAAGAGCAGGTCAGAGGCTAGGAATCCTGCGGTGAGTAACTCACCTCCTGACTCCCCAAAGCCTGTCCACCATCTACAAGGCACAAGTCAGGAGTGTGATGGAATATTCTCCACTTGCCTGGATGGGTGCAGCTCCAACAACACTCAAAAAAGCTCGACACCATCCAGGACAAAGCAGCCCGCTTGATTGGCACCCCATCTATAAACATTCACTCCCTCCACCACCGACACACAGTGGCAGCAGTGTGTACCATCTACAAGATGCACTGCAGCAATGCACCTACGCTCCTTAGACAGCACCTTCCAAACCCACAACCTCTACCACCTAGAAGGACAAGGGCAACAAATGCATGGGAACACCACCACCTGCAAGTTTCCCTCCAGGCTGCACATCATCCTGACTTGGAACTATATTGCCGTTCCTTCACTGTCGCTAGGTCAAAATCTTGGAACTCCCTTCCTAACAGCACTGTGGGTGTACCTACCCCACATGGACTGCAACAGTTCAAGAAGACAGCTCACCACCACCTTCTCAAAGGCAATTAAGGATGGGCAATAAATGCTAGCCTAGCCAGCGACACCCACATCCCATGAATTAATTTTTAAAAATTAGGAAAAGAGGTGCATAAAACTGATTTAATTTTCACTGTAGACATGAGGATTGAGTTGAAACATGGGTAGGATTTGAACATTTTTAGAAGTGGATAAACTAAACTTGTAGGTTATTTTTCGTTCGACTGTAAGCACAAACAAATAGAAATTAAGAGGCTTCAAGCAATATTAATTAAATGAGAAAGATTTTTTCCCACACACAGTGGATATGTGGAAAATAATTAAGTATAATTTCAATTAGCATATTTAAAAATGTACCTGGCAATGAATCAGACCAAGAGGATAGGTATCGACAAGTGGTAATTTTAAACCCTTTGAAATGTTAATGCTATCTTGGAATCTCATTGGTGAACATAATCACATGACCATCCTACTCATGTTTTTTAACAAATCCCCTGTGTGCTGGTAACCATATCACCATGCTGGGTGTTCTTTGTTTAATTGACGGGGTTCTGGACCAGCGTTGGTAAAGACAGAATACACAGCGATTCAGTGGATTTCTGTTTATACGGTAATGCCTTGTTGGTTTCTGGATGCCATGGGGCAGTTTGTACTCATTTTTCTCAGGCTGCAAAAATTATCTTCAAAGATGTGTTACCAATTTCATAAAGACAAAATAAATTAGAAGAGGATTCAATATATTCTTCCCATTATAAAAGAGACAATACAGTGCAGTTATCTGAGCCAATGGAATAGCAGGAAAAAACTCTAATCAAAAGTTGAGATTGTTTCCTGCGTTTGAGCTGAATGGCATACTTTTCTGACAGGCTTAAATATTTCAGTTAACTGTGTTGATTTACTGAAATGACTAAAAAGTTAACACTACTATCTGAAACAAAGAACCTATGCAAAACCACCCAGTCAAATCAATAATTTTTTCCTCTCCAAGCCGATCAATCTAGAATCATCACTACCACAAAATGCATTAATCAATCACCAAAATAATATTTTCAACTCTTCCAAATATTTTGATTTCTGATCTAGCTCCATATGTTTTTTTTGTTCTATATTCAGATGCTTAAGTGGTTACTGAACGAATAATCTAGAAATCCTGGCCGGAATTTTACCCTAATCGCTGACTCCAGCACGGGTGGAACTCAGACGGATGCGGCCTCCGTTCCTGCGCTGCGTCTCCTATCCACCGGCATCACGCGCGGAGCAGCCAATTAGCGGCCCCGCGGCGTAACTAAGACCTTGTTCATCTCTTGCCCAACCCCCACCTCACTTGTTTATAATCTGTAACTTTTCTAATACTTGTCAGTTCCGAAGAAGGGTCACTGACCCGAAACGTTAACTCTGCTTCTCTTTCCACAGATGCTGCCAGACCTGCTGAGTGAATCCAGCATTTCTTGTTTTTGTTTCAGATTTCCAGCATCCGCAGTATTTTGCTTTTATTTTAGTGTTTAATTCACTGCCACTTCTCTTCCAGGAATGCCTACCTTGAAGAAGTTCTGCTCTTCTCTCCGACGGGATTTTCGTTTGTCTCTTTTACCTTGTTCATCTCTTGCCCAACCCCCACCTCACTTGTTTATAATCTGTGACTTTTCTAATATTTGTCAGTTCCGAAGAAGGGTCACTGACCCGAAACGTTAACTCTGCTTCTCTTTCCACAGATGCTGCCAGACCTGCTGAGTGAATCCAGCATTTCTTGTTTTTGTAACTAAGACCTGAATCGGTTGGTGCGGGCGGGAAGATATACATCATTGGGGGTGGAGCCACATCCGGGAATGTCTGACGTAAACCCTTGAAAAATGTTTACCTCAATGAAATTGACCAGGTACTCATTCATTGTTTAAAAATCAGCAGTAGTAGTTGTGGTTCACTGAGAGGCTACAGTTCTGTTCGTGCAGAAGGAGTTAGATATTAAAACACAGGTGGAGGAAGTCATGGAGGGGAGAAGCACTCACTCAGCCCCCCGTTTTTCAGATGATTCACTACACGTTCTCCTTCAGGCAGTTGAGGAGAGGCGTGATATCCTCTTCAACCCAAATGGTAGAAGGCGATTGTCGACAGTGACAAAGAGTGGCTGGAGGTCGCGGAGGAGGTCAGCAGCCGTGGCGTCGTTCGGCGCACATGGATACAGTGCCGCAAGTGCCTCAATGACCTGCTTCGCTCTGCCCGGGTAAGGGGCATTCCTCATTCATCTAATCGTTATTTTGTCAAGGGAGGGTGTATTTGTATTCATGATGCAATGTGGAATCCCTGCATGATCATTGCCTGGCTGCCTCCTTGCATTGGGATGCAAGATGGGCATATGTGAGATGAACGTTAAGGAGGGATTGATGAGGGCACGCTCAGCAATGGCACAGCAGTTAAAAGCCACATCAACCCATTTGGGTGATTGCGTGAAATGCGCACAAAAATGTTTGACCTAATTCTTTTCTTTCATTAGGAAAAGAGGACACACAACGCCTGAGAGAGGTCCCGGATAGGTGGTGGCGTGGCCTGTCCAGCATTCCTCAGTAGAATGGAGGAGAACGCATTGATGATAACAGGGGAGGAAGGAGGACGAGCCATAGCAGATGGTGAGGCCGGTGGACATGGCCATGATCGTGAGTGATCCAGAAAGTGGTGTATTAGTGCATTTCGGGGGGGAGGGGGCAGGGTGGGGGAGGTTGATAGGCCAATGTTGTTATGAGTTACTAATGAACATAATTAAGCCCTCAAAAGTCCCATCACACTGATGTGACCATAATGGACTCAAATACATGTTCTTCACTCTGGCTTTCTGATCAAACTGATCAATATGATTTTCCCAGCTGTGACCGACAGCATGGAACAGGAAGCGGCTCAGTTGTACCACCATCCACCTCTAAGGTTGAGGAGGGCGCCTCAGAGGACGCACCGTCACATCCTCGCGACGCACCAAGCACCAGCGCAGATACAGACACCTCGGTTGGGATTTGCGTGTCCGTGGATTCGATTTCACATCCAGGTGTCAGCACAGCACAGGTGCCAGGCCAGCCACCGGAGGATGTCTCACACAGTCAGAGGAGTGTGGGAGGCCAGGCCAGTGCAGAGCAGCAAGCTGATGACATGCCTTTGAGAACATCCATTCGGCAGGAGATGTTGCAGGTGCAGCAAGCGGTCCTTGAAAATCTGGTGGAGCTGCCTGAGACAATGTGCGGAGTTAATCAAACTTGGCTACATCCATCCAGAGTATGATTTCTGCTCACTCTCAGGCAATTGAACATCTGGCTTCCCCCATTGACAGATTGGCGGCTGCAGTGGAAGAGCCAGTTCTGGATGCACTTTGTGACATCAGATCGATTGTGGCCTCCCTGGACCAGAGCATCAGAGAGCAGAATCTGATGCGCTGGCGCCAGGTCAAGGTCGCTCATCCCTCTGATGTCACCACTGAGGATCATCAGAGCTTCACGAGGGCACAGGGGCAACAGATTGCATATGGGAGCTCCTCTCAGGGCGCCTCTGATGCATCCTCCAGCTCCTTGCTCCCTCTGCCAGGGACATGTGATCAGCGAAATCCCAGGGTGTTACAGGGTACTCATGAGATTTGTCAGGAGAACCCGGAGATGCCGGGGCCCTCACGGCCGTGAGCAAGCAAAGGACGTCCGCCAAAGTCATCACAAGCAGGGCAGCAAACAGTTCAGCACCTGCCTCTGGTGTGTCTGGTGGCGAGGGATCATGCACCCGAAAAAGCACTCGGAAAAGATTTAAGAAATCACTTTAACGTCACTAATGGTTCACAGGGTGAATTGAAAGGTTTTTTATTTGAATGTGTTATAAAATATTGTAATAAAATCGGGTTCTCTGAGATTTTGTCATGGCTTTCCTGAAGTCAATTCCAATAATGTTGCTCAACAAAAGTAGTTCAACATGTGAGGTCTCACACCTGGGTGGCGTTCCTCATGATGTGAAGGATTGCATTGTTGCATTCTCTCTCCCCGTGAAGGTGAGTGAATTTGCCCTTTCAGAGCCTCACAATTAGTCTTGTCATACGGTAATCCCAGTTGTGCGAAAATTTACAGACTCTCAATGGAAACGTCTGCCTCTTAAAGACACCCTTGTCTATCGAGCACTTAGATCCAAATTAAATTCAGCTTCCTCTCCATGACCATCAAGTCAGTGGTGTCCAGCTTCATCATCAGAAACATCATCGTCATCTGATGACACATCGCGATGACACTGATCCTTCTCCAGTGCCTCTCCATTTTCAGTCGCCAGGTTATGCAAGGCACAGCAGACGACAATTATTCTTGCAACCCTTGAAGGTGCATACTGCAGTGCTGCACCTGAGCGGTCAAGACACCTGAACCTCATCTTAAGCAGGCCTATAGTTTGTTCGATGGTCACTGTGGTGGTCGCATGGCTCTCATTGTATCGTTCCTCTGCATGACCCCTTGGATTCCTCACTGGTGTCATGAGCCATGTCTTCAGAGGATAACCCCCTGTCGCCAAGTATCCATCCCTCTATTCTGTCTGGAGGCCTGAAAAGTGCAGGTACGTGGGAGTTTTGGAGAATGAAGGCATCATGACAAATCCCAGGGTAACATGCACACACCTGCATGATTCTGTGACGATGATCACAGACGAGCTGAACGTTCATTGAATGGTATCTCTTGCAGTTAATCAATGCCCCCAACTGACCTGCTGGGGCTCTGAAGGCCACATGAGTACAATCAATCACGCCCTGTTCCATTGGAAACCCAGATATAGTGCTGAAGCCTCTGGCTCTCTCAGCCTCACAAGTGTTGTCCGCCTTGAACGTGATGAATAGGTTACCATGTTGGAACAATGCATCAGTCACAACCTTGATGCAGTGGTGCGCTGCTGCTTGTGAGATTCCGCACAAGTCTGCTGCTGAGGCTTGGAATGAGCCAGACACACAGAAGTTAAGAGATATTGTAACCTTTAGAGCAACCGGCATTGGATGGCCTCCGATACAGTTTGAGGAAACATCCACTGCCAACATCTCACAAAGAGATGTGACAGTCTCCCGTGACAGCCGCAGTCTTCTTCTGCACTGGCGATCTGACAGCTGCAGGTAGCTCAGACGCGGCCGGTATGCCCCTCCTGGTGGGTAGGCACGTATCCTGACATGTGTTCGCTATCGGGCAACTCTGCCACCTGCTCTCCCTCCCACATCACAATGGTGCACTGGGTCAGCTTGTTGCACGTTCCCCTGCATATTTGTCCTTCTGTCCCTCATAGGGGCAAGGTCCTCCTCATCTGATGATCCACCTCCACATTGAACAATTCCCATTGCTGTACTACTCACCAGATGCTCTGACCACAGGTATTAGCTTCCAGCAGTTAGGACTGGCTCACGAGATCCCCTTCCTTTCACCACATAAATTAAAGTTGATGGGTCCCCATCAGCAGTGCAGAACACTTCGATGAATCCTTTAGCACTAGTTGCAAGTCACACACCTTGTCAGGATATACAAATAGCATTAGAATTATTTCAGAGTAAAACTGAAAATTGTACTTCCAACTCCCTCCTGAATCAATGCCTGCCGTCCTTATGTAACTGCCGGCTGGCCGACACGCACCACAAGCTGATTTACAGACGTTAAATCAGACCTCAGACGTAAAATTGTAGTCAATTGCTTTGTAAACGACCTCAATTCCCTTTCAATTACTTGTATACGGGCGGAGAGCCCAGACTCGTTCACGCCCGACTTCCGACATTGGTAAAATGACGTCTGCGCGTAATGACGCCGGGGACATGGCCCGACGTCATCATGCTTCATTTTACCATCCGGACGCCTCCGAAGAGACACATTTAATGCCGGTAAAATTCCAGCCCCTGAGTTCAAATCCCACCCTGACAGTTTGAGAATTTTTACTCAGTTTAAAATATCTGGAAATGAACAGCTGGTATTAATAAACGTGGCCATAAAGCTGCCAGATTGTTGTAAAAACCCAGTGTCCTTTAGGGAAAGAAACATGCTGTCTTTACCTGGTCTGGCCTATATGTGACTCCAGTGCCACACCATGACTGACTCTTAACTGCCCTATGAAATGACATAGCAAGCCATTGATTTGTATCAAACTGCTATGAAGAATAACAGCATTATGGGAGCACCTTCACCACATTGATGGCAACAGTTCGGGAAAGCAACCAACTTCTCAGGGCATCTAGGGATGGACAATAAATACCAGCCTCATCAGTAGTGCCAATATCCTGCAAATAAGCTTTTTAAAAAAATTACCATCATAAAAATTACACTACAAAAGACAGCCAGTCAAGCCATTGTGCCTGCCATTGCATATTCATGCTAAATTCTTACTATACAATTCCTGAGTGGTGTTTGAAATTTCTACAAGATCATCTTGTAGATTTTTACTTATTTATTTATTCATGGTATGTGGGCAATGCTGGCAATGCCAACATTTATTGCCTATCTTAATTTGCTCTTGAGAAGGTGGTGGTGAACTGCTTTGAACAGCTGCTGTTCGTGTGGTGAAGATGCTCCCGAGGTACTGTTAGGTAGGGAGTTTCAGGATTTTGATCCAGCAATGACAAAGGAACGGTGATATACATCCAAGTCAGGGTGGTGTGTGACTTGGAGGGGAATTTACAGCTGGTGGTGTTCCCATGTGCTCGCCACCATTGCCCTTCTTGGTGGCAGAGGTCGCAGTTTTGGGAGGTGCTGTTGAAGCCTTGGTGAGTTACAGGTTAAGTGACCCTTACATTCGAAAATTTAAATGATAGCATCCCTATTGTTAAAGAATCAGCATATCCTCCAGCTTACCCTAAGTATCTCGACAGATTTATAGGATCATAGAATGGTTACAGCAAAGGAGGAAGCCATTCAGCCCATCGTGTCCATGCTGGCTCTCTGCAGGAGCAAATCAGCTAGTTCCATTCTCCGACCCTTTGTCCATAGCCCTGCAATTTTTTTCTCTTCAAGTGCTTATCCAATTAACTTTTGAAAAGCACGATTGAATCTGCCTCCACCACACCGTCAGGCAGTGCATTCCAGATCCTAACCACTCGATGCTTAAAAAGGTTTTTCCTCATGTCTCCATTGGTTCTTCTGTCATTCAACATACATCAGTGTCCTGTGGTTCTCCACACTTCTGGCAATAGGAACATTTTCTCTTAATCTACTTTATTTGGACCCTGTGTGATTTTGAACACCTTTATCAAATCTTCTCTCAACCTTCTCTTTTCTAAGGAGAACAGCCCCAGCTTCTCCAATGTATCCACATAACTGAAGTTCCTCATCTCTGGAACCATTCTTGTGAATCTTTTCTGCACCCTCTATACAGCCTTCACATCCTTCTTAAATATTGGACACAATACTTCAGTCGAGGCTAAACCAGAGTTTTATAAAAGTTCATCATAACTTGCTTGCTTTTTACTCCATGCCTCTATTTATAAAATCCAGGATTCCATGTGCCTTTTTAACTACTTTCTCAACCTGCCCTGCCACCTTTAATGATTTGTGCACATATACCCCAGGCCTCTGTTCCTACACCCCCTTTTGAATTCCATCCTGTATTTTACATTGCCTCTGCTCATTCTTCCTACCAAAATATTTCACTTCACGCTTCTCTGCTTAATTTTCATTTGCCATGTGTCCACCCATTCAATGAGCCTGTCTATGTCCTATCCTCCTCACAGCTCACAATACGTCCGAATTTAGTTTTATTTGCAAATTTTGAAATTGTGCCCTGTATACCCAAGTCTAGGTCATTAATATATATCAAGAAAAGCAATGATCCTAGTATTGATTCCTGGGGAACCCCACTATATACCCTCCTTCAGTCCGTAAAAGAACCATTCATCTCTACTCTGTTTCCTGTCACCCAGTCAACTTCATATCCATACTGCCACTGTCACTTTTATTCTATGAGCTTGCTGGTAAGCCTATTATGTGATACTGTATGGAACGCTTTTTAGAAGTCTCTGTGCACCACATCATCGACAGTGCCCTCATCAAACCTCTCTGTTACCTCACCAAAAAGCTCAATCTTAAGTTCACCAAACATCATTTGCCCTTAACAAATTGATCCACAATTGTTGAAGTGACTGTTACTTTTGTCCCAGATTATTGTTTTTAAAAGCTATCCCACCACTGAAGTTATACTCACTGGCCTGTATTTGCTAGATTTATCCTTACACCCTTTTTTGAACAAAGCTATAACATTTGTAATTCTCCAATCCTCACCATCCCTGCATCTAAAAAAGATTGGAAGATTATGGCAGTGCCTCTACAATTCCTTCCATACTTCCCTTGGATACATCCCATCCAGTCTGGTGTCGTATCAACTTTAAGTACAGCCAGTCTTTCTCGTACCACCTCTCTCAATTTTTAGTCCATTCTTCTTTCACTATGACCTGGGGCTATATTTTCTTCTTCGGTAAAGAAAGATGCAAAGTACTCATTTAATACCTCAGCCACGCCCTCTGCCTCATTGCGTAGATCCCCTTTTTGGTCCCTAATCGGCCCAATGTACTACCCTTTTACTATTTATATACTTATATAAGACTTTTGGATTCCCTTTCATGTTAGCTGCCAGTCTCTTCTCATTCTCTGTTTGCCTCTCATTCCCTTTTTCACTTCCCCTCTCAACTTTCTATATTCAGCCAGGTTCTCACTTGCATCATCAACCTGACATCTATCATTCACACCCTTTTACTGCTTCATCTTATTCTTTAACTCTTTTGTCATCCATGGAGCTCTGGCTTTGCTTGCCCTACATTTCTTTCCTGGGGAATGTACCTCGATTGTAACCGAACCATCTCCTCTTTTAAGGCAGACCATTGTTCCGTTACAGTTTTACCTGCCAATCTGATTCCAATTTACCTATGCCAGACCTGTTCTCATCCCACTAAAATTGGCCCCCCTACAATTAAGTATTTTTATTTTAGATTATTCCATGTTCTTTTCCATAGCTAACCTAACCCGTATCACAGAATCATAGAATCGCTACAGCACAGAAGGCGGCCATTCAGCCCATTGTGTTTGCGCAGGCTCTCCGAAGGAGCAATTCATCTAGTTCCACTCCCCCATCTTCTCCCCGTAGCCGTGCACATTCTTCCTTTTCAGATAATCCAATTCCCTCTTGAATGCCTCAGTTGAACCTGCCTCCACCACACTCTCAGGTAGTGCATTCCAGATCATAACCACTTGCTACGTGAAAAAGCTTTTCCTCATGTCTCCATTGTTTCTTTTGCCAATTACCCTAAATCTGTGCCCTCTTGTTATAAGGTCATAAGAACTAGGAGCAGGAGTAGGCAATTCAGCCCCTTGAACCTGCTCCGCCATTCAATACGATCATGGCTGATCTCATCTCAACCTCAACTCCACTTTCCTGCCCATTCTCCATAACCCTTCAACCCTTTACTAATTAAAAATCTGTCTATCTCCTCCTTAAATTTACTCAATGTCCCAGCATCCACCGCACTCTGGGGTAGTGAATTCCACAGACTCATGACCCTTTAAGAGAAATAATTTCTCCTCATCTCTGTTTTAAATCTGCTACCCCTTATCCTAAAACTATGACCTCTCGTTCTAGATTGCCCCACAAGAGGAAACATCCTCTCCATGTCTACTTTGTCAATCCCCTTAATCATCTTATATACCTCAATTAGATCTCCTCTCATTTTTCTAAACTCTAGAGAGTAAAGGCCTAAACTGCTCAATCTCTCTTCATAAGACAAACCCCTCATCCCTAGAATCAATCTAGTGAACCTCCACTGAACTGCTTCCAATGCAACTACATCTCTCCTCAAGTAAGGGGACCAAAACTGTACACAATACTCCAGGTGCGGTCTCACTAATGCCTTGTACAGTTGCAGCAACGCTTCCCTACTTTTATATTCTATTCCTTTAGCAATAAATGCCAAAATTCCATTTGCCTTTCTTATTACCTGTTCCTGCATACTAGCTTTCTGCAATTCATTCACCAGGACATCCAGATCCCTCCACACTGAAGCATTCTGAAGTTTCTCTCCATTTAGATAATAATTTGCCTTTCTATTCTTCCGACCAAAATGGATAACCTCACACTTATCCATGTTAAACTCATCTGCCAAATTTTGCCCCTTTCACCTAACCTATCCATATCCATTTGTAAATTTCTTATTTCTTTATTGCAACTTACTATCCCATCTATTTTAGTGTCATCTGCAAATTTGGCTATAGTACCTTCTATCCCTGCATCCAAGTCATTAATATATATTGTAAATAGTTGGGGCCCAAGGACCGAACCCTGTGGCACCCCACTAGTTAGATCTTGCCAACCAGAAAAGGACCCATTTAACCCGACTATCTGTTTTCTGTTGGTTAGCCAATCCTTTATCCAAACTAATAAATTGCCCCTATCCCCATGTGATCTTACTTTGTGTATTAACCTTTTGTGCAGTACCTTATCAAATGCCTTCTGGAAGTCCAGATATACTACATCTACCGGATCCCCATTATCCACTTTGCGAGTTACAGCTTCGAAGAACTCTAGCAAATTAGTCAAACACGATTTACCCTTCATAAAACCATGCTGACTCTGATGGATTGCATTTTGACTTTCTAAATGTCCTGTTATTACTTCCTTAATAATGGATTCTAACAATTTCCCAATGACAGATATTAAACTAACAGGTCTCTCGTTTCCTACTTTCTGCCTCCCTCCCTTTTTGAATAAGGGTGTTATATTAGCTTTTTTCCAATCCACTGGAGCCTTTCCCACATCCAGAGAATTTTGGAATATTATAACCAATGGAGCCATGATCTCTACTGCCACTTCCTTTAAGACCCTAGAATGTAGGCCATCAGGCCCTGAGGACTTGTCTGCCTTCAATCCCAATAGTTTGCTCAGTACTTTTTCCCTAAGTTCTTCTCTTTTTATAACCTCTGCATTTCCTGTTACTATTGGGATGGTACTAGTGTCCTCCACCATGAAAACTGAGGCAAAATACTGATTTAGTGTTTCTGCCATTTCTGTGTTCCCCACCATTAACTCCCCAGTCTCATCCTCCAAAGGACCAACATTCACTTTAGCTCCTCTCTTACCTTTTATATACTTATAGAAGCTTTTGCTATCCTTTTTTATATTTTGCGCTGGTTTTCTTTCATAATTTACCTTTGCTCTTTATATTGCTTTTTTAGTAACCCTTTGTTGATCTTTAAAACCCTTTGTTGTTCTTGATCTTTCCACCAATGGGCACAGTTTCTCTGTATCTACTCTGTCCAGACTCCTCATGATTTTGAATACCTCTATCAAATCTCCTCTAAACCTTCTCTTCTCTGAGGAAAACAGTCCCAACTTCTCCAATCTATCTATGTAACTGAAGTTCCTCATCCCTGAAACCTCATGAATCTTTTCTGCACCCTCTAATGCCTTCGCATCTTTTCTAAAGTGTGGCACCCAGAACTAGACATAATACTCCAGTTAAGACCGAACCAGTGTTTTATACAAGTTTAACATAACACCCTTGCTTTTGTACTCTATGTCCCTAATAATAAAGCCTAGGATGCTGTATGCTTTATTAACTGCTCTCTGAACCTGTCCTGCCACCTTCGATGACTTATGCACATATACCTTCAGGACCCTCTGCTCTTGCACTACCTTTAGAAGAATTGTCCCCTTTTATTTTATATTGTCTCTGCATTATTCCTACCAAAATGAATCACTTTACATTTCTCTGCGTTAAATTTCATCTGCCACTTGTCCACCCATCCCACCAACCTATGTTCTTTTGAAGTTCTACACTATCCCCCTCACTGCTCACAATGCTTCCAAGCTTCATATCATCCACTAATTTTGAAATTGTGCCCTGTACACCAAGGTCTAGGCCAATAACATATTGTCATGGTCCTGTAGTTTTTATTCGGAATATGCAGTTTGCCTTTAAGGCTTGCAAGGGATCAGTATTTTTTTTAAGAACCAGCAAACCTCAGGAGTTAGAGGAAGGTGCATTTTCGTTGCCTTAGAAACAGCCATTTGGAGACTGTGATTCAAAGGGTGCATTCTCGATACCATGGAAACAACCACTGGGAGTGAGCCTGTTCCGATACATTTGTTTCAATTCAGTTTGAACTGGCTTTTAGTGAGACAGTTTGTTCTAACAGATACAGAAGACACAGACAGCTGTGATGAGCACACCTGAAAAAGAGCTCTCAACCATTTAAACTGAAGGAATAGGATTTTAGTCTGTTTATCATTATCTCTCAAATTTTAAGAGAAAGTCACGCCCAAAACAGAGATCTCTGGTAATTTAAATTGATGAAAGGGAAGTTAGACTGTGATAATCTTTTATCCCTCAAAAACTCTAAAGTCAGATTGATTCTGTTGAAAGTGTTTGCAAGTCGTTAATTGTTGAAATTCGCTGGAGAAGGACTTTGAGCAACATTCTGTGAGGACTTTGAGCAACATTGAGCTGTAAATGTGTATGGACTCCAATTTTTTCTATTTTAAATTTTGTTTATATCTTCATAATGTTTAAGAATTTAGTTCTTCTAATGAAAGAGTTATTTTGTTGATTTAAAGATACCTGGTTTGGTTAGCCTCATTCAGGGGGTTAATAGATGGTACAATTTGGTTGGGTCTCTCTTTAATTTGGAAAGTTTTAAATGATATGTTCGCTGATCTGTGGAACAACAAGATTGAATTGACAGTGTGTTGGTCCCACCACAATCAGAATCGTATATTTTGATTGGGGGCTTTGACAGGAGCCGTCGGTGGTAACAATATATCAGGAAAAGCAAGGGTCCTAAGACTTACACTTGGGGAGCTCCACCACAAACCTTCCTCCAGTCCGAAAATCATTCATTAATCACGACACTCCATTTCCTGCCCCTGAACTAATTTCGTATCCATGTTGCTACTGTCCCTTTTATTCCATGAACATAGGCCATTCAGCCCATCGAGCCTGCCCCACCATTCAATATGATTATGGATGATCATCCATTTCAATGCCTTTTTCCCACACTATCCTCATATCCCCTTATGTCATTTGTATTTAGAAATCTGTCAATCTTTGCTTTAAACATACTCAATAACTGAACTCCCACAGCCCTCTGGGGTAGAGAATTTCAAAGATTCACAACCCTCTGAGTAAAGAAGTTTCTCCTCATCTCCGTCCTAAGTGGCTTCCCCCTTATTTTGAAAATGTGTCCCCTGGTTCTAGACTCCCCAACCAGGGGAAACATCTTCGCTGCATCTACCCTGTCTATCCCTTTTAGTATTTTGTAGGTTTCAATGAGATCACCTCTCATTCTTCGAAACTCTAGAGAATACAGGCCCAGTTACTCCAATCTCTCTTCAAAGGACAGTCCCATCATCCCGGGAACAAGTCTGGTGAACCTTCTAAGCTCTAACTTTACTCACACGTCTGCTGTGCCGCTCTTTATCAAATGCCTTTTGGAAGTCCATGTACACCACATCAACAGCATTACCATCAACCCTCTCTGTTACCTCCTCAAAAAACTCCAGCAAGTTAGTTAAACACAATTTTCCCTTAACAATTCCCTGCTGGCTTTCCTTAATTAACCCACATTCTCCCAAGTGACTATTAATCTTGCCCCAAATCATCATTTCGAGAAGCTTCCCCACCACCAAAGTTAAACTGACTGGCCTGCTGTTGCTGGGCTTGCCCTTACATCCTTTTTTTGAACAAGGGTGTAACATTTGAGGATATAACAAGCAGAGTTGATGAAGGGGAACCAGTAGATGTAGTGTATTTAGATTTCCAGAAGGCATTTGATAAAGTGCCACATAAAATATTATAGCACAAGATAGGAGATCACAGTATTGGGGGTAATTTATTAGCATGGATTGAGGATTGGTTAACTCACAGAAGACAGAGAGTCGGGATTAATGGGTCTTTTTCAGGTTAGAGTCATAGAGTTATACAGCACAGAAACAGGCCCTTCGGCCCATTGTGTCTGTGCCGGCCATCAAGCACCTAACTATTCGAATCCCATTTTCCAGCACTTGGCCTGTAGCCTTGTATGCTATGGCATTTCAAGTGCTCATCTAATCCTTCTTAAATGTTGTAAGGGTTCCTGCCTCAACCACCTCTTCAGGCAGTGCGTTCCAGATTCCAACCGCCCTCTGGGTGAAAACATTTTTCCTCAAATCCCCTCAAAACCTCCTGCCTCTTACATTAAATCTATGCCCCCTGGTTATTAACCCCTCCGCTAAGGGAAAAAGTTTCTTCCTATCTAACCTATCACTGCCCCTCATAATTTTGTATACATCAATCATGTCCCCCCCTCAGCCTTCTCTGCTCTAAGGAAAACAACCCGAGCCTTTTCAGTCTCTCTTCATAGCTGAAATGCTCCAGCCGAGGCAACATCCTAGTAACTCTCCTCCTCACCCTCTCCAGTGCAATCACCTTCTTCCTATAGTGTGGTGCCCAGAACTGTACACTACTCCAGCTGTGGCCGAACTAGCATTTTGCACAGCTCCATCATAACCTCCCTGTTCTTACATTCTATGCCTTGGCTGATAAAGGCAAGTATCCCATATGCCTGCCTGACCACCTTATCTATCTGTGCTGCTGCCTTCAGTGATCTATGGACAAGTACACCAAGATCCCTCTGATCTTCTGTACTTCCTACCATTCATTGTATATTCCCTAGCCTTGTTAGGCCTCCCAAAATGCATCACCTCACACCTCTCAGGATTAAATTACATTTGCCACTGCTCCACCCATCTATATCGTCCTGTAATCTAAGGCTTTCCTCCTCACTATTTACGACACCACCAATTCTCGTTTCATCTGCAAACTTACTGATCATACCTCCTATATTCACATCTAAATCATTAATGTATACTACAAACAGCAAGGGTCCCAGCACCGATCCCTGGGGTACACGACTGGTCACAGGCTTCCACTTGCAAAATCAGCCCTCGACCATTACACTCTGCCTCCTGCCACTAAGCTAATTTTGGATCCAATTTACCAAATTGCCCTGGACCCCATGGGCTCTTACCTTCTTAACCAATCTCCCATGCGGGACATTAACAAAAGCCTTACTGAAGTCCATGTAGACTACATCAACTGCTTTACCCTCATCTACACGTCTAGTCACCTCCTCGAAAAATTCAATCGAGTTAGTTAGACATGATCTTCTCCCCCTCACAAAACCATGCTGACTATCCCTTTTTAATCCCTGCCTCTCCAAGTGGAGATTAATCCTGCCCCTCAGAATTTTTCCAATAATTTCCCAACCACTGAAGTTAGACTCACTGGCCTGTAATTACCTGGTTTATCCCTGCTACCCTTCTTGAATAATGGTACCACATTCACTGTCCTTCAGTCCTCTAGTACCTCTCCTGTGGCCAGAGAGGATTTGAAAATTTGTGTCAGAGCCTCTGCTAGCTCCTCCCTTGCCTCACATAACAGCCTGGGATACATCTCATCCGGGCCTGGGGATTTATCCCCTTTTAACGCGCTAAAGCAGCTAATACTTCTTCCCTTTCAATGCTAATATGTTCAAGTATATCACAATCCCCCTCCCTGATCACTACACCTACATCATCCTTCTCTATCGTGAACACAGATGCAAAGTAATCATTTAAAACCTCACCTATGTCCTCCAGCTCCACACACATATTGCCACTTTAGTCCCTAATGGGCCCTACTCTTTCCCTGGTTATCCTCTTGCCCTTAATATACTTATAAAATGCCTTGGAATTTTCCTTTATCTTGCCTGCCAGTATTTTTTCATGTCCCCTCTTTGCTCTCCTAATTACTTTTTTAAGTACCCCCCTACACTTTCTTTACTCCTCTAGTGCCTCTACTGTTTTCAGCGCTCTGAATCTGCCATAAGCCTCCTTTTTTTTTTCCTGATCCAATCCTCTATATCCCTTGACATCTAGGGTTCCCTGGACTTGTTGGTCCTACCCTTTACTTTAATGGGTACGTTAGCTCTGAACTCTCACTATTTCCTCTTTGAATGACTCCCACTGGTCTGATGTAGACTTTTCTACAAGTAGCTGCTCCCAGTCTATTTTGGCCAGATCCTGTTTTATCATATTGAAATTGGCCTTCCCCCAATTCATGACCTTTATTTCCTGCCCGTCTTTGTTCTTTTCCATAACTACCTTAAATCTTTCAGAGTTATGGTCACTATGCCCGAAATGCTCCCCCACTGACACTTCTACCACTTGTCCAGCTTGGAAAGATGTAACTAGTGGAGTGCCACAAGGATCAGTACTAGGGTCTCAATTATTTATTATCTATATTAATGACTTGGAGGAGAGGGCAGTGTGTAATATATCCAAATTTGCTAACAATACAAAAATAGGTGGGAGGGCATACTGTGATGAGAACAAAGAATCTGCAAGGAGATATAGATAGGTTGAGTGAGTGGGCAAAAACTTGGCACATGGAGTTTAATGTAGGAAAGTGTGAGGTCATGCACTTTGGTAGGAAGAATCAAAAGGCAGACTGTCATTTAAATGGAGAGAGACTTCAAAAAAGTGCAGCACAGAGGGATCTGGTGTTCTTGTGCATGAAACACAAAAAGTTAGCACGCAGGTGCAGCAAGTAATGAAGGCAAAGGGAATTTTGGCCTTTATTGCTAGGGGATTGGAGTTTAAAAATAGGGAAGTCTTGTTACAACTGTACAGGGTGTTGGTAAGGCCGCACCTGGAGTACCATGTACAGTTTTGGTCCCCGTATTTAAGAAAGGATATACTGCCATTAGAGGCAGTTCAAAAGAGATTCACTACGCTGATTCCTGGGATGAAGGGGTTGACGTCACAAACAGCTAAACAGGCTAGGCCTTTATTCATTAGAGTTTAGAAGAATGAGGGGTGATCTTATTGAAAAGTACAAGATTCTGATGGGGCTTGACAGGATAGATGTTGAGAAGATGTTTCCACTAGTGGGGGAATCTTGAACTAGGGGACATAGTTACAGAATAAGGGAACACTCATTTAAAACTGAGATGTGAAGGAATTTCTTCTCTCAGAGGGTAGTGAATATCTGGAATTCTCTACCGTAGAGTTGTGGAGGCTTGATCACTGAAAGTATTTAAAGAGGAGGTAGATAGATTTTTGATATATTGGGGAGTTAAGGGCTATGAGAAGCTGGCACGAAAGAGGAGTTGAGGTCTGGGGCAGATCAGCTATGATCTTATTGAATGGCGGGGCAGGCTTGAGGGGCAGAATGGCCTCCTCCTCCTCCTATTTCTTATGTTCTTATTTGCAATTCTCCAGTCCTCTGGCACCAAGTCTAAAGAAGACTGGAAAGTTATAGCCAGTGCCTCCACAATTTCCACTCTCACTTTCCTCAGTATCCTTGGATGCATCTCATCCTGTCCTGGTACCTTTTCAACTTTTAAGTACAGACAGCTTATCCAATGCCTCCTCCTGATCAATTTTAAAACCTTCAAGTGTCTGAATTACCTCCTCGTTCACCATGACCTGCGCAGCATCTTCTTCCTTGGTAAAGACAGATGCGCCAGTATTCATTTAATATTTCAGCTAGGCCCCACTGCCTCCATGCATAAATACCCTTTTTGGTCCCTAATCAGCCCCACTCCTCCTTTAGCACCCCTTTACTATTTATCTGCCTATAGAAGACTTTTGGATTCCCTTTTATG
Source organism: Heterodontus francisci (assembly GCF_036365525.1). Taxonomy (NCBI): domain Eukaryota; kingdom Metazoa; phylum Chordata; class Chondrichthyes; order Heterodontiformes; family Heterodontidae; genus Heterodontus; species Heterodontus francisci. The sequence goes on along the minus strand of NC_090376.1, from coordinate 56,142,626 downwards.
TTAGCTGTCAATCTGTTTTCATACTCTCCCTTTGCTTCCGATTTGCTTTTTCACTTCCCCTCTGAACTTTCTATATTCAGCCTGTTCTCAGTTGTATTATCCAGCTGATGTGTCACAAGCACACTTTTTCTTCTTTATCTTAATCTCTATTTCTTTCATCATCCAGGGAGCTCTGGATTTGTTTGCCCCGCCTTTCCCCTTCATGGGAATATACCTTGACTGTGCCCGAACTCTCTACTTTAAAGGCAGCCCATTGCTCAGTTACTGTTTTGCCTGCCAACTTATGATTCCAATTAATCTGGCCCAGATCCATTCTTAACCTATTGAAGTTGGCTTTCCCCCAGTTAATTCTTACTCTGGATTGCTCCTTGTCCTTTTTCATAGCCAACCTAATCCTTATGATACAATGATTACTGTCCCCTATATGTTCCCCTACTGATACTTGATCTACTTGTCCCACCTCATTCCCAGAACCAGATCCAGCAATCCCTCCTTCCTCGATCGGCCAGAAACATACAGATCAAGAAAGTTCTCCTGAACACACTTCAGAAACTCTCTCCCCTCTCTGCTCTTTACAGTATTACTATCCCAGTTTATATTACAGTAAAGTCCATTATAACTGCTCTATAGTTTTTGCAGCTGTAATTTCCTTGCAAATTTTTTCCTCTCTTTCCTACAAGTAGGTGGCCTATAGAATACACCCAGTAGTGTAATGGTATGTCTATTGTTCATTAACTCTAATCATAGATTCTATTTTTGACTCCTCTAGGACATCCTTTCTCTTCACTGTATTATCCTTAATCAAAAGCTAAATGCAATTTGATAGTAATAAACCTAATTAAAATTGTCAAGTGATACTTTATTAACATTAAAAAGGATAGAAAAACAGGAACTTACAAGACCAGAAAACTTAAATACTATCGTATAACAGGCTATTTTAGATGGAATATTATGTAATGAGAAAGGGCTAATTAATAATCTTGCTGTAAAAGAACCTTTAGGGATGAGTGACCATAATATGATAGAATTTTAGATTATGTTTGAAAGTGAGGTAGTTCAATCTGAAGCCAGGGTGTTAAATTTGAACAAAGGAAATTATGAAGGTAAGAGGAGCAAATAGGTGGATTGGGAAAATACATTAAAAAGTATGACAGTACATAGGCAATGGCTAGTCTTCAAAGAATTATTACATAGCTTACAACAACTATATATTCCTTCAAGGCACAAAAACCCCAAAAGTAATGGCAGTCAACCGTGGATAACAAAGGAAGTTAAGGATTGTATAAGATTAAAAGGCCTATAAAGATGCCAGAAATAGTAGTAAACCTGAGGATTGGGAGGATTTTAGAATACAGCAAAGGAGGACGAAGAAACTGATAAAGAGAATAGAATATGAATCTAAGTGAGCAAAAAATATAAAAATGGATTGTAAAAGCTTCTATAGGTATGAAAAAAGGAAACATTTGGCTAAGACAAATGTGGGTCCATTACGGGCAGAGTCAGGAGAATTTATAATGGGGAATAGAGAAATGATAGAGAAGCTAAATGATTACTTTGTGTCTGTCTTCACGGAGGAAGATACAAGAAATCTCCCAGAATTAGAGATCCAAGGGATTAGGGGGAATGAGGAATGGAAGGAAATTAGTATTAGTAAGAAGGTTGCACTGAAGAAATTAGTGGGGCTGAAGGTTGATAAGTCCCCAGGAGTTGATATTCTACAGCCCAGAGTGTTGAAAGAGGTAGCTATGGAGATAGTGGATGCATTGGTGATCATCTTCCAAAATGTGTGTTGTGAGAAAGATGCAGAGCAGCTTCAAGCGGATTTGGACAGACTCATTGAGTGGGCAAGAATGTGGCAGATGGAATATAATGTGGAAAAACGTGAGGTTATCCACTTTGGTAGTAGATGTGCAGTGTATTTCTTAAATGGTAAGAAATTAGTAAGTGTAGATGTACAAAGAAATGGCTTATTACCTGCACCAGATTCCACCCCCCCTCCCCCCCCCTTTACCCCTCTTCCACCCCCGTCCCCTTCCCTGCTCCACCCTCTCAGCTCACCCCCTCACAACCCCGTCCCAGCCCGCCCCCCCCCCCCGCACCATCTTCACCCCGCACCCCCTTCCCCTGCACCCCCCCCACCCCCTCCCTCTACCCCTCCCCCTTGCATCCCCTCCTCCCACCGGCACCATCCTACACCTGTGTAGGGGCCCCAACAACCCCACTGCCTTGTGGGCGTCTCGGGAGAGACCAAGGCTAAGGGAGTAAACCCTAACAGAAAATCCGGAGCGGAACCCCGTAGGCGGTCATGTGTCACCTTTGGCATGTTTCCGGCAGTTCCTGCAGCCATACTGGTGCCAAACGTCGTGTCCTGCACTCCTTTGGACCCCACCAGAAAGGCCGAGAGGGGGGTTTTGACGACTGGGCAACTCTCAACCTCCATAAATTTGCCCAGGCATGCGCCATGGAGAGGTCACTCCATAGTTGCCTCACAGCGACTGAAACAACACGGAAGGCAGCAGTTACGGGTTATAAGTCCAGATAAATTGGCGTAGAAACTGGGCGCCACGGGTTGCCTTTGTCGGTGGGAGAGGTCATTGCACCTCACTGGACAGCTACCGCCCGCCTCAAACCGGGCAGCCCCCGGTCAATAAGGTTCTGTCCCGCCACAGTCTTCCTGCTTCAATGGGTGCTTGGAGCTCAGGGTCATTGCCCGAAAGGTGGACTGATACACCGCACCAAACAACATGAAAAAAGGAAAGAAGGTACCAGCCCTTCGCTTTGCAAGCTGGAACGTCAGAACTATGTGTCCTGGCCTGTCGGAAGACCTTACACAAATCAACGATTCTCGGAAGACCGCCATCATTAACAACGAGCTCAGTAGACTCAATGTGGACATTGCAGCACTTCAGGAGACTCGCCTCCCCGCGAGTGGCTCTCTAGCAGAGCAAGACTACACCTTCTTCTGGCAGGGCAGGGATCCTGAAGAACCAAGACAGCATGGAGTGGGCTTCGCCATCAGAAACTCCTTGCTCAGCATGATAGAGCCTCCCTCAAATGGCTCGGAACGCATACTGTCCATCCGACTGCTCACCACCTCTGGTCCAGTACACCTACTCAGCATCTATGCTCCAACACTCTGTTCCGCACCTGAAGCTAAAGACCAGTTCTATGAACAACTCCATATCATTAGCAGCATCCCCAACACCGAACACCTATTCCTGCTGGGGGACTTCAATGCCAGGGTTGGGGCCGACCATGACTCATGGCCCTCCTGCCTTGGGCGCTATGGCGTTGGAAGGATGAATGAGAACGGGCAGAGACTGCTTGAGTTGTGTACCTATCATAACCTCGTTCTTTCACACTAAACCCTGTCACCAGGTTTCATGGAGGCACCCAAGATCACGTCGTTGGCACCAGCTAGACCTCATTGTCACAAGGCGAGCCGCCTTAAACAGTGTTCAAATCACACGCAGCTTCCACAGTGCGGACTGCGACACCGACCACTCCCTGGTGTGCAGCAAGGTTAGACTCAGACCAAAGAAGTTGCATCATTCCAAGCAGAAGGGCCACCCGCGCATCAACACGAGCAGAATTTCTCACCCACAGCTGTTACAAAAATTTCTAAATTCACTTGTAACAGCCCTTCAAAACACTCCCACAGGGGATGCTGAGACCAAGTGGGCCCACATCAGAGACGCCATCTATGAGTCAGCTTTGACCACCTACGGCAAAAGTGCGAAGAGAAATGCAGACTGGTTTCAATCTCATAATGAAGAGCTGGAACCTGTCATAGCCGCTAAGCGCATTGCACTTTTGAACTACAAGAAAGCCCCCAGCGATTTAACATCCGCAGCACTTAAAGCAGCCAGAAGTACTGCACAAAGAACAGCTAGGCGTTGCGCAAACGACTACTGGCAACACCTATGCAGCCATATTCAGCTGGCCTCAGACACCGGAAACATCAGAGGAATGTATGATGGCATGAAGAGAGCTCTTGGGCCAACCATCAAGAAGATCACCCCCCTCAAATCTAAATCGGGGGACATAATCACTGACCAACGCAAACAGATGGACCGCTGGGTTGAGCACTACCTAGAACTGTACTCCAGGGAGAATGCTGTCACTGAGACTGCCCTCAATGCAGCCCAGCCTCTACCAGTCATGGATGAGCTGGACATACAGCCAACCAAATCGGAACTCAGTGATGCCATTGATTCCCTAGCCAGCGGAAAAGCCCCTGGGAAGGACAGCATTACCCCTGAAATAATCAAGAGTGCCAAGCCTGCTATACTCTCAGCACTACATGAACTGCTATGCCTGTGCTGGGACGAGGGAGCAGTACCCCAGGACATGCGCGATGCCAACATCATCACCCTCTATAAAAACAAAGGTGACCGCGGTGACTGCAACAACTACCGTGGAATCTCCCTGCTCAGCATAGTGGGGAAAGTCTTTGCTCGAGTCGCTCTGAACAGGCTCCAGAAGCTGGCCGAGCGCGTCTACCCTGAGGCACAGTGTGGCTTTCGTGCAGAGAGATCGACTATTGACATGCTGTTCTCCCTTCGTCAGATACAGGAGAAATGCCGTGAACAACAGATGCCCCTCTACATTGCTTTCATTGATCTCACCAAAGCTTTTGACCTCGTCAGCAGACGTGGTCTCTTCAGACTACTAGAAAAGATCGGATGTCCACCAAAGCTACTAAGTATCATCACCTCATTCCATGACAATATGAAAGGCACAATTCAACATGGTGGCTCCTCATCAGAGCCCTTTCCTATCCTGAGTGGTGTGAAACAGGGCTGTGTTCTCGCACCCACACTTTTTGGGATTTTCTTCTCCCTGCTGCTTTCACATGCGTTCAAATCCTCTGAAGAAGGAATTTTCCTCCACACAAGATCAGGGGGCAGGTTGTTCAACCTTGCCCGTCTAAGAGCGAAGTCCAAAGTACGGAAAGTCCTCATCAGAGAACTCCTCTTTGCTGACGATGCTGCTTTAACATCTCACACTGAAGAATGCCTGCAGAGTCTCATCGACAGGTTTGCGTCTGCCTGCAATGAATTTGGCCTAACCATCAGCCTCAAGAAAACGAACATCATGGGGCAGGATGTCAGAAATGCTCCATCCATCAATATTAGCGACCACGCTCTGGAAGTGGTTCAAGAGTTCACCTACCTAGGCTCAACTATCACCAGTAACCTGTCTCTAGATGCAGAAATCAACAAGCGCATGGGTAAGGCTTCCACTGCTATGTTCAGACTGGCCAAGAGAGTGTGGGAAAATGGCGCACTGACACGGAACACAAAAGTCCGAGTGTATCAGGCCTGTGTCCTCAGTACCTTGCTCTACGGCAGCGAGGCCTGGACAACGTATGCCAGCCAAGAGCGACGTCTCAATTCATTCCATCTTCGCTGCCTTCGGAGAATACTTGGCATCAGGTGGCAGGACTATATCTCCAACACAGAAGTCCTTGAAGCGGCCAACATCCCCAGCTTATACACACTACTGAGTCAGCGGCGCTTGAGATGGCTTGGCCATGTGAGCCGCATGGAAGATGGCAGGATCCCCAAAGACACATTGTACAGCGAGCTCGCCACTGGTATCAGACCCACCGGCCGTCCATGTCTCCGTTATAAAGACGTCTGCAAACGCGACATGAAATCGTGTGACATTGATCACAAGTCGTGGGAGTCAGTTGCCAGCATTCGCCAGAGCTGGCGGGCAGCCATAAAGACAGGGCTAAATTGTGGCGAGTCGAAGAGACTTAGTAGTTGGCAGGAAAAAAGACAGAGGCGCAAGGGGAGAGCCAACTGTGCAACAGCCCCAACAAACAAATTTCTCTGCAGCACCTGTGGAAGAGCCTGTCACTCCAGAATTGGCCTCTATAGCCACTCCAGGCGCTGCTTCACAAACCACTGACCACCTCCAGGCGCGTATCCATTGTCTCTCGACATAAGGAGGCCCAAAAAGAAAAAAAAAAGATGTACAAAGGGACCTGGCTGTCCTGGTCAATAAATCACTGAAAGCTAACATGCAGGTGCAGCAAGCAATTAAGGTGGCTAATGGCATTTTAGCCATTATTGCAAGAGAATTTGAGTACAGGAGTAGTGAAGTCTTGCTTCAATTGTATAGATCCTTGGTTAGACCGCACCTGGAGCAGTGTATGCAGTTTTGGTCCCCTGACCTTAGGAAGGATATTATTGCCATAAAGGTTCACCAGACTTGTTCCAGGGATGATGGGACAGTCCTATGAAGAGAAATTGGGGAAACTGGGCTTGTATTCTCTAGAGTTTCGAAGAATGAGGTGTGATCTCATTGAAACCTAAAAAAATACTTGAAAGGAATAGACAAGGTAGATGCAGGTAAGATGTTTCCCCTGGTTGGAGAGTCTAGAACCAGGGACACAATTTCAAAATAAGGGGGACAGAGATGAGGAGAAATGTCTTTACTCAGAGGGTTGTGAATCTTTGAAATTCTCTAAGCCAGAGGGCTGTGGAAGCTCAGTCATTGAGTTTGATTAAAGCAGAGATTGACAGCTTTCTAAATACAAATGACATAAAGGGGATATGAGGATAGTGTGGGAAAAAGGCATTGAAGTGGATGATTGCCCATGATCAGGCTCGATGGGTTTAATGGCCTACTCCTGCTCCTAACTTCTCTATTGGACCCCTCAATCACCTATTTAATTTCTCCTACCTTGCCCTGTTGCATTCTAATGCTCGATTTCTGCTGATAGCACTGAAACTGCCCTGGTCAGAAGTCCCTGTTATAGTGATGACATGTAAATTACATCTTTGCATAAATTAAAATGCAAACCACTGCTATCTCACCTTGCGTTCCCGATCTTCAGCATGACATGTGGCACTCATGTGCCTTCACTTTCCTGTCTGGGGAAAGCTTGCGCCACCGAGGTGGGGAAGGGGTGAACTCTGCATTCTGATGGGTATTGGGGGCGGGGAGGGGGCAGGAAAGGGGTGAACGCTGTTACAGTGTGTTATTTCAGGGCTGGCAGCCTTTTAAAAATGGCGCCAGCAGCTGCTTCTTCAACAAGTGATGTCGTGAACGGCGTCGCCAAAGCTGCCCCAGCCACGATTGTGTTGGGGGGGGTGGTGGCCAACATCAATATGTAAAGTGGTTGCCCGCTGCATAAGCATGATGAGATCAGACAGTGACTAGTTAGGTGTAGCTCAGGGTTCAGATTTCACAATCTCTGAATGAACCTGAGACTCTAAGAGCAACAGCTGTTATTTAAAGACAGAACCAGTTTATCATGAATCGTTTATAGTCAAGTTAGATGTTTTGCAGTCAATGTGATCTCCAATTTCGAGTATAAGACTGCCCGAGTTAATTTACAAATCATTTGCAATAATTATTTCCTTCTCTAAAAGGTGAACAGTTTGGCACTGAATCTCTTCACTATAAAAATGAATCACATCGCAACAGAGATGTAAACATCTGTACTGGAACCTACAACTTCTGAATCATAACTTGTGCTCTATACACTATGAAATTGTTACTTTACAAACATACAGTTTGGTATTGCTTGCAAGTTTCAGCAGAACTGGTATGATTATTTAATATATAAACCATACCTTGTGAAAGATTAGAATTGTAGTTTACAAAACAAGTCTTAAAGAATCCAGTATATCTATATATGCAGTGAGCCTATGTTGAAGTAAATTGGTTTTGAAAACTGTCCATTATAATAAATACAAATTCTGACTCTAGGATCAAATCAGATGAGCCCTGATAGACTACATGCAACACTGTGCATCATGCTTACTGACAAATAAAACCAGATGAAATACATTTGCTGTGTTTTGAATTGCAAATTACAGCTTGAACTAATTTTCAAGTAACTACAAACTAACTCTAAGTTACAAACTTCAGCACATTACCCCTGTTTTCAGTTCAACTTCTAATTTCACATTTCATATAGTCAATTTGAAGCCACAAGGGCGGAATTAACATGAGACACAAAAGCAGCATTAGGTTTAGAGAGAAAAAAAAAGTGTGGTGAATAATAGCTACTGAAAGTGACATACGAACTAGGAACAGGAGTAGGTCATCTTAGTTCACGTTTAAATGTACATTACTCCAGGCCCTTTCTGGAAACAGTCTAAGAAATAAAGCAGGATTTTTCAAGTAATGCAGACAAAATTAAGAGGCAAGATATTGGTTACAATTAAAGTTCTTCCTTTATATTGGCTGTTCTTTTGCAGTTACAGATAGATTCATGATCGGTTGGCTGAAGAACATGCTCCATTCCCTCTCGAATTTCAGGCTTAGTTGTCTGCCTTTTGGCATACTCCTAAAACAAAACAACAGAAAGGAAAAACTTTGAATTAGAAGAGTTGCTACCGGTTTTACAGTTGCAATTATAATACTGTACGGTAGAAAAGGTTACTTTCTAATGACAGGCAGCGACAAAACGGTACAAATACTTTAGGTGTCCCAAATCAGGATCAATGTCGTGAAGGGATTTATTACAAGTGGATAAATAACTTGTCCTGTTCCAATCCCTAAACTTGATGAAAATTGAAAGTTCAGATACCTCTGTTGATTACATGGCAGTTTTTCATGGGCAGGGATAGGAATGGGACTGATCAATCTGATGTATCCACTTTCTGCAGTACAGCAGACAAACCATTGGGGAATAGCATAACAAAATCTATGACAAGGGCATTAGTCAACCTTTTCAAATATTTGAATGTTTAGCTGTCACATTAAAAACAGCATTTAGTGACAAAGGTAAGGAACCATTCTCTCCACTTCGTTTCGCTTATAACAAAATAAAAACCTGAATCGTTAGGAGGGTGTCAGGAATCATTTTATCCACAACCTCACTGGGAACAATAGAGAATAACTACTTCTATGTCATCAAACTAGTTAAGTAATGTGCATTGCCCTTCTTTTCACATTAGCTTGAAGAACTACAGAAACATTAGTTACACCTTATGAATGAGCTAAAAGTTCAGTTCATACAAATAAATAAAATGGATTTTCAATAGCAATTTTAACAATCATTTTCTTTGCAATGTTATAACCCATTTCATAATTATTGGAGAAGTAACATTTTATCTTCTGCTAAATGTGAAACATCAGAACAAGATTCAGAGAATTCAAAAACATCTTCCCAAAGCACTTCAGCTTTTGAAATATAAATGACAACACTGGAACAAAAACAGAAAATGCTCAAAACATCCAGCAGGTTTATTGAAATATCCTCCAGTTCTGATGAAGGGTCACACTGAAGAATTAGCATATCTGTTCTCTCCACAGATGCTGCTTGACCTGCTGAGTGTTAGCAGCATTTTATGTTTTTGTTTCAGCTTTGCAGTCTCTCCAGTTTTTGTTTGACCATTGATTTTTTTTTAAAGTATGATTTATATCTGAGTTTATGATCCAAATATAAGTTCTGTATCTTACAATAATCTGTATAATGACCTTCGCTTTACTGTGTCAGCTGTGGCCCAGTTGGTAGCAACCTCACCTCCGAGTCAGAAGGTCTCACTCCAGAAACATGAGCACGATAATCTAGACCGACACTCCAGTGCAGTACTGAGGCAGTGCTGCGCAGTGGTGCCATTTTTCAGATGAGACATTAAGCAGAGGCTCTGTCTGCTCTCTCAGATGGACATAAAAGGTTCCACAGTATTATTTCAAAGAGCAAGTGAGTTATCCTCACTGTCCTAGCCAATGTCTAATTCCTCAATCAACATTAATGAAGCAGATTACTTCGTCATTATTACATTGTTGTTTGTGGGACCTTGTGTGCAAATTGGCTGCTGTGTTTCCTACATTACAACACTAATTACACTTCAAAAGGTACTTCATTGGCTATGCAACGTCTGAAGGTTATGGGCGACCCTACTTAAATGCAAGTCTTTTTCTTTTACTTTTATGTATGATCTGTCAGTTTTGTCCATCCCTTTTGTCTCATCATCAGGGAGACATAGAAAAGAATAGAAGCTAGAACCCACTTCCAAAATTGCTCACTCCCTATATTTTCTCTAAACAGGAGACGATTGAAAGGCAAAAATATCCCTACTCCTTTAGAAGGACCAGATAACTTAAGGCCTTTTAACATTATGTAGAAAAATCACATCCACTTGTTAGAGATTGTAATACAAAAGTATTTTTTCCAGAAGGAATGTCAATTCACACCATAGACTTCAGCAACCAAACCTACATACATCAATTCACACTTTTGTGAACATGCAAGCTGTGACAATTAACTTTATTTTGTTTATACGCAATTTTCATCAAGGGCATATTTGGTACAACAATGTACTTCAATAATATCCTAGTACAAGGCATTTGCCCATCCCTTAGTAACAATGCCCCTTATTGGCAAAATTTTTTTTTGGCATAATAGGTTATTTTCCAATTTTGGCACTATTTAGCTTTCTTAGAAGCTTCACCTGGACACTCAGAGTATAAATGAACTGAGTGTGGATCATATTCATACATCTTCATCCCTTTCTCTGCAGAAAGTGATGTGTCTCGGCCCACCCAACATTAAGACATGCCACTATGGGGCAATTTTGTACAAGTCCCAAAGATTATATCCTCCCTTTACCACTACACAACCAAATGAGAAAGTTAGGAAGTTACTGGGACATAGAAATACCTATAATTCAAAGACCCTTAGGTCTTTAATTCTTGTGCAGAGATTGTGAAGGGAAGAAAAACTGCAGTTTGCATCAAAAAAGACATTATGGACACAACACTGAGGAGAAGCTAACATATTCCAGTGATTTCCACTGTCGATTTTATCCCAGTAAATCCACATTACTATTGTGCAGACAAAATTAAGGATGTACAAGGTTCCATTAAGGAACCCTGAGTTTGTAAATAATAAAACACATAAAAATGACAAAAAAAAGCGTTGTTAAAGAAATTACCAAGGATCCATCCAGGATGAGTAGTTATCCCTAATGTTTCCTTCCATTAATGTTATCATCCACTGATCCAGCTGAATCAGAGCAACACATCCTAGACAATTCAGCACAAAACTGCCTTGCAGGACTATGAAATCTAATAAATGGATCTATTAAGTCTCTCAAACCTGTAAGACTATGTAATAGTAACAGTAAAGACTTGAAGGCTGCAGGAGCTCTCTAGCTAGAGCTTGTCCTAATCTGGCAATTTTCTGTGCTTCGGCATCATTATCCTAAGAGAAGACCAAGTAAGTGAAAAAGATTTTAGCAAGATGTACACTGCATTCCATTCAGAAACTTCTATTAGCCATTGCATTACTACAAATATAAAACAAGGACCACCCTTTGATGAATACTTTGTACTGGGATTACATCCATTACCACCCAAGATGACTGTTTTTATCTATTGTGTATTCATATTTACTGTTTTACAAGCATTCTATTTACTTTTCTACTATACTGTATTGTCAAAATTAATTTCTTCTGTTAAAAGATGAAAAGTAAAGATTTACAAAAAAAGGTTCAACTATGCCACAAACATATGTTACAGTAATATATTAAAAAATTCATATGTTTGAAGGGACAATTGCAACAGAAAATTAAGTTGCCTCGTAATAACATGCTGCCTCACTGTCTTGTGGGACAGAGATTACTGCATTTAATGCAAATTTTCTACATCAAATTAATAAGTAAACCTAATCAGGCAATGATTAACTGATTAAGTGTAACCAATATGACAATGATACTGCACTGTCCTAATAACTGTCCCATGAGTAGATAACTTGCAGCTGTTATCAATAAAACTATGTATCCCTAGAGGAAAGCATTAAAGTGATTATATAAACAGGCATTTAACTCAAGAATATACAATAACTCAAACCATTATTACACGTGATTTATACTGAAGCAGTGAGTTTGTTAAACTTAAGTAATTTGCCTTTAAAAAGGGCAACTTCACTACCAAGGATTTTTTTGAAATATCTTTCAAGTTATTGAAAGAAATTTATAAAATCTAGATAATTTTTCAATTCTGTTATCAAGGAAAACAAATCCCGAAACACCGAGGCTTCAAAAGGTAAGTACTAACATTTTGAATAAATTTGTTTTAAAACATGTATTTCACAATTATGTTAGTTATATCTAGTTTTGAAGAGTATTTATTCATTCTGCTGTTACATTTGTGCATAATTTATATTGTGTTGTTGCATATTACATTAGGTCACATCAATAAATAGTAACTTTTGCTCCTTTCCCACCCCCATACATTTCTACAGCTTTTATGTTGAAATTAAATAGCAAATGGTGATAATTAGTGTGGTGGGTGTGAAGCAAACTTTAGATAAAATTACAGGAGCCCCTCACCATGGCTCAGTGATACAGAGCACTGAGGCTTAAATGAGCAGAAATCCCAAGTTTGACCCCTACGATTAAATTAGCCATTCACATCCAAGTCAGCAGTGCATTACTTCAACTGGTCTCAATTCCCCTTCCACTTTCTCCCCTAGACCCTCCTTTCCTGAAGGTGCGAATGCAGGCTGTGGTGTGGTGTGGTTCTAGGTAATCAAGCAAGTATCAAGGGACTACTCAACAGAAAAGGTTGATTTTGTTGTACTCAATACATAGAAATTCGCATTTACAGAAGTGATTGCCATTCAGAAATCAGGAATCGGAACTGTGGCCATTTTATTCTCTATCCAGCCTATGAGACCAAAGTTAATTGTAGCACTCATACTGCACACGGAGAGACTAACTCAGTATAAATCAGAATTTGAGCAAGACCTTACTAGTCTGTATGGTTCAGTGACACGTCACATTTACCCAATGAGCTTTTGGGGAAATTCTATACATTTAAATTGAATAACATTGCAACTTGCTTACCTTCACCCATTTAATCCTTTCAATAACATCACTCAAATCTCTCTTCAGTGGAACATAGTGTTTCCATGGTTTCAGAGATCTGTAGAAGTGCTCATAGTATTTAGAATCCTGCTTCAACACAAGGCTGTCACCCAACATAAGGTATGGGAACCTGTAAGCTGCCACAGTACCATCCACATTCACTTGGTATTTATACTGGAAAAATGTTCAGAAACACATCTCATCTCAATTTAAAAAAAGGGTTTGCATGAATATTAAAAAATGCATCCACAAAAACTCTAGAGATACTGATTATTACTATGAAAAGAATTACCTGAAGAAATACCTAAACTCCAAATTCAATAATTATCAAGTCACTTAATATAATGAAATACATGGTTGGCCTGATGTAATATTTTGATTTGAAGTTTATTCTTTGCTGAAATTTTGTAAGTTTTGATTCATAACAGGCAATAATACATCCGTTGTACAAAACCTCAAAAAAAATTACTGGTTCAACTTCACTTACAGAAACATAAATTAACAAGAGATATAAACTGTAGGTTTTGCTACTGAGCTTGAGTGCGCTGCTATGTATTTACCCCAAAGATAGAGTCTGCTTTACATTTAAAACAGGGTAGAGGAAATAATAACAGGGTCTAATTCAACATTGTTGTACCTGCTTTCCAGGCATGAAACAGGCACAACAATAAACAATTTAGCAGCCAGAGACTCGCACATGAACTGCACGAACATTCAGCTCAATGCTGAACTGGTCAGGTCTTTGTTCTTAAGGTGGTTTTCAATATTGAAATGAAGGCTCTTGGGTTCATTTTTGACCCAGATGCCCAAAGTTTTTTTTCCGACTAGTTCCTGATCACTATTTCCAAGTCTTGAGCTGCCTAACTAGGGTTCTGTAAAAAGGACAGCTACAGGATACTAAAAACAACAGTCTCAAACTCCTTGTAATGTCCTTTCTGTGGTTGGAAAGAGCAGGAATGCTCCTTCTGGCTCCACAAAACAACTGTGGACAGCTACTGGCCTGCCCACACCCCATCCTGATTGCCTTCCCCCTATCCCCACCAGACCTAATTGTGGGCCTCAGCCCTGGCCAAAACTGATTACGTTCCTGCACTGCACCTGAATTATGATAAAGCCCAAGGTCAAACGCTGGATGATCCTCAGGCCTCTCTATTTGGGTGCACGATCACTGCGTGCCACTGGAATTGTGTCCAGTTTCAGGTGTTACTGAGTTCAGGATCCAGTGGAGTTGTGCCTTTGGAAGGCTACCAATGTTTCTTAACTCAATGTATTTTTCAGACAGGATAGTAAATATTGATGACATCTTATGACTGCAGTTAACAGAACATCGGGTTGCAGTGGAGAGGCAAGGGGAGAGAAGGAGGGATAATATACATAGCAGATCATATCACATAAGGCAATATAATTCTCTTTCATGCCTGGCTCCCTTCCATGGAATGCTTCAGCATCACAGTGTGTGCTCACAAAACCTTGCAACGTTAATTGCGAGGCTCTAAATTTGTAAAAGTAAAACTAGTATTTAACATTTTTCCTTTTAAGCACCCTGTTCATCCATCTGTGATCAGATTGGTAATAAGTCGGCCTACAAGCGAAGGAATGACCATCCCTCCATCCATACTGCTCTATGCCAAAGAGAGAGAGATCAGGAATTCATCAGAGAGTGAGGGAAATTGAACTTGTGAACACCACTACTTGGAACTGTAGGCTGTTACTCCAATTTTGCATCTCAAGTAAATGCACTTTACAGCAAAATTTGCAAAATAAAAAAAATGATTTAAAAATAATTGTTCCATTTATCCACCAAATCATACCTTAAAGAAGTCAAAGAAACTGATCAATTGTGCTTTTCCAAGTTCTTTCTCTTCTTCACGAAAGAAGAAATAGGCAGTTATTCCAGCATCCAACAGCTCAGGATAATTTTTAGAGATCCTCACTAGTTTCAGCCTCTCTTCACGGCTGTCCCTTCCTCTCCAAAAAGCTTGCTCTGTTTTATTGCACCATGCAGGACCTTGTATTTTGTAAACAACAAAAACAATGTGAGCTATTTTAAATGCACTGTTATTGGCTCTTAATGCCTCGACTTACCCTCCTGGTCCCCATACTAACCAATAAGTGCTTCTCTCTCTCTCCTTTAATTTGCCATCATCATCCCTTTCCTCAAAAGCTAAACCCTTGACCCCACCATCCTTGTGAACTACCACCCCATCTCCAACCTTCCTTTCCTCTTAAGCCCTGAAATGTGTTGTCGCCTCCCAAATCTATGCGCTTCTTTCCCGGAACTTCATGACTAAATCCCTCCAAATCATTCTGCTCCCGCCGCAGTACTGAAACAGCTCCCATCAAAGTCACAAATGACATCCTATGTGGCCGTGACAAAAGTAAACTATCCCTCATTGTCCTTCTCGGCCTGTCTGCAGGCTTTGACACGGCTGACCACACTATCCTTCTCCAATGCCTCTCTACCATCATTCAGCTGCATGGGACTGTACTTGCCTGGTTCATTCTCATCTATCTAAAATCATACCCAGAGTACCACTTGCAGTGGCTTCTCTTTCTGCTCCCACATGGTTACCCGTGGAGCCCTCCAAGGATCTATCCTTGGCCCCTTCACATTTCTTATCTACATGCTGCTCCTCGCTGACATCATCTGAAAGCAGTTAGTTTTCACATATACGCTGATGACATCCAGCTCTATCTTGCCACCACTTCTCTTGACTCCTCCACTGTTGCTTAAATTATCAGACTGCTTATCTGACATCCAGTACTGGATGAGCAGAAATTTCCTGCAATTAAGTATTGGGAAGACTAAAGCCATTGTTTTTAGTCCCTGCTTTAAACTCTGTTCTCTAGCAACCATCTCCATTCCTCTCCCTGGAAACAGTCTGAGATTAAACCAGTCTGTTTGCAAGCTTGATGTCACATTTGACCGCGAGATGAGCTTCTGGCCTCATATACGGGCCATCGCTAAGACCGCCTATTTCCACCTTCGTAACATCGCCCGACTTCCCTCCTGCCTCATCTCATCTGCTGCTGAAACCCTCATTCATGCCTTCATTCTCTCCAGACATGACTATTCTAATACACTTCTGGCTGGTCTCTCACATTCTACCCTCCATAAAATTGAGGACATCCAAAACTCTGCTGCCCGTGTCCTAACTTGTACCAAGTCCCGTTCATCTATCACCCCTGTGCTTGCTGACCTACATTGACTCCCGATCAAGCAATGTCTTGACTTTAAAATTCTCATCCTTGTTTTCAAATCCAACCATGTCCTCGCCTCTCCCTATCTCTAATCTCCTCCAGCCCCCAAAGCTTCCAAGATATCTGCACTCATCTAATTCTGGCCTCAATCATTCCGATTTTAATCGTTCTACTGGTGGCCGTGCTTTCAGTTGCCTTAGCCCCAAGAACTGGAATTCCCTCCGTACATCTCCGCCCCTCTACCTCACTTTCTTTGTTTAAAGACACTCCTTAGAACCTACCTCTTCGACCAAAATGTTGGTCATCCTTATGTGGCTCAGTGTCACATTTTGTTTTAGAATGCTCCCGTGAAGTGCCTTGGGACATGTTATTAGGTTAAAGGCACTATATATGTTGCTCTTGTCCAAGAGTAACTAGGGATATGTAATAAGTGTCACCTACATCCTAATAAACATTACACAGAATAAGTTCCCAATAAGCAAGGGTTAGGACAGATGACCAAAAGCTTGAGCAAAGAGATGTATTTTTGAAGGTGGTTGGGGACGAAGCCAGAGAGGCAGAGGAGTTTGCAGAAAAAAAATTCCAAAAACTAGAGCGGAGGAACTGTTGTATTTTTAGGAATGTACTTCAGTTTGGTTGTAATTTCATAGTTTATACATCCATTCAGATTGTTAAATTTGTTCCACTAATTTTAAACTATTTCCCAGATTTTGCAGTAGAAATAACAGTGAGGCAAATATGCTCACTAAGTAAATCGGAGGGCAATTTCTGGCATCCGCACAAGCGCAGTTCAACACACAAATCGGAAAATTGGGGTCAGAGTTGCCCTGCTCCTCCAAAGGCTTTGCTTCGAAAGCATCTCGCTGAGAGACGTGGCATTCAAACACATGACGGGCATGAAGTTGCAGTATTTACCCATTAGATATCCACTAAACATTGAAAATTCTCTTTGCAAGTGTGAAGTCTCATTTCTTCAGATTTCAATTATTGTTGAAAATTTAAATTAAATTAAAAACTTGCTTTTACTTTTTCTTTGTTTCTCATCTCTCCCATCAGAACTGGTGAAAGGCATCGACTTGAAACGTTAATTTTATTTTTCTTCCCACAGATGCTACCAGACTTGCTGAGTATTTCCAGCATTTTCTGTTTTCATTTTAGAATTCCAGTTGTATTGGTGACCACATTTCTGATTAAACTTCAACTGCATGTGTCAAAAATGGAAGAACTACAGCCTCTGCAGAACTGACAAATTTACAAGTACAAAGAAAATGAAGAAAAAGGGGAACAAGAGAATGAGATGGCTACATACAAATAAAATGCTTGGGAAATATGCTCCTGTATGAAAAGTTTCATTTTAAATAAAAAGCTGCAACATTAGATGTCAGCTCTACTGAATTCATTGTGAAACTTGATGTTTACAAGTAAACAGAAATATAAGCAAACAACCTACCAGTCTGTCCTTGAATGGAGAGAAGGTCATTTGTTACACCACGCAGTGTTTCTAATGTAGAGCGTGTTATGTCATATGTCGGAAGGACAATATCAGCAGTGTCCTCAGAGCCACACCAAGAAATGATAGGCAAGGGGTTATCTTTCATTTCACGAGTTTCCAATGGCCAATCTCCAACATTTATATAGAATTCAACATTGGGCAATCGAACCTAAGCAAAGTACATAAAATAACTAAAAACGACCCATTTTGGAACAGATTATTGTACAAAAAACATTTTCAGACTGTAGTTTTATTAACACATACTTTTCTTGCTAAAGAAAGTAGCATTTCATCTGAAAACATTTTGAAGTCAGTGTACCGTCCCATGGTTCGTCGATAAATCTGGTTATTTAATATGGTGTAGTGAACAATTCCTCGATCACCAAATCTGTTTGGTACTTGTTCTAGTAGGAGTGAGAGATCTATACTCGGAAAATTAGTGAAGTCGCTAGAAATCTGTTCCTCTTCTGCAGGACAAGATACAGTATCTTTCCATGTCTGGGGCTCCTCTTCTGGACAGTAACAGTATTCATGATAAACTGGTCCTGATGACAGAAGCAGGAACGCAACATATTACTGTTACATGCAATTACACATTACCTCTGTAGTAATTAGCTATATTAAAAATTGTTGTTCAGAAGTTTTTTTTTATATCAATCCCCCATACATATTAAGCCATGCGGTGGCAAAGTTCAAACAAACTATTTTAATTTGCAAAGTACCTTGTTCACTAAAAAGAATGCCCCTACATGTTTACAAGAACAAGCAATGAGAATGCAACTTGTCAATTTGCAAATCTTTTTCATCTTTATCACAACTGCAAAGCAAATTGCTCAAGTTAGTTGATGAGAGGACTGTTCCAACTTTAGCAACATTGGAACAGGGCACTAAAAGAGTGCACAAGAATACCTAAAAGTCATCTCTGCACCTTTACATTTCTGGGCACTTACCTGAATTTAGGGAAAAGGATGAGAAGACCACTCATTGCAACAACTACAACTTTCATTTGTACTGTACCCTTAAGGTAAAAAAAAAATGAAATAATTTAGCAAATTGATAGCTGCCGAGATATCATAAGGAATTAAAGGCCAAAGACTAGAAAGTTGGGAATTTGAGAGTGCAGAAGTAAGTGACTTGCAGGAGGAGAGGAATTTGGGTAGAGAATGATACAAGGGAATGATCAGAGATCTTTGAAAAAGAAAACACCAATAAGCAATGTTAAAAGCAAAGTAAAGCTAGCTAGAAGACAGTACAACATGGCCGTTTTAACAACTAACCATTTAGATTTCTTGCTACTGGTACTTTGTCTCTGGTGACTGGGAGAAAAACCTGTTCTGATCCCCCACAGGCAGTACTGCAAGACATGGGAAGACAGGAACAGAGGCGGGGGGTTGGGAATGGGGGGGGACCCCCAAAAATACTGCACCGGTTGGAATGTCAATTTCAAGGGGCTGATACTGGCGCTGCCAACAATGAGCAGCGCCAGGGGAGGGCGGGACAGGAAACCTGTCTCCCCCCATTTGAGGCCAATTAATAGTTTAGAAGCTTGTTCAGAGCTGGTCAGAGGCTGACCTTTTAAAGGGACATTTAACCCATGCCTCCAGAAACTGACCAGCTGAAAGCAGGAGGGCAACGAGTGGGGAGGCAGTTATGGTTGCCCCAGGGCATCACTGTGGCCTCGTTAGAGGGTAAGTGGGGCAAAGGGGTCTGGCATTTGGTAAGGGGGTGCCTTGGCACTGCACAGGTGGCAGGGAGAGTCAGTGCTCGGGCTCAAATAGGGTCGGCAGCCCCTGGCATCACAGGGGCAGAAGTCTGCCAAGGACAATTAGGCAGCCACCTGCCCAGAAGCATGGTTCCAGTTGGCAATGGGCCACAAATGTCAGATTTTGGGCACAATGGTGATGAGGGGCAAAATCATCCTCAGGAAGGGCAGAATCCTGGGTGAGGAAAGATGGACAGGAAGGCAACAGAGGTCAAATTCTCAACCGCCGAAAACCAAATTACCTGAAGATGACTGAGAACCAGTGCCACAGGAGACTGCGACTCTCCAGACAGATGTGCCCTCCTCACCGAAGACCTCGCATCTCTCAGAACTGGTTGCCATGTCCGGCCAGTGACCGTCAAAGTCACCGTGACCTATAACATAGTCGTTTCTGGCTCCTTCCAAGGATCTGCTGAGGACCTCAGTGGCATCACAAAAACGGCTGCACACCACTACATTTTGCTAGTCACTAACGCCCTCTTTGTGCTGCCCAACTCTGACATTCATTTAATGACAGGGGTGAGAGAACCAGGAACAAATATCAGAGATAAATACCAAGTTTCACAGAATATTGGGGCAGATAGATAGCACTATAGTAGGGAATAGTAAGTTATTAACTGAGGTCAGAGTAAGGGAGAAAGTCATAAAGTCTGAATCAGGGTTAATATGCATGTATGTGAATGCACCAAGTGTGGTTAATAAGATTAGTGAAGTACAGGCGCAGATTTCCATGTGAAAATATGGTGTTGTGGCCAATAGAGAGACCTGGATCATAGAAGGGCAGGACTGGGTGTTGAATATTCCTGGATACAAGGTGTTCAAGAAAGATAGGAAAGGGAAAAAAAGGGGAGGGGTGGTCGTATTGATTAAGGAGAGCAGTGCAGTGCAGTGCTGGAGAAAAAGGATGTCCCAGAGGGGTCGACGACAGAATCAATTTGGCTAGAGCTAAGGAACAAAAAAGGTAAGTTACATTGGTCGGTGTTGTCTATAGGCCACCAGCTAGTGTGATGGACGTGGAGGAACAAATTTGCAAGGAAATCACAGAGAGGTGCAAATATTATAGGCTAGTTATAATGGGGGATTTTAACTATCCAAACATAGACTGGGATAGTAGCAGTGTAAAAGGCAGGGAGGGGCAAAAGTTCCTGCAGTGTGTTCAGGAAAATTTTCTACAACAGTATGTTGCAAGTCCAAAGAGAAAAGAGGCACTGCTAGACCTGGTTCTCGGGAATGAGGTGGGCCAAGTGGATCAAATTTCAGTAGCAGAGCATTTACGGGACAGTGATCATTGTATCATAAGGTTTCCTATGGAAAAGGACAAAGAACAATCCAGAGTAAGAACAATCCAGAGTAAGAACAATCCAGAGTAAGAACAATTAACTGGGGGAAAGCCAACTTCAATGGAGTAAGAATGGACCTGGAGCGAATAAATTGGAGTCAACAGTTTGCAGGAAAACCAGTAGCTGAACAATGGGCTACCTGCAAAGAAAAGATATTTTGGGCACAGTCAAGGTATGTTCCCTCAAAGGTAGAGCGAACAAATTCAGAGCTCCCTGGATGACAAAAAAGATAGAGATTAAGATAAAGAAGAAAAAAAGCATGCTTATACAGAGGCCAGGTCGAAAATACTATTGAGAACCATGCTGAATATAAAAGGTCCAGAGGGGAAGTGAAAAAGCAAATAACAAAGAGAGCATGAAAAGAGACTGGCAATGGTGAAAGAGGAGGTAATTCAGACACTAGAAGGGTTTAAAATTGATAAAAGAGGATGTATTCGATAGGCTGTCTGTACTTAAAGTGGATAAAACACCAGGGCCGGATGAAATGCATCCAACGATACTGAGGGAAGGGAGGGTGGAAATCGCAGAGGTGCTGGCCATAATTTATCAGTCTTCCTTAGACTCGGGGATGGTGCCAAAGAACTGGAGAATTAAAACCGTTTACTCCTGTTTTTGAACAAAGCTGCAAGATAAGCCCAGCAACAACAGGCCAGTCAGTTAACTTCAGTGGTGGGGAAACTTCTAGAAAAAATAATTCGGGACAAAATTAAGAGTCACATGCGAGTTAATTAATTAACTAAGGGAAAATCATGTTTGACTAACTTGCTGGAGTTTTTTGAGGAGGTAACAGAGAGGGTTGATGAGGACAATGCAGTTGATGTGGTGTACAGGGACTTTCAAAAGGCATTTGATACAGTGCCACACAACAGACTTGTGAGCAAACTTGTAGCTCATGGAATAAAAGGGACAGTAGCAACATGGATATGGAATTGGCTGAGTGACAGGAAACAAAGAGTAGTGGTTAATGGATTTTTTTGGGCTGGTGGTAGATTTGTAGTAGAGTTCCCCAGGGATCAGTGTTGGACCCTTGCTTTTCCTGATAAATATTAATGACCTAGATCTTGCTGTCCAGGGCACAATTTCAAGGTTTGCAGATGATATGAAACTTGGAAGCATTGTGAACTGTGAAAAGGATAGTGTAGAACTTCAAAAGGACATAGAGAAGTTGGTGGAATGGGCAGACAGGTGGCAGATGAAGTTCAATGCGGAGAAATGTGAAGTGATTCATTTCGATAGGAAGAACATGGAGCGAAAATATAAAATAAAGGGTACAATTCTAAAGGGTGCATATGTGCATATATCATTGAAGATGACAGGACAGGTTAAGAGAGTGTTTAATAAAGCATACAGTATCCTGGGCTGTATTAATAGGGGCATAGAGTACAAGAGAAAGGAAGTTATGTTGAACTTGTATAAGGCACTTGTTCAGCCTCTGCTGGAGCATTGTGTCCAGTTCTGGGTGCCACACTTTAGGAAAGACGTGAGGGCACTGGAGAGAGTACAGAAAAGATTCATAAAAACAGTTCCAGAGATGAGGAACCTCAGTTATGAAGACAGATTGGAGAAGTTAGGACTGTTTTCGTTGTAAAAGAGAGGGCTGAAAGGTGATTTGATAGAGGTATTCAACATCATGAGGGGGTCTGGACAGAGTAGATAGAGAGAAACTGTTCGCACGCATGAAAGGATCGAGAATGAGGAGGCACAGATTTAAAGTATTTGCTAAGAGAAGCAAAAGTGACACGAGGAAAAACTTTTTCACGCAGTGAATGGTTATGGTCTTGAATGCGCTGCCTGAGAATGTGGTGGAGGTTCAATTGAAGCATTCAAAAGGGAATTAGACAGTTATATGAAAAGGAAGAATGTGCAGGGTTATGGGGAGAAGGCAGGGGAGTGGAACTGAGGGAATTGCTCTTTTGGAGAGCTGGTGCAGACATATTGGGCCGAATGACCTCCTTCTAGACTAACGATTCTGTGACAGTTACGGCCTCACACGGACAAAGGGCACTGGGTTTTTCCTCCATCACTGGATTCCCCCAGGTGCAGAGCATCAAAGCACCCAGTGAGATCCATCAACAGAAAGGGCTGCCACTCCCTCATCGTTCAACTGGTCTGTGGCCATAACAAGAGCTTCCTCTATGTGTGCCCTTGCTTTCCTGGCTCATCATCCACCAGTCCTAGCTGCCCCAGATCTTCACTCCAACCCCCAAAGTGCATGGGTGGATACTCGGGGACAAGGCAACTCCCTTGAAAATATGGCTACTGACCCCTCTATGGAGCCGCAGACAGAAGCGATACAACTGATGCTATGTGCTCAGCAGGACAACAATTGAGTAGGGCACTGGGTTTCTGAAGAAGTGATTCCAATGCCAGTCGGGTGTTGCCCCCCAATACCCTCCAGCAAGGGTCATTGTGGTGGTCTGCTGAGCTCTCCATTACGTGGTCCTCCAGAGAGATGGACATTGAGGTTGATAGGCTCAGGAAAGAGACAGCTCATCAAAGGAGGGTCAGAAGTTAATAGAGGAAGAATTGGAGGCAGAGGGAGATGATGCTGAGCAGAGAGCCTCTAATTGCACGACAATGAGGCCTCCTCTTTCAGGAAGAGGACCTCCCTCTTCTCCCTCATGGCCTCTAGCATTAGATCCAGGTTGGCATTGATGAAGTGAGGGCCTGCCCTTCCCCGGGTGCCAGGTCTCATCTTTCTTTCTTCCGGTGGTGGAAGGTTTTGGCACAAACTGCAGATTTCTCCCTCAGGACAACCAACAGCCTCTGTGATGGCTGCTGCGGGAGTCTAAATGAGTCCCACACTTCATCTGACCCACCTCCATTCCCACCCCCACTGCCTCTAAGTGGACAAGAAACCCATTTCCTTACCAATTAGGGCTCACCCCCATGAAATTCTAAACTTTAATCAGTTTCCCACCAGAGGCAGATTTCAGACCTACAAACATACCAGGTTCACAAGAACATAAGAAACAGGAGCAAGAGTAGGCCATTCAGCCCTTCAAGCCCGCTCCAACATTCAATGAGATCATGATTAATCTTCTAATTCAACACCATTTTCCTGCACTATCCCCGTAACCACTGATGTTTTTAATATGTAGAAATCTATCGATCTTAGTCTTGACCATACTCAACGACTGAGCCTCCACAGTCCTCTGGGCAGAGAATTCCAAAGATTCACCACCCTCTGAGTGCCTGCAACGCCCCATCTGTCTGGAATTGAATGTACTGTCCAGCTCTCTCAAAAAGGGCATTAATGACCTGGGAGATTCAGTGGTGTGTAGCCATTTGCAAGCTGCCAAGGTTTGCTATAGATCCTTGGAAGGCACCATGGTAAAGTTGTTCAAGGCCACAGTCCCTGTGGCAGCTACTGGCAGGTCATGGCGAGCAGTACTGCGAAGTGTGAGGTCTTCCGCGACATGGGCACAAACCACAGTGGCAATCTGCCTGGATAGGTGCAGGATCCAGCGGACACTGCTTCTCTGTCATCTCCAGGTAGCTCCGCCTTCACCAGCAGTTTCTATGCTGAGGGTATGGCTCCCATTGCATTCCTGCCCCTCGTCATGACTGGGGGTCTGCCTCTCCTCCTGAGGATGTTGCTCCTCATTGCCACTAGACCCAAAATCTGAGAGTCCTGTTCCCATTACCAGCTATTGCCTTCCTTGTGCTCAGCTGGACTCCCTATAATGTCTGGAAGCCTTATCCCCTTCTTTTATGCCCCCACGATGTCAGGATGACAACAACCCCCTGCACCTCCTAAATATGTACAGAACACTCTCCTCATAACCTGTGCATACCTGATGGCACCTGTTTGCCTCTCAGCCGTGCTTCGTTTTATGACCCCGCCTAAGTTGATGGTGCAGCCATGACTGGCTCCCTACTGTGTTGCCGCCTCCATGCACCTGGTCTGCCTTGACCTAATGTGCAACCCGTGCACCCCCACCAAAATCCCAAACTGGCCCTCAGTGAGCTCATTAACTATTTAATTGACCTCATTCCAGAATCGGGCAGGTTTCCAGGACCCACCTTCCTCCATCCTGTTGAAACTTGCCAGCAACAGGAATGGCAACAGGAAACCGGTTGGTGCTGCCATTTTTGACACAATTTAACTTTTCACAGCATTTTTCAAAAATATGGCCAGAGTTTCTACTGTTTCTTCTATAGCTTCCCACAGTCAGGTCCCCAAAATGCAAACTATTCTTTTCTGTTATTCGTCCAAATTCTCCATTTTAAAAAGTGGAAACTGTTAGATTATTACCCATGCGCTCCCCTGCCATCAGGTAACCTGTCTGGCTTCATTAACCAAGATCACCTCCAGCATTATACCCCTCCTTCTTGGAAGAAAAATATACTGATTAAAGAAACAGTTCAGAATGCAGCCTAAAAATTCTTCCTCACTTTGACCACAAATCATTTACCTTATCCCAACTGCATTAGGGTAGCTTAAGTTTTCAATTATTTTAACTATTACTGTAAATCTCTCAATTGCTTAAAAATTTCATATTTCTTTCCCACTATTTGGAAGTCAATATTGAACTTGTAATGTGATAACACATCCCTTTTTGCTACTTAATTCTCCCAGATTCCAACTGAGCACCATCAACAAAAATTTTCCTTTTGACAGTTGTATTCCATTTTTAAGTAACAGGGCTATTTCTCCGCCCTTTTACCCTTATCCATTCCATAAAAAAAATTTACAGCCAAAATTTTTGTCTCAAATCTCACCCTGGATGAAGGCAGATTTCTGCAAGGGCATGTCATGCCCCTCCATTTTAAATAGTGCCTCTAACGCCATGACTATTTCTAATGAACATAGGAACAGGAGCAGGCCATTCGTCCCCTTGAACGTGCTCCGCCATTTAACTAGATCATGGCTGATCTTCTACCTCAACACCATTTCCCCACACTATCCCCATATCCCTTGATGTCTTTAATATCTAGAAATCCATCGACCTCTGTCTAGAACATACTCAATGACTGCTCTCAGCTCTCTGGGGTAGAGAAATCCAAAGATTCACCACCTTCTGAGTGAAGAAATTCGTCATCATCTCAGTCCCAAAATGGGGCTACCCTTATTCGGAGACTGTGTACCCTAGTTCTAGAACCCCCCCCCCCCCACCCCAGCCCCCACCCCCCACCCCCAGCCAGGGGGGACATCCTCCTGCATCAACCCAGTCAAGCCTTGTAAAAGAATTTTGCATGCTTCAGTGAGATCACCGCTCATTCTTTTAAACTCAAGAGAATATAGGCCCAGTCTCAATCTCTCCTCATAGGGCAATCCTGCCATCCCAGGGATCAGTCTGGCAAACCGTCGTTGTACTCCCTCTCTGGAAAGTATATCCTTCCTTGGGGAAGGAGACCAAAACCGTACACAATACTCCAGGTACAGTCTCATCGAGGCTCTATACAATTGCAGCAAGACTTTTTTAATCCTGTACTCAAATCGTCTTGCAATAAAGGCCAATATACCATCTGCCTTCCTAATTGCTTGCTGCACTTGCACACTTGCTTATGAACAAGGACACCCAGGTCCTATTGGACATCAACACTTCCCAATCTCTCACCATTTAAGAAATACGCTACATTACTGTTTTTCCTACCAAAAGTGGATAACTTCACATATGTCCACATTATATTCCATCTGCCACGTTCTTGCCCACTCACTTAGCCTGTCTAAATCCCCTTGAAGGCTTCCTACATCCTCCACACAACTTACGTTCTGACTTAGTTTTGCGTCATCAGCAAACTTAGAAATATTACATTTGATCCCCACATCCAAATCATTGATATAGACTGTAAATAGCTGGGGCCCCAAGCAGTGATCCTTGTAGTACCTCGCTAGTCACAGCCTGCCAACCTGAGAATGACCCTTTTGTTCCTACTCGGTTTTCTGTCCGTTAACCAATTCTCAATCCATGCCAGTATCACCCCTAATCCCATGTGTTCCAATTTTGTTTACTAACCTCTTGTGTGGGACCTTATCAAAAACCTTCTGAAAATCCAAATACACCACATCCACTGGTTTTCTCCTTATCTATTCTGCTAGTTAAATCCTCAAAAAATTCCAACAGGTTTGTCAAACATGATTTCCCTTTCATATATCCATGTTGACTCTGCCCAATTCTACCATTATTTTCTACGTGTCCAGTTATCACATCCTTTATAATAGATTCTATCACTTTCCCTACTACTAATGTCTTTATACATTTGTATAAAAACACAACAACTAACTTTTTGTTGTTGTTTATTCTCTCCTTTACTGTATTTTTCCTTAAACTCTCTTTACTGCTCTCTGGTAAGCCTTTCAATATCCCACAATGAATGTTTTACCCTTTGCTATACTTGTACTTAGCTCCCATCTCTCCATTGGTCAATTTAGCCCAAGAGGACATTGACATTGGCTAAGGTAAGGTGAAACCCATCATTTCTCCAGAGTTTCCTCTTGCCCCAGTGCCACCTCCAGAATATGCATTCCAAAACCCCTACAATTTCTTTATTATGCAAAGTGTTTTCAACTATTTCTGGAACACAATAACTCACCTGTAGTTCCCAGTACCCTCTCCCTCTCATCATGTGGTTTTATTGTCCCATTATACTAAATTGACTAAAAACAACCATAGTAATAACATTGTAAGTTCAAGCCAACTATATTTCAGTGTTGAGCTCCAGTTCAGGCCAACCCCCACTCACTAAGAATGTTTCTTACTCTGCAGATTTCTCACAACTCCTACATCCAAGTTTTTTAAAATTTGATGTTACCTTTTAAAATATATGGAGACTGGCCTACATGTTGACCTTCATGAAATACTTCAATCGTTAGCCCCTCTGTAGCAGTTCCATACATTCGATACCTCATAAGAAATGTTCCATCATTTCGATCCAAGGGTGCAGGTACGTAACGCCGAACATGTTCTCTGGAGGACAGCACTTTGATCACCACACTGAATGTATCACTCCCTAGATTAAAAGGGCAAATTAATCACTTTAATTTTCCCTTTCTCCTACCATACAATTATTAACTTAAACATACAGATTTCAAAAAAATGTTTCCAAAGAAAACAATTATAATATATTATAAAAGATAGCATCTTTGATCTAGAGGAATGTCTCAACAGAAAATCCACATTAGATTGTCTTTTAATTTGCACAAACATGTGAGCATAGAAATTTGATTACATTCTTTAAATAGCTCCCAGATGTCTGGTAATGGTCATGACTGTTATAATTCGATGTGGGAAATCTATTCTATTTTTGTAGAAGAGGGCAGATGCAAAGCAATACTGACAGAAACGTTTAACAATTATGACTTTATTGCTGGACTTCAACGAAGTTAACCTGCACCTGGCTGCACAGAAATATTACAACTAATACAGTTATAAACGTGAACAGATCCAAAACTGATTATCATGTTATTAACTAGCAGTGAACAAAATGGTTCAAAAGGTCCAAACCCCAACAAAGAACAATTTACATACCAGGAGAATCGGTGAGATTTTCTCCTGTATAGGTAACTGCCTGGATGTAGAAATATCGAACCGGCAGCACAACATCAGCCCTCAGACCCGGCCCCCAGACCAAACTTTTTACAGCACTCACTTCCTCTTTCCTTGTTTCACATTTAGCAACAGAAATCATAAAAAACATCAAAAAGACGCAGAACAAACGCTGCCGCTGCATTTTTTTTATCAGCTCCAATTCACGGCGAATGCATTTGCAAGCCCCACCACCCCGCCCAAAATCTTCAATCCCACCCGGGGCTGGTCAACATCATTGGCTGCCTATCACTGGGAGTGCGGAAACCCCAGCGGCTGCGGGGAAGCAAGAACCTCACGTCGGAATGAAAGGAAAACCTGGAACGGATCCCTGGTGGAGCAGAACCGAATACCAACAACTTATAGTCATAGTCAAAGTTGCATTTATATAGCACCTTTAACCTAGTAAAATGCCCCAAGGCTCTTCACAGGAGAGTTATCAAATAAGATTTGTCGTCTCCGGTTGAGAGAAATCCTGGCGTTCCATCCTGTTGTCCAGTGGAGGCTGGTGTCCATGGCGAGGACTGTCAACACTGGAGTCCTCCCGTATTCCATTGGGGATCTGGTATGGAAAGTGTTGGAGATTGAAGGTTTTGGGGAAGAGATTCAGGGGGAATATGAAGAATTTTTTATGCAGCGGGTGGTAATGATCTGGAACTCGCTGCCCACAAAAATGGTGGAACCGGAGACAATCAATGACTTCTAAAGGAAATTGGATGGTCACTTGAAGGAAATAGACTTGCAGGGCTACACGGATCGAGTGGGACTGACTGAATAGCTCCATGGGAGAGGCGGCTTGGACTCGATGGGCTGAATGGTCTCCTTCTGTGCCATAAATTACTCTATGACTCTACATTGCAATCCTGTCTAACATGTTTGTAAGTCAATTCACAGACTCTCAGGCTACCTGTAATTTTTTCAGTCTGGATGAGTCTATGTTTCATATTTACACTGAGTCTGAAGGGTTGCAGCCGCTCTTCCATTATTTGAGGGGCTGCTGCTTTACTGCTAACTGTTCTTCAGGCCTATGCTCCTGATCTTTGACCACCCGGTGCAGAGAGGAGCAGACAGTTCTCAGGACTTCCTCAGAGACTTGCTCTTGGTCTGTCCAAGGTGACCTTTAACCAGTCCAGGCAGAGTGCAGTTGATGAGTGTGTTCGCTTCAGCTGTCTGCCTTTTTTCCTTGGCTATGCCTGCACCCAGGTGTCCCTGGAGAGGGAGCATACAGTGTCCACCGTTATGCTTAAGACTTTCCACAACTGGTGGACACCAGAGAGATTGGAGTACATTGTGGACAGAGGGAACAAAATTGTAATTTGATAAGTTTTTCTTTGCTGGTTTTGTCATAATTTCCAACTTATGTTTGTACCCCTCCAAAAGGGGGGCACTTATTGTTTGTGTGTTCTTATTTGATGATTTAATCATCCTTATCAATTAACTAAAAGAGTCAAACAAAATTTGACATTGAAACAGATAGGAGATATTAGGACAGGTGACCAATGATGGACCAATGACAATTGGGAGATGCACAAGAGGCCAGAAATGGAGGAGCGCAGAGATCTCAGAGGGTTGTCGGGCTGGAGGAGGTTACAGATATAGGGAGGAGTAAAGCCATGGAGATATTTGAAAACAAGGATGAGAATTTTAAAATTGAGGTGTTGCTAAATCGGGAGTCAATGTAAACCAGCAAGCACAGGGTTGAGGGGTGAATGGGACTTGATCCAAGATAGAACTTGGGCAACAGACTTTTACACACATACATACAAATTAGAAACAGGAGTAGGCCATTTGGCCCTTCGAGCCTGGTCCACCATTAGATAAGATTGTGGCTGATCTGAATGTGGCATCAACTCCTCTTTCCTGTCTTCCTTCCATAACATTTGACTGCCTTGTCTATAAAGAATCTAACTCAGCCTTGAATATATTCAATGACCCAGCCTCTACTGCTCTCTGAGGAAGCAAATGCCACAGGCTAATGATCCTCTGGGAGAAAAAAAATTCTCCTCATCTCAGCCTTAAATGGGAGACCCCTTATTTTTAAATTGTGTACCCTAGTTCTCGTCTCACCCATAAGTGGAAATATCCTTCCAGCATCCACCCCGACAAGTCCCCTCAGGATATTATATGTTTCAATAAGATCACCTCTCATTCTTCAAAACTCCAATGGGTATAGGCCCAAACTGTTCAACCTTTCCTCATAATATAACCCTTCATCCCAGGAATTTTTGGAGGGCTTAAGTTTATGGAGTGTGGAACATGGGAGGCCAACCAGGAGAGCATTGGAATAGTCCAATCTAGAGGTAACAAAGGCATGGATGAGGGTTTCAGCAGCAGATTAAGTTGAGGGGAGGGCAGAGACAGGCGATGTTATGGAGATGAAAGTATACCCAGATCAAGTATATTAGGTGATTTCAACTTTCCCAACATTAATTGGGATAGTCATCATGTTAAGGGCTTAGATGGAGTGGAGTTCTTAAAATGTATACAGGAGAACGTTTTAGCTCAATATGTAGAGGATCCAACAAGGAAGGGTGCAGTGCTGGACCTAATTCTGGGGAATGAAGCCGGACAGGTGGTTGATGTGTTGGCGGGAGAGCATTTTGGTGATAGCGACCACAACATGGTACAATTTAAGCTTGTTATGGAGAAAGAAATAGACAAGTTGCAAAAAAAGGTTTTGGATTGGGAGACAGTGAATTTTAGTAAAATAAGGCAGGATCTGGCCAAGGTAGACTGGAAAGAGTTACTTGTCGGGAAATCTACAGAAGAGCAGTGGAGGGCATTCAAAAAGGAAATGGGGAGGGTAGAGGCCCAACATGTTCCCTCTAGGATAATTGGTAGGAGCAACAAGCCCAGAGAACCATGGATGACCAGAAACATTCAGGGAACAATGAGAAGGAAAAGAGAGGCTTTTAGCAAATACAAGGAGAGCAAATCAATGGAAGCATTAGTGGAGTACAGAAAGTGTAGGATGGAGCTTAAGAAAGCAATTAGGAGAGCAAAGAGGGGATATGAGAACGCTCTGGCTGGTAAAAGTAGGGAAAATCCCAAGATATTCTATAAGTATATCAATGGGAATAGGATAACCAGGGAAAGAGTAGGACCCATTAGGGACCAAGGGGGAAATTTGTGGGTGGAGCCAGAGGAAATTGGTAGGGTGTTGAATGAATACTTCACATCTGTCTTCACCCAAGAGAAAGAGGATGTAGATATGGAACTTAGAGAGAGAGACTGTGAGGTTCTTGAGCAAATTGTCATAGGGAGTGACAAGGTATTGGAGGTTTTGGAAGGCTTAAAAGTGGACAAATCTCCAGGTCTGGACGATTTGTGTTCCAGGATGCTGTGGGAGGCGAGGGTGGAGATTGCAGGGGCTATGACCCTAATTTTTAATTCCTCTCTGGCCACGGGGGAGGTGCCAGAGGACTGGAGAACAGCTAATGTGGTCCCACTATTTAAGAAAGGTTGTAGAGATAAGCCAGGGAACTACAGGCCAGTGAGTCTCACGTCAGTGGTAGGGAAACTATTGGAGAAAATTCTGAAGGAGAGAATCTATCACCACTTGGAGGGGCAAAATTTGATTCGGAATAGTCAGCATAGCTTTGTCAGAGGGAGGTCATGCCTAACAAATTTGATTGAATTTTTTGAGCATGTGACTAGGTGTGTAGATGAGGGTAGTGCAGTTGATGTACTTTACATGGATTTCAGCAAAGCCTTTGACAAGGTCCCACATGGAACACTTATCAAGAAAGCAAATGCACATGGGATACAAGATAACTTGATAAGGTGGATTCAAAATTGGCTTAGCTGTAGGAGACAGAGAGTGATGACAGACGGCTGTTTTAGTGACTGGAAGCCAGTGTCCAGTGGCGTACCACAGGGATCTGTGCTGGGTCCCCTATTGTTTGTCATTTATATAAACGACATACATGACTATGTGGGGGGTAGGATCAGTAAGTTTGCGGATGACACAAAGATTGGCCGAGTGGTTAACAGTGAGGTGGAGTGTCTTAGGTTACAGGAAGATATAGACGGGATGGTCAAATGGGCAGAAAAGTGGCAGATGGAATTTAACGCTGAAAAGTGTGAGGTGATACACTTTGGAAGGAATAATGTGACACGGAAGTATTCAATGAATGGCCTGGCACTGGGAAGTTCCGAGGAACAAAGGGACCTTGGCGTGTTTGTCCATAGATTTCTGAAGGCAGAAGGGCAGGTTAATAGAGTGGTGAAAAAGGCATATGGGACACTTGCCTTTATCAATCGAGGCATAGATTACAAAAGCAGGGAGGTCATGTTGGAGTTGTACAGAACTTTGGTAAGGCCACAGCTGGAGTACTGTGTGCAATTCTGGTCGCCACATTATAGAAAGGATGTGATTGCATTGGAGGGGGTGCAGAGGCGATTCAGCAGGATGTTGCCTGGGATGGAACATTTAAGCTATGAAGAGAGGTTGGATAGGCTTGGGTTGTTTTCGCTGGAGTAGGGAAGACTGAGGGGTGACCTGATCGAGGTGTACAAGATTATGAGGGGCATGGATAGGGTGGATAGGGAGCAGCTGTTACCCTTAGTTGAAGGGTCAGTTACAAGGGGTCACAAGTTTAAGGTGAGGGGTGGTAGGTTTAAGGGGGATTTGAGGAAGAACTTTTTTACCCAGAGGGTGGTGATGGTCTGGAATGCCCTGCCTGGGAGGGTGGTAGAGGCAGGTTGCCTCACATCCTTTAAAAAGTACCTGGATGAGCACTTGGCACGTCATAACATTCAAGGCTATGGGCCAAGTGCTGGCAAATGGGATTAGGCAGACAGGTCAGGTGTTTTAATGCATCGGTGCTGACTCGATGGGCTGAAGGGCCTCTTCTGCACTGTATTATTCTGTGATTCTGTGAGGTACATTGGAAATGTGATTTCTCATCAGCTCCCCTCACTAGCAACAAACAGTGGGGTGGAATTCAATGGCACAGAACAGAATGAGAAGCCTATACGACAGATTACATGTTATTCCTTTAATACATGTACTTGGCAAAGGCAGCTGTCCAGCATGGGGCTTTGAGAGGGGTTGATGAACAACGTATTTGCTGAATTCCATGGAGAAACTTTAAATCAGAACTATGTAGCAATGCACATCTGTCATTTGGACTTAGACCTGCTGACTTTGGCTTAAAATATTTATTATTTCCATGTCTGTGATTCTAATGTATTTCATATGAAAAGTTCACACTGCTCCATATGTTTATGTGAGTTTATAATTGAAATCCTTCTTATTTGTTTCATATAGTATGCCAATGTAGAAGGGAGTGCTTCAGAGTCTCAGGGCATTGAAAGTCGCTGTAGGGCCAATAGACCTTGTACAGATGGAATGGGCGTCTTCTGAACTAGATGGGTACCAATGTATTGGCAAAAAGGATTAATGAGGAAGTGAGGAACTAATAAGGTGGATGATGGGCAAAATGAGTGGTTGGATACTTTAGGGTAGGTTGGACAGCAGTTAAGAAGAAGGAAAATGAAAGAAAGAGAAGTAAATAGGGAAAAGGGTTCTGGGGAATATGAATGAGTCAGGGTTGCAATATTAATATGTGAATACACAAGCTTTAGAAATGATGTCAGAGATCCAGAAAGATAGGATATATTGCAATTTGAATGGAAATTTGGCTTCAATGGCACTCTGCACCATGGGGAAGTCTGCAATCCGATCAAATCCTCGTTCTTGCTTCACCTACTTCACCTACTCTGGCAGGAGTGGATGAAATGTAGTTTGCTCTCTTTGCGTAGAGAGCCTCAGTGATCTCCCTTGTGCAACAGTGAACAGAAAACTGCAAGATGCCACTGATATCTCCAGCTCTAACCTGGAAGGAGTGAGATGCATAATAGTTTATCACAGCCATTGGCATTGCTCTGCTCTGAAGTTGGAATTTTGGTTGAAGCAGTAGGCAGATATCATTGAGGACCTCCTTAGATTTCTCACACATTGTTCCTCACTGTCATTCAGGTAAGAGAATTGGTCCCTAAATACTCTGGGCGATATGGCCTGCTCAGAGCTCTTCACTACTGCTCCTTCTCCTTCCTCTTTTGGCAACTTGTCCTAGCCTCTCAGTAAACTCAATTCCAAGAAGAACACCATTCTCTGTACACTTTTGAAACTTGGAACAACTGTGGAAAATACCCAAAACATGTAGAATTGTAGCAACAGCCAGAAAAAAAATCAACCAGAAACTAACCTAAGTAGTTGATGATCCCTTTAAATAGTGCAGATGGGGGCGTCCTTCCTGCTGCTTAACACATGTTCAGTCATGCGACCTTAAGAGGGGTCATTGGCTGGACTGTTGAGCTGCAAAATGGGACCACTGGCGTCAAATCAGCATCGCCTGCTGATTGATGTCATGATCTTTTTGCTCTGCATACTTCCAATGGGCATTCACTGCACCTGCATTAATGCCTGCACCAATGGCGTCCAGCGTGCTTTGTGTCACGGGTGTGCACACACACACCGTGGATGCCATTTTGGATGCCTAATGGTATATCTACCAAGTAGCATCCAAAAAACAGGCTGAATTTCTTGCCCATGGAGTCTGTCTAGGTAGAGTTTCAAAAGTGACCTATTATCACAATGCAAGTATTTTATAATTATATATTTTTCAGTATATTTCATATCCAAAAAGGATGTATGCATTGCTGGATTTGGCTTTGACTAATGAAATAGGAAAAGTAATCATCCTGAAGGCAGGAGAACACATAGGAATCAATGACCATAACCATTTTTGTTTCTGCATTAAAATAAAAATAGTAACGGAAGATAAATACATTCTAATAGTAAAGACATTCCATGGATAAGAAGCAAAGATTAGAACAAAAATGCAATTTTAAAAAGAGACACAAGATAAATAAAGGAGGTATAACACAGAAGAAAACACTGTGAACTATGAACAGTATCGGAGGAAAGCAAATCAGATTGATTTGATTGGAATTTTCTATATCCATTGATACCACTGTCACTGCCATAAAAGATAAGGAGCTAAAATTGGATTGCTCCCGTTTTTTGGCACGGAGGTTGTGATTCACACAATGCTGAATAGTTCAGTTTTGTATATATTATTGGATTTGTTGTTGCAAATAGACGGCCATGGACAACATCAAACTAATAGAAAAAGGTATACAAATATGCAAAAAATAGCACAGATCCTGGCAAATGGGAAAAATAGAAAGAACAGCAAAGGGTGACAAAGAAGATAGCAAGAGCTACAAAAAGGGAATATGAAAAGAAACTTGCAAGTAATATCAAAATCAACACAAAAAATGTTTACATTTACATTGAGAAAAAGAAGGTGGTCAGAAGCAATTTGAGCCCCTTGAAAAATTATAACTTTGGAGTTGCCAATGAAAATAAGGAAATTGCGGACATGCTGAATGATTAATTTGCATCAGTATTTACAGTAGAGGAACAGGCCAGCATGCCAGGCATCCCAGGGAAACCATTACTGAATCAGGGACAGGGACTTAACAAAATTAACATAAGCAAGATAACAGAGATAGAAATATTAATGGAACTAAAGAGAACAAATCCCCGGGACCAGATGGTTTCCATCCCAGGATTTTAAAGGAAGTAGATGCGAACATTAAAAGATTATAGTTAGGACATCTGCAAAGTTCTCTTGATTCAGGAACCATTCTTTTAGATTGGAAAATTGTGATTGTCACCACTCTGCTATTTAAGTAAGGTGAGAAAGAGAAATCAAGGAATTATAAACCAGTTAGCCTAATTTTTGTTGTTGG
Organism: Heterodontus francisci; assembly: GCF_036365525.1. Taxonomy (NCBI): domain Eukaryota; kingdom Metazoa; phylum Chordata; class Chondrichthyes; order Heterodontiformes; family Heterodontidae; genus Heterodontus; species Heterodontus francisci. Next base: position 56,106,693 of record NC_090376.1, on the reverse strand, counting down.
GAAATTGCTAGAGTCTATAGTTAAGGATAGGGTGACTGAACAGCTTGAGAATTTTCAGCTGATCAGAGAGAGTCAGCATGGATTTGTAAAGGGTTGGTCATGCCTGACAAATTTGATTGAATTTTTTGAAGAGGTAACTGAAGTAATGGACAACGGAAAGTCTATGAATGTTATTCATATGGACTTCCAGAAGGCATTTGATAAAATATATCATAAGACACTGTGAGCTAAAGTTGAAGCTCATGGAATTGAAAGCAAATTTTTGACCTGGTTAGGAAATTGGCTGAGCAGAAGGAAAATAGGGATAATGGGCAGGTACTCTAATTGGCAGGATGTGACTAATGATGTCCCACAAGGATCTGTGTTAGGACCTCAACTATTCACTGTATTCATTAACAACTTAGATGTTGGGATAGAAACCCGCATATCCAAATTTGCCATTGACACAAAGATAGGCGGCATTGTAAGTATTGTAAGCTTTTTGTGGACAGCCTTCTTCCTTCTCTCACTGTGCATAGTTTCCCCTCTCTGCAGCCTCATCCACTTCCCTGTCATGATGCAGATCCAGAGGCACTGCAACTACAATCCCCATAACTCCGTACATAGGGCAGAAAACTCCTTTGACTTCCCTGTCAGGATGCAGCAACATTCCCTCCAAAATCCAACAAGTCACTAAAACTTCTCCAAGAACACACCAACATACTTTCACAAGCTTTGCAAAAGCAAAAGTAAGTCAAAAGTGCCTCACCTGCAATGTGGATGGCTGGCCCTTTAAATAGCGTTAGTCGGGTGTCTCTTGTGCAGCTGAATGCATGCTCAGCTGGGACTGTTTAGGACATGGCATTCAGTGGACCAGTACAATCCAAATTGGAAGCCTGAGAGGCTGTTTGACGTTACAATCTGCCCAGTGTCAAAGCTTCTGGTGTTTGCTCAGGATGCTCGTGTGAGCACCCTTCCAAGCATGGAACGCCATGTGGGCCATGCTGCCAGAGGCTGCAAGCATTGCATCCACCAGTATGAGGGTCTCTGGCTTCTGTAGCACGGGCTCCAGTGGCACTACAGAACCGAATTTGTGGCCAAGATTAAAGCAGGATGAGGTCGCTACTTAAAATTTGTCCATACTCTCTCAAAATTAAATATAGTGCCATTCTATTATGAATAGTTTAGGATAGGGAAAATAGCTGATTTAGACTTTCCACCTAGAGTAATTAAGACAGTGAAGGAGGCCATTTGGCCCATCAAGTCTATGCCAACTTTTCATGGAGCAATCCAGTCAGTCCCATCTCCCCACCCTATCCCCATAGCCCTGCAAATTTATTTTCCCCACGTGCCCATCCAATTTCCATTTGAAATCATTGATCGTCGCTGCTTCTGCCATCCTCACAGGCAGTGAGTTCCAGGTCATTACCACACGCTGTGTAAAAAAAGTTCTTCCTCACATTGCTCCTGCATCTCCGACCTAAAACCTTAAATCTATGTCCCCTATTCCTTGTATGATCAATGGCAACAGCTTTTTTTCTCTACCTCGTCTAATCCCGACATAATCTTGTACACCTCTATCAAATTTCCCCTTAATCTCATGTGCTCCAAAGAGAACAACACCAGTTTTGCAATGCTTTTAGAAACCAACCAAACTACAAGGTATGAAATGTCAGCCCTGGCTCAGTGATAGCACTCTTGCCTCCAAGTCAGAAGATTGTGGGTTTCCACTTCAGTGCATTACTGAGGGAATGCAGCATTGTCAGAGGTGATGTCTATCATGTGGACACACACAATCCCATGGCTCTATTTGAAGAGCAGCATGGAATTCTTCTCACTCTCCTGTTTAAAATTTAACTCTCAACCATCATCACTGAAACAGATTATCTGGTCATTATCACACCACTGTTCACAAATTGGCTGTTGCGTTTTCCTACATTACAACAATGACTACACTTCAAAAGTAGTTCACTGGTTGTAAAGTGCTTTGGGACATCCACAGGTCATAAAAGGCGCTAATAAATGCAAGTTTTTTTTTAAGTGTAGCAAAAATGAATGTGTTTTACTGGCACACCCCTATTGCTGGTTAAGGTAATAAAATTGAGGAGTTGCTTAATCAGGAGCCATTGTAAGTCAGAATGAAAGTCATGAGACCTTGTATAGCAGAATGAAGGAAAATCAAATAACCATGTTGTTAAGCAGACCATGGTCATTTGTATTTTCTCTTCATTGTATGGTGGTGATCTCATATTTGCAACTGGAGTTCATCAAATGTGGACTAATTTATTTAAGATGAGAAGGAAATGTTAAATATAATTATTTAAATATATATTTATGCTAATATGTATGTCATCACAGGAAGTGATGTCATTCAGTTTGCTTGCACAGTCAGTGAGCACGTGTAAGCTGAAGCAACAACAAGTTTCCATTAAAGCACTGTGTTCAACCTCTATGCTTGCCTCATCTTCATTTGTATTAATCTAGAAAGGGATAATATTATATGGTGGCAGCTGTAGTGAATCAACAGCATTGACCAGCAGCCAAAAATGACAATTCAAGTTTGAAGCTCTACCTGAAGCACGGCGACTGGATCACAGCTCCCACATCGGGAGAGCAATGGTGTGAGTAGAGATTGAAGGTGATTTGGCGGACTCCCGATTTTGCCCCAAGCCAGCAAGACAAAAATTAACGGAAGTTTCAGCTGCAGAGATCAGTGCAGCATTTTGTTTTGGCACGGATTCCTTCCTGCCATCGCCGCACTTGTGCGCCATTAGTCTACCCCGCGACGCTGCTCTGCCCACCTGCAAGCTCACAAACCCGTGCTGTAGCTCAGGGCATGGCTCCTGCTCAGCTCTGTAAACCGCAGCTTGCTTCCACTTTTAAAGCAAGGTTTGCTCCTCAAGGGGAGAAAAGAGTAGAAGACTTAGGCAATGGCAGCCAGATTTCCAGAGGTGGACTGGAAAGCACCTGATGTCCCAGGCGAGTTCTATTTAAGCAGAGAATTGAACTATGCTTCCTGGGCCACGAGGTTGTGGATGCAGAGAAGCAGGTTATAAAAATAAAGATCGCCATAGGAAACAAAAGTCTGCACAAAAGCAATCGGCTGAATTTTATGAGGCCTCCGGCGTTGGGGGTGGTGGCGGGGGGGCCCTGGAATATTCTTCCGGGAGAGGCCCGCCACGACCTCCAACAGCGAGAAGGCCCCGCTGCATTTTACTGGCAGCAGAGAGGACTTGGTGCGGCCCACCCGTCTTCATTTAAATATTAAAATTAATGAATAAACATGCAAATCAGCTAACCTTGTCCTGGTGGCCATCCCATGCTGATATTACAGCCGCCGGCCGGAAGTCTCGCTCCTTCAGAACTCCATTCGAGGTTCTGAGGCATGACACTGGTGGGGAAGAGTGAAAATTTCAGGGTGGGGGAGGGGGGAGGGAGGGTTAGTGGTGAAAACCATTCCGATTGTTTGCAGGGATGGTGGGAAGGGGTTTAGGGTCAAAGGGAATAAAGTTCGGGGGAAAGGTTGTGAGTGAAAACTCACTTTTTGGCGGGGTGATAGGACAAAAAATCAACTGATTATTCATCGCGGGGGAGGGGGGGGTGGTGGTTGGTGGGAGATGGGATTGGAAATGTTAATAAACTTTTATTTTACTTTTTTCACAACCCTGTCTCTTTAAACAGTTAAATAGCACTGAAGGGCTTGAAGCCCTCTAAAAATTGCACTAGCACTTGTGCAGTGGCGCCGGACGCATAGCTGGGGACGGAACGGCCGCCCCTCTACGTCATCGGGGGTGGCCGCTCTGCTCCCTCCATTTAAATGAGCCTCCGCGCAAAATATCACAGGGGCTCAGTGTTGGTGCATCCACTCCCGAAGGCCCCTGACTTCAAAGCGCACCGCCACGATGTGTGGCATGCGAATAAAATTCAACTCAATATCTCTGGTTTATCTGATGCTGACCAGAAGGATCCATCAAAGCTATGGCAACATTGGAAAATCAGATTAAGATTAAAGTCAATTTCAGAGTACACCGCCTGGAACTCATGCGATATAGACAGAAAGCCAACGAGAACTTGGACAACTTTGTTAATCGATACAGAGAGTAAGCAAAAGAATGTGACTTCTCTGATACTGCGCTCTCAGAACGAATTATGGAGTTGGTTATTGCCTCCACTCCTAATGAGGCGTTTCAGAAAGACTTCCTGGAAAAGCCAAAGGAACATGGCATGGGAGCATACCACAGCACGGACGCAGATACAAGGCAATTATCACAGGGAGACAGTGTTTACGAGCCTTAGGATCTGAAATGCCTGTTGCTACAATATCCAAGGCATCCAGGCTGAACAAGGTGTGCAGTTACTGTGGGCTCGCCCACCAACCGCATAGATGCCCAGCATACGCAGACATGTGCAAGGCATGCAGGCTTAGAGGGCACTGAGCCAAACTTTGCAGAAGGTCCAGCATCAGGAACGTGGGGAGAAGCCAGTGCGGGCAGCACTCACACTGCAGAACTGCACCACCCAGAGGCGAAGGGAGACGAGACTCTTCCAGGCATCGCCAAAGGCATAGAACGCCTGACCAAAATGGATGAGTTGGTTTGAGATGAAGACACCACAGGCGAACAGCTCTTTTACACGATCACCTTAGCCGAACAGGTCCATTCCGTTAACAAAACAGAAGCTTTTGTAACTCACCAGATCGTCTGCCCCAATAAGGCTGAACAGCATTGACTGAGACTGAAGATTGACATTGGTGCAAGTGCCAACACTCTACCTTTTCACATTCTCCAGGACATGTACCACGAGGCATGGAAGTTTGTGGTCCAACTCACAATAGTGAAACTTAAGCTATACAATGGCTCAACAATAAAGTGCCTAGGGTCCCTAGACCTCGAGTGCAGGTACAAAGAGTCAACATGTTCTACTTAGATATTGTACATAGTGGATATGTCAGGACCAGCAGTTGCAGGGCTGCTGGAGTGCAACAAAATTAACATGGTCACTATTCATGAGCTGACTCAGTCAAAAAACCACAGCAGTCAAAACAGGTGCACACCCATTGAATTGGTACAAGACTCCAGAGGTTGTACCAGGACCAGTTTGACACAGTTGGGAATTTCCATAGGGACGCAGTCCTACACCTTAAAGAAGCTGCAACGCCATCAATCGACCTGCTTTGAAAATACAGCATGCACATTTGAGAAAAGTAGAAGATGGAACTGGATGGAATGGAAAAACAAGGCATTATTCGACGAATGCAGCATCACATGGACTGGTGCAGTTCCATCACTACCACAATCAAGAAGGACAGCTCAATTCAACTATATTACGACCCGAGGAAGCTAAACAAAGCCTTAAAGAGATGTCCTCTTTAGATACCAATACCAGATGAGTTAAACCCAATGTTTGCTGTAGCAAAACACTTTTCCAAATTAGATGCAAAAAACGGATATTGGTCTGTACACACGTCAAGATAGTTGCAAGAACTAACAACGTTCAGAACTCCTTTTGGCAGGTCCTGGGCTGTCTGTCAGCCAGGATATATTTAAATAGCATATGGACTGGATAACGGAACGAGTCCCAGGCTATGTGTGCATTGCAGACAACATCACCATAATAGGAAGCACAGAAGAAGAGCATGACAGAAACCTACACTTGTTAATGGAGATCGCCAGATGCAAAGGTTTGGTTTTCAACAGCAAAAATGCTCCATTAAGGGAGATCACATAAATTTTTTCAGTGCCATTTACTCAAGCTCAGGTATCCACTCAGATCCAGGAAAGATTGAAGACTTATATAATAAATGACTTGGGTCTTGGAATACAGAGTAGAATCTCAAAATTTGCCGATGGCACCAAACTTGGAAGTGTGGCAAACAGTGAAGATGATATGAACCGCCTACAACAGGACATAGATAGGCTAGCGGAGTAGGCAGACAGGTGGCAGATGGAATTTAATACTGACAGGTGCGGGTGATGCATTTTGGCAGAAGGAACAGGAAGAGGCAATATATACTTAATGGTACAGTTTAAAGAGTGTGCAGGAACGGAGGGACCTGGGGTGCATGTACGTAGACCTTTGACAGGACATATTGAGAGAGTGGTTGGTAAAGCATATGGGATCTTGGGCTTCATAAATAGAGGCATTGAGTACAAAAACAGGGAAATTATGCTGAACCTTTATAAAGCTCTGGTTAGGCCCCAACTGAAGTATTGTGTTCAGATCTGGTCACCACAATTTAGGAAAGATGTGAGGGTCCTTGAGACGGTGCAGAGGAGATTTACCAGAATGGTTCCAGGCATGGAGGATTTTAGTTATAAGGTTAGTTTGGAAAAGCTGGGTTTGTTCTTCTTTCAACAAATGAGATTGAGGGAAGATTTAATAGAACTGGACAAGATTATGAGAAGCTTAGATAAGTTAGACAAGGAAAAACTGTTCCCATTAACTAGTGGTACAAGCTACTCAGGGACACAGATTGAAATTTTTGGGCAAAATGTACAGGGAGTATATGAGGAAGCAGTGGGTGGTAATGACCTGGAACTCGCTTCCCACAAGAGTGATGGAAGTAGAGAAAATCAATCACTTCAAGAGGAAGTTGGATGGCCACTTGAGAGAAATAGACTTTCAGGGTTACGGGGATGGAGTGGGCAAGTGGGGCTAACAGGATAGCTCTGTGCAGAGCCAGCATGGACTTAATGGGCTGAATGGCCTCCTTCTGTACCATAAATGACTCTATGACATCCAGTCAATGCCAATACCACAGGACAAGGGCAACCTCAAAAGGCGTCTAAGTCTATTCAACTTCCTTACTGCATACATACTGAGTTTCTTGGAGAAGGCATCTCCACTAAGAGAATTGCCGAAGAAAAACAAACTATTCTTATGGCAGGATGATCACCAACATGCATTCAATGCATTGAAACAAGCACTGTCACCTGAGTCATCTCTTCAATCCTATGGCCCTCGGAAGGCAACTACATTGGAAGTGGACGCATCGCAGAAAGGTCTCGGTGCATGTCTTCTTCAAGACAGCAAGCCTGTCACATTTGGTTCAAAAAGTCTGTCGCCAGCAGAATAAAATTACTCCAATATCGAATGAGAAAGTCTTGCTCTTGTCTTCGGGATCACCAGGTTCCACACATACTTATTTGGGCAAGAGTTCATGGCTGAGACAGATCAGAAGTTGTTGGAGATAATCTGGAGAAAACCACTCGCCAATGCACCGCCTTGACTCCAGAGGTTACTCATCAAGATTCAAGGCTACAGCTGTGATGTCAGATATAAACCCTGTAGCCAGATGGTCCTATCAGACACTCGAAGTAGATAGCCCAACCCTGGGAACATGCGAGGAATGTCCTTTGACTTCCAGGTGGACGAAATCTGTGCAAGCTTGGAGGATGTCTACAATGTAGATCTCATGAGCTTCAGTCAAAACAAGGGAGAGGAACTCCAGTGGGAGACTTCTCAAGACCCCATACTCTGAGCTCTGTGGCAGCTCGTTGTAGAAGGTTGGCCCGAGACCATTCAGGAGATCCCTACGGATCTGAGAACATATTGGCCATATTGAGACAAAATTGTATATCCAATGGAGTACTATTCAAAGGATGTCAAGTGTTCATCCCAGCGACACTTCAGTCTGACATATATGGACAACTCCACCAAGGACACATGGGAATAGAGAGGATGAGAGGACCTGCTCGCGAATCTGTGTTCTGGCCCAGCATCAGCAAGGACATTGACCAGATGGTGAGATCTTGTGATGCATGTCAGGAACATCAAGCTAGTCAGCGGAAAGAGCCTCTCCAACTGCATGATAAACCATTATCAGCATTGCCCAAGATAGCAACAGATCTGTGTGCTGTGGGCAGAGAAGACTAGCTGCTAATGGCTGATTATCACTCCAAATTTCCTATTATACAGAAGCTTCGAGCAATGTCAAGTACAGAAGTAGCTAACACTGTTAGTGCCATCTTGAGTCTTTTTAGTGCCCCAGTAGAAGTGGTATATGACAATGGTCCACAATACATGGGATAACCATTCCAGGATATGTGTGAATGATGGTCCATCATCCCGATATCTTTGTTTGATTGGGATGACTGAATGTAATGTACAGTCACATCGCTGATCAAAAATGTTTGGAAACTGGGCAAGATATCCAAGTCGCGTTATTGCATCTTCGTGCAGCTCCGTTAGATTCCGGATTGCCATCACCTGCTGAGATTCTGTTTTGTCGACCAGTGAGAACCACACTATCAAGATATCTTCTCACCAAGTCGTCCTTGATCACAGACTGGTTACATCAGAAACAAAATAAGATGAAAGACACACATGACATGCATGCCAGTGCAGAACTACCACCACTATATGTTGGCCAGAAGGTAAGGGTCCTACACCTGCCGAAACAGACATGGATCCCAGCAGAGGTGTCCAAGGTATGCACAGAACCACATTCATATAAGGTGACAACACCAAATGGTGCAGTACTGCGAAGGAATCAACCTCACCTTAGGGGACTCTCTGCTAGCCATGCACAAGGGATCGCAGCTGGCATCCACTCCAAACATCACTGCACCATCAGCGACACTGAGCGGTCAATGCAACAGAGTGCGCACTGCTCCTGCATCCAATCAGAATGGTGCTGCATATTGCTCTCCATAAGGTTGGCCATGCTGTCAAGGGAGAAGCTCATGCACTCAAAGCCTGAGTCGTAACACTGCATGAACTCCTCCATTGTTTGCCATGGCTGCACAATGCCTCAGGGATCTCTGACATTCAGGAACTCATCTGCTTCTGATGCTCCAGAAAAACCCTACTTGTTTGTGACATCTGAAGCCCAGCATCTTCATCCAGCAGAACATGGTTGTGTCTGTCCTCCATTTTCCGAGGGGGTTTACCCACAGCTGACTCTGCCTCACTCTCCTCCTCCTGCCTACATGTGATATGTGGCTCACTCAGTGCTCCCCATTCTAAGCTAGATTGAGGCCCAAGCCAGGTAAGCATGTCTGCACTGGCGGAATGTGCAGAGGAATGATGTGATGGTGCAGGCTCTGGAACATCTCTCCCTGCCGAGGAGACCGGCAGCAACTTTGCTGGGACATTCTGCTCCCCCTCTGTCATTGGTCCTGTGGGAAATTCAAGAAGGTGGTAATGAGAATTCGGGCTACTCAGCAGGTGCACAACCATCCCCACAGATGACAGCGGTTGTACAGCCATAGTGCGCATTGGGCATGAGTTTCCTCCATGCCCTTCAGCTGAAGATAGAGCTACCAAATGATCCAGCTCTTCATGACCTTCCATCTTGCCATCACCCATGGCCTGACTCGATGGTGCCCTTGCAATCTCCAGCGATGCCTCCTACATTGGGGTCACAGTGTGGAGCTGCAGCACACCACCAACTATCCGAGACATTTCCCTTGAATTATGCGCTCTCTTCTCCTACAGGATGAAGGAGAAGGATTTATGAGTAGGCTGCCCTCCCTCAGATATTCCAGCATGACATGTACAGGAAATGTTGTGCTCCTCAGTGATGTTCTTTGTTCAATTGCACCCATATGTTAGGGCTGCTGATGCCTCAGATTCAACAGGCCACTTGATCTGACACAGTTAAGGAGAACTATGGGTACTCAATCTGATCAGCTCGTGTGCATGCTGGTGTCTACAGAGTTAGAGACCTGTTATCCGGGTGTTGGTTGCCATTCACCTTTCAGACCATATCAGGTCATTGAATTTTGCTTTCTGCACTGGACCCACATCCTTCTGGTGACTCCCTGGCTGCTGACCACCATCACCACCTCCATCCAGGCCCTCTTGGTTTCTCTAGGTGGATTTCTTCTTCCGGATGCCAGGAACAAAACATTTCTCCTGTCGGATACTGCATCCGTTAAAGCCTCAAGGGCAGCATCAGAGAATCGTGGTGCTGCCCAGGGACACCTGTCCATGCCAATGCTGGCCTTCTGAGGTCTCTGCTTCTCCATTGCTTCATTGAACATCAAGCCAGTCATGGCTTCCGTTCTGGGTCCTGCCTCCAGGCCGTTCCCAGTGCCGAATCCGCTCCCAAACCATAGAACCATAGAAAAATTATGGCACAGAAGGAGGCCATTCAGCCCATTGTGTCTGCGCCAGCTGAAAAAACTAGCCGCCCAATCTAATCCCACCTTCCAGCACCTGGTCCATAGCCTTTCCGGTTACAGCACTTCAGGTGCAGGTCCAGGTACCTTTTAAATGAGTTGAGGGTTTCTGCCTCCACCACCAATCTAGGCAGTGAATTCCAGACACCCACTACACTCTGGGTGAAAAAGTTTTTCCTCACATCCACTCTAATCCTTCAACCAAGCACCTAAATCTGTGCCCCGGTAAATGACCTTTCCGCTAGGGATAACAGGTCCTTTACATTTCAACATCACGTCCTGTCACTGACGCTGATGCAGCGCGGGGTTGGGACCCGGAAATGATTGGATTGGAAATCCAGCCCATGATCTCTGCAGTATTGAGTAAACATTATTTGAATAGTGGCAAATTGGCTGCTAATGCAGCACACTATTTTACCCATATTTTCACTGTTACAGTCGACATGTTTGATATCTGTTTATTTGAAGCTGCTTTCTTCCATATTCAACATCTTGAGCCATTCCATGCTGAACACAATGTCATAAAAGATAGGTTGATCTGCTTTCAGGTTTCTGTTAATGCCAATCTGAATCCAGCTGTATGCAAGGCTTGAAAGAAAACCAGGGTGACTTATCTCCTTTCTCTGTGAGCTGGTTTCAGCTTTGTCATGGTGTCATGCTTGAAATTGGAAAATCAGTGTACAAACTGCTAATGTATACATTATATATGGTTCCAATGCTCAATACCACTGCGTGATGTCTATCTCAGACTTAGTAAAATTAAGTGGCTTTCTAACTTCAGAAGCTTTATTTTTGAAATATATTTTACAGTATTTAATAGGCATTTAATATAACCATACTGAACTGTCTTTTCTTCATATGTTTCAGTGAATGTGCTTTTTTTCCTAACTCTACCAGTGTTCTTACTGTGATCTCCTTCATGTTTCTGGACGACGTTTTGTTGTCCCTTGTGTAGAAACAGGAAGCTAGTGAAATTGTTGATGTGGAGATTGCATTGTCTGACATTTCCTATGTTTGTTAGTCTTTGTAAGCAGATGTAAGTCAGTACATTAAGTGACCAGAATACAAACTACTTGACATATAAGATCCCCTTATATTTTATTTCCCCAACTTTAGCGTTGCCGGTATCATTCACTATTTGTTGACTGACAGATTGAATAGACAGGCAAGTGACCTGTTACCAAGCTCTTGTTACTGCTGTCTGCCTGCTTACAAATGGCGAAGTGTGTCTAATGGTGACTGATCCTTTAATTTGCCTTGTTGGGTATAGGCACACATAATTTTATTCAAACAATGCACAAATGCTCTGAAGCAAAATGATTTTTCTTGTTATTTTTGTAAGTCTGCCTTTGCATGTGATCAGCTCATCTGCGAGATGCAAAAAGTAGACATAGTCCTGAATAACCAACAGCTCAAAAACAGCCCAATGAATTAGCTAATGAGTGAACACAGTAGTTACACTTAAAGTGCAGTGGGACAATAAGATTGTCACAACTTAATCTACAGCTTAATCACTTGCACTGCAGGAAAAAATTGCAAATATGTGAAAGCAGATTTAGAAATTTTTGAAGAGGGATGCAAACATGGCTCACCCTGCTATGGCCCCCATCTTCACTCCCATGAGCCTAAGTAGCACAGACTTAAGTAAAACAAAGTTATTCTTAATATCTGTTTTGAATTTACTATTCATCAATTTTCATTTATATCTTCTGGTTGAACTTTCCTTACTGAATTTAAAGTAATATTCTGCATCTACCTATCTAAATGCCATTTAATATTTTTGTACCTTGATGTAATCACCCTTAAACACCTTGGGCTGGATTTTAAAGCCTCTCCACTGTCGGGAATGGTGGCGGGGATGGCAGGCAATGACGATTGGTATGGTGGAGGCCCGCCACTGACCCCAATGGCGGCAGGCCCCGTACCGATCTTGGCAGTGGCAAGGCCTCGTGGCGGCCGCCCCACCATTCGGCGACAGGACCTGCATTAAAATATGTTAATGCCTACTTACCATGTAGGCTGCAGCGATTCAGCCACCATGTTCCAATCTTTATTCGGGCAGCCACCAATGCCACGCCTTCGTATCCCCGTTCAGGGAAATGAGGCGCGACACCAGTGGGGAGGGGGAGGATGGGATTTTCTCTGTGTGGGAGGGGGGAGCGGGGTTACAACACTGCGGATTGGTCGGGGCGGGGGAATGTGATGGGAAGGAGTAAAGGACAAAGGTGCCAAACTTTGGTTGGGGGTGGGGGGGGGAAGGTCAAATTTTCAATATCTGTATTCTGGGGGGGAGGGGAAAGGGTAGGAATGTCATAATATGCCATTGGGGTGGGTGGGGGGTGGGAGAATGCATGGGAAGACTTGTGCGTTGATTTTTCAAACTTTAAAGTTACTGGTTCTTTAAAAATTTAAAAACTCTTTCTGGGCTGCAAGCCCTTTAAAATGGCACTGGATGTTGAGGCCGGCCTCCTTTCATATCACGTTTTAAATTGCGGCGGCTCCGTGACATGGTCCCTGTGCGCACAGGCCACATTTTCTTTATGTCCACTGCCTACATCGAAGACGGAGTCTTAAAATGCACTTGTTTTTCGTCTGCAGAGCTTGAAATTCTTCAATTTTTTTCACATGGCTTATTCTTTTTACATCTGGGATTGTTTTATTCCTCCTCCTTGTCTTGTCATTGATTCTTGTACATGTTTTTTGTGGTGTGGTGAACATACTAATCCAAGGATGGTCTAACTAGTATATTGTAAAACCCCAGTATAACATCTGGAGCTTTATACTCTTACTATAGAATCATAGAAAGTTTATGGCAGAAAGAGGTGACTTGGCCCATCGTGTCTGTGCCAGCATATACATATACTACACTGGCTATAGATTCTGGCATTTTATCTTTTTTTTTACATGCTTTGCCACATTTTCCAGATACTGAATATAATCAGTTGATCAACACTGCCAAATACCTTGCTCAGTTGCCATATACTAAATCAATTCAAATATGATAGATAATATGTTACTAACTCACTTCCATGCGCTACTGAGGAAATAAGACATTATACCAAGGCCCAGTTTGTCCTCTCAGGTGGATGTAAAAGATCTTAGGGGATTATTCAAAAAAGCACAAGGGAGTTCTCCTGGTGCCTTACCCAACATTTGTTCCACAACCAACACCTAAAAACAGATTATCTGGTCATTTATCTCATTTCTGTTTTAAGGACATTGCTGTACACAAATTAGTTGTCACATTTGCCTACATTACAATATTGATTATGCTCCACAAGTAATTCATTGGCTGTGAAACCCTGTGTGGCATCCAGAGTTTATTAAAGGTGCTATGTGAATGCAAGTTTTTCCTTTCTTTATTATTCACCTTGTTTAGTATGCAAGGCATTTTACCACAAAAAAAATCTAAATTTGTATTTCTCGTATATTTAGAGATATATTATTTCAAATAAAAATCTCCCAAACTTGTATACTTATTAAAGTTGTTGTGTGTCCTCTAATTACATTCATAGTCTCAACAACAAAAAACTTTGTTTTCTGAATTTATTTATTTATGCATAGTTTATAGACAGGAAAATAGAGAAAGAGGAAGTTCACATTTTCACTGACAAATTGTACAAGTACTTTGTTTAAGGCCCAAATATTTGAAATGTTATACAAATGCAAAAACAAAGGCACTATTTTATTAGCAGCATAATTTCTTATAAAAGTATTTTAACATCTATTTGGTTAACAGTATTAGGTTATATATACTGTACAAAGTCTATGATCAAAGCATGTTCTATTGTAAAATGTTTTGGTGAGACCCTTAAATATATTTTTGAAGACATGAATAGATCATAGGATTTGTAGCAACAAAGACTTGAAATCCCATTTGATCAAAAAGAAAAAGGCTGCTTTTGCTGACAACGCTACCACTAGGTGGCGCTGCAGTGGCACATGCACAAATGCAGCATGTGCCACTAAAACGTCACAGTCTGCGACTTCAGGCAGCTGCCAGGAATAAAGATGGCGCTGCTCAAATAATCACACGAAGGCAACCTAACCTAAACACATGGCAGCACACAATGGTGGGAGGGAGAGAGCGAGTGAGTGAGCATGCTGGGGAGGCGGGGGAGCAGAGCGGGCCGGGGACGGGAGGGGGGAGTGGAGCGGGCCGGGTACAGGAGGGGGGAGCAGAGTGGCTGGAGAGAGCAGCGAGGGGGGGAGCAGAGCGGCCGGTAGAGAGCAGCGAGGGGAGGAGTGGAGCGGCCGAAAGAGCGGAGCAGCCGGAGAGAGCAGCAAGGGGGGGGGTGGGGGAAGCGGAGCGGCCGGAGAGATTCAGCGAGGGGGGGAGCAGAGTGACTGAAAGAGCGGAGCGGCTGGAGAGAGCAGCGAGGGGGGGGGGGAGCAGAGCGGCCGGAGAGAGCAGCGAGGGTGGGGGGAGCGGAGCTTGACGCATGGGTGAATACCCGTTGGCGTTGCATTGCTGTACGCGTAAAGCGCAGTGCAGAGGCCGACCAGGCGCGTTGCCCGAAGACGCACACGTCACGCGGTGATGTCATCGGCGCATGTGCTAACCAGTCCTGGCAAGTCGGAACACAGCACACGCGCAGAAAGCAGGAGCCTGTCTGCGCATGTACGCATTTTGGCACAGCCTGATGATGTTAGTGGCCGGCTGTGTTGTCAGGAATCACTTTGAAAGAAAAATTGCAGAAGCTGAAAATCTGAAATGAAAACAGAAAAGACTAGAATTGCACAACAGGTCCATCAGTATAAGAGAGAAAAATAGGTTAACGTTTCAGATGTGATCCTGCATCAGAAATCTGATGAAAGATCTTACCTAAAGTGTTAACCTATAATTTTTTAACCAAATCCCATGTATTTACACTTTTAGAGTAGATGGCCTTCTGTGCACATTGAAATAAATGTACACAACTGCTACTAAATATGCACTTTTCATCACTAGTATACAGGTATGAATTAAGTCCTCCTAAAAATGTAAAATATAAATGTTTCTAGAATTAAGAGAGCTAGTTCCCATTTTAGAAAATGTGTCACACAACTGCCAAAGATAACTGAAAGAGACAACTATGTTATAAACTTTGAAAAAACAGAACAAATACTATCAATATTACTAAGTATTTTAGTATCATACTTCAAAGCATATCAACACATATTGGGATGACCATGGCCACCAACAGGAGATCATAAAACGTGATTTGTTACAAATCAATAAAATACACAGCCATTCAGTCTTATATATGGTGAACAGTATTATAATGCAGATTCCTTTACAATTTCATTGCCATCCAAGAGGTACTCATCATCAGTAGTGGTGTCTGAGTTTGTATCCGAGTAACAAGACAAGTTCCGTTTGTCAGTCACAGCTGGTGTATGGTGTTGCTGTGGTGAAAGACTGTCCTCTGATATTTTACTCCCTGTGGATGATGAACTCAAAAGTCTTAATATATCTGTGGGATTTTCCTTGGGCCAGAATATTTTAATGTCTACAGGAAAATACTCATCATTCTGCACAGTAACCTCATTCACCCCTGGATCCTGATTTACTCCACTGGTAAGTCGATTGAAAACATCCTCACTTCTTGGAGATGAGGCTTTCTTGTGAAGATATCCAGGTTTCCATAATCTATCCACTACCAACACATTTTTCATGTTCTCCAGGTGTGTTTCTTTCTTTTTCTCTTCTTTAGAAACATTTCTTGTGTTGTCATTTCTATTTACTAATTCACGGTTGGCTGGGTTAAATTTACTGCCATGGTCTGAAGTCCAGTTGTCATAGTCAGACTCATTCCCATTAGAAAAAGGGAGATCAGAATAAGATCGATAAAGTCTGCTAGATTTTATACGATTTGAAAACTGGTGAATGGGGTTAACTTGCCTGTTTCGAACAGTTAGTTTAGAATTATGATAGCTGTTTGTGGAAAATACATTTTCATGATCTTGGAAAGAGGACTGGTTGCAATTTGAAATAATATCTTTCAAACTTTTTGCCTTATAGATAGTACCATACCTGCTTTGTATATTCTGAGGATTGGGCATCAAAGAACTTGTAAACCTGGAGTAATCTTTTGAGAATCTGGCTGTCCCTGTCGGGTAGTTATTGTTTACCGTAGAATCTTCATCAATACTAGAGGAACTTGCTCTGTATCGAGAAAAATCACTGTAGGCATTTAACCTATTACGAAAGTTATTAATATCTGTGATACCTGAATCAATCTGGTTCTCCTCTGGAGAACTTTGTTGCAAGGAGTTAGAAACATTTGTATTTTTCATCCACGTTCCCAATGTCCTATTCTGAAACATTTCTTCACAGAATGGTTTCCTTCTATTTCTGAATAATTTGTCATCTTCTTTAGCAATGTCATAGTCTTGTGAAGGGAAGTTAGCACTATTTGATGAATGATCCCAAATCACATTCCTGTTGTTATGTATAATACTTGTAGGAGACAGAAGAGCGGGTGCCGAATCAGGTGATGAAGAAATGCTGCTGATTAAACGCTTATTGATTTGTTCACAATTGTCATTATATTCTCTATCCAAAGTAATATCACTACTTTTTGATGACTCTCTCAAATACCTACTTTTCTTGCTGCATGTGACATCTATCAAAGATTCTTCATCAATCAGTAGATCCGGTAATGAAAGAGCAATGTCAGTTTTTGATTTATAGTGCTTCATATTAACACCACGTCTTCTACTCAAAGACATTTCATTGTTTGGAAACCAATTCTGAAACTGGTCATTTGGTGTCTGAAATAAAGCACCTCTGTTTTTTTCAGTTTGGCAATTTTGGAGATTCTTGATATCTGCTGTGTCCATTACAAAGTCACCTCTATTTGGAGAATGAGCCTGTGACATGGCTTGTTTGCTTTTTATGATATTTGAAGGAAGCTGTTGGCCAGCCAATGAAGACAGTAATGAAAATTCATTGATGTTTTCAGATTTGTTCCTTTGTATACACAAATTGTTTCCTCTGGTCATTATAAATTCACCACTCAATGTGGAATGAGTTGATGGCTTATCTTGATTGTTGTGAATAATATTAGTAGTGAGCCATTGAGCCTTAGGCGGTGATGAGGGAGCACTATTTGTTTTATGTAAAACTTTAAGGTTTAACCTTTTGTAAGGTATTTTATCATGATAAATTTCAGTAACTTTTGATGAATAATTCTGCCTGGTATTTTTCCTGAACTCTGTGATAGTTGTAGTGGATTGTATGTCAGTTTTTGAATCTCCTGCTGGAATTTTGTTAGTTTCTGGTGTGTCCTTTTGTAA
The DNA here is from genome assembly GCF_036365525.1 of Heterodontus francisci. Lineage (NCBI taxonomy): Eukaryota > Metazoa > Chordata > Chondrichthyes > Heterodontiformes > Heterodontidae > Heterodontus > Heterodontus francisci. Next base: position 56,089,309 of record NC_090376.1, on the reverse strand, counting down.
ATTTTCATTGACTTCTGTATCTGCAGTGACAGTAGCACTGTTGAGGAACGTCTTACATTTATCGCTGTGTGTGATATTCTTGGAAGGCTGTTGGCTGGTCACTGGATCCTGTGCTGGATGTATGCAGCTGGTCTTAAACTTGTCCTGGTTATAATCCTGATTAATTCTATTGCTCGCGTTGACATCAGTAGTAACTGCTGAATGATTCAGTGGCTTGTCTTTGTGGCTATGTGTCATACTTGTGGAAGATTTTTGTTGAGTTACTTTATCCCCTGATAAAAGTGCACTTTTAGTTTCATATTTGCACTTTTCCAAATAGTCAGGACGTTCTCTGTGTACATTGACAGCAGCACTGTTTAAGAAATGACTTAGTGGCTTGTGTTCATTGCGACGCCCAATGTTTGTAGGAGACAGCTGGCTGGATACTGGCTTCGGTGCTGAAGGCATACACTTAGTCTCACATTTGTCTCGTGCATCACAAATATTCTTAACTTCTCTGTCCACAGTGATGCTGTCAATATTTGGGGGACAATTCTGTAATGTATTTTTCCTGCCTTGTGTGATATTTGGATTATTCCATTGTTCATTCAATTTATCTGCTGATGAAACCATATTGCTCTCTTCGGATTGGTATTTTTCTGCATTTTCGATACCTGCTAACAGACTGATGTCATTTCTGAGCAGGGAAAGAGTCTTTGATTTGTCCTGGTTGCTGCTGTCTGAGATATTTTCAGGGAGCCACTGGCTGGTCACTGCAGATGATGTTGAGGGTGCACCTTTAGTTTTAAGCAAAGCATTTAATTTGAATCTACCAGAAGGTCTCTTACGATGGTAGATGTCAGTTACCTTTGTTATATAATGCTGCAAAATATTTTTCTTCACATCTGTAATACTTGCAGCAGAGCTATGGGGAGTGAATGGATATACTGGTGAAGTGACACTGCTGCCCTTAGGTTCACACTTTTGTAAATTCTCTTTAACCTCTATGTCACCACTCTCTGAAGAATGAGTCAATGGTTTGTCTATGTTGCTGTGTTTATTTGTAAGAGACTGTTGTCCAGTTAGTTTATTTTGTGATAGAATTGGATTGCTTTTTTCTGATTGGTAATTTTTTGCATTCTTGGTAACTCCTGCACCCAGAGCGGTGTCATCACTGAGTGGGAAATGGGTCACAGACTTGACTTTGTTGTGTATATTTGTAGGAGACTGTTGGTCAGTCAATGAATCCGGCAGTGCAAGTCCAGTGTTGTCCTTTTGTAAATACACATTGCTTCCTCCGTCCGCAATGACAACTGGACTGTCTGGTGAATATATCAGTGACTCATATTTACTCCTGTGTGGGATATTAGTTGAAAACTGTCGCCCAATCACTGAATCCGATGCTGAAGATATATAGGTGGTCTCTGATTTGTCTTGTCGTTCATTATCTTTATTGAATCTTCTATCCAAAGTGATGTCATCATTATTTAGGGGCAAGTTCTGCAGAGTATTTTTCCCTCCCTGTGTGATATCTGTTGGTGTCCTCTGGCCAGTCACACCACATGGTGAAATTGAACCGTGGTTTACTGATTTTTTGACACCTCTTGGGCCCACAGTGGTGTCATCAATGAATGGAGAATGAGTGAGTGACTTGTTTATGTTGTCATGTGTGATGTTTGTAGGAGACTGTTGGTCAGTCAATGAATCTGGTGTTGAAAGTTCACTGTTGTCCTTTTGTAAACACTCATTATCTCCCATGTCCAACATGGCAACTCCACTCAGTTTGGAATGAAGCCGTGAATGGCTTTTGTTGTTGTGTGTGACATCAGTAGGGAACCACTGACAGTTCACTGGAGGTGGTGATAACTGTACACTGTTTGTTTCATGCAATAATTTAAAGTTAAGTATGTCAAAAGATTTCTTATCATGTGCAATTGCAATTGCCTTTGATGAATCATTCTGAAATGCACCTTCCTCGATACCTCTGATAGTTGTAGTGGGCTGTAAGCCAGTTAGTGAATCTCCTGCTGGAATTTTGTTAGTTTCTGGTGTGTCCTTTTGTAAATTTTCATTGACTCCAGTATCTGCAGTGACAGTAGCACTGTTGAGGAGCGTCTTACATTTATCGCTGTGTGTGATATTCTTGGAAGGCTGTTGGCTGGTCACTGGATCCTGTGCTGGATGTATGCAGTTGGTCTTAAATTTGTCCTGGTTATAATCCTGATTAATTCTATTGCTCGCGTTGACATCAGTAGTAACTGCTGAATGATTCAGTGGCTTGTCTTTGTGGCTATGTGTCATACTTGTGGAAGATTTTTGTTGAGTTACTTTATCCCCTGATAAAAGTGCACTTTTAGTTTCATATTTGCACTTTTCCAAATAGTCAGGACGTTCTCTGTGTACATTGACAGTAGCACTGTTTAAGAAATGACTTAGTGGCTTGTGTTCATTGCGACGCCCAATGTTTGTAGAAGACAACTGGCTGGATACTGGCTTCGGTGCTGAAGGCATACACTTAGTCTCACATTTGTCTCGTTCATCACAAATATTCTTAACTTCTCTGTCCACAGTGATGCTGTCAATATTTGGGGGACAATTCTGTAATGTATTTTTCCTGCCTTGTGTGATATTTGTATTATTCCATTGTTCATTCAATTTATCTGCTGATGAAACCATATTGCTCTCTTCAGATTGGTATTTTTCTGCATTTTCGATACCTGCTAACAGACTGATGTCATTTCTGAGCAGTGAAAGAGTCTTTGATTTGTCCTGGTTCCTGCTGCCTGAGATATTTTCAGGGAGCCACTGGCTGGTCATTGCAGATGATGTTGAGGATGCACCTTTAGTTTTAAGCAAAGCATTTAATTTGAATCTACCAGAAGGTCTCTTACGATGGTAGATGTCAGTTACCTTTGTTATATAATGCTGCAAAGTATTTTTCTTCACATCTGTAATACTTGCAGCAGAGCTATGGGGAGTGAATGGATATACTGGTGAAGTGACACTGCTGCTCTTAGGTTCACACTTTTGTAAATTCTCTTTAACCTCTATGTCACCACTCTCTGAAGAATGAGTCAATGGTTTGTCTATGTTGCTGTGTTTATTTGTAAGAGACTGTTGTCCAGTTAGTTTATTTTGTGATAGAAATGGATTGCTTTTTTCTGATTGGTAATTTTTTGCATTCTTGGTAACTCCTGCACCCAGAGCGGTGTCATCACTGAGTGGGAAATGGGTCACAGACTTGACTTTGTTGTGTATATTTGCAGGAGACTGTTGGTCAGTCAATGAATCCGGCAGTGTAGGTCCAGTGTTGTCCTTTTGTAAATACACATTGCTTCCTCCGTCCGCAATGACAACTGGACTGTCTGGTGAATATATCAGTGACTCATATTTACTCCTGTGTAGGATATTAGTTGAAAACTGTCGCGCAATCACTGAATCCAATGCTGGAGATATATAGGTAGTCTCTGAACGGTCTTGTTGTTCATTATCTTTATTGAATCTTCCACCCAAAGCGTTGTCATCATTATTTAGGGACAAGTTCTGCAGAGTATTTTTCCCTCCCTGTGTGAAATTTGTTGGTGTCCTCTGGCCAGTCACACCACCTGGTGAAATTGCACCATGGTTTTCTGATTGATAATTTTCTAAATTTTTGACACCTCTTGGGCCCATAGAGATGTCATCAATGAATGGAGAATGAGTGAGTGACTTGTTTATGTTGTCATGTGTGATGTTTGTAGGAGACTGTTGGTCAGTCAATGAATCTGGTGTTGAAAGTTCTCTGTTGTCCTTTTGTAAACGCGCATTATCTCCCATGTCCAACATGGCATCTCCACTCAGTGGGGAATGAGGCCGTGAATGGCTTTTGTTGTTGTGTGAGAGAATTGTAGGTAAGCACTGACTGGTCACTGGAGGTGGTGGTAAGTGTGCACTGTTCGTTTCATGCAATTTTTTGAACGTAAATGTATCACAAGATTTCTTATCATGTGCAATTTCCGTTACCTCTGATGAATAATTCTGCAATGCACCTTTCTTGATATCTGTGTTCATTGTCACGGACTGTAAGCCAGTTAATATTTCTGATGATGGATCTACAGTATGGCTTTCAGATTTATTCTTTTGTAAAAACTGATTGCCTTCTCTGACCACATAGATGTCATTGCTGAGTAAGGGATGAATCAGTGGTTTGTTTTGGTGGTTATGTATGGTATTTGGTGGTGATGAGAATGCACTATTTGTGTTGCCCAAAAATTCAGATTTGAATCGATCACAGGGCTCTTCATCACAATAAATGTCAGATACACTTCCTGAATAATGTGGAAGTCCATTTTTCCTTTTATCTGCGATAACTGTAGGAGATTCTTCAACAACCAGCAGATCTGGTGAGGGATCTGTACTGTTGCAGTCAGGTTTATCCTTTTGCAAATATTGCTTTTTGTAAGCATTGTTCAGAGAATCTGTTGAAGGACCTAGACTGATTTCTGGGTTGTCCTTTTGCAAATATTTATTAAATCCAGTATCCACAGTGAAAGCAGAATTGTTGAATGAGCAATTCAGTGACTCATATCTATTTTTGTGTGTAATATTTACGGGAGACGGTTGGCTGGTTACTGGATCCAGGGATGAAGGTGCATAAGTAGTTTCAGATTTCTCCTGTTCTGTAAGATCTTTAACTTCTCTCTTTTTATCAATACTGTTTGGAAAATAATTCAGTCGCTTATCTTTGTTGTACATGATATTCATAGGAGGCAGTTGATGAGTCACTTTCTTTGATACAATTGCAGTGCTGATTTCAGAATTGCAATTTTGCAAAGAGCCGTGACTTTTTCTGTTCCCTGTGATATCAGCTCTGTTTGGAGAATGACTCACTGGTTTCTGTTCATTGCAATGTGTGTTATCTATAAGAGACAACTGGTTAGAAACTGGATCCAGTACAGAAAGAGTAATATCCATTTTAGATGTATCTACTTGTTTATAATCTTTAGTAATTCCTCTAATCATAGTGATGCCAGCATTGTTTCGTTCCCAGTTTTGAAGTGTGCTCTTGGTACCATGTATAATATCTGAAGGAGTCTTTGAATCAATTGTTGTACCTGGTAATGAAACAACTCTGTAGTTTTCAGGTTGATCATTTTCTAAATTCTTGATAATGCCTGATCTCACTGGGGAATGAATCAGTAACTTGTCTACATTGCTATGAGTATTTGTAGGAGATTGTTGGCCAGTTAGTGTATCTTGTGATGAAATTGGAATATTTTTTTCAGATTGGTAATTTTCTGCATTCTTAATAGTTCCTGGAACCATAGTGGTATTATCACCGAGTGGGAAATTAGCTAATGATTTATCTTGGTTGCTGTCATTGAAATTTGTAGGAGACTCTTGGCCTCTCAGTAAATCTTGTGCTGATAGTTTACTGTTGGTTTCAGATTTATCCTTTGGTAAATATTCATTGCCTCCCCTGAGGGAGGAATATGTCAGTGAAGTATTATGATGCATATGTGTGATAGTTGTAGAAGACTGTTCATCATTTACTGTTTCAGATGTGTTTTTCTGTACATTATTGTTGTTTCCACTGTTTGAGTGATTTTTTGATGACTTGCCTTTGTTGGTATTTATAGACAAGTGTTGCATCACTACAACTGATGATGGTGCGCTTGTCATTTCAGATTTATAATTTTGAATGTTATCAACACAGGGTATTTTGGGCAAATTGCTATTGATTGTGTGTGATGGGTAATTCTGTAAAGTATTTTTCATGCTATTTTTGGTTTCTGAAGGAGGTGCTTTTGTTGAGTCTCGTAATGGAAGTACACAATTTGGATCAGATTTATGCTCATTACCTGTTCTGTCTGCAGTTATGTCAGTACTCTTAGCTAAATGACCCAGTAAATGGTACTTGTAGCTGTAAGGTACAGGAAACTTGTAGCTAAGGCATTGATCTGTTGATAGTGTAATGACAGATGCCTGTTTGGAATTTTGGTTAGAATTTCTATCCAAATGAAGGTCGTTGCTGGTTAATGATGGGCTTTGGGAAGCAAATGCTTTGTAAGTATAGTTTGGAGATTGTGTTATTGTCATTCCTGTTGCACTACTTGTTTCTGATTCATCATTTTGTAAAGAATCATTATTCATATTTTCTAAGGTGACATCATCATTTTTTGGATGATTGCTCTGTATTGCACTCTTGTAATAAATTACATTTGTTACACATTGTGGTGCAGTTTTTGGATCTGCTGAAAGCTCATGACTCATTCCATGTTTAACTTTTTGTAAATAACCATTACCACCTGATTGCAAGGCAGCATTTGTTCGGTTTGGCGCACAAGTCTGTAACACATTACTGTCCATGCATGTTGTTACACATGTAGGAAGCTGTGAACCAATTAGCTTGGTTGGTAATAAAGACATACTTCTGCCCTTATCTTCGCAATTGTGTTTCCAATTGTTATTTTCACTTTCTGGCAAAGGGCCGTCAGCATCTCTTACTGTGGCAGGTTCCGTTCTGGTTTCACTCAATGCGATAGGAACGACTGAAAATTTTTCTGTAAACAAAGGAGTTCTTTCCTTTCCATCCCTACAGCTATCATTACATTTACTGTGTGTACCAATGTTCATGTTGTCTGACTTAGAATATTGCTGCTTATTTTTGTTGCTAATCGTGATAAATAAAGTAGCTCTTGGTTGACTCACTGGTTCTGACAATGAAAGTGATCTATTGAGTTTATGTTGACTGATTTGCAAAGATTCATTGATACTGCCTCTTTGGGAAGTGGCATTATCACAATTTTGTGTATTAGTATTCCATTTGCTGTCAGTATATGTGGAAAGCAGAGGAGAATGTGGAGTATGTACTGGAACCGGTGATGAAACTGTAGGGATGGATTTTAATTTTCTGCCTTTTAAAAAAAAAGCACTGTCACCTTTTTGTGAAGAGTTAAGTGAACAATCTGACAAATCCTGTTGTAGCACACCTTTGTTGCAAACGTTAAGACTTCTTGTTCCCGTAACTGAGCTTAATGATGAGGATTCACTGTTGTTTTGTGAATAACCTTTGTCTCTTTGTGAAGGGACACAAATATTGTTTGATGAGTAACTTTGTTGCCTATTTTTATTGCTCTTGGCAACAACTGGGAGAGACCGTGATTTGGATAACAGATTCAGTAATGATGCTCTGATGTTTTCATGCTTGCTGTTTGACAAATAACCATCAGTATGTGTTATCAGAATGTCATTAGTACAGTCCATTGGATAGTTTTGACACATATCTTTAGGCTCAATAATGGAAGACTGTAGGCCAGATGCTGAATTTGATATTGCATTGTCAGTTTTGGAGTGACCGGTTTCAACAACAGCACAATCATTTCCTTTTTGCTGAATAGCATGAACGTTGCTCGACAGAAGAGTGTGCTTCACATTTTCAATGTTGCACCCAACTGGCAGCGACTGTCCCCCGGCATTTTCACTTAACTCAGAAGTATTCAGCAAAATGTTCGTTTTATTGTCATTTCCGTATTTTATTGCTAGGTGGTTGTAATTTTTAACACCTTCCTCATCTATGGTGCTTTTTTGTAACTCAGAATTACTTAAATCTTCAGTTCCCAAGATCTTTTCATGTTCACCCACTACAATTACAAAATGATCAAAAAAAAGCATTAATAACAAATAAAAATAAGTATGAACTGTAACCAGAGAACATAATGCACCATTATATTTATCTACATAAAGATAAAACACTTGACTATACAAGTGATGAAAAAATAATAGAGGGAGAAAGTAAAGTATGAGAGAAAACTAGCTAGTAATATAAAAATGGATAGTAAGAGTTTCTACAAATATTTAAATAGGAAAAGAGTAACTAAAGCTGGAGTTGGTCCTCTAGAGAGTGAGCCAGGGGAATTGATGATGGAAAACAAGGAAATGGCAAAGGCGTTGAACAGGTATTTTGCGTCTGTCTTCACTGTAGAAGATTTAGAAACTTTCCCAAAGAGACTTGAAAGTCAATAGGTGAAAGGGAGGGAGGAACTTAAAATAATTACCATCACCATGGGAAAGATTCTGGGAAAACTATTAGACCTAAAGGCTGACAAGTCCCCAGGACTAGATGGCCTGCATGCTGGGCTCTTAAAAGAAGTGGCTGCAGAGATATTGGAGGCTTTGGTTATAATCTTCCAAAATTCCTTAGATTCTGAATGTGTCCCAGCAGATTGGAAAAAAATTGTAAATGTAACACCTCTATTCAAGAAAATACGGAGAAAGAAAGCAGGCTAACTGGCCTATAGTTTCCTAACATCTGTCATAAGGAAATTACTAGAATCCATTATTAAGGCAGTTGTAGCAGGATACTTAGAAAATCATAATAGAAAGAGTCAACATGGTTTTGTGAAAGGGAAATTGTGTTTAACTAAGTTATTTGAGTTCTTTGAGGTAGTAGAAGCTAAGTGGATAAAGGGGAACCTGTAGATGTGGTGTACTTGGATTTCCAAAAGACATTTGATAAGGTGCCACATCAAAGGTTACGACACAAGATAGGTGCACACGGTGTAGGGGGTAACATAGTAGCATGATTAAAGGACTGGTTCACGAATAGGAAGAAAAGAGTAGGGATTAATAGGTCTTTTTTGGGTTGGCAGGCTGTAACTAGTGGAGTGCCATAGGGATCAGTACTGGGGCCTCAACTATTTACAATTTATATCAATGGCTTGGATGAAGGGACCGAATGTATGGCAGCTAAATCTGCCAACGACACCAAAAGTCTACAAAGGGATATAGATAGGTTAAGTAAGTGGGCAAAAATCTGGCAGATGGAGTATAATATGGGAAAATATGAACTTGTCCACTTTGCAGGAAGAATAGAAAAGCTGTATACTATTTAAATGGAGAGAGATTGCAGAACTTGGTTGTACATAGGGATCTGAGTGTCCTGGTAAATGAATCACAAAAAGTTAGTAAACAGATACAGCAAGGGATTAGGAAGGCAAATGGAATGTTGGTGTTCATTGCAAGGGGAATTGAGTATAAAAGTAGAGACAGTTTACTGCAGCTGAACAGGACCTTGGTGAGACCACGTCTGGAGCATTGTGCACAGTTTTGGTCTCCTTATTTGAAAAAGGATATAATTGCATTAAAAGCAGTTCGGAGAAGGTTCACTCGACTAATTCCGGGGATGAAGGGCTTATCTTATGAAGAAAGGTTGAACAGGTTGGGCTTATACCCATTGCGGTTTAGAAGAATGAGAGGTAATCTTAATGAAACATATAAGATCCTGAGGGGGCTTGATAGAGTGGATACTGGGAGGATGTTTCCTCTAGAACTAGGGGACACAGTTTAATAAGAGGTCTCCCTTTTAAGGTGGAGATGAGGAGAATTTTTTTTTCTCAAAGGGTCGTTAGTCTGTGGAATTCTCTTCCCTAGAAAACAGTGGAGGCTGGGACATTGAATTTATTCAAGGCTGAGTTGGATAGGTTTTGATAGACAAGGGAGTCAAGAGTTATGGGGGACAGACAGGAAAGCAGAGTTGAGACCAGAACCAGATCAGCCATGGTCTCATCGAAGGGCGGAATGGCCTACTCCTGCTCCTAAATCCTATGTTCCTAGGTGCGCTTTGCAATATACTAAAGCAAGATTGATACTGGCAAATGCCTTAGAAAAAGACTTTGTTTCACCTACTTAGCTGATGAATAATGTGTGTCCTGGAGACATACTAAAATTATATTTTATAATTATAAAATATCATAACTGCTGTTTACTTACTACTGATGGTCTTTGTTTCCAGATCTTGACCAAGGACTTTAGAATGCATTTGTTTACCAAAGTCACGATACACATATATTTTTCTTTCAACATGGGGGACTGCCGCTGCCTTCAACCTTACCTGAGGTAAATTACATTCTCTTAATTAATGCTGTTTATTCATAGAATTCACAATTTAAGTGGCAGAATTAATACCCTGAAGGGAGAATACATAGATAGCATAAAACACAGCACAAATGTTTTTATAGAGCGCATAACATACTCCTAAGTTTCTAAACTTTATTCTTTCATTCAATACCGCTGCTAAATTACTGAAAAAAGGAAGTATTCTCTTTCTTTCAATAGTTATCCTTCTTCTTAAAAGATATGGGATGGGAAATTGGACCTCATTGTGCCCTTTTTATGGTGTAAAATGGATGCAATGAGGCCCAATTTTAGGGACCCCTAGAACAAGTAAAAAATGTTCAATGCAAAATTGGATCAGGCCATTTTCCAAGCATCCCTGGTGGCCGCCTAAAACTAGCATTAGGTCCCTTAAATATGTAAATGAGTGATGTAAGAGCTGTTATAGGTCCCGTCAGAGAATTTCAGCATCGATGAGTCTTGGAACGTGTGAGACCGATAAGTTAGGCTACTAAGGTAGTCAGGCAATATTAGATATTTAGGCTAGGAAAGTGTTATTAGTTGATAGCTACAGTGGCTGCTGAAGAATTCTGAGTGGGGCAGGCCCAACTCAATGATGTCTGTAGATAACCCCCTCGGATGCTGGGGTAAACGTGTCAAAACAGTCAGATACAAACTCCTTTCTTTTCAAGCAAAGTTCTTTATTTCTTCAGGGTACAGAGTCTACATAGCATGCATAGGTGTATGCTAAGGATGGATATTAGACACACACAGAAGTGCTGAATGTACTGGGTACCAGGGTTAGGCCTCTCGACTGGAATTTGGTAAGCAAATAAAGAAGGTCATAATCTGCTGGGAGGCAGGATAGTGTGTGCCTCCTAAGGGGTAGAAATGCTGTGTCTCCTTGGTACAGATATATGTTTTCTGGTGTAGTCACAGCTACCCTGATAAGGGGCCAATGGACAAAAAATATGATGTGCGAGGGACATTGGATTGAAAGCTAAGCAATTTAAGACCCTGCGTATGTGGCACTTTTACAACTGGGTAATGTGATTTTGTTTGTAAGCCAGTGATTGGTTTAGTGGGTTTTGATAGTTTCTGATCCACAGTAAGGGTATAAGGAAGGGTGACTGAGTGAGTGTGTACGTGATTCTGCAGTCACCTAGCCTCTGCATATGCCTATGCATGCTATATAGACTCTGTACCCTGAAGAAATAAATAACTTTGCTTGAAAAGAAAAGAGTTGTGTATCTGACTGCTTTGACACTTTTACCCCAGCATCCGAGGGGGTTATCTACAGACATCATTGAGTTGGGCCTGCGCCACTCAGAATTCTTCAGCAGCCACTGCAGCTATCAACTAACATTAAGTTTTTGAGTAATTTTTCGTTGTAAAAACCTCCCTATGCAGTTGGTCTCAGACCTCCCGGTTGGGGCACACAGTCCCAATTCGGGGCCCGTGCTTTTGAAAAAATAAAATGATAAAGCTTAATTTATTGAATCTTTGAGAATAGGTTTTAAGAATTCTCAAATACAATCCTTCTCCATAACACTGATATCAAAGATGGGTTTATTTCACCTAAGTGAAGGGCATTGCTCAGTTTATTTTCCCTCACAGGGTAGTAAATATGTGTTCATTGATTAACTATTTTGTAAAAATCGCATGGATATCTAAATGTGAAAGGTATTAAAGGTTGTAGAGGTTGTATAAGCATAGGTAAGCATATAATCTACAGAATACAAGACACCAGTCCCAGTCTGGCCACAAGGATGTTATTTAGGGAATGCAATATAGAGAGCGGAATAATATTAGATTGACTTCTTAGAGTTTTCCACTCAATTGCTTTCAGAATCAGGAAGGAAATTGGCAGACATTTCTCTTCTTGAAAGTGCTACCCATGGTTTTATATTTTCCTCAGGAGATTAAACAAAGTGCACAGGGAGTCCATCTCATTATTAATTGCACATGTTTATATTATTGGTCTTTTATCATTGCACATTTTACATTTATATGTACTTCAAGTTTTAATACTTAGTGAATTTGAGGCTTCCAATTTTGGTAACAGTAAAAAGGACAGAAATTCCAAGGCACTGTTGTGCCTGCTCAAAGTTGAATGGGATGGCTTCTCCACCTGTTGCTTTGACCTGCTGCTAGCCCCATTCCTAATCCTGGGGACGGGGTTACTTAAATTGTTGGGGCAGATTCCTGTGCATGTAAACTAGCCCAACCAGAAACCTGGAGAAGCACCCGACCAGTCTGGAATGGGGAGGTCAAGGCCTGGATCAGCTCACAGGCAAAACCTTAAAACAAAAATTCTTTGCTCTGTGTTTTTCACTCTTGGGATCTTCACTAGGTCCAAAAATGATCTATGCCTGCTTGACTTACAGCCTATGGGAAGTATTGTGTGGAATTCCCAAAGAAGTTGGAACACTACATAAAAACAGCCTCAAAACTGTTTTCCAACATGTTAGGGAGGGCAGAATTCTTCCTCCTCTCATGGCAGGGCAATCTGTCAAGACAACTTTAGAGAGGTGGAAACCTGTTAGACTCAGGTTCTGTCTGGAATCATTGCCTAATTGTGCCCCCCATTAAAGGCCTGCTCAAGTCACCAAAAAAAAACCCAACCTGAACCTGATGAAACCACATGGGACCCAAGCCCGACCCGGCCCGAGTCCCTCCAATTTCGCCCCCGAGCCCGACCCAACCCAAGCTCGACCCAACCACCTGAATGTTCCCTTCACTTACCTTCTGACTCCCAATCTGCCGGAAGCTGCAGCATAAGCGTGATGACGTCATAGAGACGCTCAATGCGCAGACCCAGTTTCCCTGCTTGACGTCCCAGACTCGCAGCTCAGTAAGTTTTTAACTTTTAACACTTACCATGCTGTGTGTGTCTGACCCAGACCCGGCCCAACCTGACCCGAGCCCGAAGGCAGGACCTGGAAGAGCGGCCCAACCCAACCTGAACCCGACACATGTCGTCAGGTCCTGTCGGGTTCGGGTCGGGTAGCAGGCCTTTACCACCCCCCCCCTCCCCATTCATGCCCTTATTTGTTTAGTAGCAGTCAAATGGAAATGTTCAATTATGGGTGGAGATTAAGTATATTAAATGACTATGTAAACATTGGACCTTACCAAGGTAGAATTCCAACAGGGTTCACTGTGGTCTAGTGATTGTCCTGCTTATTTGAAAATATTAATAAAATACATACCTGGAATTGCTGATTCATGTTTGGTGATTCCAATGGCAATGAATTGTAGTTACTGCATCTATCAAAATAAATACGTATTAAGAACAAACTTGTGTTTGTATGACATCTTTCATAGCCTCAGGATGTCTCAAAGCACTTTACAAGCAATGAATCACTTTCGAAGTGTGGTCAGGTAAATGTGGCAGCCAATCTGCACAAAGCAAGGCTCACAAAAAACAAATTGAAAAAAATACCTATTAATCTGTTTTGTTTGTGTTCATTAAGGGATAAGTGATGGCCAGGATACAGAGAGACAACTCCCCCTACTGTTCTTCAGACAGTGCCATGGGATCTCTTGCATCCACCCATTGAACTCGGTGATGTAGTGATGTTCATGAGAATACAGTCACCAATTGGCTGCAGGCAGCATTTGGAGTGGTGTTTATAGAGAAAATGTGGCCTTCAGTGCCTTCCTTCCCCATTCCTTATCTCACTACGCATTTCCCTTCTTACCACATCTGCACATGCATCCTTTCCCTCTTGAACTCTGTATCCTCTCCCTTGCTTGACTGTCACTTGTCTGAAGCAGTCCTCCATCCACTCTTCACTCACTCCCACTAACGCACCTGGTGACCAGCTAGAAACTCCCTTGCAGTTCTGTCCTCATCTATCTGTTTCCCTGAAGAAGTCATTCTTTGCTTTCAAAATTCAACATTTTTCTTTCAAGAGAAATCAACTTCGAATAAGGAAACAAATTGCCTTTCTGCCTTCGTCTTAACTGAATTTTTTCTCTCTCTCCCCTTTAGAATTTGCATCACGGGTGTAAGCGATCAGCATTAACATGTCAACAAAATAGAGTTACAGATAATTAGTAAGGTTCAAAATTCAACTTTTTTTTCACCACCTCTCCTTGCCAGTCTTTCAATTTGCAATGTTTATTGAACACGAAAAGAAAACAAAGTGATTCCTGACAATGCATCCAGCGCCCTGACGTCATCAGAGCGCTCCCAGCTGTGCACATGTGCAGAACAGTCTCTTGCTGTCAGTAAGGTGCTGCGCATGTGCAGCCTCTGTTCTTTCCAGGAATAGTTGTGCATGCGAGCAAAAACGTCATCGCATACTGGAACGTCATCCCGCTTCTCTTCCCCGGCACTACCTCCTGCGCCTGTCTACTCGCCACTCCCTCACAGACTTGCCGCTGCCTCCCCTCAGCCACACGCTCCCCGCTGCAACAGCCACCCACCCCCCCCCCACCCCCCCACCACCTGTCGGCCATTCGCTCCCCCTCGATTTGCTCACTGCTTCGAACCCCACCCCCGTCATCCACCCGCTCCAGCTCGCCTCTTTATTCCACCCACCCCACTCCCACCTCCCAAACTTCCCCCCCAGCTTCTTCCCACTTCCCCCTCTTCCCCCAGTCTCTCACTCGCAGTCTCCTTCCCCTCCTCTGCCTATCCCTATCTTGCCATTCTCTCTCTCCCCCCCCACCCCCCACATCCCCCATGGGGAGCAGGAGCGGGGATTGGGGGGGGGGTGGAGAAGTGGGAGGACGGTGGGGGTGGGGGGGGGGCGGTGGGCAGAAACGGCAAGGTCTGGAGAGAGTGGCTGACGAAGGGCGGGGTGGGATGCGATTGAATCGGTGAGCCAAGTGAGCGGCTGACGGGGAGGAAGCGGCAAGGGGGAGCGAGTGGCCGACAGGTGGGGGGTGATGGTGTTGAAGCAGAGATTGTGTGGCTGAGGGAAGGCAGCAGTGAGGCTGGGAGCAAGCGGCAGGCAGACTGGCACAGGAGGCAGCGACGGGGACGGGAAGCGGGATATTGTTAGAGGTGGAGTGGATTGCAGCGATTGAATTTTTTTTTGTGATAAACTGGGCAGTGCCATCTTTAATCCTGGCAGCTGCCTAAAACGTCACAGACAGTGACGTTTCAGTGCATGAGGCTGCATCTGCACGTGCAAGTACTGCGCCACCAAGTGGTTGCATGGTCAGGAAACTCAGCCAAAAGTAAACAAAAAGAAAGCTACAGGCCTGTAATTTGATTATAGACCTTTAGCAATGAGACCCAGTCCAGAATGTCATTTGTAGATGAGGCTGTGGGCTGCGACAGCCAACAAGAGGATGTGTCAGGAATCTCCTCTTTGTGTAGGCTCTGTTCTTGGTTCTGCTGCTGTGCCACCATACAGCAAGCAGGCGGCTCTACCCCCATTACATCTTCACAAAGGCAGGAGCCATTACAATCCCACAGTCGCTATGACACCCTCATAGCTACCCTCCCTGGAACATTCTTGTCTGACCCATGAGCTAGAATTTTACGTCACCCTGCACTCCCTGTCCCCCACCCTCTGAAGCAAGCTGGGAAGCAGGAGGCATAAAATCAGGTAGGATAGCAGGGGTGCCATCCCAGTTGCCTACCCACCTCCACTGGTATTTTACCAGCAGCAGGGGAGGAGGCAAGCAGCCTGCCTGCCCATAGGCCAATTGTGGTCCTCAAGTGTCCAATTAATGGCCACTTAAGGGCCTCTTCCTGCCGGTGCTGGTATTTTGCTAGCGGCAGATTGGCACTTTGATACCTGGCTGGACCGCCCAGTAAAATCTGGCTGGGCTGTCCAGTAAAACCTGGCAGCCTCCTTGCATGCTCGGTGGGGGGGTGGGGGGGGTGGAGAGAGGGGGTCCCACCTGATAGGACAGCTTGAGCCCCACAGAAGGCCTCCCAGTTGTACAGGCCACTCCTGTTAGAATACCACCCCACCATGCCCTCATGATCGATCCCCCTCACCAGGGCCTGGCTGATTGGCCCCAGCAAGCCGAGACCACAATTAGCTCATTCTCCGACCTCCATTGCTGGCTGGGTCCAGGGCCTACTGCAATCCCAACAGGATGGCCTGCCTCTAAGAGCTCCCAGCCAATCAGAGGGCCGGTACCTCTTCAGTCCCAGCAGCACTGCTAGGAGCGATGGCCACTGCTGGGATTGCAGTAGGCCCTGGACCCTGGAGGCAGGCTCACCTTGGTTTTCTAGCTGGTGGGCAGGGCGACTGCCTCCTTGTTAAATGCCAGCTATGATTTGCAATAAATGAGGCTTGCACTTCTGCCAACTTCTAACTTGGATGTAGGTCCAGACAGAGGCTGGAAGTGTAGGTTTGACTATTCTTGGGGGAGGAACGGCTCCTCGGATATAGTTCTCTGCAGCCGAGAGTGTGAGTCCTTAAGGCTGTGTTGCCTGCCCGGAGCCAGAGTGAAGGACATCTCCTTGGGGATGGAGAGGAACTTGGAGTGGGAGGGTCCATGTGGGTACTAACAACATAGATAGGACTAAGAAAGAGGTTCCACTGATGAAGTATGAGCAGTTAGGGGCTAAATTAAAAGCAGAACCACAAAGGCAATAATCTCTGGATTACTACCTGAGCCACAAGCAAATTAGCATAGGGTCAATAAGATCAGAGAGTTGAATGTGTGGCTCAAAGATTGGTGTGGGAGAAATGGGTTTCGATTCATGGGTCTTGATTCATGGGGCACTGTCACCAGTACTGGGATGGCTTTCATCTGAACTGTGTTTTTTTTTTTAGTTGTGACCAGTGTCCTGGAAAATTATATAACTAAGACTGTAGCTAGGGCTTTAAATTAAATAGTCAGGGGGAAGATTCAGGTGAGGGGAAATTTAGCAAGTTAATGAGAAAGGACAACGGTGCAGGACAGCAATAAAGATAATGATAATCAGAGTGTGACAGGAAGGACCAGAGCGTACAAAAATAAGAGTTCGCCAGAAAATAAGGTCTGAATAGGGAAAAATGGTAAAGACAGAATTAAAGGCTTTTTGTTTGAATGCGCACGGCATTTATAACAAGATGGATGAATTAATAGCACAAATAGAAATAAATGGGTATGATATGATCGCCATTACAGAGATGTGGTTTCAAGGTGACCAAGGCTGGGAACTAAATATTCAAGGGTAGTTGATATATAGGAAGGATAGGAAGAAAGGAAAAGTAGGTGGGGTAACTCTGTTAATAAAGGGTGAGATCAGTACAATAGTGAGAAATGATCTTGGTTTGGAAAATTAAGATGTAGAATCAGTTTGGGTGGTGATGAGAAATAAAAAAGGAAAGAAGTCATTGGTGGAGTAGTTCATTGGCTCCCTAACAGTAGCTACACTATCGGACAGAGTATAAATCAAGAAATAATGGGGGCTTGTAGGAAAGGTACTGCAATAATCGTGGGTGATTTTAATCTTCATATAGATTGGATTAATTAAATTGGCAAAGGTAGCCTGGAAGATGAGTTCCTAGAGCGTATTAGGGACAGTTTCTTGGAACAACCCAGGAGCAGGCTGTTTTGGACCTGGTAATATGTAGTCAAACAGGATTAATAAATGACCTCAAAGTAAAGTAACTTCTAGGCAAAAGTGATCACAACATGATAGAATTTTGCATTCAGTTTGAGAATGAGAAGTTTGAGTCTGAAACCAGGGTTTTAAACTTAAATAGAGGCAAATACAAGGGTATGAAGATAGAGTTGGCTAAAGTGAACTGGGAAAATAAATCAAAAGGTAAGACAGTAGAGAAGCAGTGACAGACATTTAAGGAGATATTTCATAATTGTCAACAAACATATTCCATTGAGAAAGACTCTGAGAAGGATGTACCATTCAAGGCTAATTAAGGTAGTTAAGGATGGTATCAAATTGAAAGAAAAAGCTTACAATGCTGCAAAGATTAGTGGTAGGCCAGAAGTTTGGGAAGATTTTAGAAACCAGCAGGTGATGACTTTTAAAAAAAAAGAGGGAGAAATTAGTGTATGAGAGTAAACCTGCAAGAAATATAAAAACAGACAGTAAAAGCTTTTACAAATATATAAAAAGGAAGAGAGTAGCTAAAGTAAGTGTTGGTTCCTTAGAGGATGAGACTGGGGAATTAAAAATAGGAAACAAGGAAATGGCAAAGACGTTGAATCAGTATTTTGTATCTGTCTTCACAGGAGAAGACACAAAAAGCATCCCAAGAATAGTAGAAAATCAAGACGAAAAAGTGAGGGAGGTACTTTTAACAAATTTATCACTAGAGAAAATGTACCAGGAAAACTAACAGGATAAAGGGCCTGGACTAGAGTAGGAAGTAGCAAAGTATTAGGTGGGGTCAGAGTGAGAGTGTTAGACAGTCCTAGAGAAGGGAGTAGTTCCGTATTAGATGGGAGTGGACTAAGAAGGACTACGAGGAATGCAAAGACAGGATTACAATGCAAGTGTGTAAATGCACAAAGTGTGGTGAATATGGCTGGTGAGCTACAAACACAAATAGCAATGTGGGAATATGATATCGTGGCAATAACAGAAATGTGGCTTAAAAATGGTAAGGACTGGGTGCTTAATATACAAGGATATAAAGTGTTCAGAAAAGATAAAGAAGGAAAAAAGGGAGGTGAGGTAACAGTCTTGATTAGGGAAGGCTGGAAATGGGGGATGTCCAGATGTCCTTGAAGGGGCAAGGACAGAATCCATTTGGTTAGCGTTGAGGAGCAAAAAAAGGTATGATCACACTACTAGGGATATTCTATAGTCCTCCAAATAGTAACAGGGAGATAGAAGAATAAATCTGCAGCGAAATACAGAGATGTGCAAGAACTATCTGTAGTACAAAGGTGTCAAAGGGTTAATCTTGAGAGAATGTAAAGATTACTGCCCACCAGGATGAGGTAAGAGATCATGTGGGAGAGACTCAAACCGTTACACCGTGGCTTTTGAAGGAGATACACAGGCGAGTGTGGAGCGTATATAGTTACTATATAATAAAGAATAATGTTTAAACACTACAGTCTAAGAACCTCTCTGGCTAGACTCTATACAGTGGCAGCATAAAGAACCAAATTTGTAACATGGTGAACAGTGCTGGGATCAAAGTCCTTTACCCAGAAGAGAAAATATGAAGCAACAATCATCCTTCAGCTAGAAGAGAAGAAACTTTAAAACAAGTGGCTGAAGAGAAAAAACAAACTACAGACCTTAGAAGGCGGAGTAAAACTCCATAGAACGGAAGCATGGCTGAAAAGCAAGTGATTAGGTGAGTCATTGTGCGATGATCGAGAAATTGTGAGTTCAAAAGCCTTTGAAGAGCTTAAAAAATTAATTTTCTAAAGGCTGTAAGTGAGCAAGAGAGAGAAAAAAAGGGGAAAAAACCCTGAAAAGTGTGTGAACTGAAAAAAAGTCCAACAGTGAAGAACAAAATAAAAGAGCTGGAAACCCCAGAACACAACAGAGTCGCCTTTAAAGCAGTTGAAAAAAAACATTAAACAGTCAAGCTTGAAGAAGATATATAAACTCTATCTCTCAAAAAGCATCTCCAATTCCAATAGGTAGCTGTGTAAACATTTCAGTGAACTGCTTAAGCAAGGGGGAAACCCCTAGAGAACCTATAAAAAAGTGAGAATGCTCTTAAGCACCTGCTACACTTCCAAGCACCTGCAACATTCCATTAAAGCAAGCTAGCTTGAAAAGAAGAATTTCTTAAAGGGGAACACTCTAAAACATTTTTTTTTTAAATGGATCAAAATTTGGGACTGCCAGAGAGTTTCAAAAGTCATGAGAGATCCAATCAGACTCAAAACTGGGTACGATGGAGGAAAAGGTATAGAACTGCATTGAAATTGGACAGCAGGTCCGAAACAGAGCAAGTGAATATACATTATATTTAATTGGTACTGTAACTAATAATATTATAGCAAGACAACGTGTTGATGAAACATCAGCAAAATATGGTGAAATCTTGAAAGCCTGTGATTCCTACTTCAATTGGCTTAGAATAACAGACCAATCCAGCGATGTGAGGAAAGACCTTGGTACAGGAAACCTCCGGCAACAGTTCAGTTCTTTCACCAGAACAAAAGGCACCAGGAAAAAAGATACACTGGGGGTGGAGGGGGCACCATGGGGAGAGAGCAAAAGACACCTTTAAACCCTGCCAGTGATGCAGAAAAATAGAGCATTTCAGTAAGATGTGCTAAAATAAAATCTCAACTACCTCAACCTCTAAAGGAAAAGTAGTTAAGAATATAGAGGTAAATGAAGTTAAGCAATCTCCTGCAGCAGACCAATCAAAATATTTTCTGGGCGAGATCAATGACCTGAAACAAACATTTTGCTCAGCAGACATATATGTCAATGGACATATTACGAATTACAAACTCGACACTGGAGCAAGTGTGACGGTCCTGTCAGATAAAGAGCCGTGGCTTTCAACACACGTATTGCAACCAACATAATCTCAGTTACATGGCTCTGGAGGTATTGAAGTAAAGGGGAAGTTACAAGTAACACTTCAATTTAAGGGAAAGCAGATATTAGAAACACTGTATGTCCTAAGCAATCAGGAGTTCTCACTCTTAAGTAGAAGAGCTTGTATTGACCTTCATATTGGTTGAAGAAAGTTGAAGAAGAATAATCCAGGAGCTGGAACAGCAGGAAAGCCCCCCAACCTGACCTGAGCACTGCAGAGCATCCGGATTCCACCAGAGAGCCCGCACAACACAGCAGAGACCGCCATGCCGCTTAAAGACTACAAGAGCGAGAAAGAGAAATGCAGCGAATTCCTACAGGAGTGCTACAGACCGAAAACTTGGGAAGAAGCAAGTCCAACAAAATTGTCAGGTACACAGACAAGGTCAAAGAGAACCACTAATTTCAACCCAATTCCCAACTAGACCCTGGAATGGTTGGCGATGGATTTATTCTTCTTTGAGGGAAGATTCTATCTAATTATAGTTGATTACTTCTCAATTGGATGTACACAACAACAACAACTGAAGCAGTCATCAGAGTTTTACAAGAAGTTTTCGCAACACATGGTATACCTGATCAGATAGTATCTGATAATGGACCACAATTTGCAAATGATTACTTCACGCACTTTGCAGAAGAATGTGGATTTGTTCACCTAATAAGATCTCCTAAGATTCCACAATCAAATGGAGAAGCTGAATGAGCAGTCAGAACCATTAAAACTATGTTGATGAAAAGTCAAGATTTCCAATTAACACTACTGACATACAGAACTACTCCATTATTGTGCAGATTATCGCCATCAGAACTCTTAATGGGAAGAAAACTTCGAAAGCAACTTCCAATTCTACCCAAGAAATTAAAGGATTGCAAAGCAAGGATTATCAGAAGGTACAAGACAAAGAAAAGTCGTATCGAAACAAACAGACTATAATTATTACAGAAGGTACTGTACAAGAAACCTACCAAAGTTGTCAGAAGGGCAAAAGGTATGGGTACAAGATCAAAATAGAAAGAGGTAATTCTCCAGAAAGACGAGAATCAACAGCAATCTTATCTAGTACGAACTCAAGAAGGTTATATACGGAGAAATAGAAGGAATCTTATTCCTTTACATCAAAGACATCAATAGGTCATACATTAATAACGACTCCATCCCCACTTCCTTTAGCAACCTGGGATGCAAGCCATCCAGACTAGGTGACTTATCTACCCTAAGCATAGCCAGCCTTTTTAGTACCTTCCCCCTCTCAATTTTTATCCTGTCCATTGCCTCTACTTTCTCTGCTTCCACTGATATTTTGTCAGCCTCCATTTCCTTAGTGAACACTGATACAAAGTATTCATTAAGCATATTAGCCTTGCCCTATGCCTCTGAGCGTATATTACTCTCTCTGTCCCTAATAGGTCCCACTTCTCGTACTACTCGCTTACGATTTACCTGCTGGTAGAAGATCTTTGGGTTCCCTTTTATGTTGACTGCCATTCTATTTGCATATTCTCTCTTTGCCAGTCTTATTTTCCTCTTCACCTCCCCTCTCAACTTATTTATTTTAGTTACAAGGTTATGTTGGAAAAGCTGGGTTTGTTCTGCTTAGAACAAAGGAGTTTGAGGGGAGATTTAATAAAAGTGTACAAGATTATGACAGGATTAGATAAGTGAGACATGGAGAAGCTGTTCCCATTAACAAATGGTACAAGGTCTAGGGGATACAGATTGAAAGTTTTGGACAAAAGCTGCAGGGGGAATATGAGGAAGTACTTTTTTATACAGCGGGTGGTAATGACCTTGAACTTGGTGCCCACAAGCCCTGGAAGCAGAGATGATTAATGACTTCAACAGGAAGTTGGATGGCCACCTGAGAGAAATCGACTTGCAGGGCTAGGGGATTAAGCCGGGGAGTGGGACTGACAGCATAGCTCTGTGGAGAGCCAGCATGGATTTGATGGACCGAATGTCCTCCTTCTGTGCTGTAAATGACTATGACTCTAGGACCTGATAGCCAGCATTCTAGGGTCTTAAAAGAAGTGGCTGCAGAGATAGTGGATGCATTGGTTGTGATTTTCCAAAATTCCCTAGATTCTGGAGAGGTCCTAGTGGATTGGAAAACAGCAAATGTAACACCTCTACTCGAGAAAGGTGGGGGGGGGGGGGGGGGGGTTTGTGGGGGGAGGTTGCCGGGAGGTGGTGGTGGGGGTTGACAGAAAGCTGGAAACTCTAGGCCAGTTAGTCTAACATCTGTCATTGGGAAAATGCTGGAATCTATTATAAAACAAGTAGTAGCAGGAAATTTAGAAAATCATAATGCAATCAAGCAGAGTCAACATGGTTTTATGAAAGGGAAATCATGTTTGACAAATTTATTCGAGTTCTTTGAGGATGTAACAAGTAAGGTGGATAAAGGGGAACACAATAGATGTAGTGCCAAAAGGCATTCGATAAAGTGCCACATAAAAGGTTACTACTCAAGATAAGAGCTCATAGTGTTGGGGGTAATATATTAGCATGGATTGAGGATTGGCTAACTAACAGGAAACAGAGAGTCGGGATAAATGGGGCATCTTCAGGTTGGCAAACCATAACTGGTGGAGTGCCACAGGGATCAGTGCGGAGGCCTCAACCATTACGATCGATATTAATGACTTGGATGAAGGGACCGAGTGTATTGTAGCCAATTTTGTGGACGATACAAAGATGGGTAGGAAAGCAAGCTGTGAGGAGGACACAAAGTGTCTGCAAAGCAATGTAGATAGGTCAAGTGAGTGGGCAAAAATTTGGTAGATGGAGTATAATGTGGGAAAATGCGAGCTTGTCCACTTTGGCAGGAAGAATAGAAAAGCAGAATATTATTAAATTACGAGGATTTCCAATTTTTGTTAAAACTTTTTTAAACTGTAAAGGATTTCAGTTATATTGCAATATATCTGCAATTTTGGAGAAATTGCTGAACTTTGTGGTTTTGGACTGAGTGGAAATGTACACAGACTGCAAAGTACCTGTATCCAAACAACTCAGCAAGGGAGTGACAGGCCAAGATTCATGATTGTCATGTGACTTGATTGTTGAAGTTTAGTTTCACTTTTGGATTGTGCAAAAGTCAGTTGTTGTGTCTGCCTGGAGAGGAGAAAACCTGCCCACCTTTCTCTTCGAAAAGGAATCCTGCATCTCTTGAGAAGAAACCATGTATTTCAAATGTGGCAGATTCCTATTGCCTCCTGTCTCTGAAGAATCCCTGCATCAAGCTTTACTGTTGCCTCCTGTATTTTAAGAAATCCTGAATGGTTGCAGAAATCTTGCATCTTAAAAAAAAAGGACTTTGCATCAATGTGTAAGACTTAAGAAGATCCTTGTTGCTGATATCTGATGGAAGACCCAGGTGAAGCCTTCTGTAGTTGAATTTCTCTGATTGCCTACCCAAACAGACCGTTTATCAACCTCGCCTGGAAAGACGCCGAGTGGCATCCAACTATTCGACTTCGGGACACCTCACCAAAGCAAAGGACTTCCTTCTATATCTTCAGTAAAAGTTTTTTTTATTTCTTTGAAACAGCTGTAAACAAAAGTCCCTTTTTTCCCAGTTAACTGATGAATGTGAGTGTGTGTGAGGACTAGGATATAAATAATATGGAGCTTTAATATTTCAATTTCTGAATATATTTACTTCATTATTGGTTAAGACTTGGTTTTATAATAAACAGATGATTTTGTTGCTTATTAAAGAAACCTGGTTGGTGTACTTTATTATGGGGACAAATAGAGTATCGAATTGGCTCTTTCAGTAAGTGGGAAAATTTATTGATGTGTTGTGACCTGTGGAGAAGTGGGACTAAATTGACAGTGCACTCATCCTGCCTCGGTCGTAACAATTACATGAAAAGAATGCAGAATGCTGCGGTATATAGGGACTTGGGAGCCCTTGTACATGAATTGCGAAAAGTTAGCATGCAGTTACAGCAAGTAATAATTAGGAAGGCAAATGGAATGTTGGCATTTATTGTAAGGGGGAGGGGGGGTATAAAGGTACGGAAATCTTTCTACAACTGTACAGGACATTGGTGAGATTGCATCTAGAGTATTGCTTACAGTTTTGGTCTCCTTACTTAAGGAGGGATATATTTGTATTGGAAGCAATTCAGAGAAGGTTCACTAGGCTCATTGGAGTTTAGAAGATTGAGAGGTGATCTTATTGAAACGTATAAGATTCTGAGGGGGCTTGACAGGTTAGATGTTGATGTTACCCCTCGTGGGGGAATCTAGAACTAGGGGGCACAGTTTCAAAATAAGGGGTATCCCATTTAAGACGGAAATGAAGAGGAATTTCATCTGTCAGAGGATTGTTAATCTTTAGAATTCTCTTCTCCAGAGAGCAGTGGAGGCTGGGTCACTGAATATGTTCAAGGCTGAGTTAGATTTTTGATTTGGGCGGCACAGTGGCGCAGTGGTTAGCACTGCAGCCTCATAGCTCCAGCGACCTGGGTTCAGTTCTGGGTACTGCCTGTGCGGAGTTTGCAAGTTCTCCCTGTGTCTGCGTGGGTTTCCTCCGGGTGCTCCGGTTTCCTCCCACCTCCAAAGACTTGCAGGTTGATAGGTAAATTGGCCATTGTAAATTGCCCCTAGTGTAGGTAGGTGGTAGGAGAATGGTGGGGATGTGGTAGAGAATATGGGATTAATGCAGGATTAGTATAAATGGGTGGTTGTTGGTCGGCACAGACTCGGTGGGCCGAAGGGCCTGTTTCAGTGCTGTATCTCTAAATAAATAAATAAAATAAAAAAATATTTACAAGGAAGTCAAGGGTTATGAGGGGCAGGCAGGAAAGTGGAATTAAGGCCACAATCAGATCAATCATTACCTTATTGAATGGCAGAGCAGGCTCGAGGGGCTGAATGGCCTACTCCTGCTCCTAGTTCTTATGTTCTTAGGACCTAGTTCTGGATTGGAGTCAAAAGTAAGGATAAATTTCAGGAAGTGTCTGCAGTGGTGGTCAGTCCAGCAGCAGAAAGGTTGGATCCAGTATCAATCTGTAGATCGAAATGCACAGCAGGTAAGTCAGCATCTGGAAGACAAAGATGAGTTACACCTGAAACGCTGGTCTTTTTCTTTCAGATGCTGATTGACCTGTTGTGTATTCCTATGATTTCTAGTTTTATTTTAGACTTTCAGCACTCACAATTATTATTTAAAGTTATGGCTCTACTTCAAACACACTGATCCAGAACTACACAGTCCATCAGGTAAACTTACTGGTTTTGTTCTGAAGGAGGCTCTGTGTTTTGGTTTGCAGATTCAGAAGAAGCAGTGGGCCTGGAAACAGGATCTTGACCGTTGTCTCCCTTGGAATTATCTGAAAAATTTATATGACTGATCCCATTTTTGCTCTGTGGACAGCTTTTTGATTGTGTAAGCTCCAAGTCACTTAAAGCTGGAAGAGAAACAAGCAAGTGGAAATTCAGGGAAAGACAGGCCTCTCTGCATTAGTGGATTACAAAACTGCTTTCATTTGTTTTCTGTAAATGTGAAATATCCTTCACATGTAACTGGGCATAAAATTCAATTAAATTACAGTTTAAACAAACTATTATGACCAGTGACTAAACAAAGCTATTAGCAAAACTGCATAATCTTTGGATAAAGTTTTGTATAATAGTTAACATTTGAGAATTATTCATTACCAATGAGAATTATATATCTATTATAGATTTAAAAATGGTGGGACCTCATGATTCTAAATTTATTGCAAGTGAAGATGGTCCGATGAATTGAACATGATGTGACTAACTGATCATTATGAGGCAGCTCCTAAAGTTATGTGACAGCCCCAAACTGGATCCTCAGTAATCCCTAGCTAGACCAAGCAACAACAAATCACAGTTGCTGTACCCTAGGAACCAGCCAACGGAATAGTACGGTCAGAGTTCATGAACCTTGATCTGCCAATGATATGGAGCTGCTGAAAGTTTTGTTGGGTTCTTAAAGTTTGTCTGTGAATTTTGTAATGATGACAATGTTGGAATAGGCAAGAAACTGCCATAGAGTACAGTGATGTCAATGTATTGGTCTGAGTGAGGAGAGGAATATAGGAACAAGAATAGGCCATTCAGCCCCTCAAGTCTGTACCGCCAATGGATGAGATCATGTCTGATCTGTAACCTAACTCCATATATCCACCTTTTCCCCTTAGTACCTTTGAATAACAAAAATCTACAAATCTCAGATTTAACATTTACAATTGTTCTAGCATCTAGCAGAGTGCCAGCTGAGCAGGGTCTCCGGTGGGAGTGCCAGCTGAGCAGGATCTCGGGTGGGAGTGCCCGCTGAGCAGGGTCTCAGGTGGGAGTGCCAGCTGAGCAGGGTCTCAGGTGGTCTGCAAGTGGGGCTTGGTTTTGGGGGGCTGTATCGGGTGTTCAAACTGTTAGGTGAGAGGTTTAGGTTTCCAGACTGCTGGTTGAGAGGGTCGGCTATTGGCAAGGATGGGCACTGAGGGCCAGCAGGGAGTCTGCTAGAAGAAATAGGAAAGGCACAGTTGCCAAGGCAGGGTCATCTTTGCATCGATAGTGCTCTGTAGGCCCGCTGGTCACCTGGCACGGGTCTCATATATCCTGTCTTTGTAGAACTCCGTGGTATGATGCGGTGCCTCCAATGGAGGGAGGGTCAAGATACCGGATGCTACAAAGGCTATGGGCCCTGACAACATTCCAGCAATCGTACTGAAGACTCGTGCTCCAGAACTAGCCATGCCCTTAGCAAAGCCTTCTATATTCAGCCTGATTCTCAATAGTCTTTTCTACCTGGCATCTGTCATAAGCACACTTTTTCTTCTTTATTTTAATCTCTACCTGTTTGTCATCCAGGGAGCTCTGGATTTGTTTGCCTTCCTTTTCCCCTTCGAGGGAACATACCTTGACTGTGCCCGAACAATCTCTTCTTTGAAGGTAGCTTATTGTTCATCATTCGGTTTTCCTGCCAGCTTTTGACTCCAATTTATTCGCCCCAGCTCCATTCTTACCCCATTGAAGTTGGCCTTCCCCCAGTTAATTATTCTTACCCTGGATTGCTCTTTGTCCTTTTCAGCCTAAACCTTATGATACAATGATCACTGTCCCCTAAATTCTCTCCTACTGATATTTGATCCACTTGGCCGACCTCATTCCCAAGAACCAGGTCTAGCAGTGCCTCCTTTCTCGTTAGACTAGCAACATACTGTTGTAGAAAATTTTCCTGAACACACCCTAGGAACTCTTGCCCCTCACTGCCCTTTACACTACTATTATCCCAGTCTATGTTTGCATAATTAAAGTCCCCCATTATAACTAGCCTATAATATTAGCACCTCTCTGTAATTTCCTTGCAAATTTGTTTCTCCACGTCCTTCCCACTAGCTGGTAGCCTATAGACAACACCGAGCAATGTAACTGCATCTTTTTTGTCCCTTAGCTCTAGCTGAATTGATTCTGTCTTCGACTCCTCTGGGACATCCTTTTTCTCCAGCACTGCAATGCTCTCCTTAATCAATACCGCCACTCCTCCCCCATTTTTCCCTTTCCTATCTTTCCTGAACACCTTGTATCCAGGAATATTTAATACCCAGTCCTGCCCTTCTATGATCCAGGTCTCTGTTATAGCCACAACATCATATTTCCACATGGCAATCTGCGCCTGTACCTCACCAGTATTATTAACCACACTCCATGCATTCACTTACATGCACATTAACCTTGATTCAGACTTTATTACTTTCTCCCTTACTCTGACCCCACTTAATAACTTACTATTCCCTACTGTCATGCTATCTATCTCCCCCAGTATTCTGTGTTCCTTGGTATTCCTCTCTGATACTTGCTCCTGGTTCCCACACCCCTGACAAGTTTCCAGTTTTGCTCCCCTCCAATCTGAGCTCCCTCTCAGGTTCCCACCCCCCTGACAATTTAGTTTAAACCCCCCCCCCCCCCACAACAGCTCTAGCAAATTTCCCTACGAGGATATTCATCCCAGTCCTGCTAAGATGCAGCCGTCCATCTTGTACAGGTCCCACCTGCCCCAGAACCAGTTCCAATGTCTCAGAAATCTGGTGCCCTCATTCCTACACCAGTTCTCCAGCCATATGTTCAATCATTCAGTTCTCCTATTCCTATGCTCACTTACATGTGGGACTGGGAGTAATCCTGAGATTACTGCTTTTGAGGTCTTGCTTTTTAATCTCCTTCCTAGCTCCCTAAAATCTGCTTTCAGGACCTCATCCCCCTTCCTACCTATGTCATTGGTACCAATGTGGACCACTAGCTCTGGCTGTTCACCCTTCCCCAGAAGAATGTCCTGCAGCCACTCCGTGACATCCTTGACCCTGGCACCAGGGAGGCAACACACCATCCTGGAGTCACGTTTACAGCCGCAGAAATGCCTGTCCGTTCCCCTAACTAATGAATCCCCTATTACTACTGCTCTTCTACTCTTCTTCCTCCCCTCCTGTGCAGCTGAGCCACCTGTGGTGCCACAAACTTGGCTCTGACTGCACTCCTCTGAAGAACCATCACCCTCACCAGTATCCAAAATGGAAAACCGATTAGCAAGTGAGATCATATCAGGGGACTCTTGTACTACTTGCCTGGTTCTCTTAGACTGCTTGGCAGTCACCCATTCCCTAGCTGCCTAAATGCTCCTAACCTGCAGTGTGACCACCTCCCTAAACATGCTATCCATGTAGTCCTCTGCCTCGCAGATGCACAACAGTGACTCTAGCTGCCATTCGAGTTCCAGAACCCAGAGCTCATGCTTGTGCAGCCGGTGACACTTGCTGCAGATGTGTTTGCCTAGGACTCATGGTGTGTCCATGACTTACCACATGCCACAGGCTGTACATTCCACTCGGCAAAGCTACCCTGCCATACCTTAACTTTACAGACTATTTATTATAAGTAGAATAGTTTACCAGCTACTCACCAAACAGCTCCTTCCACTTCACCAAAGCAAGAACCAAATACTGGAGGGTTTAAAAAGTAGAAAAAAAACTAGAAAAATGGAGCACCTCCTCCCCTTCACCGAACTCGCCACTCACCAAACTCGAATCTCCACACTCAGCTTGCAATCTGCACATGGTTGCAGGCTGCACCCACACCTCTGTATTTATACTATATAATTTCTCCATCTCCAACGCATCTGCTCTGATGATGCAACCTTCCACAACAGTGCTTCTGATATGTCTTCCCTTTTCCTCAACCGAGGATTCCCCCCCACTGTGGTTGACAGGGCCCTCAACCGTGTCCGGCCCATTTTCCGCACCTCTACCCTCACCCCTTCCCATCCCTCCAAAACCGCGACAGGGTTCTCCTTGTCCTCACTTTCCACCCCACCAGCCTCCAAATCCAAAGGATCACCCTCTGCTATTTCTGCCACGTCCAGCGTGATGCCACTACCAAACGCATCTTCCCCTCCCCACCCCTTTCAGCATTCTGAAGGGATTGCTCCCTCCGTGTCACCCGGGTCCACTCCTCCATTAGCCAACATCTCGTCCCCTTCCAAGGGTGCCTTCCCATGCAATCGCAGGAGGTGTAATACCTGCCCATTTACCTCCTCTCTCCTCACTATCCTAGGCCCCAAACACTCCTTTCAGGTGAAGCAGCGATTTACTTGTACTTCTTTCAATTTAGTATACTGTATTCGCTGCTCACAATGCGGTCTCTTCTATATTGGGGAACGAAACACAGATTGGGTGACCGCTTTGCGGAACACCTTTGCTCAGTCCGAAAACATGACCCCCAACTTCCTGTCGCTTGCCATTTCAACACCCCACCCCCCCTGCTTTCTTGCCCATGTCTCTGTCCTGGAATTGCTGCAGTGTTCCAGTGAACATCAATGCAAGCTCGAGGAACAGCATCTCATTTACCGATTAGGCACACTACAGGCTACCGGACTGAACATTGAGTTCAATAATTCCAGAGCATGATTGGCCCCCCTTTTTTATTTTTAGTTTTATTTTTTATTATTTTTATTTTATTTTAGTTTGTTCCATCATACAATTTTTTACCATGTGCCTGCCCACTGTTTTTTTTTTCATGTTTGTGCTTTTGGCCAGGGCTGTTCATTATTCTGTCATTTAACACTCTCTTTGCACAAACGTTTGTCTTTCACCATACCATTAACACACTCTTTGCCTTTGCTCCATGACCTTCTGGTCAGTTATTCTCTGACCTTCCATCCTATCAACACCCTCCCTTTTGTTATCTTTTGCCCCACCCCCATTTTATTTGCTCAAAACCTATTACATTTCTAACCGTTGCCAGTTCTGATGAAAGGTCACTGACCTGAAACGTTAACTCTGCTTCTCTCTCCACAGATACTGCCAGACCTGCTGAGTATTTCCAACTTTTTCAGTTTTTATTTCAGATTTCCAGTATTTTGATTTTATCTCTGTATTTATACCTTTTGAAGCTAAAACTGCAGCAACCAGATTAGACTGGTCAGCTATTTAACTAATCAGCTACTCTGCAGTCAAGCCTGTTATCCCTGCCTAAAACTGTAAGAAACATACTTTACTTTCTTAACCCTACTTTAACTAGAGGGTAAATCCCAGAAACTGCAGACCAGAATTTTTTGGACATAACAACACTTAAAATCCCCACTCACCAAACTCGAATCTCCACACTCAGCTTGCAATCTGCACTCTGTTTTCAATGGCATTACGATCACTGAATCCCCCACTATCAACATCCTGGGGGTTACCATTGACCAGAAACTGAACTGGAGTAGCCATATATAAATACCGTGGCTACAAGAGCAGGTCAGAGGCTAGGAATCCTTACCTTCCGGGAAAGCAGTGGAGAGGAGCAGACCTGCAGGAAGAACACGGAGTGAGGAGCGGATAAACAGAGCCAGAGGATCGTGGCCTAGAGCACTTACCTTCCGGGAGAGCAGCGGAGAGGAGTGGACCTGCGGAAAGAACACAGAGCGAGCAGCGAAAAAATAGAGCCCAAGGATCGCAGCCTAGAGCACTTACCTTCTGGGAGAGCAATGGAGAGGAGTCCAGGAGCGCCGGAGTTTGAAAACAAAGTGAGCAGTGACGTCACAGGAAAGCTGCAAGGTGATTGGTTGGTGAGTAACTGCTGTTAGGGAATAACTCTAAATAGCTGAGATAGTACACCAGTGTTAGGGTGCGTGTGCAAATAGCTTAATAATAAGGAACAAGTGAGTCGCTTTTTTTTGAGTAAGGTT
Source organism: Heterodontus francisci (assembly GCF_036365525.1). Taxonomy (NCBI): domain Eukaryota; kingdom Metazoa; phylum Chordata; class Chondrichthyes; order Heterodontiformes; family Heterodontidae; genus Heterodontus; species Heterodontus francisci. Next base: position 56,057,800 of record NC_090376.1, on the reverse strand, counting down.
TATTTTAACTAGTGAACTGTATTGATTTTTAGTAGGATTTATCAGTAGCTTCAAAAGTAAAGGTAAGGACGTTAGACTGTATTGGGTAGTGTTTGGAGTGGAACAAGGCCCCTAGCGTAATTAATATTTTTAATTAAAGGGAATAACTAAGTAATCTAAAGGTAAGTCATGGCAGGAGAACTCGCACCCGTGATATGCATCTCCTGCGCAATGTGGGAAATCAGGGACGCTTCCGTGTCCTGATGACCATGTGTGCAGGAAGTGTATCCATCTGCAGCTACTGGTTACCTGCATTACGGAGCTGGAGCTGCGGGTGGATTCACTGTGGAGCATCCGCGATGCTGAGATTGTCGTGGATAGCACATTTAGCAAGGTGGTCACACCGCAGGCAAATGGTGCAAAGGCAGAAAAGGAATGGGTGACCACCAGGCAGAGTAGAGGAAGGCAGGTAGTGCAGGAGTCCCCTGTGGCCATCCCCCTCTCTAACAGATATACCGCTTTGGATATTGTTGGATGAGATGGCTCAAGGGAAAGCAGCAAGAGCCAAGTTCATGGCACTAGGGTGGTTCTGCTGCACAGGAGGGGAGGAAGAAGAGTGGCAGGGCTATAGTGATAGGGGATTCAATCATAAAGGGAACAGACAGGCGTTTCTGCGGCTGCAAAAGAGACTCCAGGGTGGTATGTTGCCTCCCTGGTGCTAGGGTCAAGGATGTCTCTGCGCAGCTGCAGGGCATTCTGAGGAGAGCCAGTTGTCGTTGTACATATTGGTATCAACAATATAGGTAAAAAAAGGGATGAGGTCCTACAAGCTGAATATAGGGAGTTAGGACGTAAATTATAAAGTAGGACCTCAAAGTTAGGAATTTCAGGAGTACTACCAGTGCCACGTGCTAGCGAGAGCAGACATAGCAGGATATATCAGATGAATATGTGGCTGGAGAAATGGTGTAGGAGGGAGGGATTCAGATTCCTGGGACACTGGGACTAGTTCTGGGGAAGGTGGGACCAGTACAAGATGGATGGGTTGCATCTGGGCAGGACCGGGACCAATTTCCTTGGAGGGGTGTTTGCCAGTGCTGTCAGGGAGGGTTTAAACTAGAATGGCAGGGGGATGGGAATCTGAGCAGGGAGACAGAGGAGGGGGAAACAAGGATAGAAATGAAAGACAGAAAGGTAAGAAGCAAAATTGGAAGGCAGAGAAAACAAGGGTGAGAAACAAATGGGGCCTTAGTGCAAAATAAAACTAAGATGACTAACAATGTTAAAAAGACAAATCTAAAGGCATTGTGTCTTAATGCATGGAACATTCACAATAAGATAGATGAATTAACAGCACAAATAGATATAAATGGTTATGATATAGTTGCGATTACGGAGACTTGGCTGCAGGGTGACAAAGGATGGGAACTTTATATCCAGGGGTATTCAATATTTAGGAAGGACAGGCAAAAAGGGAAAGAAGGAGGGGTAGCGTTGTTAGTAAGGGAGGAAATCAATGCAATAGTGAGGAAGAATATTGGCTCGGAAAATCATGATGTGGAATCTGTATGGGTGGAGCTAAGAAACACCTAGGGGCAGAAAACGTTGGTGGGGGTTGTCCATAGGCCCCCAAACAATAGTGGAGATGTACGGGCTGGCATTAAACAGGAAATTAGAGATGCATGCAATAAGGGTACAACTGTAATCATGGGTGACTTTAATCTATATATAGATTGGTCAAACCAAATTAGCAATAATACTGTGGAGGAGGATTTCCTGGAGTGTGTATGTGATGTTTTTTTAGACCAATACGTTGAGGAACCAACTCGAGAGCAGGCTATCCTAGACTGGGTATTGTGCAATGAGAAAGGATTAATTAACAATCTTGTTGAGCGGGGTCCCTTGGGAAGGAGTGACCATAACATGATAGAATTCTTCATTAAGATGGTGAGTGAAGTAGTTGAATCTGAAACTAGGGTCCTGAATCTAAATAAATGAAACTACGGAGGTATGAGGTACGAGTTGGCTATGGTAGATTGGGGAACTTTACTAAAAGGGTTGACGGTGGATAGGCAATGGATAATATTTAAAGAACGTGTGCATGAATTACAACAATTATTCATTCCTGTCTGATAATCTACATCCCAGAGTACTAAAGGAAGTGGCCTTGGAAATAGTGGATGCATTGGTGGTCGTCTTCCAAAATTCTATAAATTCTGGAGCAGTTCCTACAGATTGGAGGGTGGCAAATGTAACCCCACTATTTAAAAGAGGGGGAGAAAAAAACAGGGAATTACAGACCAGTTAGTCTTACATCAGTAGTGGAGAAAATGCTAGAGTCTATTATATAGGATGTGGTAGAACACCTGGAAAGCATAAACGGGATTGGACAAAGTCAGCATGGGTTTATGAAATGGAAATTATGCTTAACAAATCTACTGGAGTTTTTTGAGGATGTATCTAGTAGAATAAATAAGGGAGAACCAGTGGATGTGGTGTATTTAGATTTTCAGAAGGCTTTTGATAAGGTCCCACATAAGAGGTTAGTGTGCAAAATTAACGCACATTGGATTGGGGGTAATATACTGGCATGGATTGAGAATTGGTTGACAGACAGGAAACAGAGAGTAGGAATAAATGGGTCTTTTTCTGGGTGGCAGGCAGTGACTAGTGGGGTACCGCAGGGCCCCAGCTATTCACAATATATATTAATGACTTGGGTGAGGGAACTAAATGTAACATTTCCAAGTTTGCAGATGACACAAAGCTGGAGGAGGGGGGGGAATGTCAGCTGTGAGGAGGATGCAAAGAGGCTCCAATGTGATTTGGGCAAGTTGGGTGAGTGGGCAAATTCATGCCAGATGCAGTATAATGTGGATAAATGTGAGGTTATCCACTTTGGTTTGAAAAACAGAAAGGCAGATTATTATCTGAATAGTGATAGATTGGAAAAGGGGGAGGTGCAATGAGACCTGGCTGTCCTTGTACACCAGTCGCTGAAAGCAAGCATTCAGGAGCAGCAAGCAATTAGGAAGGCGAATGGTATGTTGGCCTTCATTGCAAGAGGATTTGCGTACAGGAGCAAGGACGTCTTACTGCAGTTATACAGGACCTTGGTGAGACCACATCTGGAGTATTGTGTGCAGTTTTTGTCTCCTTATCTGAGGAAGGATGTTCTTGCCAAGGAGGGAGTGCAAAGAAGATTTACTAGGCTGATTCCTGGGATGGCAGGATTGACGTATGAGGAGAGATTGGGTCGGCTAGGCCTATATACACTAGAGTTTAGAAGAATGAGAGGGGATCTCATAGAAACCTATAAAATTCTAACAGGACTAGACAGGCTAGATGCAGGGAGGATGTTCCCGATGGCTGGGGAGTCCAGAACCAGTGGTCACAGTCTCAGGATACGGGGTTTGCCATTTAGAACCGAAATGAGGAGACATTTCTTCACTCAGACGATGGTGAACCTGTGGAATTCTCTACCCCAGAAGGCAGTGGAGGCCAGGTCATTAAATATATTCAAGAAAGAGATAGTTATATTTCTTAATGCCTAATGGATCAAGGGATATGGGAAGAAAGCAGGAACAGGGTACTGAATTAGACGATCAGCCATGATCTTTTTTGAATGGCGGAGCAGGCCCAAAGGGCCAAATGGCCTACTCCTGCTCCTATTTTCTACGTTTCTATGTTTCTATGAGAAATTCACCTCCTGTCTCCCCAGTGTCTGTCCACCATCTACAAGGCACAAGTCAGGAGTGTGATGGAATACTCTCCACTTGCCTGGATGGGTGCAGCTCCAACAACACTTAAGAAGCTTGACACCATCCAGGACAAGGCAGCCTACTTGATTGGCATCCCATCCACAAACATTCACTCCCTTCACCACCAACGCACAGTGACAGCACCGTGTACCATCTACAGGATGCAGTGCAGCAACGCACAAAGGCTCCTTACACAGCACCTTCCAAACCCACGAACTCTACCACCTAGAAGGACAAGGGCAGAAAATGCATGGGAACACAACCACCTGCAAGTTCCCTTCCAAACCATACACCATCTTGACTTAGAACTATATCGCCGTTCCTTCACTGTCACTGGGACAAAATCCTGGAACTCCCTTCCTAACAGCACTGTGGGTGTACCTATCCCACATGGCCTGCAGTGGTTCAAGAAGGCAGCTCACCACCACCTTCTCAAGGGCAATTAGGTATGGGCAATAAATGCTGGCCTTGTGGGATATGGGCAACGCCCATATCCCACGAATGAATTAAAAAAAATGTTTAATGAACAATCTAGTTTATTAAGATTGTAAAAACACAGTTTTTGATGACTGGCAAATATTGAAAATGTTACCTTACATTAAATGTTCATGCTTCGATTAAACCAGAAACTATTCTCGGTCTTTATCAGTTTTTGGCAATAACAAATTATTTACTAACCTGTCCTGCTTTTCTTTCTCAAACTCCAGGTATGGGACACTTTAAGTATCTTGGTTAAGTCAATCTGATCTTTAAATTTTTCTTTCCTTATTTCTTCAAACCATTGACCTGTTACTCCTTTCAACCATAATTTGTCTTGATTTGTCTTCTTGATTTCCCTAAAAATGAAATCAGCCATTAGTAGTAATACAGAGAAAAAAGGTTAGACCTGCCACTTAAGCTAAATGTTCTTTCCAGAAATGTGAACAGTTTCTATCATCCATGTCACCTTCATTATGTGTTTCAATAATTCTTCATCTTGCTGTGGATGTAGGACATCAGAACAGAAGAGCTCATTTTCATAACATCCAGATAGTACCACATTCAGGCCATCACTAAGACTGCCTATTTCCACCTCAACATCCCAAGGCGCTTCACAAAAGCAATATAAAACAAAATATGACACTGAGCCACGTAAGGCAATTTTAGGTCAGATGACCAAAAGCCTGGTCAAAGAAGTAGGTTTTAAGGAGTTTTTTAAATAGGAGGAAAGTGAGGTCGAGAGGCGGAGAGGTGTAGGGAGTGAATTCCAGAGCTTGGGGCCGAGACCACTGAAGGTGCGGCCACCAATGGTGGAGCGATTAAAATTGGGATGCTCTAGAGACCAGAATTAGAGGAGTGCAGATATCTTGGAGGGTTATGGAGCTGGAGATTACAGAGATAGGGAGAAGTGTGTCTGGGCAGAATCGGCACAATGGGATGCTGCTGGGAGTTAAAAAAATTATCCCTACCTTAGATTAAAATTGCTATGTTTTGTCACTTGGGGTTTTATATTCTACCACTATTGCTGGCTTTTAATGGCAGGATGTGAGAGTTAACAGACATTGCCAGACACAAGATAAAGCAAGCAATGAGTTGTAGGAAAACGAAGTGAAGCAGCATCAAGCAACCCATTGCGAAGAGTCTCATTATCATCTAAGCACCATAACCAACTTTTCCCTTTGTCTCGCAGAGCAGCCAGAAGAAAAGTTCATACCTGAATAAGATTAAATTCTGATCTGAATTATTATTGTTACCAGATATGGTTTATGCACAACTGTCAAGTTAACAAATTTGAGCCTTCATATTTAAACCAATTCTCATTTCCAGGTACAGAGAGAAGAATGGGTTAAAAAAGAAGGCATTCCCAGAGTCAAGTGTAAATATACAGCTCATGTTTATTTAGCTCTGTTCCAGGATTTCCTCCAAAGTGAAATGAGGACTCTGTATATAAAGCTAAATTTTAAAACGTAGCAGCTACTTTTAGTAAGGCAATGACAATTAGGAATTGCAGTGCTGAATTTCCCTTTGAGTAAATAATTAGCATTGTGGCCTCCTTAAGGTGGGAGTGGGGCAAAAATAAAAGCCTCAAATTCAGTTGTCAGCAGCCAGTAGAGAAAGGAGTCTTTAGGTATTAGGATTTTACCATGTTTTTTACTATACCTGCTGTGGCCCTTTAAATTCACTTATGCTTTCAAATTAAGCAATGCTGGATGCCTGTTTTATATGGGCTGATTAACTTCCAGCGTAAAACAGATGCTAGTGATGGCAAGAGGGTGTATGATGTCACTATGTCATTACAGCCTCATGTGCTCGCCCAATGTGCCACAGAAGTGACGGTGGTAAGACAGCCACAGGAATGCATGGCAATCCAGTTTAATGGGTCCCCACCCCATTTTCTGTCACCACCTATGAAACTGTGTGTAAAAAAAAATTGAGCAATAATTAAATGTAAATCTACCCTACAGTGCACAATCTGTTTCATGCATTCCTCTGCATTTGCATCTCCGTCACTGATTTGTTTTCTTGTGTCCGACGAGTTCTGTGGCACTGCTCTACACCACTGCAGGGTTAACAGTAGAGAGTAACCACCTGCAAGGGAAGAATATGTTTTCCATCTTGCCCAGCATTGTGCTGTGACCAGCTGGACTGGTGTGCTTTTCACCTTCGCTATCATTTTCTCAAATGTAAAAATTACTTTTTACAGCAAGTTTAATGTAATTTACAGGCAGAACTTTGCAAAATGACAATTCTGCCACATTTTCTAATTTGACAGTTATTTTATCTTGCAAAATATGTATTCTTAACATTTTAAATTGAGGAAATCATTCTCATGGTAATCAATACTCCAAGAAAATCATTCTCATGGTAATCAATACTCCAAGAAAATCATTCTCAAGGTAATCAATACTCCGGACGCTGTCATATTGTACAAATAAAGAACACTGTGCCAAAATATAAAAGGCAACCTGAACGAAGCAAAAAAGACAAAAGGCTAAAAAGGAGATAAAGTTCCCACCCAGTCCCATTAGACACAGAGAAAGCAAAATAAACTCAATTCTTCATTCATTCTCCAGAAAGAAATCTCCTAAATTTGATTTTTAAAGCCACCACATGAAGTATACTTTGTCCAGGAATGACACACAAGAAAATTAATTAACATAATGAAGTACAGAATGAGTAGGATTCAAATTTCTCTCCACCCTGAGGCACTCCAACAACAAAACAACAATAACTACTTGTATTTATGTTGCGCCTTTAACATAGTTGAATGTCCCAAGCTACTTCACCGAAGCATTATCAAACAAAATGTGACACTAAGGCACACAAGGAGGTACTAGGACAGATGACCAAAAACGTGGTCAAAGAGGCAGATTTTAAGGAGAATCTTAAAGGCGAAGAGAGGCGGAGAGGCTTAGGGAGGGAATTCCAGGTCCTGGGTCCTTAGTAGCTGGAAGCACAGCCACGAATGGAGTGATTAAAATTGGTGAATTTAATCCTCCTCCAATGCTTCTCCTTCACCGTCCAGCTGGATGAGACTGCACTTGCTTGGTTCCATTCTTATCTATCCTGTCATAGCTAGAGAATCAGTTGCAATGGCTTCCTTATGTGCTCCTTTGCTGTTACCCCTGGAGACCCCTAAGGATCTATCCTCGGGCCCCCTCCTATTTCTCATCTACATACTACCCCTCAGCGACATCATCCATAAACACATCAGTTTCCACATGGATACCAACGACACCCAGCTCTAATTTGGTATCACCTCTCTTGACTCCTCCACTGTCTCTAAATTGTCACACTGCCAGTACTGAATGGGCAGAAATTTCCTGCAACTAAATACTGGGAAGACTGACACCATTGTCTTTGGTCCCAACACCAATTTTGTTACCTATCCACTGACTCCATCCCTTTCTCTCAAAACTGTCTGAGACTGAATCAGGCCATTCACAACACTTGGTGTCTTATTTGACCCTGAGATGAGCTTCTGACCACAGATCCAAGCCATCACCCAGACCGCCTACTTCGACCTCTGTAACGTTACCCATCTTCGCTGCTGGCTCAGCTCATCTGCTGCTGAAACCCTAATTCATCTCTTTGTTACTTCTAGACTTGACTATTCCAATGCTCTCCTTGCCAGCTTTCCATCTTGTACCCTCCATAAATTTGAGTTCATCCAAAACTCTGCTGCCTGTATCCCAACTTGCAGCACTGCCATTCACCCATCACCCCTGAGCTCACTGACTTACATTGGCACCCGTTCCGACAACACCTCAAGTTTAAAATACTCATCTTTGTTTTCAAATCCGTCCATAGCCTCACCCCTCCCCATCTTTATAATCTCTCGCAGCCCTGCAACCCTCCAAGATATCTGCATTTGTCCAGTTCAGGCCTCTTTCGCATTCCCAATTTTAATCACTCAACCATTGGCAGCTGTACTTTTAGCTGTCTGGGCCCTAATTTCTGGAATTTCCTCCCTAAATTGCTGTGCTTCTCTCTCTTCCTTTAAGCTGCTCCTTAAAACCTACCTCTTTGACCAAACTATTGGTCATCGATCTTAATATCTCCTTATGTGGTTCAGTGTCAAATTTTGTTTGATAATGTTCCTGTGAAGTACCTAGGGACATTTTACTAAGTTAAATGCACTATATAAATGTTAAAGTGGTTTTGTTTGTATACTTTTTGCTGGCAAATATTTCTTTACTTCTGCAGTAAATATTTTAATACTTTTAATTCCTTTTATCCATCTGCCTTTATGTTGAAGTCTTCAGTTTGCAAAACCGCATTTTCCTGAAATCTTCCCACTTGCTACTGCAGTAAAGGTCTACCGAACAAAACTGACAGTATGGGAATCGCTTTAGTGATTTCATATGGAGGATCAATGCATAAGGTAACAACATCTGCAGGTCAGATTGTATGTTTGCTGCTATTAATAACTAAGGACCAGTGTTTACAAACTCCTACCTGTATATGTCAGAATTCCTAACTCAGAGACAGTGACTGAGCTGTGCCAACTGCTGAGGACAGATTTACTGACTGAGATGGCTCTTTCTCTACCTGTGAAGATCACATGGCATTGATTTCTGTAACAGGATCCATCCAGGCCACCTCAAAATATACCACTCAAATAAGCCAATCTGCCCATATAAAGCAACTGTTTGAAGCCATGTTTACCGTAGGAAACACCTTAATCAATTTCCACCATGGAACCAGCCATTTTGTTTCTTTAGCTTTGCCTTTAGCCGTTGATTACTTACTTTACAAAAGGATTGCAGTCATGGGGCTGGTTATTCATGTGTGTCCAGTTTTCAGGGAAACACTTTTTAAAGCGCCATTTCAATGAATGAACATAAATACTTTGGGAAAGAAAGCACTGGTTTCCATTGGTCTTGAAGAAATAAACAATCAAGGAGTAGCATTCAAAATTTCATTGGCTGAAATGTTGAACTATTCGGTTCCCATTAGGCTTTCAGCATGTTTATACACAAAATGTTTATCAATATCTGAACTTCTGAACTCATTATTTGCAGATTCTGTTCTAGGAAATAAATAGAATGCATGTTGGACTTATCAGTCAATACCAAAGTACTGGAATAGGACTTGGCACACCTTCAAGATAAACACAAAGCAAAGATCAACAAAAAAATTTGAGAAGGTTCACACCCTCAAACTTTATTGGTTTCTTATGGCTTGACGTCAGCACGAGCACCATAGGATCAATGAAGCAACATGACTGTCTCCTAAGGTGCTCAGATGCACCAAATGAAATGGCTTAGATCAGCACCTCAGGAGGCAGCTGCACTGTGGTAAAAAGATAAACAATGCCTCCAGCAATGCAGGCTGTCATTTTCAGGCCTCTACACAAGCATTGCAGCTTTTCAATCATTGGACTGTATGAATTTTCCTTGGCTATTGAGGACTGACAGTCAGAAGTGATGTTATAGAGTCATAGAGTCATTTAGGGCACAGAAGAAGGCTATTCAGCCCATCAAGTCCATGCCAGCTCTCAATGAAGCTATGCAGTCAGTCTCACTCCTCGGCTCGATCCCCATTGCCCTGCAAGCCTATTTCTCTCAGGTGGCCATCCAACTTCCTCTTAAAGTCATTGATCGTCTCCGTTTCCACCACCCTGGTGGGCAGTGAGCTCCAGGTCATTACCACCCACTGCGTAAGAAAGTGCTTCCTCATATTCCCCTGTGTCTTTTGCCTAAAACTTTCAAACTGTCTCCCCTATTCCTTGTATCATTTGTTAACGGGAACAGTTTTTCCTTCTCTAACTTATCTAAGCCTCTTATAATCTTGTACACTTTTATTAAATCTCCCCTCAATCTCCTTTGCTCTAAGGAGAACAAACCCAGATTTTCCAACCTAACCTTGTAACTAAAATACTCCATCCCTGGAACCATTCTGGTAAATCTCCTGTGCACCCACTCATGGACCCTTACATTCCTCCTGAAGTGCGATGACCAGAACTGGACCCAATACTCCAATTGGGGCCTAACCAGAGTTTTATAAAGGTTCAGCATAACTTTCCTGCTTTTGTACTCAATGCCTCTATTTATGAAGCCCAAGATCCCATATACTTTATTAACCACTCTCTCAATATGTCCTGCCACCTTCAAAGATCTATGAACATGCACCCAGGTCCCTCTGTTCCTCCACACTCTTTAGAACTGTATGATTAAGTATATATCGCCTCTCCCTATTCGTCTGCCAAAATGCATCACCTCACACTTGCCAGTATTAAATTCCATCTGCCACCTCCCTGCCCACTCCGCTAAACTATCTATGTTCTGTTGCAGACAGTTCCTATCATCCTCACTGTTCACTGCACCTCCAAATTTGGTGTCATTAGCAAATTTTGAGATTCCACTCTGTATTCCAATACACAAGTCATTTATATGTAGCAAAAAAAGCAGTGTTCCCAGCACTGACCCTTGGGGAACACCACTGTCTACCATCCTCCAGTCTGAAAAGTAACCATTTATTACAACTTGCTGTTTTCTGTCCTTAAGCCAATTTTCTATCCAGTTGGACACTGATCCTCCTATTCCATGAGCCTCAATTTTGTTAACCAGCCTTTTATGTGGTACCTTATCAAATGCTTTCTTAAAATCCACATAAACAACATCCACTGCATTCTCTTCATCAACCCTCTCTGTTACTTCATCAAGGAATTCAAATAGTCAAGCATGATCTTCCTTTCACAAATCCATGCTGGCTATCTTTAAGCATCACTTTTAAACAACTGGGCACTGAAAGCCTAGCGTATTTTATCATATATCCTGGAAATCAAAATACATCATAAAAGATGCAATTAAAACACCACTCACAATTAAAGACATTTGCTTACAAAATGTAATGGGGTCAATTTTCCTCATGTTTTTAACTGCTGCAACCTGAGGGGTTGTGGGGTGGGGGGAGAGGATAAAAATCAGACATGGAGCCATTCCACCAGGTGCCCCCACCTCCAGCAACACCAGGCTACAGTGACTACAATTCAAAAATACATTGGTTATAAAGTGCTTTGAGATGTCCGGTGGTCGTGAAAAGTGCTACATAAATGCAAGTCTCTTTTTCTGCTGAGGGTGATATTGGGTCCAAACATGGGCAGGTGTACTATCATCGGACTCAAATGACAGAATCATGGCATGTTATGTATTTCCCATCATTTGCAACCCAGCAACAATGGGTGTAACGAACATCAGTATATTCCTGGTAAAGAGATGCAGTGGTTTTTGTCGAGGTTCATCCCAAGCAGCTCTGTAACACAGGAGTCTGTGCTCTACGGGCTGTTCCCAGGGACGCACATTGAGACAAACATCAACTGCTGCTGGACGACTATTAATTCGGTGAAAGACGCCCTTTGGTCTGCCCGAAACTTGCTGGTCTTCCAGCGCAAAGAGTTGTCCACGACCGAATGTTGCAGACTGGCACATTCCAAGGTCCAGGACTAAAGGTTGGGGCAGCCGCAGCAAAGGCTCAATGGGGAAAGACCACAGTGTAAGGTCCCCCCACCAAGCTCGATCCATGGGAAACCCCTCGAACTGTATCGGAAAAATTTTCATTTGCTGTAAAATGTAAAAATGTTAATGGCATGACAAATGAAATGGAAAGGTTGTGAGGCAACTCATGATTGTATTGAAGGAAACTGATCACCTTTGCACTGTTTGTATTTTTTGACTTGATGCTGTTTTAAACTGTTTGGGAATGTATTTTTTTTTACAGATTTTTATGAATAAAGTATATTTTGGATATTTAAAAAAATATTCCTGGTATCCAACGTTGTGCCATACATGGAAGTAATTGACCTTTTAGCACAGCAACAGAACTCAGTATAGGGAAGGATCAGTCGACAAACTGTCACTCAACTGTCGATAAGTTCCGATTGGGAGAGAAATGTTTTCCAAAATCAAATTACGTAACGATTACTTTTTTTTAAAGATTCAGGACTCGCTTTCTGGAAACAGTGGCTGTAATGCTGTTTCATTTATCTTATGGTGCTGGTGTGGGGAGATCACTCACTGGAGGAGTTAGTGAACTGAAAGAATTGAATGCATCCAGCAGCTGCCATTCTCGGTGTGGAGACTCGCCCCGCCCACGCCCCCACACAACTGAAAATATTTGGAGACCGGCCAGGTATTTGTTACAAAAACAAGAAATGCTGGATTCACTCAGCAGGTCTGGCAGCATCTGTGGAAAGAGAAGCAGAGTTAACGTTTCGGGTCAGTGACCCTTCTTCGGTATTTGTTAACACGTACATTACTCAGGCTGAAGATTGGTCAGATTGGTGAAATTATTCACATTGGTAATATTGCCTGTATTCATGTAATTTTTATAACAATGTTTTTTAGTTTGGCGATGCCCCAAGATTAAATTTCCTTTATCATTTTGTACTGTATTGGTCTGAATCATAGATAAGAATCTTCCCTACAACGTTTACTCACGCTAACTTTCATCGGTTATGGGTAATTCTGCTCTATGCTTTCGGCGGTTTTGTATGGTAGATTTACACAGTTCCTTTCCAAGCTGGTTTGTACTTTATCGGTAAATTTTGGCTCTATACATTTCGTGCATCGAAGTGGACAAGATCAGTCATTTAGAAATGAGAGTCTGGAAATATTAAAAATCCCTTCTCAGGTAAAAGTTAATATGTTATTGCATTGTTCCAGTCTTTACAGCATGCTGAAATAAACCATCCACTACTTTCCTTTACACAGCTACGATCATAAACATTTATGAGGGAACCATAACAGCCCTGGCTCCACAGTTCAACAAGCCTGGAATTTCAGACAGCGCTATCAATGTCAGCTCTGCAACATTTCCCGAACACTGACAAGTAATGGAACAAGCAGCACAGGAACTACATACTTCAACCTCTCATTATTCATCCTCTGAATCTCCTTATCCCGCTCCAGCACGTCCAGGACCGCACTCATTTCCTCATTGTTTAAAAAGCTCAGATCCACTGAATCCTTTGACTTTGAGTTCCTTCGGTAAAACATTGCCCCTCTAGTGCAGACCTAGTGCCGGAGGTGCTCAGTCCCAGGTGAAATTGCTCAGCTCTCCGGGTTCAGTCACACTGAATGACAGCACTTCCCTCACTGCCACTGACATCGCCGTTACCAGGGAAACGCGCTGTGATTGACGCGGCCCCGACCAATCGATTGATAAAGCTCTCGGACAGCCGCCAATCAGTTCTAAGAAAAGCCGGGGCTTCGCTCACCTTCACAAGGTGAGTTCGATGGTACAAAAGTAGGAAGTTACAGATGTAACACTTCGTCTTGTGTTGGGAGAAAATACAAAATTAATGCTAAATAAAATGTTTAAACAGCCCTTTCTACTGTTCCTTTCAGACGGCAGATGTACATAAAGCAGCGCTGTGCATATTACCCAAGGATACATAGAACTAAATGGAATTTTACAGCACAGAAACAGGCCATTCGTCCCAACAGCTTCGTACTAATGTTTATTCTCCACAGGAACCTGCTTTCGCCTGACTCCATCTCACCCTGTCCACATCAACCATTCTTTTGTTCCTCAAGTATTTAACTAGTTCCGGATTGTCTAATTTTTCCAAGATTTTTAAACATTTTTCTAAGTAAAGATGTTTCTCCAGAATCCCTTGTTGGATTTATTAGTGTTATATTTATGGCCCCTCAGATAAAGAGCATTTCTATAACTCCCTAGGTGATGTTCTGAGGAGCACCCCAAATGGCGAGAGGCTATTCAACACGTGTTGGGGCAGACAGTGATTCATGGTCAACGTGCCTCAGTCGTCATGGGGTGGACAAGATCAATGATAACAGACAATGCCTTCTTGAGCTTCATGCCTTGAATGAACTCTGCACCACCAACACCTTCTTCCAGGGCAGACATTGCCACAATGAGACTGAGACATCATGAGGAGGCGTGATCTGCCCAGTGTTCTTCATACCCACACCTACCACAGCGCAGGCTGCAACACTGACAAGTCTCTCTTCAACAGCAGAGTGAAGGTGCACTCTCAATATTACACAGCTCCAAACCTGACAGTCTGCCACATATCAACATCCTTTGCACAAGCAATGATGCCAAATTCCAGCACTTTACACTGTCAGGAAAAAACCCTATATGTCAAAAGAGGAATATCAATTTCATCGGTTGGAAACTTGCCTTAGACTTTTAATGGGAAAAAATCCTACAAGTTAACTTTTTAAAAAACTAGCAGCCAAAATGGCCACTGCAATTTACGTTTGAAACACCAGAAGATTGGACTGGAGACAAAAATTCTAACAAGAAGCCCAGCCAGAGTAATGCTTTGGCTAACTGAGTAGATTAGCCAGATGATCCTCGTTAGCAAGCCATTCATTGTCATCCTGAGGCATTCACAAGTGGAGACATCCCTCCGGGGGGTAAAAACTAGCAACACCACCGAGGAGGAGTTTTGGTTTTTAGACTTTGGACCTCAAAAAAACAAAGGGGATTGATAGAACCATGTAACTGCTTGCTCATCTCTGAAGAAACTGGAAGTTTTGTCACACAGACAGCAGACAGGCAGTAATTGAGTCTACAGCAGTGAAGCAGGCGGCTGCCCCCCTCCCCTTGCCTCCCTCTCTCTCTCTCTCTTTCCCCCCCAAAAAATATCAAGGGAAGAACCGGCCGTGACTGGGGAACCCTCCAAGCTATAGACTGCTACTGCCAGGAACCAGGGGAAGAGAATCAACTACAAACCCTGCCTTCAGGAAAACTCTGAGCAAAGCAAGCCAGCCAAAGTGTACTTTGACCAGCAAGGACTTAAAGAATACAGCTTCAGCTGAGGACTACTGGATTTACAGACTGTATTAAGTTCCATTTATTCTGGACTTTAATCCAACCACCATATCTGTTTCCCTTTGTAATCTATTTGCGTGTGTGTGATTCTCTTGTGAATGTGTACGTGAATGTGTAGCATATTTTTAGTATTTTTAAATCGGCTTAGGGTGTTAATTATAATAAACTTACCTCTTCCTTGTTTAAACTCAAGAAAACCTATCCGATTGGTTCTTTTTCAATCACCTTAGAGGAAAAAGGTAAAACACTCACTGAGGTGGTAAGCATAACCACTGTTTTTAAAAAGGAATAAACCCTGTTGTGATCAAACAAGAGGAAGGGCAAAAGGGGAGCCTGAGACCCCCTCCTCCCCTGGCCGTAATAACTGTCTCTAGAATGCTTGCTACCCAAGAAAATCTTAATGGGCAGCACCGATGCTGGCACCGATGAAGCTTGGAAGTCATCAATCATCTATGACCCAGCAGAAGCATCATTTGGTAAAGGTGGAACCCACAACAAGGACTAGTTTGAGACCTGCTCAGCTGAGATGATGTGTGTCATTGATGCAAAAAAACAAAGCCTACATGATGCAGAACGTAAACCCAAGCTAAGACAGTGCACGGACCTGAAATTAGCCAAGACAGCCGTGCAAAAGAGAGGGAGATACTGCACAAACAAACACTGGATTAACCTATGTCAAGAAATCCAAATTGCATGTGACAAAGGAAATCTACAAGCTATGTATGAAGCGATCAAGAGGGCACTTGGCCCTGTCATCACCAACGTTGCTCCCCTGAAGTCAGCAGATGGTGAAGTACTCACTGACAGAAGTAAACAGATGTCCCACTGGGCTGAACAGTACTCTGTGCTGTACTCCTGTGAATCGGACATCTCCCAGTCTGCGCTGGACACTGTCCCACAGCTTCCTGTCATGGATGAATTAGATGAAGGACCCTCATCAATGGATTTCGAAAAGGCCATAAACCACCTTGCAAACAGAAGGGCACCCAGCAAGGATGGAATCCCAGCCGAACTGCTCAAGCACGGGAAGTCCCATCTATTGCACCATCCTTATGACCTCTTTCTCTGCTGGAAAGTAGGCTCTGTTCCAAAGGAGATGCATGATGCCAAAATCATCACATTATACAAAACCTAAGGTGACAGAGGAGACTGCAAGAACTACAGGGGCATCTCATTCCTTAGCGTCACAGGGAAGACATTTTCTAGGGTCATACTTAAAAGACTCAATTTACTTTGTTACAATCAAGTGAAAAAGGTGTCGAGGGGTCTTTTGCTGTCTGCATCTGGTCTTATTGTAACAGGGGTTATGCTTTTTAGACACCCTGTGTTTAATGCTCCCCTTGGTGAATCCTTGTTCACCACTTTCCAATTATAAGGCAAAGAAATGAGCACACCAGGTTTTCTTAGGTTTTAAGAAGAAAAGTGAAATTTATTGAACCTTAAACTTAAACTCTAATTTGGTTAACGCCTACAGATACATGCCACGCCCCACTCTAACATGCACACGTGATATGCACATGCAAATACAGACAGAAAAGAGAAGAAAAATAAAATGGAGAGGTTTGATGCAATCTCTGAAGAGGGTTTTTTTATTGTGCTTCGAGCTCGCTGTAGGATCCTTGTTTGTAGGTAGTCTTGCTTTTTGTTGGGGCCCAGTATTCTTCTTAAACCTTCTTCACTGTGGGGGATTTTGCTCTCTTGGGGTTCATATGTCTTCAATGGTTTCCAAAGCTGGTGAGAGCGAGATGAGAGCAGACAGGAGAGAGATGTTCTCAGTCCAGGAGAAAACAGCTTTTTGCCTTTCAAACACCTTGTTGGGAGTTCAAATTCAAAAAACTCCAACAATCAGCCAGCCATGTGACCAAACTGGTCAGAGCACGTCTGTTTGTCTTTTCGGCCACCTTAGCAATTAACTTGGAATGCTAGCCTTTCCACCTTCATTGTCTGGTAATCAAAAGTCTATTGTTCTTTGAAGTACTGTTTGTGGATATGCTAATGTCTCTCTCCAGACAAAGTCTCCAATTGTATTTTTAAAGCAAGTTATTTCTTCATCAACAACTGTTTAAAATCAATGTTTATGTGGCAAAATTAATTTTCCTCATTCTTGGCAGGTGGGGGCTTGCCTGACAACTTGCAGACCGAGTGTACCTGGAAGCACAGTGTGGTTTCCGTGCTGGCAGATCTACTGTGGATATGATCTTCTCCATGTGCTAGCTACAAGACAAGTGTAGGGAACAGAGTATACCCCTTTACCTTGCTTTCATAGATCTCACTAAGGAATTCAACACCATCAGCAGAGCAGGGCTCTACAAGATTTTGGGAAAAATTGGCTGTCCACTGAAGATCCTCAGTCTGATCTGTTCCTTCCATGACAACATAGGTTGCACTGTACAGTTTGATGGCTCCACTTCTGACAGTTTCAGAGTGAAGAATGGAGTGAAACAGGGTTGTGTCCTAGCCCCCAGTCTGTTTGGCATCTTCTTCTCCATGTTCCTGACCTTCGCTTTCCCTGCATATATGGAAGGAGTCTACTTGCACACTGGTTCAGAAAGCAAGCTCTATAATCTATCAAGGCTGAAAGTGAAAACAAAAACACATCATGTCCTGATCAGAGAACTCCTCTACGGTGGTGATGCTGTGCTAGTTGCTCAGTTACAAAAGACTCATGGACTGTCTCTCCCATACCTGTAACTTGACTATAAGCTTCAAGTACACTGTGGTCATGGGACAAAGTGTTGCATCTCCACCCCTGATCACACTAAATAACACCCCACTGGAAGTGGTTAGCAAATTCTGCTACCTTGGGTCCACAGTGACAGACAATCTGTCCCTTGATGCAGAGCTTTTACATGCATAGGGAAAGCAGCAACCACCTTTGGCCAATTCATGAAACCCACATGGGATAACACCAAGCTGACCCTTAGGACTAAGCTGATAGTTTATTCAGCCTGTCCTCTCAGCACCTTGCTGTAAGGCTGTGAAACATGGGTGACTTACAGCTACCAGGGAAAGAAACTCAATTATTTCCATCTTTGCTGTCTGCAATGCATTATGGGTATATCCTGGCAGGACAAAAATCACAAATGTGGCAGTCTTCTCAAAGGGAGAGCTCCCAACTGTATTGGCACTAATCAAACATTGGCAGCTTCGGTGGATTGGACATGTCTGCAGGATGGAAGATGGTCGCATACCCAAGGACATTCTGTATGGTGAGGTAGCTGGGGCCAGATGATCAGTGGGGCACCCAAAGCTCCACTTCAAGGATACTTGCAAGTGTGACATGAAGGCCCTAACTGTCAACTATCGCACCTGGGAGTCACTAGCTGGTGAAAGAGGAAAATGGCGACACATCCTGTGGACTAGTGTGCACTACCACAATGATCAGTGGCTACAGAAGCTTGGCAACAGGTGCCAACACCGAAAATAACAACTCACAGTGTCGTTTGGCAGCTTCATGTGCGGCACTTGTGGTGGAACCTGGCTCTCAAGGACTGGCCTTCACAGCTATCAGCAAAGGTGCATCAAGAGAAGACACCCCACCTAAATGGATTGTTTGCTGTGTGCCCATCATCTTTCATAGATGGAAGATGCCAACCACATGGCCCCTAGCTTTGAACTCCCCCACAAATGGAAACATCTTCTCCACCTCTACCCTATTGAACTGCTTCATAATTTTAAAGACCTCTGTCAGGTCACCTCTCAGACTTTTCTTTTCTACAGAAAATAGAACACCCTATTCAGTCATTCCTGATAGTTTTGCCCACTCATTTCTGATATAAACTTGTAATATTTTAAGTACTTTCTCCCAAAGCTTCTTGTGCTTTTATATGCTTTTTGTAATATGGAGACCAGAACTGTGCACAGTGCTCTTAAGTGTAGTCTAACCAAGGTTCTATATGTTTTACATGACCTCTTTACTTTTGTATCCTATTCCTCTAGAAATGAACCCTAGTGCATTGTTTACACTTTTTATTGCTTTGTTAAACAGGATTATTACTTTTATTGCTTTGTGAATCTGCACGCCAAGAACTCTTTGCAGCTCTACCACATTTGCTTTCTGAGCAGGTAGCCTTCTGATTCCTCCTACCAAAATGCACCACCTCACACTTACATATATTGAAATTTATTTGCTACAGCCACACCCATTCTGCATGTCTGTTAATGTCTTTGTGTATTTTGTTGCAATCTTCCTCAGTATGAAATATAACCCCCCAATATGGTGTCATCCGCAAATGTTGATATTGTACTTCAATTCCTGAGTCAAAATTATTCATATAGATGGTGAACAACAGTGGTCCCTGCGGAATACCACTTCCCTCTACTCTGAGTTTACCTTTAAACCTTACTCTCTGTTTTCTGTTTTGTAACCAGTTTACTATTCATTATGCTACTTGCCCCCGATCTCACATTCTCTGACATAAATTGTGACTCAACTATGCAGTACTTTATCAAAGGCCTTTTGAAAGTCCATGTATTTTACATTCTTTTTTTCCAAAAAAATACTTTATTCATAAAAATCTGTAAAACAAAAATACATTACAAAACAGTGCCAAGTTGACATTCCAGAAAGTGCAAAGGAAATCAATTTTCTTCAATACAGGAGTGAGTTGCCTCATAACCCTTCCATTCCATTTTACCTGCCATGTACATTTTACAGCAAAACCATATTTGGTGTATACAGACTGAGGGATTTCCCATGGGTCCAGCCCCTCAGTTCACTATGGTGGGAGGACCTTACACAGTGGTCTTTCCCCATTGAGCCGTTGTGGCGGCTGCCCCAAGCTTCAGTGCGTCCCTCAGCACGTAGTCCTGGACCTTGGAATGTGCCAGTCTACAATACTCAGTTGTGGACAACTCTTTGCACTGGACGACCAGCAAGTTTCAGGCAGACCAAAGAGCGTCTTTCACCGAATGGATGGTCCTCCAGCAGCAGGTGATGTTTATCTCGGTGTGCATCCCTGGGAACAGCCTGTAGAGCACAGACTCCTGTGTTACAGAGCTGCTTGGGATGAACTGCGACAAAAACCACTGCATCTCTTTCCACACCTGCTTGGCAAAGGAACATTTCAGAAGGAGGTGGGCAACAGTCTCTTCCCCACCACAGCCACCTCGAGGGCAACGTGCGAAGGCGGTGAGATTCCGACCATGCAGGAAGGATCTGACAGGGAGGGCCCTTCTCACCACCAGCCAAGCTACGTCTTGGTGCTTGTTGGAAAGTTCTGGTGATGAGGCATTCTGCCAAACAACTTTCGCAGTCTGCTCGGGGAACCATCCGATAGGATCCACCATCTCCTTTTCCCATACGGCCTTGAGGACATTCCGTGCAGACCACTGCCTGATGGATTGGTGGTCAAAGGTGTTTTCCTGCACAAACTTTTCCACGAAGGATAGGTGGTACGGCACAGTCCAACTGGATGGAGTGTTCCGCGGCAATGTGACCTTACCCATCCTTTGCATGTATTTTACATCCGCTGCATTGTCCTTTGCTAGTTTTCTCTGTTATTTCTTCAAAGAACTCAGTAAGGTTGGTCAATCGTGACCTTCCCTTTTTAATTGGTGCTGACTGTTCATTGCTATAATTTTTGGCTTCTTGATGTTTTCCTATTGCATCTTTGAGTGAAGATTCCAATATTTTCCTACCACTGAAATTAAGCTAACAGGTCTGTAGTTCCCTGGATTTGTTTTATTTCCATTTTTGGATACAGGAATAACATTAACTGACTTCAATTCCTCTGGTACTATTTCCTTTTCTATTAGATTTATATATAGTAGTGCCTCTGCTATTCTTTGAGTACATGTGGATGCAATCCACCTAGGCAAAGGGTTTTATCCTCTCTAAGTTTGTTCATTTTATCAATTATTTCCCTCCCATCTATCTTAAATGTCTTGATATCTTTTTTGATCTCTTCTTCTAATGTCACCCTGTTAGAGTGTCTCTGTGAAAAAAAAAGGCAAAATAGTCAATATTTCTGCCACTGTCGTTACCTGTTAGTTTTCACTGTTCTAAGATGATGTATTTTAAGGAAATTTAAAACAAACTGGTGAGTCTTATCTGGCCAATTATGGTGCAAGGCGGCTTCATTTGTCAGAAGTGCCTGCGACTTACATCATTAAACTTGGCTCCAAGTAGCTCACAATTTATAAAATCATTGTTACTTCAATTTTCCTTTTTAAGTAAGGGCTTTTTGACTATTATTTGGATCTTTTTGGAACTTTTCCAAAATTCCTTAGATTCAGGAACGGTCCCATCAGATTGTAAGTTGGCAAATTTTACACCGCTTTTCAAGAAAGGGGGAAAAGAGAGAAAACAGGGAACTACAGGCCAGTTAGCCTGACATCAGTCGTCTGGAAAGAGCTGGAATCTATTATTAATAAAGTCTTAACAATGCACTTAGAAAAGTACAGTATGGTTAGAACAAGTCAACATGGTTTTACTAAAGGGAAATCCTGTTTGGCAAATTCATTAGAGTTTTTTGAGAATGTAACTAGTAGTGTAGATAAAGGGGAACCGGTAGATGTAGTATACCTGGATTTCCAAAAGGCATTCAATAAGGCGCCACACAAAAGGTTAATGCATAAGATAAGGGCTCATGGAGTTAGAGGTAATATATATTAGCATGGATATAGGATTGGTTAACAGACAGAAAGCAAAGAGTGGGCATAAATGGGGCATTTTCAAGTTGGCAGACTGTGAATAGTGGAGTGCCACATGGATCAGTGCCAGAGCCTCAGCTATTTACAATCTATACGAATGACTTAGATGGAGAGGCAGAGAGTAATGTACCTATGTTTACTGATGATATGAAGCTAGGTGGAAAGGTAAGCTGTGGGGAGGACATAGAGAGGCTGCAAAGAGATATAGACAGGTTAAGTGAGTGGGCAGCAAGATAGCAAATGGAGTAAAATGTAGGGAAGTGTGAAGTTATTCACTTTGGCCATAAAAATAGCAAAGCAGAATATCTTTTAAAAGGTGTGAAATTTGTAAGTGTTGATGTTCAAAGTGACTTAGGTGTGCTTGTACAAGGAATGCAGAAAGTAAGCATGCTGGTACAGCAAGCAATTAGGAAGGCAAATGGCACGTTGGCCTTTATTGCAAGGGAATTGGAGTACGGGAATAAAGAAGTCTTGCTACAATTGTAAAGGATTTTGGTGAGACCACATCTGGAGTACTGTATGCAGTTTTGGTAACCACATTTAAGAAAGGATATATTTGCATTGGAGGGGGTACAGCGAAGGTTCACTAAATTGGTCCCTGGGATCATGGGGTTGTCCTATGATGAGATGCTGAGTAAATTGGGCCTATATTCTCTGGAGTTCAGAAGAATGAGAGGCGATCTCAATGAAACATGCAAGATTCTGAAGAGGTTGGATCGGGTAGACACTGACAGATTGATTCTGCTGGTCAGGGAATCTAAAACACAGAGGCACAGTCTCAGGACAAGGAACCGATCATTTAGGACTGAGATGAGGAGAAATTATTTTACTCAGAGTTGTGAATCTTTGCAATTCTCTATCCCAGAGGGTTGTGGATGCTCCATCATTGAATATATTTAAGGCTGGGATAGACAGATTTCTGGTCTCTCAGGGGATCAAGGAATATGGCAAGCGGGCGGAAAGTGTAGTTGAAGCCTAAGGTTCAGCCATGATCTTATTGAATGGCAGAGCAGGCTCTATGGGCCATATGGTCTCCTCCTGCTCCTATTTCTTGTGCACTTGTGTTCTTGTAATAGATTCTAGTTAAAGGGAGCTAAGGCTCCCTACATTTAAGGGAGACCTATCGGCAATATTTCCTCACATTGTACTAGCTTTAACGGAATACTTTTGTAGTCATAAGTACAGTATCAACATATTTGTACAGTGTTTTTTTGGGAGGGGCACTTTGTGAGAACTAGACATCTATATAGTAATCTGGCGAGTATTGTAACAAGAAAGCATTCCATTCAGAATTCTACACATTTGATATGCACTGCACATTATTTGTGTAATTGCTCTGCTCTATTTACAAAGTGTAAATAAAGGAGGAAACACAAATGATATGCTTTTGGTTCCAACCTCTGTTTACTTAAAAAGTTTTTTTCCACCTCTCCATTTTTTTCTTTAAAAACTTTCTCAAGCCCGATTTTAAAGTCACTTCTCCTGACCCGCCTCGTATTTGTTCATAGTAGCTGTTCCAGGCAGGAGTAGACCTTCAGTAAATCTAGCCCACAGTATCCCCTTAGTGCATTTCTGATAAAATTCTCAGTATTTGGAACTTCAGCCTACTTTCTTCCCCTCCAAAAAAAGTTAATTTTCAATTGGGGCCCTGCCCTTCAGATAACTAAAGAAACCACAACATTTTCTAACCTGGAGATTGGACTTGCAGTTTGTATCATAAGAGCTTCTTGGTTATCATTTTCTAGGAGTGTTCTCAAATTTAGGATTTCAAGTTGATGCTTAGGAAATAGGAATTGCTGGATGAAAATAAATGTCCATCTCGTTCACCTTCTACATTCCTGGTAGTCGCACAATACAATGATAATTGAGTTGTTGATGAATCATAGTAATCAATCTCTATCAATTAGTCTACAACAGACCCAGTCATGATGCAAGGAAAATCCCAGTGGTGAAGAGCTTGGGGAACCATTGGTCCAAAGTCATCTGATCCTCCCCAGCATGCTACACGTGCCAAGTATCATGTCTCAAATTACTCATTTATTATTTATGCCACTTGCAAAATTATAACTTCATGTTGATTTCATAATGGGAAAGAATAATGAAAAGAAAAATCGTCCAGAAATATAGCAAAACGTTTGGTGGAAAAGTACAATTGCTGATGTCCATAACAATCAGTTCAACAACTTCAGATATTCTGGATCACAATCTAGAAAGCAGAACTTAATGCCAAACTCATGACTGAACATTTAAGTTTAATAACTATGCATTAGATATTTTAAAAACAGAGTGATCTAACCAGCCTACTATCCAAGAAAGAATCAACTTTAAAGTGTTGATCTTTCTGTGCCCTTTAAGAAGTTAATGCAATCTTGCTGAAATCATGAACATGACCTTCTGTATATATGTGTGATAAAAAAAATTACAATTAAAACAATTTTAAAAGTCTATTTACTTCAAAATTAATATTCATGGGGTCAACGTATAATGTTTATTCAACGTGGCAAAAGTTGAGCTCCTGTGTCTGATCGAGTAAATTGGGTGTAAACAGAGCGGAAAGTAACTCTTCGTTCCAAGGAAGAGTCCAAAGTAAAGCTGCCCACAGTTTGACAGCTCAAATTAAATCTACGTCCATAGTATTCATGCCACAAGCACTGTGCCGGTAATGGAGCATGTGAAGCATTAGAACAACCTCCCTCATGTTTCACCCTTGCACTTCATATCAATAATTTTTCAGCTGGAACTTGGTGACTAACGCCTAAAAAACTTCCAATGCCACATATCTGCTCCATGTTGTGTCACCAAATGCCATCTGAAGCTATTCGTGAACTATTTAGTCATACGTTCATACATGTTGTTTGGGATGCCTTTTTAAACTATTTTAAAGGAGAAGGCTGCACACGCCACAGAGACAAACTAATCTGATGGCAGACATGATAACCTCCATATTCTGAATCAGCATGAGAAATTAACCCTTCAAATCATGAGAATCAATAGGAGGTGTGGAGCAGGGAAAGTGAAATCGCAACCCTAAACAAGGTAGATGTCCTTTTTAATGCTTTCTTCTTGCTCCTGCTTGTAAATAAAAATGGAATCTGTTAATTCTGTAGAATGGAACTTATTTCAATTTTAGGCACCCAGCATCAACAACAAGAACTCCCAGGTTAGTCATAGCACAGCCAGATGCAAAGTAAAACTCCAGCTACTTTCCCTCAACAAGACAGCCCCAGGATTAGAAGAACACCTATCTATTAAACCATTATGACATTTATCCTCACCCCATCATTTCCGACACCAGCCTTCCTGTGGCCTCTCTAATTTAGATTCTCAATTAGTGACAAATTAGGGTCAGTTTTCTATTGGAATCACATAGCCACCAGGAACTACATTGAGACTGCCCACAGGGCTCTTCCAGCCGACAGATAAAGAAGACTTTCATCTCATCAGTGTAGACTGGATTTGGACCCTGGTTGCAGAGATGAAAGGCCACCCAGTTTTCCTCCACCTTCTAATTGACTCAGACACATGGAGACATCTACTCAGCAGCAGCTTAGCAATAGATGTATTGACCTTAGAACTGTGTGCACAACCATGTCATGGAGGCATCATGATAACACATGTTCCTTTTCAGTTTGTGTAGGATCTTTCCAAAATGATGTACCTATCACCAGAAGTGAGCAGAATCTGACAAGCTTGCATCATAAATTCCTAGACAACAAGCATCAGCTCAGATATATCCATCTTGGGGGAATCAAATAGAGAGCATCAGGACAGCGTACTTGATGAAGCTTACAACACAAGTGAGGAGGAGTAAGTGGAGATAGCTTCAGAGGAGCAGGGACAACCTGAATGTAGGGTGTGGCCTAGATTTTTTTATTCTTTCATGCGATGCGGGTGTCACTAGCAAGGCCAGCATTTGTTGCCCATCCCTAATTGCACTTGAACTGAGTGGCTTGCTAGGCTATTTCAGAGGGCAGTTAAGAGTCAACCACATTGGAGTAGGTCTGGAGTCACATGTAGGCCAGACCAGGTAAGGATGGCAGATTTCCTTCCCTAAAGGACATTAGTGAATCAGATGGGTCTTTATGACAATCGATGATAGTTTCATGGCACCATTAATAAGACTACTTTTCAATTAGATTTTTGTTATTAATTAATTGAATTTAAATTCCACCAGATGCCTTGGTGGGATTTGAAACTGTGTCCCCAGGGTATTAGCCTGGGCCTCTGAATTAGTAGAGTTCATGGCACCATTGATAAGACTAGTTTTCAATTCTGATTTTTTAAATTAATTATTTGAATTTAAATTCCACCAGCTGTCTTGGTGGGATTTGAAACTGTGACCCCAGGGCATTAGCCTGGGCCTCTGGATTACTAGTCCAGTGACATTACCACTATGCTTACCATCTCCCCTAATTTCCTATATTCCTATTCTGCACAGGAATGCCTAAACTTGAGCTCATCTAACGCTCTGCTATCTGTATCTTAACTCACACCCTGGCCATTCACTATCACCACTGTGCTCGTTGGCTTACATTAGTTCCCAGTTAAGCAATGCATTGATTTTAAAATTCTTATCATTGTTTTCAAATTCCTCCTTGGCCTCGACCCACCCTATCTCTGTAACCTCTTCCAGTCCTACAACCTTTTGAGAACTCGGCGTTTCTCCAATTCCAGCCTCTTCTGCATTCCCGATTTCCTTCAGCTCACCATTCATGGCCATATCTTTGTCAAACACCCTGGGGAAAATTGGCTGAGAGGTGACTTGATGGGAAACTGTGGTTTGGGCCTTCATTGACCAAATGTTTTATTGGCTCTGAAGGTTTTAAAAGGAAGCAAATGGTCAAAAAGTAAACTTCAGCAAAAATTCAAGCAGGGTGTGAAAACAGACAGGCTGCTGTGTGAGAACTAAAAGATAAACTAACAAAGAGAAAGATAAAAGATAATTCCAGAAACTCAGAAAGAGGGCAGGGAAAGCAATGGTGCCTTAAATCCTAGACAATGTAGCTGGGTAGCAAGGCACCATTTTTCCTTGCTTTAGCTAGGCACTAGCATTGAAATGCCAATGTGCTGCTAAGGGTCAGAGAGTAGGGGAAAAAACAGATGACGTCAGGAATCGTGAAACCCTGACCTGGCCTGAGCAGGCAGATGGGTACTCGACATCTCTTGCAATTAGGCAGCTCAAATCATAGCAAAGTAATGATTATGTTAAATCTGTTTCCATAGACTTTGCTGTGTAGCAAGAGTAAAAGAAAGGGTGTTCTAAGCACTTAATGTGTAGTGATATTTGGCCAGAGGAAGCTTGGGACCATCCCGAATACGAAACCTCACAGAAGGGTTGGCTGGTGGAGGGACACGTGTACATGCTGCAATGACTGACGTGACAGTCCCTGGGGCTCGGTGATTTGGTGTGATCATGTGGAAATTGTGCTTCCACCCAGGATATAACAGTAATGCTGATTAAAGTTCATTGACCTGAAACATTAACTCAGTTTCTCTCGCCACAGATGCTGCCTGACCTTCTGAGTATTCCCAGCATTTCCTGTTTTTATTTCAGATTTCCAGCTTCCACAGTATTTTACTTTTGTAATGGTACTGCTGTTGTGCTTTGATACTACTGCTCAGACATTAGCATGTGTCAAGCCTTACTTATACTGAATAAAATATAACCACTGTCACCGATACGGATATCACTTTGAAACATTTTGCAACTTGAGAGTGAAGGGGTTAAAAGGGTTAATTGGCAGACACCCCTGAATTCTAACAGTCCTATAAAATCTTCAGAGCTTCCTGAATGATATATTGGAGATGCTGCAAGTGCTGATCTGACATCTGTGCAAATATTATAAAAGCTGCAGGCCACCACAGGAACAGTAGCAACTCTACGATCACTTACAGGGAAATTCATGGAGATAAAGGTGCAAAATACTGATATAGTGTCCCTTAGGAACACTGACATTGGCTCTTCACACCTTGATAGTGGGTGTTTTGAATTCGGGCTCTGCTGTAGATATCTTTGTGGGATGAGTGGTGTTAGTCACTCCAGTAAGGAGTCTGAACGTATTACTTTTATGGAAGTAGACTTACATTTCCCAGTATCAACTTGTAGAACAGTGCAATCCAGGTGTAACAGTAGCAGTCACTTGTGATCTAGACCAGGGGTGGTATTTTATGCTGGCGGCGGGGGAAAGCGCCATCGAGATCCCCGTGTTGCCTCTTCTATGGAAGGATTACAGAATCTATTGCCAATTAGGTACTTAACTGGACAGTGGCAGGCCTTCCACAGGATTTAGGACCCCATCGCCGGAAGTCACGGCCTTGCAGAGCTGCTGACTAATCAGAGGCCGGAAGCTGCAAGGCTACCGCGGAGGTGGTGGCTGCTGCTGTAGCTGCAACAACCAGACACTGAGGAGCGGTGCTAGAACCAGGCTCAAGGTAGGTCAGGGCGGGAGGGATCTCATGAGTTGGCGGAGAGGGGTCGGCAGCAAGGGCAGGAGGGTGGGCCTCAGAGGGCCCCTTTTCCCAATGCCGCGTCCCTCAAGTAGGCACTAAACCCCTTCCCCTCGCCCGATGCGGTGTAGCAGCCCACATGGGTTTTCGTGCCATGCTTCCTGTGTGCAACAGGGCCACCTGCCGCACAGGTAATTGAGGCTGCAGCAGGAAGAGGCCCTTATTGGGGATTAATTACCCAGTTAATGTCCTCAATTGGTGGTGGGGCAGGAAAGCCATTGACAGGCAGGTCTCACAGACTTCTGCTTTTATAGGGATTTTTACCTTCTTTTGACACCATTTCCTTTGCAGGTTCTTACTGAAGTTAAACCAATTCTCCTCAGTATGTCTGGCTTGCTACGCTCATTTGATGACAGTTTGCTACCTGGGCAGAATACCCCAAAGGCGGCTGCTCATGTTGAAAGCTATCTAATATGCCTCTGAGATTTCTCATGTTTTGACTGAGGAGGGGGACATCATCTATGTAGTCTAGATCTATCGAGGACTGCTCACAGTGGTGTGGTCCAGGATCCAGTCCATAGATTGACAGAACAGGGTTGGAGCCAGGAAGCTTCTCTGACTTACTTCAGATGTGATGTAGTACCTCTCACACTTGTGGTTCTTTAGTCAGACTCGTACTCCTGGATATGTAGATATTAAATTAGCTTCAGGAAGCTATCAGGGACATCAATGTCTTGTAGAGCCTTCCATAGAACATTTCTGTTGACAGTATCCAAGACTGCCTTGAGGTCTACATATGTGACTTCCAGCGGGCAGTGGAATTAATGATGAATATTAGACAATAGGCAGAGAGCAAGTATGCAATACCTGATCCTGAGATCCGCATCATTATACCATGATGGAAATGGTCTGTTTAGCTGTAAAAGAAATTATGAAATGGCCATACCTTTGGACTCAAATGTATAATACCTAAACTTCTCCTGTGCGCCACATCGAGTCTTTGTTTGGGTTTGGACATCTGAAATTGTGCTAGTGGAGTGGAAGGAAGGGGCCTTTATCTCACTCTGTAAAAGAAAAGGCCAGCATATAGCATGTGGCAGTTATAGACCAATAACTCTCCTTTCA
Organism: Heterodontus francisci; assembly: GCF_036365525.1. Classification (NCBI taxonomy): domain Eukaryota; kingdom Metazoa; phylum Chordata; class Chondrichthyes; order Heterodontiformes; family Heterodontidae; genus Heterodontus; species Heterodontus francisci. Next base: position 56,028,548 of record NC_090376.1, on the reverse strand, counting down.
GTTCCTGGAGATGTCTTTTCATAGGCCTATTTGCTCAGTTTCAGCCACTCCTAACAAAAACCATCACCCTGAGCAAGCTAGATTGGACACTATACTTGCTCTCTGCCTATTCTCTGAGATTCATGACAAAAAGTTAAATCCAAAGCAGATAAAAAATAATGCTGCATATTTACTATTGTTGCACCATCTAGTGTAGGATATTAGCAAGTGTTTAAAAGTGTTTAAAAGTCTTGAGGCGCCTTCTCTCTCCCTTACCTTCATTGGAAGGCTGCAGCTCTCTCAGTGTCGGAGAGCCTCCTACCGGTCCTCCACTGTCGGGAGCCCATCCGCTGTCCTTAATTCAACAGTGACTGTGCCCTCTGGCCATTAATTTGTCAATCGTACAAAAATTGTGTCGGGTTACTATTCCCAACATAGTGTGGGGTCAAGACTCACATTTGATCCTGACATTGAGGTCCCAACAACAAACAAAAAATCCTGCCCTGTGTGTCTCTTCAATCTGATTGTTTGAAGAGCCTCACTACTTCTTGCTCTGCTCATAAGTGCCATAGATCCCCTGCAGAGGGCCCCATACTGGAAAAGGCACTGGATTAGAGTAAATTTCTGTTCTAAAGCCCACAAGATCTTTTTGGTCAGCTGTCAGTGAAGTAAGCTGCAAGTGCCATTCCTTCGCCGCTGACTGCAAAATCTGGGCCAAAAAGTTAATTAATTCTACTAATTTGATCTAATCTTCAATATAATTTAATAAAATTGAGACATTCTTAGGGTGGCACAGTGGTGCAGTGGTTAGCACTGCAGCCTCATAGCTCTAGGGACCCGGGTTTGATTCTGGGTACTGCCAGTGTGGAGTTTGCAAGCTCTCCCTGTGACTGTGTTTTTGCCGGGTGCTCCAGTTTCTTCCCACAGCCAAAGACTTGCAGGTGATAGGTAAATTGGCTGTTGTAAATTGCCCCTATTGTAGGCAGGTGGTAGGGAATATGGGATTACTGTAGGGTTAGTATAAATGGGTGGTTGTTGGTCGGCACAGACTCAGTGGGCTGACCTGTTTCAGTGCTGTATCACTTTAAAAAAAAAGTCCTACTTCTGTGAAAATCAAATTGCGCCCATTATATTACAAGGGGGAAAGTATTAAATGATGCCAATTAGAAAATATAGGGCTGGAATTTTCTTTTTTACCATTTTCACGTGATGTTGGGGCAAACTGCTGCAACACCACCCCTAAAGGTTGCACCAAAATTATCCTCCTTAGAACCAGCTGCTCTGTAGTACTGCCTGCCTCTTTACATAGAAGGTCATTGATCTTTGCACAGAAGGTTGTTGGAACACAGAATGCTTTGCCACATGGAATGATTGAGGCAGATACCACTGCTTTTTTCAAAGGAAAATTGTATCGATATTTGAAGCAGAGAAAGATACAGGGCTATGGGTAGAGAACAAGGCAGTGGGACTATTTTGGATTGTTCCAGCATAGGGGTCACACAGTCACAATGGGCTTAATGACCTCCTGCCATACTCTAAACTTTTATGGTTCCACATAGATCTATACAATCAAACAATTTTTAACTTTCCATAACAAAATTCCAATAATTTTCTGTACTCTATCTGCAACTATTTATTACTGCCATGTCTACCCTTTATGCCAGCTACTGCACTTGGTCCAGTTCCTCACTTCTATGTGGCATTCCCTGAGTGATGTGAAGTTTAGAGGTGAATGCCTGGGAAAATTCCTCTGAAGCCTTCAAGCACTGAAGTACCGCTCATCCCAGTGCAGTTGCTGAAGGGCTTAGTTCTAATTACATTTCTTGCATTGTTTGAAGCTCCCTGAGGCACAGGCATATAGTAAGCACACTGTCACTACCATGAAAGACAGCAACATCTATTCCCACTACTTGCAGCCAATGGGTGTAGGGCGCAGGTTCACATGTTCTACTGGTCAGTGTCATTACAGACCAAATAATCCCAATCAAGTTTAGGAAAGTCTCATGTTCACGTTGACCTCAGAACATTTATTGAAACTGTAATAGCTTCCAATTCAGAAGCCACGTTTGTCTTTAGAACCTCCACCTGGTGCCTTGCTGCGGCACAAATTTCCTGGACTGTTACTCTCTCTAGGGTATCCTGCATATCATGAGAAATTTCCTGTAAAATTTTGCAGATGCATATAGCAGGACTCTCCCAATTATCCACCCTTTCAACCATATGCATGGAAACCACGTCCACTACTTACCCATGAAAGCAGTGCTCTCAAATCATTGCTCTTTTGAAGAGAGTCTTCCAAAATCTGCATTCCTAAGCTTCTCAGCTAAGGACAATCATTTCTCCATCTTCCAGAGAGGAACAGCGCATACCCCATCTTCCAAGCCCAGGTCCTCATTCTGACTAATGCTTTTCGATCCGTTAGTTACTTCCTCCCCAGTGAGGGCCACGGGTGCTTGGGCAGTTAAGAGGGGTGAGGATGGGGCAGGAATTGAATCTTCATTTGAGCAGCTAGCTTCTTCTTCCAAATCATTCCCTAGCATTTCAAAATCACAGAAGCTTGTTTAACATTATAATGTTACACACATTGTGTGAATCCTTGAAGAAATTGTGGCATGACCATCTTCTACAGCCTCTCTTGTTTATCTTCCTATAAGGTGAAAAAATCCCTTCCTATGCAGACTTGTGGTCCTAGAAATTGATTAATGCCATACCTGATTTATAGCTGTAAAATGGGTGCCAAAGTATAGCAGGCAGTGTGTACAGCGAGCTCGCCACTGGTATCAGACCCACCGGCCGTCCCTGTCTCCGCTTTAAAGACGTCTTCAAACGCGACATGAAGTCCTGTGACGTTGATCACAAGTCGTGGGAGTCAGTTGCCAGCGATCGCCAGAGCTGGCGGGCAGCCATAAAGGCGGGGCTAAAGTGTGGCGAGTCGAAGAGACTTAGCAGTTGGCAGGAAAAAAGACAGAAGCAGAAGGGGAGAGCCAACTGCGAAACAGCCCTGACAATTTTACCTGCAGCACCTGTGGAAGAGTCAGTCACTCTATTATTGGCCTTTATAGCCACTCCAGGCGCTGCTCCACAAACCACTGACCACCTCCAGGCGCTTACCCATTGTCTCTCGAGACAAGGAGGCCAAAGAGAAGAGAGTGTGCATACACATAGGGCTGGATTTTGTGCTTGAGGCGGGCCTCCTGGCGCCGGGCTGAAAAGGCAGGGGGACCCCCGGGAGCGGTGGCCACTGTCAGTTCTATGGAGGCCTCAGACCCAGGCCAAGTGCTGGAGCTCCGGGACAGAGGTAGGTGAGGTGGAGTCGCCGGGACCAGTCCAAAAGGCCCCGGCAAGGGGTGCAGCGGGGTGGTCCTGCAGTCCAGGGGGAGGGGGGTTCTGGAGGGGGTCAATCTGTTCCTGGTGAGGGATCCTCCATGGGCCACAAATTGCCCACGAAGGAGGAAACCCCCAAGCCTGCTGGGAAGGTGCCTCATTTTACAAGGCGTCCTCCCCGCATGGCAGAGGTCAGCCCCACCTTTAATTGGCTGTTAATAGGCCACTTAAGGGCCTCAATTGGCCTCTGGGCGGGAAGACCGTGGTCAGTCTATCCTGCCCCCGGGAAGCTCACTGGGCGACGAGGAGGCTATGGGCCCTCCACATCACCGTCTCCCCTGTGACCTATTGTGATACTCTGTGCCTCCCCCTCCTCTGACCCCGCCTCAGGGGGCCTCACAAAATCCCAGTCATATTCTATGGCTGGTGGGCCGACAACATATTGGTAAATGCAGAAAAGGAGGTATCCAGGGCCCACACTTAAAACAGACATTAGACCCTTTGCATATGTAAATAAGAAGCCTTGCACCTGTCTGACTTTTGCAAAATTGGTCTGACCTGAACGCAGTCAGATGTGGCCTAACCAGTGATCCTTAAAGGTGAATGTTGACACCTAAAAGCCAGTTTGTTACAAAATATTTACTTGAACGTGGAGCTGAAGACCTTTGGTGCCTCCTCATCGGTCCCCTCTCCAGGTCATCTCCTTACTTCCTCCCAGGACCTGGCCCAAAATCCAAAGCCACTTCGCTGGCGAGCTGCCAATGGATGCCTAGCATGCATCCACGGCTGTGATCTCATATTGGGTGTGCCTCAGGCCTACCCATTCCCGCACAGGGATTATTTTTATTCTTCCATGGGATGTGGGCGTCACTGGCTAGGCCAGCATTTGTTGCCCATCCCTAATTGCCCTTGAGAAAGTGGTGGTGAGCTGCCTTCTTGAATCACTGCAGTTCATCTGGTGTTGGTATACCCGCAGTGCTGTTAGGGAGGGAGTTCCAGGTTTTTGACCCACCGACAGTGAAGGAATGTTGATACAGTGCTAAGTCAGTATGGTGTGTGACTTGAAGAGGAATTTGCAGGTGGTGGATTCCCCATGTGTCTGCTGCCCTTGTCCTTCTACATGGTAGAGCTCGCAGGTCTGGAGATGCTGTTGAAGATGACTTGGTGAATTGCTGCAATGCATCTTGTATATGGTACACACTGCAGTCATGCTGCACCGGTGGTAGAGGGACTGAATGTTCAAGGGGGTGGATGGGATGCCACTCAAACAGGCTGCTTTGTCCTCGATAGTGTTGAGCTTCTCGAGTGTTGTTTGAGCTGCACCCATCCAGGCAAGTGAAGAGTATTCCATCACACTCCTGACTTGTGCCTGGTAAATGGTGGACAGGCTTTGGGATTGTTTCCTGTGCCAAATTCATGCCAGCCTGCTGAAAGCCCTTTATGAGGCTTACTACTCCTCCGCTCCTCAGTCAGAATTGCACTTTTGAGATGCTCCATTCACAAAAGAATGTTTAATTCCCTGAGTTGCCATGGAAATTCCTGAGTGCTTGACCTGATATTTTGTCTTTATGATTATGGCATAGGTGGGCATGGAACTAAGAATAGAAAATCAAAGCAAGGTAGTATTTTGAGTGCACTGGAAAAATTTCAGAATGCCTAAAGAAATCTTTCAGTGTTTTGAATTTAGCAGTAGAGAATGTCTGCACTGAGTGTTGCTGGAGGCACAGAGTGTGAAGAAAGAAGTTTGGTAAGTGAATGGATTTTTAGGGTTAATCTCTCAGAAGTCTAGTTTTTGTTTTGTTTACATTTAGCAATTAATTGAAATTACTGTTTAAATTAAGAGGAAAGTTAGGTATCTTGCAGTTTTAAACAAGGATTTACAAGCTCTCCGAGTGTAACTGTAGCTAATTAGGTACCTAGCTTAAACAGGTTTCTGAGCTCTAGCAGAGCTGACACAGTGTTGTTTACGAGGAGCATAAATTCAGCGGACTCTCAGTGCTGCTTGGCTGCACTGAGTGTTGCTGGAGGCACAGAGCGTGAAGAAGGGAGTTTGGTAAGTGAGTGGATTTTATGGGTTAATCTCTCAGAAGTCTAGTTTTTGTTTTGTTTACATTTAGCAATTAATTGAAATTATTGTTTAAGTTAAGAGGAAAGTTAGGTTTCTTACAGTTTTGCACAAGGATATACAAGCTCTCTGAGAGTAGTTGTAGCTTGCCTAATCTCTCTACACCTCCATCCCCCGCCAGGACGGCGAGATTAGGCACGCTACAGCCTGCTGGTCTGAACATTGAGTTCAATCATTTCAGAGCATGACGGGCTCCCCTTTTTTATTTTTTATTTTAGTTTGTTTCATCATTCAATTTTCTTACCATGTGCCTGTGCACTTTTTTTCATGTTTGTGCTTTGGGGCCAGGCTGTTCATTTTTCTGTCCATTAACACCCTCTCTGCACTAACGCATTGTCTTTCACCACACCATTGACATACTCTTTGCCTTTGCTCCATGACCTTCTGGTCAGTTATTCTCCGTGACCCTGTCCTATCAACACCTTTACTTTTGTTATCTCTTGCCCCACCCCTGCTTTATTTACTTAAAATATATTACGTTTCTAACCTTTGCCAGTTCTGATGAAGGATCACTGACCTGAAATGTTAACTCTGCTTCTCTCTCCATAGATGCTGCCAGACCTGCTGAGTATTTCCAGCATTTCTTGTTTTTATTTCATATTTCCAACATCTGCAGTATTTTGCTTTTATTCTAACTGGGATGCCCATGGCATCTCCTGTCCCTTTTTAAGCCAGACAGAAGATATTGGGTTAAACTGATTAGCAATCAATCTGTCAAGGTAACCGTTATGTTGTTGTCTAGAGGTTTGGTGAGAAGGAACCTCACTTCAATATACATTCTGGGCATCATCTTAGAGGTTTGGTGAGAAGGAACCTCACTTCAATATACATTCTGGGCATCATCTAAGAGGACTCATTAAGGGGAAGACATAAAAGCAAGTAACAGGCATTTTGGGTTAAGCTGTCAGGACAGTCTGAGTCCAGCCTACAGAAGCCAAGCCTATCACCTTGGATCTGCAGGAAACCAGGTTGTGAGTTTATTATGTAACCATAATTATTATTTTGTATCTGAGTAATAATCTTGCATTTTAGACAACATTCTCAAGCTTGAACTGTGAGAATCATTTAACTAATTAAAGGAGAATTCCTTACATATTGGCTACCCTGGGTGGACTGAGTTAAAGTGTTGAAAGAAAGGCAAGTTGTATTGCTAGGCATGGTTCCGACGGGAGTGATATGGTTTGTGACTAACTGCAATAAATTAGTGAATTGTCCCACTGGTTATTTGAAGTTTAGTTTGCAACCAAGTGAATAGATTGGTGGACTATTCTTCGCATTACAAAAAGGGAATGTTTGCAACAAAGTGAAAGAAATTAGTGGCCAGTCTCTTGGTGACAAGTTGAGTACTGATGTGGCAGAAGACTGGTAAGTATTATTCAGAAATAAGACGAAAAGAAGCTAGGAGCGTGCAGATCATTGGTATCTGAGGTCGATAGTCTGGGACAGATATCAGAATTACATAAAAGGTTACAGAAGAAAAAGAAAATTAAACAGCATAATTGGAAAGCCTCGATTATCCTATAGCAAACACAGAAAATAACAAAATTAAAAGAGGAACTGGAAGGAGAAGTGTATGACAGAGTTGAATAAGAGCAGGTTGTGTGAGGTTGAGAAGAAGTTAGAGAACAAAAAGCAGCAATCTGAATCTCTGTCTAGATCACTATTTTATTTACAGACCACCGACGCACAGTGGCAGCAGTGTGTACCATCTACAAGATGCACTGCAGCAATGCACCAAGGCTCCTTAGACAGCACCTTCCAAACCCGCGACCTCTACCAACTAGAAGGACAAGGGCAGCACATAAATGGGAACACCACCACCTGCAAGTTCCCCTCCAAGTCACACACCATCCTGACTTGGAACTATATCGCCGTTCCTTCACTGTCATGGGTCAAAATCCTGGAACTCCCTTCCTAACAGCACTGTGGGTGTACCTACCCCACATGGACTGCAGCGGTTCAAGAAGGCAGCTCACCACCACCTTCTCAAGGGCAATTAGGAATGGGCAATAAATGCTGGTCTGGCCAGCGACACCCACATCCCATGAATAAATAAAAAAAAAGACTGAGATTAGTGATAAGATCAGAAAGCTGATGCAGTGTGAGGCAGAGCTGGGAGAAAAGAAGAGGCCGTTAGAGCAAGACCAAAGGAAAACTGATGAACTGGGTGCCACCTTAAGGGGTGTTTTTAAGCAGCAAGTGGAAGACCGGAAAACTGCTGGAAGGGGGGGCAATCTTGAGGTGTGTCAAAACCAGATCTAAGGATTTAAAGATCATTTGAGGCAACAATGGGTCCTTATGTTTGCTGTATCGAGGTGACAGGTAGGAGAACAGAAAAGGTCAGGGGAAGAAACAGAATACAGTGACATAGCATAAACTGCATGGGAATATGCATACAGAAGGGAAGAACTGGGCGACCTGAATGCGAGTTGTGATAACAGTAGCTTAGAGAGAAAAGGGGTGATGATGACCCTTAAGGTAACAAAGAAAGATGCAAGGGGAAAGGAGTGGGTGGGGGAGGACGTGGGAACAGAACCATTTGATGCTCAGCAATTAAAAGAAACAGATCAGACTATCCCAGAGATTAAACCTAGGGAGGATCCGAGTCTCAGTATAACTGCATTAGAACAGGTAGCTGACTTACAAAATTGTGATGAGTGGGAGAGGGTGAAATTGGTACTACATGTGTGCCCGCCAGATGTGTATAAGTCTATTCCTATCTCGATTAAGAAAGGCACTGCGACCAGGAGTGGAGTGAAAGAGACAATGTGGAAAGCCACAAGTCAGGCTCAGCAGCTCATTGCAATGACTTAAAAGCTCTGTTGGAATGCAAGCAGGAGGTTAGCGGCCCCGCAAATGTGGGGAGACGGTGGCGTAATGGTATTGTCACAGAACTTGTAATCCAGAGGGCCAGACCAATGCCCTGGGGACATTAATAAGTTCAATTAATTATTTTTTTAAAATCTGGAATTGAAAGCTAGTCTCAGTAATAGTGCCGTGAAACTATCATTGTTTGTCATAAAAACCCATCTGGTGCAGTAATGTCCTTTAGGGAAGGAAATCTGCTGTCCTTACCTAGTCTGGCCTACATCTGACTCCAGACCCACAGCAATGTGGTTGACTCTTAAAATGCCCTCTGAAATGGCCTAGCAAGCCACTCAGTTGTCAAGGGAAATTAGGATGGGCAACAAATCGCCCACATCCCTTGAAGGAATTGTTACAATCAGCTGAGGCAGGGGTCTAGGTCTCCCCTCTCAGCCTTTGCCTGGTTTGGCTGTAACAGGGTTGAATTTTTAAAACAAGGTGTTTTTAGCTTCCCCTCAGTGAATTCTTGTTCACTGCCCTCTAATTGTGATGGCAAAGAAATCAACCAGGCAGGTTTTCTCAGATTTAAACAAGAAAGTTGTAAGTTTATTAACCTTAAAATTCTAATTTGGTTAAAACTACTAGAAATACACGATATGACCACGCTAGCATGCATACGTGATAAACACACATGCAAATAGAGACAGAGGAGGAGAAAGAAGGGGAAAGGTTTAAAGTAATAGCTGGAGTTCAGTTACTGGCTTTTGGGTTTGATGTAGAGTCTTTGATTGCTGTTGTCTTGCAGTTCTTGTTGGGGCCCAGTGTACACTTTCAAACTTGTTTAGCTGCAGGAGTCTTCTCTTTTGAGGTTTAATTGGCTTCTATAGGTCCCTGGAATTTTGTGAGAGAGAGAGATGGAGAGAGACCTTCCTTCTCTGTTGTCTTCAAATTGCAGACTCTTCCCAAACTGTTCTGTGAACACAATTCAAACAAGTACAAGTTGGTCAGCAAGTTAGTCATGTGACTAACCCCTTATTTGGAACAACCTCTCCTGGGGTCTGTGGATTTCAAAGCTCTCGGTGGTAGTGGTGGGGTGGGGGGTGGGGTGTAGTGCTGTCTCTTACACAGACAAGATATGGATCATCACTGCTGCCCAGACCAATCTTTGTTAATCGATTAAGTGAGCAGTTCCATTGTCTCTGTTATTCAACTGTCTTTTGTCGAGTAACGGTTTAAAATTAATGTTCCATATGAGGAAATTAATATGTCTAATTTTTGGCAGGTGTGGTTTTCATGACAGAATATTTAAAAAATGTGTTTGAGGTCCGTTTATGGAATCACTCACTATCAGGCAGCCTTTCCTGGGTATGATCATAATAGTGATGATAAGTTTGAAGCAAGGCAGTGGATTCACTACCTGACTGGGGCTCTGCATGGAAGATATAGTGCAATTAGTGATGTTTACAATCCTTCCAATGATAACCACAATCAGGAGTGGATTAACTGGAAGTGCAAACGTAAAATCCCAAAAAGCCAAGGTCCATTCAATCCAACCCTCTAATGAACAGCACACTGTCCTGCCATGGAGGAACGAGGGACAACTAAAATATGGGCTTCGAGTCCAGCACTTCCCTAAAACCAAGGCTGGGTCATTTCCAGAGTGTTGGAGTTGTGGGAGTTGTTCATAAGTACATAAGAAATAGGAGCAGAAGTAAACCAGACAGCCCATCGAACCTGCTCTGCCATTCAATGTGATCATGGCTGATCTTCGGCTTCAACTTCATTTTCCCGCCTGCTCCCCATATCCCTTGATTCCCTGAGAGACCAAAACTCTGTCCATCTCAAAATATACTCAATGATGGAGCATCCACAACCCTCTGGGATAAAGAATTCCAAAGATTCACAAAACTCTGAGCGAAAAGATTTCTCCCCATCTCAGTCCTAAATATTCAGCTCTTTATCTTGCGGCTGTGCCCCCGTGTTCTAGATTCCCCAGCCAGGGGAAACAACCTCTCAGTGTCTACCCTGTCAAGCCCCTTCAGAATCTTGTGGGGAGTGAGCCATGTGTCTCCAAAATGAAACTCTGTGATGAATTTTTACCTTAAAAGGTAATCCTCTGGAGAGAAAGAGAGGGGGGAAATCAAGCTAAAACTTCAGAAAGCAGTCCAGCCAGGGACTGTGAAAGAGATCCAACAAAGCAAGGGAGAAGCCCTGCTGCTAATTCTACACTTTAGCTTGCTGCAGCAGAGAACCGAAAGTAACCACCACCTCCAGTTTTAACCACCAGAAAATATACAACTCTTCAACAATTTCAAGACCAGAAACACCCATGCCTGCACCTTTTAAAAGAGATTGTCCTCCTGAGAAAATTCAACAGGTTTACTGTAAACCATGAACATCTACCTCACTTTGAACTTTAAACCACGAACCCTTTTCTTTCTATCTATTCTTGTGTAGTGTGCATGTGAGGTTGTGGCCATTTTGGGAATTGTGTAAAAATAGTTTTTATTAAAACCTACAAGAAAACCTATCATTTGTCTGTTCATTTGACCCTAAAATACTCAGGGGCTAACTCATCATTAACAAAATATGACAGTGGCCATGTGGGAGGTGAACAGTGGGAACCACCCATCCCCCTTTCTACCTGTCCATAACAATTGCTATAAATCAGTGTTATCTAATTTAAATTGCTGATTAGCCACAGGCATTGATATGGCAATACAATTTTAGTCACATGGTCTAATTTTAGTAGAAACTGTCATACACACAATATAGGTAAAGTCCGACACGATATATTTACTTTAGAACAAGTCAGCGCAAAACCTTGCAGTCTTTCTCTTTCACCAAAGTTTGGAGTTGTAGCATGTATTTATCCGACACAACAAATCTTAGTGCAGCTTCTAGGATTTTGTCCAGCAGTTGGTTTCCATACAGAATGCAGTTAGGTCCCGCTGGACCTTTGTCTTGATATAACTGTTGGAGCTGTTCATTATTGGGTGGGCTTGCTTTCTTCTGCTGGCTTGGAGTGGTTATTCTTATTGCTCAAGCTGACCATGATGACAGCTCCATACAACGTTGCTCGTGTTCCATGGTTGAGGTCTGGCATTTTCACTTGAGTTACACACCATTTGAACAAAGAACTAATAAGCGGTAACCGAGGAAGTAAAACGCTCAGATCTACTTTACGTCTTACCGCTTACCAACAAATGCACAAAAAGGTTAAAGTACACATGCATACATACACCCGGGGATAAGAGTACTGAAATCACATGCCTAGCAATGGTGTCCATTACTAATTATTAGCTTAACAATCAAAAATACAATTATATACATATGGATTCCCAATTAGCCACATGCAGCTAATGGATTGCACAACATTGCTATCGACCACATAAATACTTAGAATCACACAGTTCAAGCCAGTCCAGAATTACATTGAGTCAGAGGCTGCAAAGACCCATAGGCATTGCTGGAGAGATCCCGGGTTACCTTTTAGTTGTTTTTCGGGTATTCCCTACTTCTGATGCTCCCCAGAGGAATATACAACGTCCCTGTAATAATTTCTACTAACCGTTTCCCAACTTGCTCTATAAAGAGCTGCTGGGAAGTGTACGAGAGGGATCAGCGCCCGTTCTGTTTCACTATTCTGCTCTGCAGGAAAGCGTATTTACAGCAAACTGCCAATGAATATATATATAGGGTTCGCTTTTTGCTGCAGTTGCACCTCCCTGAGTTTTCATGGCAGACATATGGGCTAGGAGACACACCATCGGGAGGGGACAGAACAGGTTCCCGAACTGACGATTTCCTTCCATAATCAACCTAAGCGAAAGGAGTTTAAATGACAGTTGACGTAGACTACAAAGACCTATCCTGAACATTTTAAAAAAACTGGCTCCACCTTGCAAAAACATCCGTAACTGGTTCTTACAGGTTTTTAAAATGTTGCTGTACAACCCCGCCTTTTAACTCGTGGGAAACTTGACAGTAACAACATCTTAGCAGCTATAAATTCGTATTGTAAATACATTTAGAAAATTCCGAGTTACAGATCGCACCAGTAAACTTTATAATACAGATAACATTTTGAAGTTAAATATTCATTAACTCACTGTCACTCCCTTCTGTTTTCTCCTATATGTAGTTTTGCCTCCACGGTGCAAAGTTTCGATTACTCTTCAACTGTGCTTTTGCCCAGAAGGGGTCGGGGAACCATTTCTTTCAATGTTCACTGAATTCCCCAAACACTGGTACAATTAAACTTAATGTGCAGGGCCGCGTCGATCTCTGGTTGTCAATGCCTGATTACGTTTGGTAGGAAGGCAGCTATAAACTCTGCCAAAACAAAACTTTGTTCGCTGGGACTAGGAGAAGCAGTGTCACTCCCAACAATCAGGGAGGGGCTCATAACACTGATTCATCTCCCTTGACACCTCCTCCAGTAATTAGAGAATCGCCTAACCCTTCCCAGGTACAACTGGTCAAAACACGTCAAAAGCAGGAACGTTTGAAGTTCTGTGCACTAAAGTCTGCTACTACTCTACTGATGTTAGCGCAACTTGTTCATCGTGTTTCTGATCATTTCAAACAACAGTTAAATAGATTATCAGATAGATTATCTACTCGGAAGCTATAGAATTTGTAACGTTTTAGTTAAATCCAAGTGAGCTCATTTTTATGAACAATAAAAAGACCCTCGTACCCTCACCCCGAATAAAACCTGTTTTTGGCCAACGAAACAAGCTGTTGTTGTCAAAAGATACTTCACCTCAGACTTCAGCTGTTAAGAGTGAAATCATCGTGCCCAGGAGTTCCTACCCGTCATGTCTATTAAGGAGCAGCCTGCCAGTATTGCTACTTCAGTTCTAAGAGTTTATTTTTTGTTGCACAGAATAAGCCATTGGTAAGGATAACAACAACCACGAGGTGATGTTAAAGTTTCTTATTAACTAAAAAGACAAAAAACCTAAATAAAGTAGATGCATATGTGAGTTTAATAAAAGTATGAACCATATGAGACATAGTTAAGACCATGCTGCTTTGTTAAACGAATCCTTCAACTCCGCTTGCAAAACCTTTATACGACTCCAGTTAATCATTCTCCCAATATCTCAGGAGACATGTGCAATGTATGTTGGAAAAAGGTTTTTATATAGCGCATTTCACGATGGGCATCCCAAAGCGCTTTACAGCCAATGAAGTGTAGTCACCGTTGTATGTAGGAAAATTGTAGGTAATGTTGGCAAAAACATTCGTTAAATTTATATTGGTATGCAGCCTTTCCACTTAGTGATAAAGATTAATTAAGTTATTCCTTTAATGCTACAGGGTGGTCTTCAAGTATTGTTTGACACCGAGTGGGGTAAGTCGACAAGTTTTACTATCAAGTTTACACTGCTGTGCAGTCAGGGAAAAGCAGTTTAGTGCACTTCCACCTAAATCCATGTGCAAAGCTCTGCTCACCACAATCCCATTGCGACTTGAATGTCTCATGTTAGAAAACAGCCAATGGGAATTTCAGCTGTTTTTAGGATTATAAATTTAAAGGGCCAGTGGACTGCCTACAGTTTTGAATGCAAAATTCAGAATTTACAGCATTTCAGGTGCCAACTGTGCAACAGCCCCAACAAACAAATTTCTCTGCAGCACCTGTGGAAGAGCCTGTCACTCCAGAATTGGCCTTTATAGCCACTCCAGGCGCTGCTTCACAAACCACTGACCACCTCCAGGCGCGTATCCATTGTCTCTCGAGATAAGGAGGCCCAAAAGGATTCTTATGTTGCTGCAAAACGGAATCCGCTTCACCATGATGTAAACTATGCAGTATATAATTGTACTATAACAGAATATTATATACAATGCAACCTCTCTCTGACTTTCCCCCTTACGATTTTCACTCTACGTTCACTATATGCTTTAATCTTCCTTTAGATATTCTCACTGCCTGCATTAGTTTAGAGATACAGCACCGAAACAGGCCCTTCGGCCCACCGAGTCTGTGTCGACCATCAACCACCCATTTATACTAATCCTACACTGATCCCATATTCCTACCACATCCCCACCTGTCCCTATATTTCCCTACCACCTACCTATACTAGTGGCAATTTATAATGGCCAATTTACCTACTCACCTGCAAGTCTTTTTGGCTTGTGGGAGGAAACCGGAGCACCCGGAGAAAACCCACACAGACACAGGGAGAACTTGCAAACTCCACACAGGCAGTACCCAGAATCGAACCCGGGTCGCTGGAGCTGTGAGGCTGCAGTGCTAACCACTGCGCCACTGATTTTGCAGATTTCAATCTAGCATGGTTCGATATATCCTTCCCTCACCTATATCATCTGTCTTGAATGTTCTCCTAACCATGATAACTTTATAGATGTTGGCCAGCTTTTTGACAGGCTAATTCACATCTAATAACTCTAATTTCCCCTCTGCTGAAATCACCATGCTTGGTTACTTCAGTATTTACTATTAGTAATGGCTCTGCATCCTCTCTTCTATTGATCAGGTTGGCACTAGTACTGAATTGTTTGGTGTCCTGAAAAACTGCGAACAATCAGACTACCCATAATTCTGATTGGCAGAAACCTTCTGCTGTTTACCACCTATTGCCCACCCTCAGCTAACAAATCAGTACACCTTCATGTTCAACACCACATGAAGGATGCACTGAGGGCAGCAAAGGCACAGAATGTACTCATGAGAGAGATTTAATAGCATCATTAATGACCGAGCATCCTGAGTCCTGAATGACAAAGCAGCCAGACTGGGCTTTCAGCATGTAGTGAGAGAACAAACACGAGGGAATAACCTACTTGGCCTTGTTCTCACCAATATGATGATGATGGTAGATTCTTCGCAGGTGAAAATCATTTCTTGTCTCTGAGGTAGTTGGCATGATTGTGGTAACTGAAGAGGCCAATTCTTGATCTACAGGCTCTTGAGCAGCTGGGGCATATGAACTCCTGGTTTGGAGGGGCTCTGGTATAAGCAGACTCCTTCCGTTGTCTGCGCTTTTCTTCAGCAGCCTCGCCTCTGTTTGTTTCAAAATTGTATGCTACTTTCCTGGTTGTTGTGCGCATGCTGTTTCTGTTGTCAGCCTCCCGCTCCTGCACGCATTGGTCAATGTCAGGAAGGGAGAACTGTCTTTTTACCAATGTACCTGTCACAGATGTATCTGCCATTACAGCATTGGTAAGGGTGACTGCCAGACACTCCTCATGCTAACAAAATCTTGTCTTCACACTGTGGATGGCTTCCTTTGTATCATGTTGCACCACTACTGTGCTAAGTGGGATAGATTAAAACCAGCTCCAGCAGTTCAAAACTGGGCATCTATGAGCAACTGTGGGTCAGCAGCAGCAGCACAATAATGTGTAGTCTGATGGCTCGGCATAACTCTCACTCTTCCATTACCATAAAGCCAACCCTGGTTCAATGAGGAATGAAGAAGAGCATGCCATGAGGAGCACCAGTCATATCTGAAAATGAGTTACCAAGGTGGTGAAGCTACAATACAGGATTTTAAGTTACTACATGCATGCTAAACAATAAATGCAGTATGCAACATACAGAGCTAAGCAATCCCACAATAGATCAGGTCAAAACTTCGCAAAGTTGTCACATCCAGTTGTGAGTGGTGGTGAACAATGAGGTAACTTATGGGAGGAGGTGGTTCCATGAACAACCCCACCTCCAATGATGGCAGGGCCCAACTTACGAGTATTAAAAACAAGTCTAAAGCATTTGGAACCATTTTCAGCTGGAAGTGCTGAGTGGATGGTCCTTCTTGGATTCCTCCTGAGGTCCCTACAATCATGCAGTTTCCAGCCAATTTGATTCATTGCATGTAACATCAAGAAACAGCTGAGAGCACTGAAAAAAGCAAAGGTTAGGGCTCCAACAATATCCTGGTTGCAGTGTTGAAGACCACTGCTCTAAAACTGGCAATTCCTACCTAAGCTACACCAATACAGCTCCAACACTGACATCTACTCATTATGTAGAAAATTGATTGTGTGTGTCTTGTCCACAAAATGCAGGATAAATCCAATCTGACCAATTGGCCTGTTTCCAATCATCAGCAAAATGATAGAAGGAGCATCAACAGTGTTATCAAGTGGCACTGACTCACCAATAACCTGCTCATTGATGCTCTTGTTTTGGTTCTAAGAGGATCACTCAGTGCTACGCTACATTATAACCTTGGTCCAAATATGGATACATGAACTGAATTCCAGATGTGAGGTGAGAGTGCCTGTCCTTGACAGCAATACAGCATTTGACAAAATATGACACCAATAATCCTAGTAAAACTGAACTCAAGGAGGATCAGGAGGAGAGCTCTCCAATGGCTGAAGTCATATCTGGGACAAAGGTAGATGGCTGTGGTTGGTGGAGACCAATCAGGATATCACTGCAGGAGTTCTTCACTCAGGCCAGCATCACTATCTCAGCTGCTTCATTAATGACCTGTCTTCCAACATAAGGTCAGAAGTCGGACTGTTTGCAGATGTTTAGCTTTGTTTGCAATTCTTCAGGTAATGAAGCAGTTGCTAGATTGCATGGATGGGTTACAAGTTGTTTTTTTGAGGAATGGGTGATGATTGTGTTTTTTAGAGCCTGAGTAAGTCAATAACAATGTCAGATAGCATGGGGTCAGGAAGGTAAGTTGAATGATTAGCATTTTAGTGGGGAACAGTTAATGAAGCAGTAGAAGGGTCTCAAGGAGTAGAAGATGAGCATGTTTTGGACAGAAAGCCTGCAGAGTGACATGGGATCAAGAGTGAAGTAAGTGGAGGAATGGGGGAAAAATTTATGGTGAGAGCCAAAACGATGGAGCGTCTTGGGTCATGGTTTGGTTGGTTATTGATTGGGAGATAGGAGATAGAGAGTAGGGATAAAGAGAATGAACTCTGATTGGTGATTTGCATGTTTGAACATCCAAATCCCTTTGCTGCTCCACAGTTTCTAGTCTTTTGCCATTAAAAAATTCTGATTTATCTTTTTAGATCCAAAGTGGATAAACTCACACTTCCCCACATTGAACTCCATTTGTCACAGTTTTGCCTACTCAATTAATCTATGTTCTTTTGTAGCATCCTGTTCCCATCTACACAATCTACTGTGCCTTCCAATTCAATGTCATCCTTCATCCAATTCATTGATATATATGGTCAAAAGCTGAGTCCTATGACAGATTCCTGCTGATTGTTGATCTTTGCTAACTTTTCTGCCCTGTTAAGTTGGATCAGATCCCCTCTCACTGAAGTTTGCCTTTTTCAGTCCAGAACATTTATCTCTGATCTTTATATTCTTTTTTGTACTCCTACATTGAAACTAGCCATACTGGGTGCCATTTCCCAATTATTTTCTTACTCTTACATCAGTTATTTGCCCGACTTCATTTCCCAGGCTATATCAAGTAATACTTTTTTATTCTGTTTTAACACAACCCCAGGACATCTTTACATACTAATGTTGTGATAGAATACTTTTATCAGCATTGACATCCACCCCCTTTTTTCCATCCTGATTTCTCCTAAAAATCTTACAACCAGGAATATCAAGTTTCCAGTCCTGTCCATGCTTGAGCCATGTCTATGGTATAGCAGCATTATCATATCCCTGAAGAGTTATGAACGCATCCAATTCGCCACTTCTGTTTATGTTTGAATGATTTATACATACATATCATTCAATCCTGACTTCGATTTTTTGGAACATTGACCTTTTTCTTGGTTTTCTTACTTAATTTTTCGATAACCTTTGCCCCTTCTCTTGTTACCTCAGAATGCCTTTCTTTCCCTTTTTCCTCTGTATTTCGCTGACTTCTGCATATATTTCAATAGTTTCAGTAAACCAGCTCTCCTTTTCCTGTCTCAAACCTAGACTTGCCTCCTCCTCTTATCATTTAGTTTAAATCCTCCCTCCTAGTTTTGTTCAGCCTCTCTGCAAAGACACTGGAGCTGCTTTAGTCAAGTGAAGGCCATCCCTTTGGTGGAGTTTACCCTGTTCCACAACTTACTCAATGCTCCAAGAATGTGAATCGTTCCCTCCTGCACGAGCCCAGTGGCCACATGTTGAAGTATTTTTTATCTTTTGTTTGATGTTAACCTACCTTTTCCTCTTGTGCTACTACAGAATACATTCATATTGTATGAAAATATGCAGCTGATGTATTTTGAAGGATTTCTCCATCATTCCACTCAGACTCCCCTCACAAGTAAAAAATAAACATTTGTAGAACTTACTCAGTTTTTTAGCCAATGGAAATGTCAGTTTTTTCTAGCCAAGAGAATTTCACCATTGGGACTGAAGCAAACTTGTCTAATTTGAAAATAGTTCTGGTCCACAGGCCTCTATTTGTGTCATTTTCCTTATGACAACTTTATTTTTATGCTCATCTCTGTTTCTGCTTTCCAATAGCCTATGTTAGCTCATTTCTTTACATTAAAGAAATTTACACTGTTTCAAGCCAACAAGTTGTGAGCCATCTTCACCTTCGCTGGTGGCAGCTTGAATGATACAAATTCCAAAAGTATCATTAATTTTACGCTATGTTCACATAGAAAGAAAAAAAATAACTTGCATTTATGTACCACCTTTCACCTCACCAGGACATCCCAAAGCAGTCCACAGCTAAAGCATTATTTTGAAATGTGGTCACCGATATATAAGAAAACACAATAGCCAATTTGCACACAGTATGGTCCTACAAACAGCAATGAAACAACAAACAAATTAATCTGCTTTTTGTGGTTTTGGTTGAGGGTTTAATATTGGTAAAGACAGTGGGAGGACTCCTATGACTTATTTTGAATGGTGCAATTGAATATTCTACGTCCGCCTGAACAGGCAGATGAAGCTTTGGTTTAACATCTGATGGACTTAAATAAAATAATTCCACAGGATGTAGATGTCCTAAACCTTCTATAAGCGTGCTAGAAATGCCATGGTCCTGAGCTTCTGGAAGAAAAATGCATATTTTTTAAACTTGGGACCCTTATCTTCTACTACACTGTAATAGTACAGAGTGCAAAGTAGCATAGCCTCGAATGGCTCAATCATACCTCCTGCAAAACTCTTACAGAGCTCCGGTTGTAAATTTGTGTCTGAACTCTTATTTGGTGCAAAATTTTAAAACAGGATCAGTTGTAAGCCAGTTTCTAAAACTATTTTCCCCGTGATGTATACAGAATGAAATAATAGATTCCACTCCAAAATAAAGTGAAAGTATAGTAAACAGAGCTTTATGGAATGTAAGAGTTAATCTACTTACAATATAATTTAATTGCATTATTTTGTAGTAGGGAGGGTAGGAAGGTAGCATTCTTTTGATAATTACTTTGAACTGCCTAAATTGTTATGGAACAGCGACAGCAGAGAGGTGACTTCACAGTAATTTTCTAGCTCTTTATTGAAGCCCCTGCCTTTGTGTAGGTGTAAGGGAGAGAGGTGTTTTTAAATGATTGCCTATTTTGAACTGCATCTCATTTAACTGATGTCATGATAATGTTGCAATTTCCACTAGAGAATGAAGGCAGCATTTAAAACACTCACATTAAAATTCTCATTAATTTAGATCCTAGATTTTTTATAGTAGATTTATGTTCTCTGATTAAAAAACATTATGTTGATGAATTTCCATGGGCTTCTCCTCTAGAAATTCACTCCAGACTGGAACAATACAAAGTAGGCTCCTAAGTATTCATTATTTATAAAAGTGTTAACATCTACAAGATAGTGAATGTTCCTATAGGTCCTGTCATGTGATCCAGTTTAACTTCAAGTCCGACACCATAAAGCCAGTTCATCCTTGCTAGATTTTTGATTTTTACCCTATACATTTTCTTTGTAGCATGACCAAAGGGAAAAGTTGAGAATCCTTGACACTGTTTTCTGGCTTACCAGAATGTATTACATGTTGCCACATGTTTTCCGTAGGTGGAACAATATACATTCTTTCAGACTATCCCTCAGGCTGTCTGCCCTATCCACAAGCAAATTTATTCCCTCTTAGTCCACACCTCTACCTGCATTAGCCTCATACAGTTCTTTTCCCTCATATCCTACAGTCCTATTGCCTCTATAATACCCACCCACTGAGCAAGGCCAGATGACAGAAGCCCAAGGAGGAGCTTGAATGGGACTGGGCAGAATAGAGCACAAGGGGTTGCCTGGGTGAGAGTGTAACCAGAAAGCAATCACCCAAAGGCATGAGGGAAATCAGAAGAGGGGCACTGAACCAGCATTAACTAGTCTCTCACCTGCTGAGTGACTTCTCATCCTCATGATTTCAAACTCCAGTTAAACTCATCATGCTCTCTCTCTTCTGAGGGCAGTGTCCTCATCCTCCCTTCATCTCTCCCTTCATGTAAACTCCCCAACCCATATTCACAGGCACCCCTTAACCTTGCCATCTCACATGGCCTTGCTACTCCCATCGTGACAATCACCGATAAGGCCATTTCTGATCACTTCTTTGTATCACTCTCCACCCACATCCCCTTACCCATCCCAACACTAATTCCTATCTGTTCACCGCAAGTAAAAACTCTCCCTCAATTTAATTACTACTGCACTTTCAAAATCCCAATTGTCTAGCCTTTGGCCATCTGTTCACCACAACATTTCTGCAGCTAATGATTTGTTCATCCACACACTCAGCTCCACCTTTGATGCCACAGTCCCCACTAAAACCATTACTGTCTCTCACCCACGTCATTCCCCCGGTATAGCCCTCATCTCCGCTTCTTTAAGAAGAAGGGACACAGACTTGAACGGATATGGTGGACAACTGTCATTCACCGCCAGATCTGGTTGGACCACATAAACCACTATCAGTTCCTGCTCTCACCTGCCAGAACTGCTTACTATTCCAGGATCATACTGGAATGCAAAGATAACCACCAGATTTTTTACTTCTTTCTCTACTGCAAACTATGTGCTAGAAACCCTTCTCACATGTTTCCCATAGCCTCACCTCCAACTAGTGTGAGGATCTCATGGACTTCTTTGTCACTAAGATTGAGATTGTCCGATTACCTGTCTCTGCCACTTTCCAGCTTTCCGTAGCCCACTGGGCCAAACTTCCTTTAAAGATTCCCCTTCCCAATCCCTAAACTTGTGTTGTTCTCTGGTTTCTCTTCTATCTCCTGTCATTCCCAGTGCAGGCATGTCCTATTCAAAACTTTACACATGCACTATATTCAGCATAGCAGCTTCTGGAACTATATTTTCCTTTTGTTTTAAATGAACCACAATGGACATTAAAAGTGGACATGGGGTTCAAAGATAGTGGCCGAAGGTCAGCTAACTTTCAGCTTGTATGTTCAAGAACTGACTCACTGTCTGAAAGGACAAAAGAATACCTTCCAGACTAAGAGGTGTCATCCTGAATCCATCCTGAAACGATAGAGAAACATTCCTGAATTGAACGAAAGCAAAATACTGCAGATGCTGAAAATCTGAAATAAAAACAAGAATTACTAGAAATACTCAGCAGATCTGGCAGCATCTGTGGAGAGAGAAGCAGAGTTAACATTTCAGGTCAGTGACCCTTCATCAGAACTGGCAAATACTAGAAATGTAATAGGTTTTAAGCAAGTAAAGCAGGGGTGGGGCAAGAGATAACCAAAGAGGTGTTGATAGGACAAGGTCACAGAGAATAACTGACCAGAAGGCCACGAAGCAAAGGCATACGGTATATTAATTGTGTGGTGAAAGACAAAGTGTTAGTGCAGAGAGGGTGTTAATTGACAGAAAAATGAACAGCCTGGCCCCATGCACAAACATGAAAAAAACTGTGGGTAGGCACAGTAGAATGACTTGGATGAGGAAGTGGAAGGCTGGGTTAGCAAGTTTGCCGATGACACGAAGGTTGCTGGAGTTGTGGATAGTGTGGAAGGCTGTTGTAGGTTGCAACGGGATATTGACAGGATTCAGAGCTGGGCTGAGAAGTGGCAGATGGAGTTCAACCTGGAAAAGTGTGAAGTGATTCATTTTGGAAGGTCGAATTTGAATGCAGAATACAGGCTTAAAGACAGGATTCTTGGTAGTGTGGAGGAACAGAGGGATCTTGGGGTCCATGTCCATAGATCCCTCAAAGTTGCCACCCAAGTTGATAGGGTTGTTAAGAAGGCGTATGGTGTGTTGGCTCTCATTAACAGGGGGATTGAGTTTAAGAGCCGTGAGGTTATGCTGCTGCTCTATAAGGCCCTGGTTCGACCACACTTGGAATATTGTGTTCAGTTCTGGTCGCCTCATTATAGGAAGGATGTGGAAGCTTTAGAGAGGGTGCAGAGGAGATTTACCAGGATGCTGCCTGGACTGGAGGGCATGTCCTACGAAGAAAGATTGAGGGAGCTAGGGCTTTTCTCATTGGAGCGAAGAGGATGAGAGGTGACTTGATAGAGGGGTACAAGATGATGAGAGGCATAGATAAAGTGGATAGCCAGAGACTTTTTCCCAGGGTGGAAAGGGCTATCACCAGAGGGCATAATGTTAAGGTGATTTGAGGAAGGTTTCGGGGAGATGTCAGAGGTAGGTTCTTTACACAGAGAGTGGTGGGTGCGTGGAATGCGCTGCCAGCGGTGGTAGTAGAAGCAGATACATTAGGGGCATTTAAGCGACTCTTGGATAGGTACATGGATGATAGTAGAATGAAAGGTAGGTAGTTAGTTTTATCTTAGAGTAGGTTAAAGGTTCGGCACAACATCGTGGGCCGAAGGGCCTGTACTGTGCTGTACTGTTCTATGTTCTATGTTCTATATGTTCTAAACAAACTAAAATAAAATAAACAAATAAAAAAGAAAAAAGGAAAATGAAAAATAATTAAAAATAAAAAAGGGGGGCCCCGTCATGCTCTGAAATGATTGAACTCAATGTTCAGTCCGGCAGGCTGTAGTGTGCCTAATCGGTAGATGAGATGCTGTTCCTCGAGCTTGCGTTGATGGTCACTGGAACACTGCAGCAATCCCAGGACAGAGATGTGAGCATGAGAGCAGGGGGGAGTGTTGAAATGGCCCGCAACCAGAAGCTCGGGGTCATGCTTTCAGACTGAGCGGAGGTGTTCCGCAAAGCGGCCACTCAATCTGCGTTTGGTCTCCCCAATATAGAGGAGACCACATTGTGAGCAGCGAATACAGTATACTAAATTGAAAGAAGTAAAGTAAATCGCTGCTTCACCTGAAAGGAGTGTTTGGGGCCTGGGATAGTGAGGAGAGAGGAGGTAAATGGGCAGGTATTACACCTCCTGCGATTGCAGGGGAAGGTCCCATGGGAAGGGGACGAGGTGGTGGGGATAATGGAGGAGTGGACCAGGGTGTTGCGGAGGGAGCGATCCCTTCGGAATGCTGACCGGGGAAGGGAGGGGAAGATGTGTTTGGTAGTGGCAGCAAGCTGGAGGTGGTGGAAATGGCAGAGGATGATCCTTTGGATGTGGAGGCTGGTGGGGTGGAAAGTGAGGACAAGGGGAACCCTGTTGTGGTTCTGGGTAGGAGGGGAAGGGTTGAGGGTAGAGGTGTGGGAAATGGGGCGAACATGGTTGAGGGCCCTGTCAACCACACTGGAGGGGGGGGGGAATCTTCGGTTGAGGAAAAGGGAAGACATATCAGAAGCACTATCGTGGAAGGTAGCATCATCAGAGCAGATGCATCGGAAACGGAGAAAATGGGAGAATGGAATTGAGTCCTTACAGGAGGCAGGGTGTGAAGAAGTGTAGTTGAGGTAGCTGTGGGAGTCGGTGGGCTTATATTGAATATTAGTAGACAGCCTATCCCCAGAGATGGAGACAGAACAGTCGAGGAAGGGAAGAGAAGTGTCAGAGGTGGATCATGTAAAGGTGAGAGAAGGATGGAAATTAGAAGCAAACTTGATAAAGTTTTCCAGTTCAGGGCGGGAGCAGGAAACGGCACCAATACAGTCATTAATGTACTGGAAAAAGAGTTGGGGGAGGGGCCTGAGTAGGACTGGAACAAGGAATGTTTGACATATCCCACTAAAGACAGGCATAACTAGGACCCATGCAGCTATCAATAGCAACACCTTTTACTTGAAAGAAGTGAGTGGAGTCGAAGGAGAAGTTGTTCAATGTGAGAACAAGTTCAGCCAGGCGGAGGAGGGTGGAACCGCCCAGAACTGTGTGTGTGTGTGCATGCGTGTGGTGAGTGATGTAGTGTTAGATTTTTGGGGTGAACGTATGAATAAAAATAATCCTCTTTATTTAAACCCACAAAAAGCATGTTGCTGGTTATTCAAATTGACCATATACTCAGGGATTAAGAAATACACATCTTCCTTTTCAAAAACACCCTGATTATGGACAGAAAAGGAAAAAAGAACTGGGGTTTCAGTTCTCTCTCAATTCTATCCATAATACTCCCCTCATGCCCTCTCCAAGCTCATCTTTGTAGTGATTTTAATCTTTCAATCAGGATCGACTACAACCAATATGGTGGGTACGTTGAGTTGAATCAGCAGTTTAAGACTGGATATAACGCATTAGTTATATAGCAAAAACATACGACTGTGCCAAGTAGCGAATATCGGTGCAGCTCGGACAGAACGACTGGCATGCATGAACAGCTCTTTCTTTCTTCTTCCTCCACTTCTCTTCTTGCTGCTCCAAGTCTTCTTAACTTCTCGAACCACTCAGGAGTGTTGGGCTGGAAGTCTTCCTTGTGAGTTCTACTCCACCACCTAACTGCTCTGAGGTCTCCCAAAGTCTCTTATTTTATACCCTTTTTTAGAGGTGGACACCTCGATGGATTACTGACAAAGTCTTTTCACCTTATGAAGATTAATCTTATTTTGAAATATCCTATAAAATGCCAGGTTCTTTGTCTAAACTGTGGGTTAAAAACCCCATATTTAATATAATTCACCTGCTATTAGCTTCTTGAGCCTTTGCACATGCCTTCAGTCCTTGATCAATCTCTCTTACCTTAACCCATCCTTATCACATCTCAAGCTGTTCTCCCTTGGTCGTTCCATCCTCCCCAGAAACATTCAGTCTCTGGTGTCAAAGTAACTCCCAAAGGTTTTATTATCCATATTTGTCTTATCACCATTTATTTATGTCTAAGGCTATTCATAAAGTCTGTCAACAAACTGTTCATAACAGCCATTCAGTTTAGCTGTTCTTATTTCTTATCAAATTGTTGAACCATGGAGTGATTCACTAAAATAAGTTCTGTTCTACTTCCACACACTAATTAACCTACATTCCAGCAGAGTCCTAATTAAGCAATTTTGAATAAAAAGCCCAAAGCAGTTTTGTAGTATATTTGTTTGTTTGAAGTATCTACCAGTTGCGCCCTCACAAGACCTTGTCCGATCATGGTCACTTTCCGGGCTAGGTCCAGCTGTCAAAATCTAAGAATAATAATTTTAGTAATTTACTTCTAGGGAAATGAAACCTTGAGTGGTTTGCAGTAAAACAAAACTTACAGCACTAACTTATTCCTTTACCTATTCCAGGCAGAATACACTAGGCATATTACTAATTTCTAACATCCTGTCCATGAGATCCACCTCCTGCTCCCTCCATCCTATTCCCATTAAACTGCTGACCATTCATTTCTCTTCCTGGTTCCCCTGTTAGCTGATATTGTTAATGATTGCCTCCCTTCATGTACTTTCCCTTTCTTCCTTAAATCTTCCCTATCAACCTTCTCAATAAACGAACCCTTGACTTCACAGTCCTTGCTAACTACTGCCCCATCTCTGATCTCCCTTTCCATTCCAAAGTCCTTGAATATGCTGTTGCCTTTCAAATCCATGCCCATCTTTCCTGGAACTCCGTTTTTGAATCCCTCCAATCAGGTTTACGCCCATGCCACAATACCAAAACAGTCCTTATCAAAAGACATCCTGTATGTCTGTGACAAAGGTAAACCATCTGTCCTCATCTTTCTCAATCTGGCTGCAGCTTTTGACATGGTGACCACACCCTCCTCCTGCAATGCCTCTCTGCCATCGTCCAACAGGGTGGGACTGTACTCACCTGGTTCCATTCTTATCTATCTAATTGTAGTCAGAGAATAACTTGCAATGTATTCTCTTCCCACTCCTGCACTGTTACCTCTGGTGTCTCCTAAGGATCTTTGCCCCCTCTTAGTTCTCATCCTCATGTTGCTCCTTGGCCACATCATCCAAAAACACGAGGCAGGATTTTCCCTGCAGGCTTCAGAACTGCACCATCAGGCTGAAATATGGACCAGAAGCTCGCACTGTGTGGAAAACAGTGACTCAATTAATGGCCAGAGAGCAGTCTCGTTGTCCAATTAAAGATGATGGGTGGGTTCTCGATGCTGGAGGTCCAATCAGAGGCCTTCCAGCTTGAAAAGAGCAACAGGATGTGATGGCAGGTAAGTAAGGGAGAGGGTGCTTCAAAATGGAGGGAGCCTCTCTTCAGCTCTTTTTTGAATTTAATATAAAAATGGCTTTTGCAGCCAGCCACCACTGTTGTGTGGGCTGGGGGGCTGGGAGAGCACTCCACAGGTTGGTCTGCAGTTGCTCCTGCACCCAGGCAGGCAGGGAGGCATCTAAACCTGTCTGGAGTGCTAGCTCCCTGGCTTGTTATCCTGCTGTGCCCCCACCCATCCCACCTGCTTGAAAATGGCTCGGGGGCAGAATGGAGTCAGGGAACTGGCATGTTGGCTGGCAGTGCTATTTTTAGCGCCTGTCTGCCTCCGCATCCAGCCTGGCGGGGGCTAATTATCAAACCCAAAGTGTCAATTATCACATGTAACTAGATGGGTCCCAGCTCTACATCATCACCACATCTCTCAACTTCACTGCCTCTAAAGTATCAGACTGCTTGTCTGACATCCAGTACTGGATGAGCAGAAATTTCCTCCAGTTGAATAAGGAAACTTAAGATACTGAGATTATTTCCACTGGAGCAAATAATGCCAAGAGGAGATTTAATGGAGGTTTTTTAAAAATATGAAGGGTTTTGAGAGAGCAAACTCAGAAAGATTACTTCTTCTGATTGGATAGTCAGTGACAAAGGGCCATCAATTTAAATGTCTCTCAGAGAAAGTGAGGAGAGAGAGACAAGGATAAACTTCTTTATGCAGCAGGTTATTGTGCATTGTTCCAGGGAATGGTTGAAGCAAAGACCATTGCATCTTTTTGAGGGAAAACTTGGATAAGTATTTAAAGCAGAGGAGGATACAGGGGTTTTAGAAAGAGCAGGGTGGTGGGATTAGTTTTGGATTGCCCTAGCAAGGAGCAAGCGCAGAAACATTGGCTAAATGAGCTATTTCTGTGCTGTAAACATAGAATCATAGAATGGGTACAACACAGAAGGAGGCCATTCAGCCCATGATGTCTGTGCCGGCTATCTACAAGAGTAACTCATCTAGTTTCACTCCCCTGCCTTTCCTCATAGCACTGCAAATCTTTTCTCTTCAGTAATTATCCAGTTCTCATTTGAAGGCCTTGATTGAATCGGCCTCCACCACAGTCTCAGGCAACGCATTCCAGATCCTAACTACTCGCTGCATGAAAAAGCTTTTCCTAATGTTGCATTGCTTCTTTTACCAATCATTTTAAATCTGGTTCTGGATCCCACTGCCAATTGGAGCAGTTTCTCCTGAGCTACTCTGTCCAGACCTCTCATGACTTTGAACACCTCTAATAAGTCTTCTCTTAATCTTCTCTTCTCCAAGGAGAACAGCCACAACTTCTCCAACCTATCCATGTAACTGAAGTTCCTCATCCCTAGAATCATTCTTGTGAATCTTTTCTGCACCCTCTCTAATGCCTTAACATCCTTCCTAAAGTGTGGTGCCCAAATTGGACACAATACTCCACTTGAAGCTGAACCAGGGATTTAATACAGGTTTTACATAACTTACTTGTTCATATCTCAATGCCCTTACTTATAAATTCCAGGGTCCCAAATGCTTGATTAACCACAAACTGCTCTGCAACTTTAAATGATGTGTGCACAAATACCCCCAGGTCCCTCTGCTGCTGCACCAGCTTTAGAATTATACCCTTTAACTTATATTGCCCCTCCTCATTCTTTCTGCTAAAATTAATCACTTCACACTTTTCTGCTTTAAATTTCATCTGCCACTTGTCCGCCTATTCCACCGGCTGTCTAAATCCTCTTGAAGTGTATCACTATCCTCCTCACAGTTCACAATACTTCCAAGTTTTGTGTCATCCACAAATTTTAAAATTGTGCCCTGTACACCAAGTCTAGGCCATTGATATTAATCAAGAAAGGCAGGGGTCCCAGCACCGACCCCTGGGGAACCCACTATATACTTCCTCCAGTCCAAAAAACTACCATTCACAGCTACTCTCTGTTTCTTGTCACTCAGCTAATTTCATATCCATGCTGCTACAGTTTCTTTTATTCCATGGGCTCTAACTTTGCTGATAAGCCTGTTATGTGGCACTTTATCCAGTGCCTTTTGGAAGTCCAAGTACACCACATCAACCCTCTCTGTTACCTTTAGTTTAGTTTAGATACAGCACTGGAACAGGCCCTTCGGCCCACCAAGTCTGTTTCGACCATCAACCACCCATATATACTAATCCTACACTAATCCCATATTCCTACCACATCCCAACCTGTCTCTATATTTCCCTACCACCTACCTATACTAGGGGCAATTTATAATGGCCAATTTACCTACCAACCTGCAAGTCTTTTGGCTTGTGGGAGGAAACTGGAGCACCCGGAGGAAACCCACGCAGACACAGGGAGAACTTGCAAACTCCAGACAGGCAGTACCCAGAACTGAACCCGGGTCGCTGGAGCTGTGAGGCTGCGGTGCTAACCATTGAGCCACTGTGCCGCCCATCAAAAAACTCAAGCAGATTAGTTAAATATAATTTGCCCTTAAAAAATCTGCGCTGGTGTTCCTTAACTAATCCACATTTGTCCAAATGACTATTAATTTTGTCCCCATTATCATTTCTAAAACTTTCTCACCACCGAGGTTAAACTGACTGGCCTGTAGTTGCTGGGCTTGTCCTTACACCCTTTTTTGAACAAGGGTGTAACATTTATAATTCTCCAGTCATTTGGCACCACCTCTGTATCTAAGGCGGATTGGAAGATTATCACCAGTGCATCCGCAATTTCCACCTTTACTTCCCTAAGTATCCTTGGATGCATCTCATCCGGTCCTGGTGACTTATCCACTTTAAGTGCAGCCAGCCTATCTAATCCCTCCTCTTTAGCCCATCCAGTGTCTCAACTACCTCCTCCTTCACCATGACTTGGGCAGCATCTTCTTCCTTGGTAAAGACAGATGCAAAGAACTCATTTAGTACCTCAGCCATGCCCTCTGCCTCCATGCGTAAATCCCCTTTTCGGCCCCTAATTGGCCCCACTCCTCCTTTTCCTATTTATCTGCTGATAGAAGACTTTTAAATTCCTCTTTATGTTAACTGTGAGTCTCTTCTCATACTCTCTCTTTGTTTCTCTTAATTGCTTTTACAATTCTCCTCTGAACCTTTTATATTCAGCCTGGTGCTCAATTGACTTGATCCACTTGACATCTGTCATATGCACCCTTTTTCTGCTTCATCTTACTCTCTATCTCTTTCATCATCCAGGGAGCTCTGGATCTGTTTGCCCTACCTTTTTCCGTTGTGTGTATGTATCTTGACTGTACCTAAAAAAAATTTTTTATTCATTCATGGGATGTGGGAGACGCTGGCCAGGCCAGCATTTATTGCCCATCCCTAATTGCCCTTGAGAAGGTGGTGGTGAGCTGTCTTCTTGAACCGCCGCAGTCCATTTGGGGTAGGTATACCCACAGTGCTGTTAGGAAGGGAGTTCCAGGATTTTGACCCAGCGACAGTGAAGGAACGACGATATAGTTCCAAGTCAGGATGGTGTGTGACTTGGAGGGGAACTTGCAGGTGGTGGTGTTCCCATGTATTTGCTGCCCTTGTCCTTCTAGTTGGTAGAGGTCGCGGGTTTGGAAGGTGCTGTCTAAGGAGCCCTGGTGCATTGCTGCAGTGCATCTTGTAGATGGTACACACTGCTGCCACTGTGCGTCGGTGGTGGAGGGAGTGAATGTTTGTAGATGGGGTGCCAATCAAGCGGGCTGCTTTGTCCTGGATGGTGTCGAGCTTCTTGATTGTTGTTGGAACTGCACCCATCCAGGCAAGTGGAGAGTATTCCATCACACTCCTGACTTGTGCCTTGTAGATGGTGGACAGGCTTTGGGGAGTCAGGAGGTGAGTTACTCGCCTCAGGATTCCTAGCCTCTGACCTGCTCTTGTAGCCATGGTATTTATCTGGCTACTCCAGTTCAGTTTCTGGTCAATGGTAACCCCTAGGATGTTGATAGTGGGGGATTCAGTGATGGTAATGCTGTTGAATGTCAAGGGGAGATGGTTAGATTCTCTCTTGTTGGAGATGGTCATTGCCTGGCACTTGTGTGGCGCGAATGTTACTTGCCACATATCAGCCCAAGCCTGGATATTATCCAGGTCTTGCTGCATTTCTACACGGACTGCTTCAGTATCTGAGGAGTCACGAATGGTGCTGAACATTGTGCAATCATCCGCGAACATCCCCACTTCTGACCTTATGTTTGAAGGAAGGTCATTGATGAAGCAGCTGAAGATGGTTGGGCCTGGGACACTACCCTGAGGAACTCCTGCAGTGATGTCCTGGAGCTCAGATGATTGACCTCCAACAACCACAACCATCTTCCTTTGCGCTAGGTATGACTCCAGCCAGTGGAGGGTTTTCCCCCTGATTCCCATTGACTCCAGTTTTGCTAGGGCTCCTTGATGCCATATTCGGTCAAATGCTGCCTTGATGTCTCCTCTTTATAGGCAGTCCATTGTTCAGTTACAGTTTTGCCTGCCGATCTTTGATTCTAATTTATTTGAGCCGGATCCATTCTCACCCCATTGAAGTTGGCCCTCCCCCAATTAATTATCTTTTCTCTGGATTGCTCCTTGTCCTTTTCCATAGCTAACTATTATGGCAGGTGGTAAGGGTTATTGGTGGTTCCCACTGTTCACTTCCCAACTAACAACAATTGTGTTTTGTTTAAAATGATGAGTTAATCCTGTTTTACTTCCAAACAAACAGACAGTGACAGGTTTTCTTGCAGGTTTAAAACAGAAGATTAACAATTTATTAGGCAATATTCATTCCCCAAAATGTTTGCAACACCATTCATGCATGCATTCACTCTCAGGTGCAATCTCAAAGAAGACAGAAGGTAAAGGGTAAGAGTTCAAGCTGTCAAAGTCTGTTGTTTCAGGGAAAACCTGTGGGATACTGTCGGAAGATGAATTTTACAATTGCTGGCCGGGTTACTTGTTGTCTGGTAATTGTTGGGTGGTTGCTGACTTCTGGCATTCTGGCAGTCCTCTTCGGGTTGAAGATGTTGCTCATGGCTTAGTTCAATTCTCACAGGTAGAAGAGTAGTTTTTACTTGTCTCTGCTGTAGCTGGCTTCCAACTTGTCTCATCAGGGTTCAACTATGTTGGCTGGAACTGATCTCTCTCTCTCTCTCTCTCAGCCATGCTGGAACTCAAGATGGCTTTTTTGTTTTACTGTGTGGCTGAGCAGAGACCACCCTGATCTTGATGTCTAAAGTCCTGTATGTGCAAGACCCCTTTTTGTTAATCAAAACTATTACTTTTTAAGGTGGATCGTGGCGCGGGGGCTGGTAAAAATCTGCGGGGAGAGGCCCGCTTCGACTCATGATGTCGAGAAGGGCCCGCTGCAAATTACTGGCGGCGGGGGACCTTAGTGCGGTCCCCCCTGCCGCACACAGTGGGGGCGCCCCAATTACAATATGTTAAACGATACTTACCTCTGCAGATTATGCAGCCTGCCCCCTTTCCATGGACACCTCCGGATTTTTCGCTGAATGGGCGGCTGCATGTGCCATCCCGTTCATGATTGGAAAAGCCAACGGGTCCTCAGAGGGAGAAGTTGTCGCCAACGAAGGTAAGTTCTGTTATTCAGGGGTCTCACTCTGTGTGCTGGAAGGGAGGAGGGAGGGGGGATATTCAGGGGTCTCACTCTGCATACTAGAAGGGAAGAGGGAGGGGATCTGGGATTACTGGAGGGAAAGCTCTGCAGGCATGAAGGGAGGTACTGTGTACCTTTTCTTCGTAAACTGTGTATGCTCTGCGTTTATTTGTGTTTGGGAAGGAGCAATGGCACTCTTGTCACTCTGTGTGTGGGGAGGGTGCAAAAAAGGGGAGGAACACTAAAGTTGTATTGATGGTGGGGGTAATCGATTCAGTTGGTAGGATCTTGATGTGGACATGCTGTGCCACTCAAGATGGGCAATGCCATGGCACGCCACATGGTTGATCCATGAAAGCAGCTGGTGTACCCATCAACACCAATCCATGCCTGTTAGGAACCTTCAAATACATGAAGGGTTCAATTTTATTTATCACATGGAAATAGGTATGGCTCGTCCTACATTGTGTGCTCCTCTGCTCCTGTTGATCCGTATGCGCCAGAGGCAAAATCAACAGGCAGGTGTGATCCACGTAGAGGCCCCTGGTCGTGAGCAACAGCCCCGAAGGGAAGCTCACCATTACAATTGTCGTGCATCTACAGCCCCATATGACACACCATCGGATGTCAGAGACCCGTGTCAGAGGCGATTGCGCATGTAGAGAGGGTGGTGACATGTCTCTGTGTCCTGCTCAAAGATGACCTGCAGCCCATAGGCTTGGGTGAACATCCAATGCCTTTGGTCCTCATAGTGGCAGCGCTTCCCAAGCTTGACGCTTATGCAGCTTTTCAGGGGCCCACCAGAGACCTTTGTGGGGTCATACAGTCACCGATGCCCTGCACCGGAGGACCAATGAGTATGTGTGCTTCAGGACAGACTCTCACAGCCAGGCTCAGAGGGCCATGGGTTTCGATAGCATTGCTGGAAAAACATAGGTTGTAATGTTCATAGACTGCACTCATGTGCCCATCAGGCCTCGTGCCAGGCTACCACCACAGACGTCACCATTAAAGGAATCCTCTCAATTTAGGTGAAGCTGGTATGTGATCACCGCAGATGCTTCATGCAAATCTATGCCGCCTTCTCAGGCAGCTGTCGTGACACCTGGGGCCTGCGCCAGTCCCCTTCTCAGGCAGCTGTCGTGACACCTGGGGCCTGCGCCAGTCCCAGCTGCCACCGCTGCTCACTGAACTGGCTCAGATGGAGGGGTGGCTTCTTGGAGATAAGGGCTATCCATTGCAGACATGGCTCCCGACACCAGTGAGAGACTCCACCACTGCTGAAGAGGAGAGATACAATGCCAGTCACTGAGCTACATGAGCCACCATTGAGCAGGAGATTGGCATGCTGAAAGAGCACCTCCAATGCCTGTATGGATAGGGTAATGCCCTGTACTAGGGGCTGAAAAGGCCAGCTCCTTTCTTTGCTGCTCTGCACAACTACACACCCAATAGGGGCCAGGCCTGGCATGATGAGGAGAGACGACAACAGGATTCCTCCTCGGACTATGAGGACCTACAACATGAAAGATGCATGGGAGGGTAGATGGCACCCAGGCGCTGCATGCAGGGCTAGGGATGTACGGCAATGGCTTATCAGACAAAGGCTGTCTGCTTCGTAGGAACCGACATGAGCTCTGCAAGCCACACATCACCCTCACTCACCTGCTGTGCACCAGTCCACATCTGCAGCATCCCTGTGTAAATTATTAGAGCCAGCACTGACTGAGTCAATGTCCATGTCACTGCATCCATGGAGACGCTCATGAGTAATGGAGGCATGGCAATGATGTTATTGCATACGTTGGCTCTTCTGAAGGGCCAACGGTGCAAAGGGATGTGACATTGGCGCTATATGCTGGCACACATCATTCACACAGACAAAAGGACACACATGTTTGTGCAGAGCATTTAGTGAAAGACGTATTTACATTGTGCATTCCCATTTGAGTCAGTGAGTTCTCTGTAAAACTCTGTAATACCTTTTATGGTATATTTAAGTCTCACGCCCTGGAATATGCAAAATTAAGATTATTCACCAAGGTGCGGCACGCCTACAAGAAGGAATGTTACACTTGAGTGGAGGAAGAGGATCGTAACTTCAGAGGACACTGGGACCCAGTTGGGTAAGTATGTGGCAGCAAAGCGGAAAGTGCTGGGATAACGTAACAGGTCAGGCAGCATCTGTGGAGAGAGAAGCAGGGTTAACTTTCAGGTCTGTGAATTTGGACAAGTTAACTCTGCTTCTCTCTCCACAGATGCTGCCTGACCCGCTGGATTTCTGCAGCACTTTCTGCTTTGCTGCAAGATTGACAGCAGCCCACACTTCAGCAGTCAGGTAAGTATTCTTTGACAGCTGTCAGGAAGCAGGTGTTGGGACGCTTAAAATAGGCCCTAGCACCTGCTGCACAGCTGTCTATAGGTCTCTCACTTGCTAAATAATCCACAGTGAGAAGTTGAGAAAGTCTTCTCTTTGTTGCTGTTGTTGACGTTTCCTTCCTCTTTCCTCCCAATACAGGGAGTCAGCAGCAAAGCAAACTGAAATGAACTCTCCTTCTGGGCTCCTTCACTTCCTCTATCTTCCAGGCTCTTCCAAGCTCCAGACTGCAGCAACAGGATCAGCAGCATACCTCTCCTCTCTCTTCTCCAGGCTCCAGGCCACAGTTAGTGCAGGATAGAACTGGAGCCAATCCTTACACACTTTTATATTTATTTATAGAATTGCACATTACAAGCATGCACCTTATAAGCCAGCAACCACAGTTTTAGTCTGTGTCCATTTATAGGGGCTCAATTAAATACCCAGTTAATGGCCACTCTCTGCATACAATTAAATACAATTAATATACAATTAACAAAGTGATCAACTCTCCAGCCAGGGAAGTATTATGTAGGAACACAGAAGCAAATTATGTCATAAGAAGCCTCACTACAAAATTTGTCAGTCCTGAATTGTTGTCTTTTGCAATGAGACTCCCATTTAGGAGAGGATAAGGAACATCTTAAAGTGGATTACAAAGCTTAAATACAATCCGTGAATACAAATGATACAATAAACTTGTCAAAGAAGCTTACTGACTTAGGAATGTCATCTGAGCTGCATAATTGGATTAGTGCTTTACTTGCAGTCAGATAGCTGCTATGATTCATAATAAATACACAAGAGTTAAGTTTTGTTTTTAATTATTTTTCTGGCAGTACATGGCTGTGTAGTGCAGTATAATGCATTAAGCGCCAAAGCAAAATACTGTAGATGCTGAAAATCTGAAATAAATACAGAAAATGTTGGAAATACTCGGTAGGTCAGGCAGCATCTGTAGAGAGAGAAACAGTGTTAACATTTCAGGAAGATGTCCTTTCATCAGAACTCCAATTCAGTACAGTTGGTCAGTACAGTTGAGTCCAGTCCAGTCAGTACAGCCATTGATCAATGTGTTTGATACTGAGGATTTCCAATGTTATTATAAACAGAAAATGGAAATGCACTAAATGGAATTGTAAAACAAAATAAGCATTTTCATCCATGAGTGCTTACTTACATTGATATTTTTAAATTAGTCACAATGTCAACAGGGTTAAAACTAAGTACAGATAGTTTGTATATCAAACTGCAGAAAGTACACATTTTAGTCTGATATTCCAATGGCACTAATATGTAGCAAGCGATTGTTCCTGTGGAACAAAAGGCAGTTTTATACACCAATGCCTATTGAGTGCAGAGCCATTAGTTTTATCCTGACCAGAACATCCACGCAGTTTTCTGGCTAAGTATGAAAGTCGCACAATTCCAAGTCTTGACAGAGATGGGCACCCTGTCACAAACTTTGCAGTTTTTGTAAATTTCAAGTTTAAACAGTAAATTTGCAAAAGTGAAATCTAGCAGCTAAAGTGCCAGAATGTGGCGCAGTGGAGCCTCACAGCTCCAGCGACCCGGGTTCAATTCTGGGTACTGCCTGTGTGGAGTTTGCAAGTTCTCCCTGTGTCTGCCTGGGTTTTCTCCGGGTGCTCCGGTTTCCTCCCACAGCCAAAAGGCTTGCAGGTTGGTAGGTAAATTGGCCATTACAAATTGCCCCTAGTATAGGTAGGTGGTAGGGAAATATAGGGACAGGTGGGGATGTGGTAGGAATATGGGAATAGTGTAGGATTAGTGTAAATGGGTGGTTGATGGTCGGCACAGACTCGGTGGGCCGAAGGGCCTGTTTCAGTGCTGTATCTCTAAATAAAATAAAATAAAAAAATAAAATAAACTTGCATTGTGGTTGTTAACCACTGGGAAAAACAATCATGCCACTTGAGTAAGGATCACATTTCCATGTGACTCAGATAGGATATTTTCCTGAAACACACACTTTGCTTTGTGGAGAATTATTCTGTGCATACATGGATTTGGAATTGATTCCTTTCCTTGCCGTTACCATAGTAGTGAGTTTGTGCTCTATCACCTATTCCAGCTCACACGATATTAGTGGCCTATACCAATTCTCTGGCCCAGTTCTCAACAGCTTTTGACTGTTCCCACAATTTCTGGGCTGTCATAAATGGCCATTTACTACCAACCTTACAATCACCCTACACAGTGCTAAACAATAGCAATAAGAAGGTAAAGAAGGAGGGGGTAGAGAGAAGAACAAGAGAAGCAGGGTGAGAGTAAAAGCTGTGCATAAGAGAGAGAGAGGGGAGAAGGAGCAAGGAAAGAGATGAACAGCAGAGACAAAGAGGGACAGGAGCAAGAGGGCAACAGAAGTGTAAACGAGACCAGTGTGGAAGAGAAAGCAAAGCTCCACAGAAGAAAAGAAAATCGGGAGAAAGTGGGGACAGCAAAAGGAGAGAAATAAGGGAATGAGATATTAGAGGATGATGAATTAGAGCATGAGAAGCAAGAAAGATAAACAGGAGACAAAAATGGAACCATCACATACATAGATGTTTATTGATTAAGGAGAACATTACAGCGCTGGAGACACTACAACTGGAACAGAGGACACTCAAATTAGAGGAGAAAGAAAGAGAGAGACAGGAGAAAGAAAGAGAAAGACAAGAGGGAGAGAAAGAAAGAGCCTTCCAGAATGAACATGAAGACAAAGAGAGGGAGGAGAGAGAAAGAGAAAGAACCTTCCAGAAGGAATGTGAAGAGAGAGAGCTGAAGCGGCTTGATTTAACTAGGGGGCAACAGAGTAACCCCAGTGAAAGCATGGCCAATATGGAGGAGTGTAATTCAGGGCTGGGTACAGGATTGTTAGAACTTCCCCAACTGATATCAAAATTCAATGAGGGAGACGTGGAAGCATTTTTTGTGTCTTTTGAAAAACTGGCAAGGCAATTAACGTGACCAGCTGAGGCCTGGACTCTGCTGTTACAAAGTAAATTAACCAGAAAAGCCCATGATGTTTATTCCCTGTTGCCAGATGAGAGTGCATCAAATTATGAACTGACAAAAAATGCTATCCTCGGGGCATATGAGTTAGTACAGGAAGACTATCACCAAAAGTATAGAACCCTCAAGAAGCAAGTTGATCAAACTTACCTGGAGTTTGAGTGAAACTTTTGACCAGTGGCTGAGAGCTCTTAAAGTACAGCTCAACTATGAAAATCTCAGAGAAGTAATTTTGTTAGAGGAATTTAAATACTATCTCCCATTCTCCATAAAGACACATGTAGGGGAACAGAAGGCTCATAGAGCCCGGCAAGCCGCAGTCCGAGCCGATGGGTTTGCTTTCATTTTTAAACTGGTTTCCCAGTGGAAAACTTTTCCTAATCACCCCCACAAATCTGAAGAGGAAAAATGGTGAGAAGGTGATAGACGCCCAAGCAGCCCTGGGAGGGAAAGAAAAGCAGTAGACACAGGGGGCTCTCCTCCAGCCAAAAAGGAAGGTGCTGTAAGTAGGAGTGAGACCTGGAGACCTGTCTGCTTCCATTGTAATCAAGCAGGGCATTTAAGAGCTGACTGCTGGAAACTATGGGGAAAACCCGTTGGGTTAATCAGGGCA
This sequence comes from Heterodontus francisci, assembly GCF_036365525.1. NCBI lineage: Eukaryota > Metazoa > Chordata > Chondrichthyes > Heterodontiformes > Heterodontidae > Heterodontus > Heterodontus francisci. Next base: position 55,990,341 of record NC_090376.1, on the reverse strand, counting down.
CACCCACTCAGTGAACAGGGACCCTGATGGAAAGTACAGCAGAACAAGCTGTGGCTTTAACAAAAACAAGAAATACTGGAATCACTCAGCAGGTCTGGCAGCATCTGTGGAAAGAGAAGCAGAGTTAACGTTTCGGGTCAGCGACCCTTCTTCGGTTCCGAAGAAGGGTCGCTGACCCGAAACGTTAACTCTGCTTCTCTTTCCACAGATGCTGCCAGACCTGCTGAGTGATTCCAGCATTTCTTGTTTTTGTTTCAGATTTCCAGCATCCGCAGTATTTTGCTTTTAAGCTGTGGCTTTAACTGAGTGAGACCCAGGAAGCCTCTGGCTGCAAGTGCAGGAAATATAATAGGATTCCTGAAGGTTATCAGGGTTCTGTGTTTTAAGGGAGAGTAACCCCATACCCCTCGAGTGGGGCAAGCAATCCCCCAGTAATTCTCAGTGACACAAGGGTGACAAGATCCTGTTTACTGGGAAAAGGCCAGAATGGTGGTAAATGGTATTGGAGGGCAGCGTATGCCTGTACCTTTAGACTGGGTGCACTTGGAGTGTGACCTAGTTTTGGGACTGGTGATGGTAGGGATTGTCTCTAGTTTGTCCGTGGATGGGGTTGACCTGCTCCTAGATAATGATCTGGTGGGTATGAAGGTGGTAGCTTCCCCAGTAGAGAAAGAGAGACCGCAGGATGTCAGAGAAACAGGGCAGTGGCAGGAGACTGTACCCTGCATCCTCCCTGAATGTGTAATAAATCAGGCCATGATCAAATAATTTCCCCCAGAGGAGACTAAATTGACACTGCAGGCAGATGACCATGAGGTCTGTCTGTCTGAGACTTTCTTTGGAAAGTTAGAAGACCCAGGGAATGAATTAAATGAATCTTCCCTAGCTGAGGCTCAGCGAGCTGACCCAGTATTGAGATAGTTAGCACAGGCTGCCCCGTCTGAAATTGAAGCAGAGGGAGTCCCTGAATGCTACTATTTAAAGAATGAGGTACTGATGAGGAAAGAGTGTTGTTCCCACAGACCTGACAGCAAGGAATGGACAGTGGTTCACCAGTTAGTGGGGCCGCAGAGGTACCGGAGAGAAATAGTAAGAATAGCCCATGAGATTGCTGTGGCTGTACATATCGGTATATGAAAAACCAAAGCCCGCATAAGACAGCAGTTTAACTGGTCAAAACGCCACAAAGATGTGGTGGAGTACTGTAGGAGTTTCCCATGTGCCAGGTTGAGGGGAAACCCCAACCTACAGTGAAATCTGCACCCCTAAGTCCTGTATTGGAGTTTGGAGGACTCTTCAGCAGAGGGCTGGTGAACTGTAAGGGACTCCTGCCCAGAACAAAAGGGGACAGACAGGCACAAGACTGACAACACGTTAGAAGGGAACGGGGAAAAAGGTACCAAGAGGTCAGGTTAAAGGAAGCCTGGAAGAATCGTGGATGAAAACCCCCTACTCTCCGGTCAGCCAACCCCAAAATGTTTGAAAATTAGAACCCACATCCTCCTATGTAAATGCAGATGCAAGAAGCACCCCACCAGAGTTGTTAATGGCATTTAAAGGCACCTGCAGAGACAAAAAAGCCTTTAAGAGGGCAGAGAAACCGTGAGGGTGGTGCCTCACTTAGTCGAAGTGCCGCAGGGGCGTGTAACAGAATCTGGACAAATACCTGCCAGCAGGAGTGTCCCAGAGGACAAAGGGAAGATTTGCAAAGAATCCATCCCCACAGTCAGGAAAAAAGGGAACCAGCTATCCCCTGAGGTGAAAAGCCCTTGCATGACTCATCAAGGCACTGAAAGAGAGCTGAGTGGAACCGCCCACTGCCGCTGCCCCTGAACAGAACTCCAACCTAGGCCTAATAAAACCTAACCCTCCCTCCTGCAGACCTCAACAAGAACATAAACCCCTTTAGGCAGTCATGGAGATGTGCAAACTAAAAAAAAAACTGCCCCAAAAACCGCATAGTTATTGGGATGCCAGAAAGGGCTGTTTAAAGCAGCACTGCCGCCAAGAAAATTGTCAAGGTTCTGAATGAATGAGAGAGATGCATGTGTGTGTGTTTCTGTCCTTATTTTCTCTCTAGTCCCTTTTAATGAAATGCTCTTTTCTAAAAATCGCATTTCATTCCGCTGGGTGTGGAGGTGTCATGCAGACCCCCACCTGCCAAGAATGAGGCATAATAGATTTGTCATATGAACATTGATTTTAAACTGTTGCTGGAGTGAAGAAGGGACTTGTTAAAAAAATCACTAGACTCTTGGCTGGAAAAACATTTGCATACTAACAGACAGTGCTTGGAGAGACAAAGGACTATTCCCTGGTCCACTTAACCCAAAATGGACTGTGATCACCAGACATTGAAGGTGAGGAAGCTCACATTCCAGGATGACCGCTAAGATGGCAGAATCCACAACCAGAAGTGGTCAAACCAGCTAGTCACATGACTAACCTGCTGGGCAACCTGGGGTTTTTTTTTTGAATTGTGCCACAGAGAAAGAGGCAGGAGGCAGTTTGAACTGGAACCTGGAACAAGGAAGCCGCTCTCTCTATCTCTCTCTCACGTTCTCCCCAAGCCACCAGACCCAACGAAGACATGTAAACCTCAAGAGTGAAAAGGCTCCGACATCGGAACAAATTGAAGCGTGACCTGGGCCCCAACGAATTGCAAGACTTACCAGCAACCAAAGATGCCACATTGAACTCAAAGGACTGTAACTACCAGATATTGCCTCAAACCTTTCCCCTTTATTCCTTCTACTTTTTCTGTCTCTATCTGCATGTGTTTTTATTCGGTATGAATGCTAGTGTGGTCGTGTTGCAAATTCGCAGTCGTTAACCAGATTAAAGTTTAAAGATTAATAAACTTCCACCTTTCTTGTTTAAATCTAAGGAAATCTGTCTGATTTCTTTGCCTTACAATTGGAGCAGTGAACAAGGATTCACTGACAGGGGGAGCTAAAAACACGGTGTTTTAAAATTAAACCCTGTTCCAGTTAAACCAGGCAAAGGCTGAGAGGAACCCCCTAGACCCCTTCTCACCTGGATGTAACAATGTCAAAACTCTTCCTAGATGTTGTACGCTGGCAATCGATTTCTTCTGCCAACTGCACAACCTCAATTTTGACACGCAGCTCCTGTTTTTAAGTCTGGGGGTTCTCCATGTCACCTTGTGGGAGCTGCTTGTCTTTCACCAGGAACTGATCAGGGTCTGGAACATGGTCGCCTCAAGCAAGAGCTCTCCCCGGTCGGGAGTGCGGATATTCTCCGGGAGCAGCTGCTAAGGAATTCACACCTTTATCAGTACAGGTTTGTGTGGCTGGTGAAGGCTCTGGCTCTGGCTGCCAAGGTGACTAGATCCAGGGACATACTGTATTGCGGAGGAGTGGGCTGAATGTCGCCGTAAGAGCTGGCATGAAGTGTGTCCTTGGGTGGAGTCCAGTTCGTGTCCAAAGCCATGGAGACTCTTAAAGTGGTGCTCGGCCTCGACTGCACTCAGGGCATCCCAGGTGTGGAGGTCCCATCTGAACACCACCACCCCCCCCGCCCCCCCACTGTTCAGATGGAATTTTTCATCAGTGCCAGGTCTCAAAACCTCCCTTAGGTACCTCGGCCCCACAATTTGAGCTGTCTCTCAGAAATCCTCTCTGTGCCATTTCGTTCTGCGCGAAGGGGATTTCTGTATAGGCAGCAGTTGCACACCCTTCTCTTCCTTGCACTCATCTGCTGTCCGGACAGGGTTTGGCATTCATCCTTCTGTCTTGAGGAGGCAGGGTCCCTGGTGGGCGGCTCCATATGTGGGAGTCCTCCCTTTGTCCATCGGAGATTTGGTGGGGAGGGTGCTACACTCAGGTGTTTTCATGCAATGGACTGTAAGGTCAATTTATGGATTCCCAGGCTGCCTGTATTTTCTGCTACCTGGAGAAGTCCGTGTTTCACATGTATGTGGAGAGGTTGAAGGCCCTCTTTCATTATCTGAGGGGGCTGCTCCTCAATTTCTGGCTGCACTTCAGTCCCACACTCCTGATCTTTGGCCATCTGGTGCAGAAGGGAATGGGTAGATCGGAGGACATCCTTGTAGGACTGCTCCAGGCCTGGCCAAGGTGACCATCAACAGGTCCAGGCAGTGGCCGGTCGAGAGGGCCACTTGGCCAAATACCTGCCACTTTTGTGGCTACATCCACACCCTGGTGTCCCTGGAGAGGGAGCAGGCGGTGGCTCCCGCTACACTTGAGGCCTTCCGTGACCGGTGGACGCCGGAGGGGACTGGAGTGCATCATAACCCTGGAAATGCCACCTTAATTTGATTGGCTAAGTTTCTTTTTAAGTTTTTAGTTTTTTGTTACGATGCATTAGAGGTGCCCCTTTAAAAGGGGTACTTAGTTCCTCTTTATTAGCAAACTTTTTCGTTGGAACAGAAAAGCTATGAATGGACACAGACTAAAACTGTTGTTGGGTTAGGAGGTGTGTGCTTGTAATGTGTAACTCTGTAAATAAATATGAAATTATGTAAAGATTGGCTCTAGTTCTATCCTTTACCAAATGGCGTTCTGGGATAAAACAACTTATTTTACTTTACCCAATTGTAAAGAACGTATTGGAAATAAATTGTAGTAAAATAGCAAATTTTAACATTTAAAAATGCTTTTTTATAGTTAAAATAATTTCATAGTTTAGGTTTGTTCATAGCTTTTTGGAATGTTTAAGCTTAGTAGTTACTCAATGCACTAGGTGTAATGTTCTGAATTAGTGCTACTGGCAAGGAAACACCAAGGTTGGAATATTACGTTGGGTTGACCGACCAAAATTCAGGGCCAAGCCCCCCTCGCTGGGTCTGGGGAGCCACGACGAGATTTTTCGCTTCCCTGGCCCTTCACTGGCCTTGCATGGCACTTCCATATCCTTGAAGCAGGATGTCCCACCTAATGGAGCTGCCAGCCAATCAGCGGGTGGGCAGTTTTTAGTCCTAGCAGCGCCACTGGGAGCGGTGGCCACTGCTGGGACTACACACAGCCATCGCAAGCGAGGTGAAGGACAGCCCTGGAATGAAGGAACGTTTTTGGGGCCTCGCTGGGGACAACCGCCCGGGTGTCGGTTGGGGGGGGGGGCAGGGGAATGTTGTTCAGTGGGTGTTGTTGGGACTTCAGGGGCAGCCCTCTGTAGGGCACAGGGTGTCCGATCAGGAGGGCTCCCCATCCCACAAGAAGGCCACCAGATTTTACCTGGTGGTGTTCTTGGCGCCTTTGCTGTCCGCCCGCCGAAGTCAAAATATCCGTGGTGGTGGGATGAGGCCCTTAAGTGGCAGTTAATTGGCCACTTAAGGACCTTGATTGTCCTGGGGCGAGTGGGCTATTCCTCGCTGCTGCCACCCCACATAAAATTGCAGCAGGGGCAGGAGGGGTTAAGGAATAACCCCCCCCTACCATCAGCTTGCTCGTTGGGGAGCCATAAAATCCCAGCCCAAATTTCTGATGTGCTTTGCTGACAAGCAAGAATCTCGGCCAAGAGTATGAAGTTGGAACATTGCCCCTACTCTGTACATGACTATAAAACTTGTACATGTAACCCAAGTTAATTTTACACTCAAAAGGATACATAGAAATGAATGAGGAAAATTTGAGTCCAATTTTGGAATGTCATCAAAGTGGGCCTAACCCTGCCTGTGGTGTGAGTGAGCCTGTGCAAATAAAAAAGGCTGGCTTCATGGAGTTTTGAAAGGCTAACCCTTCCTCTTATTATTAATAGGTTCTTCACACATAACCAGTGGCACAATTGGCTAGGAACTGGGAAATCCAAAGGCTGTTGTTTGTGACTAGAGGAAGCAAGGAGAACTGAGAAGGAGTCTCCCCTTTTGATGATGGATTTACACAAGGGTTGCAGGAATGGACTATCATTCTGTTATTGGTTCAAGAAATGCAGAATATTGATCATCAAATTTCAAGATTACCTGGAAACAATAAGGAAGATAAATGATATATTTAGAGTACCAAGATTTACTTGTATTATTTTATTTTTAGGGCTCAGTTCACATGGTATAAATCAACACTGTGACCTACAGCATCCTCAGGAAGGGAACATTCAAAGTATGAAGGCAATCTTTCCCCTTTCCTTCAATTTCTTTTGTTGTAGAAAAGCTCCTCATCCTCCAATTCACACCATCCCAGATCAGAGGCACTGTAGGCCTGCCACACCGAGTTCACAGAAAGACTGTACACCATCAATTCATCACTCTTTCCTCCAGTTAATAGTTGCACTCTTCTCTTTTCCCACCAATTCATCCTGCATTCTTCTCCCCTTCCAACTCAATTGTAAACATAGAAAATAGGAACAGGAGTAGGCTATTCGGCCCTTCGAGCTGGCTCCACCATTCATTATGATCATGGCTGATCATCCAACTCAGTAGCCTGTTCCCGCTTTCGCCCCATACCCTTTGATCCCTTTAGACCCAAGAGCTATATCTAACACCTTCTTGAAAACATACAATGTTTTGGCCTCAACTGCTTTCTGCGGTAGCGAATTCCACAGGCTCACCACTCTTTGGGTGAAGAAATTTCTTCTCATCTCAGTCCTGAAAAGTTGTACCTGCTTTCACCATCCTAGTTCAATTTGGCGTTTCCCCAGTTCATGTTTGCAGTCTTTCCCAGCCTCCATCGCAACCTCCTCAGTTCAAGAATACACTCGCCCTTCAGTTAATATTAGCAGACTCTACCCATTCCTCGTCAGTTAATGTTGATGTGCTCCTTCCTGCCCTACCCCGAAGTGCAGCTCTCAATCTCTGACCCCTTCCCATTCATTTTCATACCATCCATTTGTTTCTTTCATTGCTATCTATTCCCCACCATGCTTCATTGCCATTCATTCATTGCTCCCTCAGTTCCACTATTTGAGTCTGACTCCTATCATTAATGGTCGAATTCTGGTTTCTGTATAATGTTGATGGACATTTCTGTTCTTGCAAGGATTTCTGCCTGCAGTACACAAAGGCTGGAATCATAGCCATTAGTGCTAAGGGCATGGTGGAGGGAAAAGGGGCATGTTCTGGGCCAGAGGTATCAGCATTCTCCTAAACTCTTCTCATTCTCTCGATAAATTCTACACTGATGACCTTTTCCTTAACTTCTTAACCAAAGACATTAATATTTTCCTACTTACACTGTCAAGACCTTTCATAATCTTAAAAACTGCTTTAAATCTCCTTTTAACCTTTCTACACCTGGAATGTGTTACAGGCCAGTGTCTCAGCACTGTCTGGAATTACTTGCTTTTGCATGCCACTGCCTCATTCTTACACCGATGTTAAATCAGTTATCAACTATTTTTGAAGTTGTTGGTCAATTACTACTAGTTTTCTAGGTTAATTTATTCTAGTTTTGTTAAGTCACCAAGCTCCTTCCACGCGATAACCAACAAAACAAAATAGCAACAGTTTCTATAACATCATTGGGACGCGACCGAGCTCTGCTGTGACGTTATTATTGTGCGCCGGAAGGTTGTCTGCACGCTGGATTCAGGCATGGGATTCAGTGGCCGGGGCAGTGGGTCTGCCGCATTCCAACGGAGCGATATTATTAAAAACTATGAGAGATGGAAAAATAAATATCAAAAGAAAAAGGCCAAGATAAAGCTAAAGAGGAAGCAGCGGAAGCCCGATTGGCAAGTGGAGAGGGAGGTGATCGATAGGCTGGTACAGCGCTATCCCGAGGTAGGAGCGGCGCCCCCGGTTAAAGCAGGAGGGTGAGCGGAGCGAGAGCCGACTTGGTGTCTGTCGCACTGTACAAATCCGGAGTCTATGGAAACAAAACTAGACCTGAGAACCTGTCAAAACAAAAATGCGGTAGATATTAGGAATAATGTCATTAATATTGAGTGCAATAGCCGCTGAGGTTTACTGTGTGATTCTAGTGCAGAAGAATTAAAACCATAAAATGTAATAAGGTTTAAAGAACCATCATAGAAACATAGAAAATAGGAACAGGAGTAGGCCATTCGGCCCTTCGAGCCTGCTCCGCCAGTCATTATGATCATGGCTGATCTTCCAACTCGGTAACCTGTTCCTGCTTTCGCCCCATACCCTTTGATCACTTTAGACCCAAGAGCTATATTGAACACTCTAAAATATATAAAGACGTCTGCAAACGCGACATGAAATCGTGTGACATTGATCACAAGTCGTGGGAGTCAGTTGCCAGCATTCGCCAGAGCTGGCGGGCAGCCATAAAGACAGGGCTAAATTGTGGCGAGTCGAAGAGACTTAGTAGTTGGCAGGAAAAAAGACAGAGGCGCAAGGGGAGAGCCAACTGTGTAACAGCCCCGACAAACAAATTTCTCTGCAGCACCTGTGGAAGAGCCTGTCACTCCAGAATTGGCCTTTATAGCCACTCCAGGCGCTGCTTCACAAACCACTGACCACCTCCAGGCGCGTATCCATTGTCTCTCGAGATAAGGAGGCCCAAAAGAAAGAATATATATATATATCTAAACCAGGAGAGGAAATAGAGCTGTTTATCAATATTGCCTGCGTTCACGCGTCTCTGAGGTGCAAGGTTCTGGGTTCAAGCCCCACTCCAGCGCTAGAGCACAAAAATCAAGGCTGCCACTCCAGTGCAGAGGAAGTGCTGCACTATCGGAGGTACCGTCTTTCGGATGAGACGTGAAACCCCATCTGCTTGCATCAGTGGATGGAAAAGATTCAGTAGCTGAGTTTTGAAGAAGAGCAGGTCGGTTTATCCCCGGTGGCCTGGCCAATATTTATCCTTCAATCAAGATCACAAAAACTGATTATCTGCTTGTTATCACATTGCTGTTTGTGAGAATTTGCTGTGTGCATATACTGGCTACTGTGTTTCCTGCATTACTGGATTGTTTGGCATCCTTCCATCTATGAAAGATGATTGACATGTAGCAAACAATCCATTTAGATGGGGTGCCTTCTCTTGGTGCACCTTTGCCGATAGCTGTGCGGCCAGTCCTTGAGAGGCAGGCTTCACCACAGGTGCCACACAAGAAGCTGACAAGTGACGCTGTGAGTTGTTGTTTCTGACATTGGTGCCTGTTGCCAAGCTGCTGTAGCAACTGGTCATTGTGGTAGTGCACACCAGTCCACAGGATGTGTCGCCATTTCCTTCTTTCACCAGCTAGTGACTCCCAGTGCGATAGTTGACATTTAGGGGCCCCATGTCACACTTGCAGGCATCCTTGAAGCGGAGCTTTGGGCACCCCATTGGTCGTCTGGCCCCGGCTACTTCACTATACAGAAGGTCGTTGAGCATGCGACCGTCTTTCATCCTGCAGTCGCGTCCGATCCACTGAAGCTGCCTCTGTTTGATTAGTGCCAACACACTTGAGAGTTCTGTCTTTGAGAGAACTGCCACATTTGTGATTTTGTCTTGTCAGAATATATCCATAATGCGCCACAGACAGCAAAGACGGAAATTATTGAGCTTCTCTTCCTGGTAGCTGTAAGTTGTCCATGTTTCACAGCCAATCAGGAACAGTGACTATACTTCAAAAAGAATACTTCATTTGCTGTAAAGCGCTTTTAGACGTCCGGTGGTCATGAAAGGTGCTATATAAATGCAAGTCTTTTTCTTTTTCTGATACTTCCTTGTTTTGGTTTGAAATGTTTTTTATGCACACCTGGGAGGTGATGTACCAGTTGTATTTAACAGGCACAGAACACTATTTCACCAGTCTGTTCTTTCTGTAGATATTCTGTATCATCTGTTTTAAACTAAGACAAAGTTCTGAGTAATTTTTTTGCCAAAGGAAATCAAGTGAAATTTTGGGACACTGATCCACCCTCACATCTCCACTTCAACCTACCCTGGTGCCTTCCACAGAAAAATGTCTTTTTAACCAGTAAAATAACATGTCCAGAGGAGTATTTGATCATATTAACATCTGTTTTACTCAAAGTTGTTGCCAATTAACTATCCGGTGTCATTTTTGAGGAATTGATCTCAATATAAAACAGGAGTAGGCCATTCAGGTCCTTGAGCCTGTTTTTTTTTTGTTTAGAGATACAGCACTGAAACAGGCCCTTTCGGCCCACCGAGTCTGTGCCGACCAACAACCTCCCATTTATACTAACCCTACAGTAATCCCATATTCCCTACCACCTACCTACACTAGGAGCAATTTACAATGGCCAATTTACCTATCACCTGCAAGTCTTTGGCTGTGGAAGGAAACCGGAGCACCTGGGGAAAACCCACGCAGACACAGGGAGAACTTGCAAACTCTGCACAGGCAGTACCCAGAATTGAAGCCAGGTCCCTGGAGCTGTGAGGCTGCGGTGCTAACCACTGCGCCATTCAATTATTTATTTATCCATTTATTTATCTGACTTTATATCGCTTGATACCCTTGCCTAACAAAAATCTATTGACCTTAGTCTTGAAAGTTTCAGTTGACTCAGCACCTATAGTCTTTTGGGGAGAGTGTTCCGGATTTCTACTGCCCTTTGTATGAAGAAACGCATCCTGATTTCACTCATCAATTCCCTTGCTCTAATTTTAAGCTTATTCCCCCACCAGTGGAAATAAGTTTATCTTTATTAACCCTACCAAATCTGTTTATCATCCTGTTGGATCATCCTTTAATCTTCTATGCTCGAGGGAGTACAAGCCAAGTTTATGCAACCTGTCCTCATAATGCAGTCCTTTTCGCTCCGGTATGATTGTGGTGAATCTGTGCAACACCCCCACCAAGACCAATATATGCTTCCTGAGATGTAGTGCCCAGAACTGAATGCAGTACTTCAGATGGGGTCTGACCAAAGCTATGTACAACTGAGGCATAACTTCCTCCCTTTTGTATTCCAACCTCCTTGAGATAACAGCCAACATTTCATTAGCCCTTTTCATTGCTTTTTCTACATTTCCAGTAGTTTTTTTGTGATGTATGTACATGGATAGCTAAATATCTTTGCTGCACCACAGTTCCTAGTTTCTTACCATTTAGAAAGTACTCTGATTTATCTTTCTTGGATCTAAGTGGGAGACCTCACGCTTCCACATATTGAACTCCAGTTGCCACAGTTTTGCCTGCTTACTTCAGTTTATCATGTCCCTTTGCAATTTTCTTCTCCCAACTGAGTATTATCTGAAAACTTTGATATACAACTGCACTCATTCATCCAACTCATTGATAAATATGCTTAAAAGCTGAGGTTTCTCTTCAGATCTCTGGGGAATACCACTTGTCACATTTTGCCAATCAGAGTACTCATCCTTTATTCTGACTCTCTGTCTCCTACCTGCCAACCAATTTCCAACCCATGCTGTAAGTTTGTCTCCAAATTCCATGCTCTTTAATTTTTTGCTAATAGTTGCTTGGGTTGTACCTTGTGAAATGCCTCTCGAAGTCCATATAGACAACATCCATAGACAATCCTTTACCCACCATGTTAAATGCCTCAGTGGCATCTAATTTAGGTGGCAATCGTTTTGCCTGCATAAGTCCTGGCACTCCAAAAGTGATTCATTATGTGAGGTACTTTGAGCCATTGCTTGGTATAGTGCTATATAGCTATTGTATTTTTTTAATTCACTCTTAGGATATGATTGCTGTTGGCATTTATTGTCCATAGGTAGTCTGAGGAGGTGGTGGTGCTATAGGTGAGTGGCTTGCTAGGCCGCTTCACAAGGCAGTTCGGAGTCAACCACATTGCTGCGAGTCATGTGTCATGCATAGGCCAGACTAGATAAGGAGGGGAAAGGTTGCCTTTCCTAAAGGATATTTGTGAACCAGTTGGGTTTTTGTGGTAATTCGACAGATTACTGGTCACTTTTATCAATACCTGTATTTTTGTTGATTTTGAATCTGCATTCTCTAGCTTATTAGTTCATGCCTCTGGATTACAAATCTAGTAACAAACCTACTGTATTGTATAACACAAGAGCTAACTATGCTTTAGAATTGTACTGATAAGGAGCTGAATTGTGATTCAAAGAACAAAGAACAGTACAGCACAGGAACAGACCATTCGGCCCTCCAAGATCTTGATGCCTGCCTAAACTAAAACCTTCTGCACTTCCGGGGACCGTATCCCTCTATTTCCTTCCTATTCATGTATTTGTCAAGATGCCTCTTAACGTCGCTATCGTACCCGCTTCCACCATCTCCCCCGGCAGCAAGTTCCAGGCACTCACCACCCTCTGTGTAAAGAACTTGCCTCGCACATCCCCTCTAAACTTTGCCCCTCTCACCTTAAACCTATGTCCCCTAGTAACTGACTCTTCCACCCTGGGAAAAAGCTTCTGACTATCCACTCTGTCCATGCCGCTCATAACTTTGTGTCAAACAGATGGCACCACCACCCTCCTGCTCCCTCCAGCAGCCTCAACTATCATTTTCCTTTAGCTTCCCCCAACCCCATAGACTTTTCAAATATTTCCAAGTTCAGCCAGAGCCATACTTCCCATGCAACTGTAACAGTGAAAGAGAAGGCAGAAGGGAAAGTGGGAAGCAGTGAGAGAAAGGAGGAGTGAAGTAATGGCAGAGGAGGATGATGTTACAGATGTAGAAGTAAGTGCCCTCGGTAACGGATAGGATGTGGAATTTGAAGCTGAGCTCGGTCAAACAAGGCACAAAGATTTTGCCAGTTCAGGGTTACACTAATTTCTTTGCCTGTATTTCCCACAACCATAAGCAGGAGGTGGAAGATCTTAATCAGTAACCAGACTGAACCTGTTTTTATCCAGGTCTGTAGCAGGGGTATTAAAGCTTTTGGGATAGAAATTGGACCATGTTGCGCCCATTTTACACCTGTGAAACAGGTGCAATGAGGCCCAATTGCGGGGACCTACATCCAGCACCTTAAGTGCCTGAAAAGCGTCCATCCGGAAATTGAGTTGAGACGTTTTCCAGGTGTTTAGGGCAGCTACCTAAAATAGTTTTTTTATTTAGAGATACACCACTGAGTCTGTGCCGACCAACAACCACCCATTTATACTAATCCTACATTAATCATACATTACATACATTGCACTTTTGAACTACAAGAAAGCCCCCAGCGATTTAACATCCGCAGCACTTAAAGCAGCCAGAAGTACTGCACAAAGAACAGCTAGGCGTTGCGCAAACGACTACTGGCAACACCTATGCAGTCATATTCAGCTGGCCTCAGACACCGGAAACATCAGAGGAATGTATGATGGCATGAAGAGAGCTCTTGGGCCAACCATCAAGAAGATCACCCCCCTCAAATCTAAATCGGGGGACATAATCACTGACCAACGCAAACAGATGGACCGCTGGGTTGAGCACTACCTAGAACTGTACTCCAGGGAGAATGCTGTCACTGAGACTGCCCTCAATGCAGCCCAGCCTCTACCAGTCATGGATGAGCTGGACATACAGCCAACCAAATCGGAACTCAGTGATGCCATTGATTCCCTAGCCAGCGGAAAAGCCCCTGGGAAGGACAGCATTACCCCTGAAATAATCAAGAGTGCCAAGCCTGCTATACTCTCAGCACTACATGAACTGCTATGCCTGTGCTGGGACGGGGGAGCAGTACCCCAGGACATGCGCGATGCCAACATCATCACCCTCTATAAAAACAAAGGTGACCGCGGTGACTGCAACAACTACCGTGGAATCTCCCTGCTCAGCATAGTGGGGAAAGTCTTTGCTCGAGTCGCTCTGAACAGGCTCCAGAAGCTGGCCGAGCGCGTCTACCCTGAGGCACAGTGTGGCTTTCGTGCAGAGAGATCGACTATTGACATGCTGTTCTCCCTTCGTCAGATACAGGAGAAATGCCGTGAACAACAGATGCCCCTCTACATTGCTTTCATTGATCTCACCAAAGCCTTTGACCTCGTCAGCAGACGTGGTCTCTTCAGACTACTAGAAAAGATCGGATGTCCACCAAAGCTACTAAGTATCATCACCTCATTCCATGACAATATGAAAGGCACAATTCAACATGGTGGCTCCTCATCAGAGCCCTTTCCTATCCTGAGTGGTGTGAAACAGGGCTGTGTTCTCGCACCCACACTTTTTGGGATTTTCTTCTCCCTGCTGCTTTCACATGCGTTCAAATCCTCTGAAGAAGGAATTTTCCTCCACACAAGATCAGGGGGCAGGTTGTTCAACCTTGCCCGTCTAAGAGCGAAGTCCAAAGTACGGAAAGTCCTCATCAGAGAACTCCTCTTTGCTGACGATGCTGCTTTAACATCTCACACTGAAGAATGCCTGCAGAGTCTCATCGACAGGTTTGCGTCTGCCTGCAATGAATTTGGCCTAACCATCAGCCTCAAGAAAACGAACATCATGGGGCAGGATGTCAGAAATGCTCCATCCATCAATATTGGCGACCACGCTCTGGAAGTGGTTCAAGAGTTCACCTACCTAGGCTCAACTATCACCAGTAACCTGTCTCTAGATGCAGAAATCAACAAGCGCATGGGTAAGGCTTCCACTGCTATGTTCAGACTGGCCAAGAGAGTGTGGGAAAATGGCGCACTGACACGGAACACAAAAGTCCGAGTGTATCAGGCCTGTGTCCTCAGTACCTTGCTCTACGGCAGCGAGGCCTGGACAACGTATGCCAGCCAAGAGCGACGTCTCAATTCATTCCATCTTCGCTGCCTTCGGAGAATACTTGGCATCAGGTGGCAGGACTATATCTCCAACACAGAAGTCCTTGAAGCGGCCAACATCCCCAGCTTATACACACTACTGAGTCAGCGGCGCTTGAGATGGCTTGGCCATGTGAGCCGCATGGAAGATGGCAGGATCCCCAAAGACACATTGTACAGCGAGCTCGCCACTGGTATCAGACCCACCGGCCGTCCATGTCTCCGTTATAAAGACGTCTGCAAACGCGACATGAAATCGTGTGACATTGATCACAAGTCGTGGGAGTCAGTTGCCAGCATTCGCCAGAGCTGGCGGGCAGCCATAAAGACAGGGCTAAATTGTGGCGAGTCGAAGAGACTTAGTAGTTGGCAGGAAAAAAGACAGAGGCGCAAGGGGAGAGCCAACTGTGCAACAGCCCCAACAAACAAATTTCTCTGCAGCACCTGTGGAAGAGCCTGTCACTCCAGAATTGGCCTTTATAGCCACTCCAGGCGCTGCTTCACAAACCACTGACCACCTCCAGGCGCGTATCCATTGTCTCTCGAGATAAGGAGGCCCAAAAGAGAAAAGACATTAATCCCATATTCTCTACCACATCCCCACCATTCTTCTATCACCTACCTGCACTAGGGGCAATTTACAATGGCCAATTTACCTATCAACCTGCAAGTCTTTTGGAGGTGGGAGGAAACCGGAGCACCCGGCGGAAACCCACGCAGACACAGGGGGAACTTGCAAACTCCGCACAGGCAGTACCCAGAATTGAACCTGGGTCGCTGGAGCTGTGAGGCTGCAGTGCTAACCACTGCGCCACTGTGCCGCCCAGTTGTTAGGTCCCTTGCATATGCAAGGAATCCAACAGCTGTTTTATTATCCCTTGGGGCATTTGGGCTGCCATGAGCAGAGCAGGGATCAGGCCTGTGCTGCATTCAGACTTTTCAGTCTTTGCTGTGGCCTAGCCGCGGCTGCCATCAAAAAGGTAAGCAAATTGTTTAAAAAATTCACTTGAAGCCAGGAGCAGCAAAAGTGCTCTTCCAGAATTCACAGCACTCCTGATAGTCACTGCTGGCAGTGGTCAGGGCCCCCTTAACCACTGATTTCAGCTTTCCTCCTTCAAAAATGATGCAACTGAAATGGGCAAAGTTGCTTTGTAGGCAGAGGAAAAACATTTGTTGAAGGAGGTGAGAGAAACAATGCTGGAACCACTTAATATGCAATATGTATCTCTTTGTCAGAAAGGACCTAATTTATTTCAGAAGAGAATGAATCTATCTTTTGGTTTCACTGATGCATAATATAAATTCTGTTCTGTGCGTGATGTGAAATAAGAGTCCAAGCAACAGGGATACTACATAGCCTGTTCTGTTATTTTTCCTAAATCAAAATGTTCATGACATTTGGAAAAAATGATTTGTATTCATGAATAATTTGCACTTCATGAATTATACATTTGTGCATGTAGAGTAAGGAGGAAATTTTTATCATTTTTCTCAGCTGATATGTTAAATGAATGCCGAGTGTACCATTAAATTTTATTCACTTGTTGGGAATTCAATTTGAAATATTTTCTATTTCTCATGCACATTTAAAGAATCTCTATCCAAGGGTGCTGGGTACTGGTTCTAATTAGGCTTCAAGGACCTTAACTGAGTCCTTGGTCTCAGATTCTGGGTGAAGCTCTTCAAGCTAGATGCTTATGAGTGAGTCCTGCTCTTGGCAGTTGCAGACTTTCTTTCTGACATGAGTGGCTGTGGAGGTGAACTTGTTTATAATGTGCTGTAATGGGAGGTTTCTACAATTTTGTTGGAAACAGAACTCAGACACTTGCCTACCCGTCCTCATGGTAGGGAAAGAGGTTTCTTTATGAATTTCTTCTGATTGCACACGTTCCCAGAACTTTGAGAGTTTTTTTTAGGTAACGCTATTCATAATACTGTACTGGTGTGGAAGTGAGCAGAAAGGTATGGCACTATGCTTAATGGGAAATATAGCCAAGTTAGGAATAGTAGCTTTGCTGAGCTTTGATTTTAAGTGGCAGAAACCACAATGAAATAGTTAAAAGTAAAGGCAGAGCGTGTGAGACAGTAAAGACTAGCCGACACTGGTAATTGCAAGGACATCTGTTCTTTATGGCCTGAGTATGTGACTCCCTGTGGTTTGAAGTAGATGGACTCATATGTATCAAATGATGTCCATCCCTGTGTGAGTGATAAGAAGTGCTAGGCCCCTCTTATCTTCGTGAACTGCCACTACTTGATGCTGCAGACTGCACGAAACACTCAGGAATGTACACCTAATAGAGATAGCAGGATGCGCCGCAATTACTTGTCACAAGGTAGAGACAGACTCATGATCCATGTAGGGAGTGAGACCAGCATGGTTATTGATGATTCCTATGCTCTTGTTAATTAGCTTGCTTATCCGTTTTGTTTTATCTTGCTGGTACAAAACAATATTTTATTAGTAACAAGTATGTATTGAGAATGGAGTGTATTGTAACCTCAGTAACAGATGTACTGCATGTCACCACGTGGGTGAAGTTGAATTGTATCGCACTGATTGGTTAAACAAGGAGGTGTAGCATGAATCTTAATGTATAAACAGTAGTACCTGTATCACAAACTTCACTTACTCTGGGGGGGGACCCGACAGACTCTGGTGGAGTCAGTGCCGCTGTTCTCAGAGTAAGTCCGCTGGCGACTGCTCAAATAAAGTAATTGATTTTACCTACACATCCGACTCGGTATATTTACTGAACCAGACTGAAGGCAAAAAGAACTCAGATTAACATTTTGGTGTCAGAAGTGGGATCTCAACAGACGACCGCCGATCATCAGCGAAATCAGAATCAGACTAGTCTTGGACGGAGAGAGAGGAAATGGGCCCCCGACGTGAGTAGTTGATATATGACCATGTCGGTTTTCCTCTGTCCCGTAGTCCGATAAAAGTTTGATCACTCGCTGATGGTCAGGTAAGATCGTCTGGACGAGATCAACGATCAGTCTGGCGGATTAGAAAAACAAGGATCAGTCGGTGTAGGTACGACTGATGGTTAAAGTTTTATGTCAGGTTTAGTCGGATAGTTTAGACTACGGCTGATGGGGACTGATGGTTAAAGTTTTATGTCAGGTTTAGTCGGATAGTTTAGACTACGGCTGATGGGGACTGAGGTTAAAGTAGGTCGCGACTGAAGGTTATGCGAGGTCGTTTTAGAATGGCTGAGATTAAGGTTTTATTATTTTATTGTGAATAACTGTGTAGATAATTTGTAAGTAATTTTAACTGTTTAGATAATTTGTAAGTAAATTTTACCTCTTGGACTGGAGGGGCGAACAACGCAGTTTGTAGTTTGTAATAATAGTTCGTGATGATAGTTGTGAAAATGGGAAACTGTTTAGATAATACAAGTGATCCATCCTGCCCATTACAAGTACTTGTGTGATAAATATCCGGATAAAGGGAAAGACTTTAGACAATTATCGGCAGCCTTGAATAAGAAATTAGGAGATCAATGGCCCTTAGGGGGGACAAAAGATTTGGAAGTGACTAAAAAAACCCAAGAAAAGATATGGAAACAAAATAAAGGCAATAGGGCCAAAGAATTAATTGGATTATGGAGACAATATTGTCAGGAGGAAAAAGATAGAACCCTCCTATCAAGTTGGCACGAAAACGCCCTTAAATTAGGAATACCGATTAGTGAAGGGGGAAACCAAAAGACTCTAAAAATTCTGTTGATCCCAACATTGACTGCGCCTGTTCGTCTCCTTGTGTGTGGTTCGTCCTTTGTTTGTGTTACTGTGTCTATTCGTTTTCTTGTGTCTTGTTTGTTTTCTTTCGTTTTAATGCTGCTTGATTCATAGAAAAGAACTAGGGTTTGAGAAAGTAGAAGGAAGAATGGGCTCGACGGCTTGTAAGGAAGAAGGGTTGCCCCCGGGGCCAAGTAAATTATGTCCTCTGGAGAAAGGCGACCCACGTCCGTTTGCCCCCTCGAGAAAGACGCAGAAGCGCCACGGTAAAAATGTGTTTTAAAGATAGGTATGTTTTAGAGTTAGAACAAGTTACTGTGTCTTTGATTTGAATGTGAGAATGTTGGAAGCTTCCGCGAATGAATTGAATGTCTGGGATGTACAACTTGTGTTCTGTACAACTGACTGTCGTTAACTCTTTGTTGTCTGGCCTTAATGATGAGAGAATGAGTCTGTTACTTTTTCTATTTTTACAAGTGTATATTTTGTGGGAACCTTGAGTCATGTTTTGGTTGTGAATTAGTTGAACCTGTGTGTGTT
Organism: Heterodontus francisci; assembly: GCF_036365525.1. Taxonomy (NCBI): domain Eukaryota; kingdom Metazoa; phylum Chordata; class Chondrichthyes; order Heterodontiformes; family Heterodontidae; genus Heterodontus; species Heterodontus francisci. Next base: position 55,971,472 of record NC_090376.1, on the reverse strand, counting down.
CCTTGACATTGGGACAGGGAATTTTGAAAGAGATTTGGCATTTTGAATTCATAACCCATTACAGAAATCAATTTTCGAAGTTGTTTGGAATTGAATGAGTGTGAAAAGTGATTGTTGAGTGTGTTCATTTCGATTTAGTGTTGTGCACCCAGGAATGGGATATAAAATTGAATTATATTTTAAGTTAAAATTTCATTTTTTTTAAAGTTGGTTTTGCAACTGTGAAAAGGCAATGGAAAATTTTCTATGAGATAAGCTTCAGCCTTGAAGGTCTGAAGATGTTTGGCAGAAATCCAATTTGAAGTTTACAACTCCTGCTTTAATTGGCGTTCCAGTTTAAAATCTGTTCTAGTTTTTTTTTTGGAGTTTAAATTAAAGACATGTTTTACTGACTGTTTAAGTAGCAAATGTTAGGAATTGGATATTGGTCTAAGGGAGAGAAGGATAAACAAAGGAGATATAGGAAAGATTCTGTCTGTTTAAAGTTTGTTTAAGAAGCTGGTGTTAACTATTTTGTGTTAAGAATGTTAAATAACTTTTTCTTTAGTTTTTGGTTTTATTACAGTCATTTGAAAAGGCGCCTGAAGAAAGAACAAGAAAGATGACGTAATTTACCTATCTTTTAAAATAAGCACGTGCTATTCTGTTCTGTGTGTAGTTAATAAGTAGTATAAGTTAATAAGTCTGAATTGAATTAATACTGTTAAGGTTAATTGACCTGTTTAAGTTGAAGAACTGGAAATTTCATTTGTTGCCACAATGAACTTTCAAGTTTATTATGTCATGTTTTGGAGGAGTCTTCAGTTCCGGAGAGAGGACTCACTCATATAACATTGGCAGTTTTGATTTTAAACATTATTGCAGTGAATTGGAATTTGGAGTCATCTTTGTTAAAAAAAAAAAAAATCCTTGGATTAGAAACCTCTTATAAAAGATGCAAAAAAATAAGTTTGGAAACAACTGGAGTTTAATCTAAAATGCTGTCTTTCCTGATGGAGATGGTTTCCTTTGAAGTTGATAATGTTACTAAAGATTTTGTTGTTTGACAATCCTAAGGATAAAAAAAAACATTTAAAAAGGAGTTTAGTTCTTTTCCATTAAAAAAAGGGTTACGTAAAGCGGCGCAGCGGAGAATGCTTTGCTCCGCCCCCTTGGAGACAAGCAAGAAATTAACCCTGCTGCAACCATCCTTATCGATGAGACAAAGTGCTTGAGAAGGAGAGATAGTTGCAAGCACTTCTGTCTTTAATGTACAAAAAGTACAACCAAGTCTGGGCATAAGAAATTGGAATCAATAAACAAAATTAAATTGATATGAGTGGTTATTTAAAGCATTCAAAGGGAAATTTACTGTTATTTGAATTTGGAATAATCTGAAATGTTGAAAATCCAGTTTAATTTGGCAAGTGATTTAAGGAATTAAAATGTCATCTAAGGTTAAAAAACAACATAAACAATATACACTAATGTCTGGAATCAAATGGAAATGTTCGATTTCTGTTTTAAGGAATTATAAATATTAATTGTAAAGGTTCTCCAGGGCTCAAAATGAGAGAGAATTATAATTAATGGGAATTGGCAATCAGATCTGGCTGATGCAAGCGCTGATAAAGGAATTCTGGGGATAAACAAATAGTGAAATAAACAGCTAATTTCCAAGAAGCCTCGAATTTTCCAGTGAATGTCAGGAAAGTGTAGATAAGACTAGCAATTGATAGTTTTCTCTTGGAGATATGAGTTTTTAAGAGAGCTACATTTGAAAGTCTGGCCATAACCTGAGACATCAGGACCCTGCAGGGGGAGGTAAGCAAAGATCTTAGATAGACACCACCAGCACCCCCCCTTTTCCTCACCGCTGATATTTGATCTTTTGATAACATCACCTGAGAGTTCAGAATATGTGGCATGACAGTGGGATACCAGTGCAAGTGTGCAGATGTGATTTGTTATTTGGAAAGTAACGGAAGCATTCGTGGCATTTTCAACCTCAAAGGCGAGCAACCCTAAGGATACCAAAAGGATTGAAAAAGATAGATTAAAATGAAGTGTGGTTTTTTCGATCAGAGAAGAAAAAGGTTTTGGAAAGTGACGCAGCTGAGACGATTTTGCTCCGCCCCTTGAAAAACCCCCGCTGCAGCTGCTGTTTTTCCATTTAATCCACCACACAATTTTGCATTGCTGAAAGTAAAATTTATACATATTGGACATTGTTAAATTTTAAATTTCTAAATTGACAGATAGAATTGGACAAATTAACCCATTGGGCTCAGGGGCAGAGCCACAATGGATTCTTTGTGGGTTGTTTTTAAGCAGGTGACGGCAGGCCATGTGAGAATTGATGCCACAGCAAGAGATCCAGCAGCTTTGAGAATTTAAGACCTTAATTGCAGACATCAATTTATCACAGCATTTTTATCAATGAGACAATTTTCAGCATCTGCAATATTTTGCTTTTATTTTAGTAGACAATTTAATCTACCAGGTGTGTCAGCTTTTGACAGCAAAGGCCCTCAAGGGACCTTTTGTGTCAAAATCATTGGGGGGGTGTACAAGGGAAAGAGCCAACAATCAAACCAGCATTCAAAATTTATTAAACGGACAACAAGCACCAATCACCACAATTACCCCCACATTTTAATTACTAACGAGTAAGGTTACGACCCAACAGCCACAAGTATCTGGTCTCCCTTGCCCGGCCTTGACTACAGGACCAGAAAATGGACTTGCGATAATAAAGCTAATAAAATTGTATATGATAACATAAAACTTGAGTTGGTACTGGTAATATTGAATATCTCAGATATCCAGCTACCTGGCTGGTGCCCTAAGACCCGAGAGTTGTACAAGGTATTACTGTAACAATCGCTGAGACAGGAATTTGGTAATGAGGGAATAATAAAGGGAAAGAGACATAAACATAGTTTAGTGAATGACGCAGCCACAGTCCTTAATAAGGGAACTTCAATTGTCAATACTATAGATTTGGAAAATGTGGACCAGAATGTGAGAACTCTTAGTCAGCTAGTAAAGGATATTTTGTAAAAGGAACAAAAAGGACAGAGTGGTGTAGCTAAAGTAGGAAAGACTTGATGAATACGGTGACAGGAAGGGCAATGAGGTTGCCTGGGGATGTCATAGCAGGAAATAGGACCCGCAAGAGAAAGGGTTAAAGATTTGTGAAGGAGCTGTGCAGACAACTGCACAAGGTGAGGCAGGAGGTTCTATAGAAACATGATAGAATAACAGACAAAGGTGCCTGTTGTGGGAGACAAAGTAATGGTAAAGGGAAGGGCCGATAGAAATACATGGTCCCAACTGAAAAATATAATCAAGGGAATAATGGTAGTATTGATAGGCATTTGGATTATTATTAGATGGGTTACTAACTGGGCAAGGATTGTGGGGAATGAAACCCGAGCACAACCGGACCATATAGATAATTTCAAAAGAGTAGAGATGATAAGAATATAAATTAACTCCTGGGTTCCCCAGGACATGTTCGGTCCCCACAGGTAGACATGTATCCCTCATTGGAGGATACTCACAACATGGACAAGTACTAACACCTGGTGACCACCAGGGCAGTGTGTTTAGATTACAGATATAACCACTAGTGGCGAATGGGAAAGAACCGGACTGCAGTGGCTGTAGGGCCTGCAGAACAAAGACCCGGTAATGGATGCACAACGGATTAATGAAAGGAGTATTAATAGGGACTATATGAACTATGGGGCATTGCACAACATGTTGGATGGGAAATGTGTACGGTGTTCCACAGATGACCGTGCTAACTGCGTGACCAGACAGAAAGGGGACGGGGTAACTGAGAGCTGTGTCTTTGGAATTGTTTGTGCCCCTCCCATTGGGCAACAGATGATAAGGAAAGTTGAAAGGAACATGGATGTGTGTGGGTACATCGAGCCCAGGGGAAGCGTTGTATGATAATGTTAAACATGAGATTGTGCCTGTCCTGGTCAATATCTCAGGGGTGCAAATGCCGGGATATTGTACGGAACAGGCAAGAAATATGTATCGTGTATTAAGTAAGATTGTAATGCAGCAGGCTGCCAATGCCATGGGTGCCGTCAGATTTTGAGGTCAGAATCAACTTTATAAGACAAGGAGAGGGATAGTTAATGACGTTGCTACCGGATTCAATACCGGTGCCTCCATAGTAAAATACAGTTAATACTGGCCATAATATGGGGCATACTAGCTTGCCGTTCATACAGGCGCTATGTGCAGCGAAGGAGGATGAAAACCAGAGCAAAGGCAAGGGAGACAATTTGTCTATCTAGAAATATTCTTTTAGTAACCAGTAACATATATTAATGAACAGTGACATTTCAAATAATGAGAGTGTTTGTAGTACATACAGTTCATGAATGTTAGAACAAATTTGAGAAAATTCGAGGCAAATTGATGCAAGACAGGTGCCAGTTTGGATCAATGACACCCAGTTGGAATACTTAACTAGTCACACAAATGATAAAATTACCAGGGGCCAAATCAGAAAATTTAAAGTATGGAAAGATCAGGAATGTGTAAATACAGGATCTATGAGTATTGGAGTAGTGTTGGGAATACCTGTAATTCTGAGAGATAAGTTAGGGATGCAATTATACAAAGTAGAAAATACAGGAGTGATAAGGGGAAAGATTACATAAAATACAATGATATTTTACCCTATGTTATGGAAATTGGAAAAGAGGTAATTGGAACAATATTGTCCATTGTCTGAGTGTAGTCTGGAAAACCAGGTGGTCATACGTCCTCATCCTAAATATAAAACAGCAGAATCAAAATGTGGGTTTAATGCCACTGTAAATTACACCATGGAGACTAGGAAAGCATTGTCAGAGCTAACCCATGTGGCCTATATGGGAAAGGGGAGATATTGCTTAACCACCACAGCTAAGGAGTACCAGTATGGACATAAACGGACCTGTCCGGTGAGCAACAGTACATTTTGGTTCAACCCACAAATACCAACCCGAGTAGGGAAGATGGCGTTGGTACAGATACATAAGCAAAAGACAGAAACAATAACTGTGACAGAAAGTTTTAAGGTGGATTTGACGATTCAGCCATTGCCCACACGCTTGGGTAAAGAGAGACAGCAGCTAGAAGTCATTGCTGTAGTGTACTACAATTTGGAACAACAGTCGAAGATGCAACAAGATGAGATTGACGAGATAAATGATTCTACCTGGCAGGAGGACTTATGGAACTGGGGGTCAGACGTGCAGATACACCCCTGGTTTAGAATTATCTCCCATGTCCTGATAATGGTTTTGGGTATCATGGTGTTAGATGTGACCTACTTAATTTGGCAACTTTAGAAATTAATTAGGCGATGTAAGAGGATGTATGAACACAGGTTGGACAGCTACCCGAAAAAGCAATTAGTGTTCGAACTTGCTCTGTCAAAGGAGGGACAATTAGTTATGCCACACAAGGGTAATTGTATAACCTATTCATATATTGTTAAAATGAATTAGTGAAAGATCAGTATACTCTAAGAATGGAATTGCGACTGTATTATGTTCGCACAATTGATTGATTATGTAATAGTGATGGTTAAATTGTGCTTTCTTCAATATTACACTGCTTATGCTTATGCTTTGCGAATGAAATTGTAATTGTACAAGTGTACCACCTTTTATTTTGTCAGCAGATAGTTGAAGCCCCTGCAAAACTTATGCCTTTACAGAGTTCCCGCAGGCCCCTATTATGGCACAAGCAGGCAACGTATTGAGTGCGACCCCTCTGGGTGTTGAAGGCTGTTTCTAGACAAATAGAGACCATTAAAGGCACCTAGGTGGGATCAAGGGAATGATTTTTACACATGTTTTGAAGAATCAAAGAGGGGACTGTGAGAACAGAATTTAGGGACTGTGAGAACAGAATTTAGATTTTAGAATTTTTAAGAACAGAATTACATGGGAACATTTAAGATGGAACAATTAATCAATCATGTATTGCTAACAAGCTAGCTTCAGTGCTGCAGGGAGGGACAGCTTATCAGAAATGACTTCATAACTTCAGGGCTGCAGAGGCAACTTGGCCTTGCAGCTGGTACCGAGAGAGAGAGAGACATTGTACTTCAACAGCACTCTTCTTATCACCCTGACATGACAATCCTAGGGAACAGTTAGAATGAAAAACATAATGACCAGGCTAATACACGCCCCCTTGTTAGAGGGTGGCTCAGCCTACCCTTCTGATTCAGCAGTTGCTGAGTCTTTTCTTTATTTGCTTTTATATTTTACTGTTTAAATGTTATTTGAGTAAATAGAGCCATATAATCCTAGTGACGATATATAATCACATACAAGTTGATCGGTAGAGAGAAGGTTATCATAGAATGATAAAAGGGGGGAATGTGGAAGTGAGCAGAAAGGTATGGCACTATGCTTAATGGGAAATATAGCCAAGTTAGGAATAGTAGCTTTGCTGAGCTTTGATTTTAAGTGGCAGAAACCACAATGAAATAGTTAAAAGTAAAGGCAGAGCGTGTGAGACAGTAAAGACTAGCCGACACTGGTAATTGCAAGGACATCTGTTCTTTATGGCCTGAGTGTGTGACTCCCTGTGGTTTGAAGTAGATGGACTCGTATGTATCAAATGATGTCCATCCCTGTGTGAGTGATAAGAAGTGCTAGGCCCCTCTTATCTTCGTGAACTGCCACTACTTGATGTTGCTGCAGACTGCACGAAACACTCAGGAATGTACACCTAATAGAGATAGCAGGATGCGCCGCAATTACTTGTCACAAGGTAGAGACAGACTCATGATCCATGTAGGGAGTGAGACCAGCATGGTTATTGATGATTCCTATGCTCTTGTTAATTAGCTTGCTTATCCGTTTTGTTTTATCTTGCTGGTACAAAACAATATTTTATTAGTAACAAGTATGTATTGAGAATGGAGTGTATTGTAACCTCAGTAACAGATGTACTGCATGTCACCACGTGGGTGAAGTTGAATTGTATCGCACTGATTGGTTAAACAAGGAGGTGTAGCATGAATCTTAATGTATAAACAGTAGTACCTGTATCACAAACTTCACTTACTCTGGGGGGGGACCCGACAGACTCTGGTGGAGTCAGTGCCGCTGTTCTCAGAGTAAGTCCGCTGGCGACTGCTCAAATAAAGTAATTGATTTTACCTACACATCCGACTCAGTATATTTACTGAACCAGACTGAAGGCAAAAAGAACTCAGATTAACACTGGCAGCGCCTTGACCAATCAGTGTCAACTTGCCAACCAATCAGCATCCTTTTCTCATGCAATATGAATTGTTGCTCCCTTTGAAATTTGGCATTCTTGCGTCTGTTCTGATGAGTGCAAGATGTAAAACTTTGTCAGCATGTCTCTTTTTTTCAGCAATACTCAAGTTCTGTACTACCAAACGACTAAAAACATTCATGTTTAAAATATTTTAAGACTTTTAAGTGTTGATTTAAAGGGACATATACCAAGTTAGAACAAGATAGAACTGTTTCAGAGTTGTGACAGTCATATTTTCCTTTGCTTGCATTCGCAGCTTTCAGGACCCACAAAACAGTCGCAGTTGTAATACAGAGTTCACTTAGTTTGTGCTGTTGGATGCCTGGTTCAAGTGGTGTGATAAACTCATAATCTCATTGGGCAAGAGGACAGACCTGTCCTTCAACCTCATTCTAAGTTTTTTTTTATAAAGGTAATTTCTGAATATAATCTCTGGTAATTGATTATTGTTTTGTTTTATCCACCCCTTTGTACCTCTGAGATGGACTGGATTTCTGTGTTCTCTTTGGCCTCCTTATCTCGAGAGACAATGGGTAAGCACCTGGAGGTGGTCAGTGGTGTGTGGAGCAGCGCCTGGAGTGGCTATAAAGGCCAATTCTAGAGTGACAGGCTCTTCCACAGGTGCTGCAGAAAGATTTGTTTGTCGGGGCTGTTACACAGTTGGCTCTCCCCTTGCGCCTCTGTCTTTTTTCCTGCCAACTGCTAAGTCTCTTCGACTCGCCACACTTTAGCCCCGCCTTTATGGCTGCCCGCCAGCTCTGGCGAACGCTGGCAACTGACTCCCACGACTTGTGATCAGTGTCACAGGACTTCATGTCGCGTTTGCAGACGTCTTTAAAGCGGAGACATGGACGGCCGGTGGGTCTGATACCAGTGGCGAGCTCGCTGTACAATGTGTCTTTGGGAATCCTGCCATCTTCCATGCGGCTCACATGGCCAAGCCATCTCAAGCGCCGCTGACTCAGTAGTGTGTATAAGCTGGGGATGTTGGCCGCCTCGAGGACTTCTGTGTTGGAGATACGGTCCTGCCACCTGATGCCAAGTATTCTCTGGAGGCAGCGAAGATGGAATGAATTGAGACGCTGCTCTTGGCTGACCTATGTTGTCCAGGCCTCGCTGCCATAGAGCAAGGTACTGAGGACACAGGCTTGATACACTCGGACTTTTGTGTTCCGTGTCAGTGCGCCATTTTCGCACACTCTCTTGGCCAGTCTGGACATAGCAGTGGAAGTCTTTACCATGCGCTTGTTGATTTCTGCATCTAGAGACAGGTTACTGGTGATAGTTGAGCCTAGGTAGGTGAACTCTTGAACCACTTGCAGAGCGTGGTCGCCAATATTGATGGATGGAGCATTTCTGACATCCTGCCCCATGATGTTCGTTTTCTTGAGGCTGATGGTTCGGCCAAATTCATTGCAGGCAGCCGCAAACCTGTCGATGAGACTCTGCAGGCACTCTTCAGTGTGAGATGTTAAAGCAGCATCGTCAGCAAAGAGGAGTTTCCTGATGAGGCCTTTCCGTACTTTGGACTACGCTCTTAGACGGGCACAGTGAGGCACAGTGTGGCTTTCGTGCAGACAGATCGACCGTTGACATGCTGTTCTCCCTTCGTCAGATACTGGAGAAATGCCGTGAACAACAGATGCCCCTCTACATTGCTTTCACTGATCTCACCAAAGCCTTTGACCTCGTCAGCAGACGTGGTCTCTTCAGACTACTAGAAAAGATTGGATGCCCACCAAAGCTACTTAATATCATCACCTCATTCCATGACAATATGAAAGGCACAATTCAACATAGCAGCGCCTCATCAGACCCCTTTCCTATCCTGAGTGGTGTGAAACAGGGCTGTGTTCTTGCACCCACACTTTTTGGGATTTCTGTGTAGATCCACATTATTGGTACAAGTTGTCTTTATTGGCAAGATTTGGCTTATTTGTAAAACACATCCATGTCTTAAGAATTGTGCAATAATTGGGGCATCAGCTCTGATCAGAAAGTTGTCAAGCAAATTGTTAGTGAATTGTATTCTACAATCTTAATTTGACAGGGAAAGTCTTCAGGAAATGTTAAAAGTCATTCAGGCTGCTTGTTGGTAATGTTTTGCACCAAAACTGGCATGACACTAAATAGAGATTCTGTATTCTACTGAATGCTTTCTTATAGTTTTTGACATGAATACCATAATTTCAATCTGTAGTTTATTGGTAAGAATTGTTATGACTGTGCTTCCATTTTTTGTTACATTTTTGAGGACTTGTGTTTAAATTGTGGAAAGGGATTCATTTTTTTTTTTGAAGGCTGAAGATTTCATTGTTACTGGACTCTTTTTTAAAGTTCACCAAGGGGACACTTGAGATGTTGAAAATGATCTATTGTTGAAATCATATGATCTAAGATAAATAAACAACAGAAACCTTGGATTAAGGGGAGATGTTTATAGAGAAGTGGCAATGCAAGATTTATGCGGGTCAGGGGTTTTTTGATCTGCTGTTTGCAGTTTTGCTTTTGGGGAGATTGATTTTGGTTTCGCTTTGGGGTGTAGACAGTGTTAAAGAACAATTGGAGAAAACTTGCCAAGGGAGCCATTCCCAACTCAGCTTGTTCCATCTCTTTGAAAAGCCTGCCAGCTTTTCGATCTCTTTCAGAAGCCCTGAGAAACAAGTGTAAGAAACCGACTGACACTGCTGCCACATTTCTCCTGAAAGGCCTGTCAAACTGATCCCCAACGTCACCTGAAAAGAACTGTTCTAGGAAGATCTCAGTGTCAGCTGTCTAGGTGTAATTGGGACGTCAGACAAATAAGGGACAACCGACATCTTTCCATACCTTTGTTTTTTTCTTCGAGTTAGCAAATATTTGGCCAAAGTATTCTTTTTTTGTTTTTTTTGTAACAATCCTGAGGGGTCTTGACAGGGTGGATGTGGAAAGGATGTTTCTCCTTGTGGGAGAATCTAGAACTAGGGGTCACTGTTTAAAAATAAGGGTTTGCCCATTTAAGACAGAGATGAGGAGAAGTTTCTTCTCTCAGAGGGTCGTGAGTCTTTGGAATTCTCTTCCTCAAAAGGTGGTAGAAGCAGAGTCTTTGAATACTTTTAAGGCAGAGGTAGATAGATTCTTGATAAGCAAAGGGGTGGAAGGTTATCGGGGGTAGGTGGGAATGTGGAGTAATCAGGACAGCCATGAACTTATTGAATGGCAGAGCAAGCTCGATGGGCCGAGTGGCCTACTCCTCCTAATCCGTATGTTTGTATAGTGCTTTTGCACATACTTCTGAAGTGTCATAACAACATAATATGGAACTTGCTGCCACAACGTATAGTTGAGGTGAATAGCATAATACATTTAATAGGATAAACACATGAGGGAGAAAGGGACAGAAGATTATGGTGATGGCGATCGATGAAGAGGGGCGGGAGGAGACTCGAGAGGAGCATAGGCATAGACCAGTTTGACTAAACGGCCTGTTTTTGTATTGTCTTCTTTGGTCTCCTTATCTCGAGAGACAATGGGTAAGCGCCTGGAGGTGGGCAGTGGTGTGTGGAGCAGTGCCTGGAGTGGCTATAAAGGCCAATTCTCGAGTGACAGGCTGTTCCACAGGTGCTGCAGAAAAATTTGTTTGTCGGGGCTGTTGCACAGTTGGCTCTCCCCTTGCGCCTTTGTCCTTTTTTCCTGCCAACTGCTAAGTCTCTTCGACTCGCCACACTTTAGCCCCGCCTTTATGGCTGCCCCCCAGCTCTGGCGAAAGCTGGCAACTGACTCCCACGACTTGTGATCAATGTCACAGGACTTCATGTCGCGTTTGCAGACGTCTTTAAAGCGGAGACATGGACGGCCGGTGGGTCTGATACCAGTGGCGAGCTCGCTGTACAATGTGTCTTTGGGGATCCTGCCATCTTCCATGCGGCTCACTTGGCCAAGCCATCTCAAGCGCCGCTGACTCAGTAGTGTGTATAAGCTGGGGATGTTGGCCGCCTCGAGGACTTCTGTGTTGGAGATACGGTCCTGCCACCTGATGCCAAGTATTCTCCGGAAGCAGCGAAGATGGAATGAATTGAGACGTCGCACTTGGCTGACATACGTTGTCCAGGCCTCGCTGCCATAGAGCAAGGTACTGAGGACACAGGCTTGATACACTCGGACTTTTGTATTGTACATTCAATATAAGTGGTTGCAAATATTTAAAAATGGCAAAATGTAGAAAAGCTTAGCGTGACACAAAGCCAATTAAGGCCAAAGATTGCCAGTACGTTTTAATGTGTGACCCATTGCAGATTTCATAGAATCATAGAAATTTACAGCAGAGAAGGATCTGTTCAGTCTGTCATGCCTGTTCTGGCTCTTTGAAAGAGCAGTTAAGCTTAGTTCCACATCCCCACTTTTTGTCTGTAACCTTGTAAGTTCTGCATCCTCAGTATCTGTCCAATTCCTTTTTAAAATTATTTATAGAGTCAGCTTCCATCACCTTTTTAAGGTAGAGCTTTCCAGATCCCAACAACTGAGTGAAAAAATTTCTCCTCATAGTCCGTCCAGATCTATTTCTCCTCATAGTCCGTCCAGATCTTTTTCCAATGATTTTGAATCCATGACCTCCAGTTATTGACCCACTCACCAGAAGGAATTTTCTGTCCCTATTTTCTATATCAAAACTTCTCATCACCTTGAAAACTTTTATCAGGTGACCTGTTAACCTTCTGTATTCCAAAGAGAACAGTCCTAACTTTTCCAGCCTCTCCTCATAACTGAAGTCCTTCATCCCAAGGAACATCCTGGTAAATAAAAGCAAAATACTGCAGATGCTGGATCTCTGAAATAAAAAGAGAAAGTGCTGGAAATACTCCTCCACAGATGCTGCCAGACCTGCAAAGTGGAGTTAACGTTTCAGATCAGTGACCTTTCATTAGAACATCCTGGTATACCTCCTTTACATAGCCTTTCTAATGTCTTTACATCCTTCCTGAAGTTTTGTGCCCAGATCTGTCCACAGTACTCCAGCTAAGGACTAACCAGTGATTTATAAAGTTCTAGCCTGATCTTTTTTCTATTTCTCTATTTATAAACCCAAGTAACCTTTATGCTTTTTTCAACTTGTCATATCAACTTGTCCTGCCACCTTTACGGATTTGTGTAAATGGACACCAAGATCTTTCTGCTCCCCTACACTTTTCAATATCATGCCATTTCCATATTAGGCCTTCCAAACTGCATCACTTCACACCTTTCCACATTGAACTCCCATCTACCATGCTTTTGTCCATTTTACCATCCTATGTCACCCTGAAGGCAATAATTATCTTCTGCATTATCTCCTGCTTTGCCAAGTTTCGTAATCAACTCCAAACTTTATAATGCTGCTTCCTACGGCCAAGTCTAGGCCATTTATATAATTTGAAAAGTGTAATGAAGCCAAAGTTGACCCTTGGGGAACACCACTACAAACCACCTCCCAGTCTGAAAAACATCCATCCAGCACCACTCTTTGTTTCCTGTCACTCAACCAATTTTGTTTCCATCCCACCACTTTTCCCTTAATTCCATCTTCTAAATAAGCATCCTGTGTGGCACACTGTTGAATGCCTTCCAAAATCCAAATATACAACATCTACTGCACTACCTTTATCAATCTTCTCTGTTAATTCATCAAAGAATTTAATTAAGCTAGTCAGACATGACTAACTGTTAACAAATATATGCTGACACTCTTTGATTAATCCATGCCTTTCCAAGTGAAAGTTTATTTTGTCCTTGATAACTTCCCCACCACTGATGCTAGGCTGACTGGCCTGTAGTTTTCTGGTATATTGCTCTCCTCTTTCTAGAATTGTGATATAATATTAGCAGTCCTCCAGTGCTCCAGCACTACTCCTGTATCCAAGGAAGATTGAAAGATTGTGACCAATGTCTTTGCTATGTTCACCTTTCTTTCAGCAACCTAGGATGCATTCCATCTGGACCAGGTGACTTATCAACTTTGAATAATCTTTGACTTCTCTATCTGTTATCCTGTCTATAACTTCCATCTTCTCTTTTAACGTAACCTTCACATCGCCAGCTTTTGACTCCAATTTATTTGCCCCAGCTCCATTCTTACCCCATTGAAGTTGGCCTTCCCCCAGTTAATTATTCTTACCCTGGATTGCTCTTTGTCCTTTTCCATAGTCAGCCTAAACCTTATTATACAATGATCTCTATCCCATAAATGCTCTGCTACTGATACTCGATCCACTTGGCCCATCTCATTCCCAAGAACCAAGTCTAGCAGTGCCTCATTTCTTGTTGGACTAGCAATGTACTGTTGTAGAAAATTTTCCTGAACACACTCTAGGAACTCTTGCCATTCACTGCCCTTTACACTACTATTATCCCAGTCTGCATTTGGATAATTAAAATCCCCCATTATAACTACCCTATAATTTTTGCACCTCTGTAATTTCCTTGCAAATTTGTTCCTCCACGTTCTTCCCACTAGCTGGTTATTCGTTGACACAAGGCTCAATTTGCTGATTGGTAAATGAGGGAGGGCTTCTGGTGCAGTTTTGAAAAAAGCAGTCTCGAGCATCAGCGGACAAATGAGAATGCCAGAATGAGCAAATCAAGAACAACCACGGTTCAGCGCCACTTAGAGTCCGAAAGCCATCGCACCAGAAAGAGAGCATCTGACACTGCGCTGCTGGAAAACTAACACTCAAAAAATAAACAAGCAACGATTTCATCTCTTAAGAAGTCAACAGAGAGCTCAGAAAATCATCAGTTGGTTACAGTGGAACTTGTGAATACTTGTGCAAACGTCAACATACCATTGGACAAACTTGATCACTGAAAGCTGTGGGTATTCATTCAATATAATGTGCAAGATTGCTTACCAAGTGCAAATAAACTATGACAGAACTACCTACCGCAGATTTTTGCTACACACTGAGAACATGAAGTCTCGGATTAACGCTTGTGTGTCTTTTGCAATTATTTGTGATGAGTCCACCGATGAACAAGACAAATAAGTGCTACATGTTTTGTTTGATTTTATGTCTGGTAAGACTGAAGATGTACAGTCAGGAAAGCTAACAACAGCGCTCGCAGACTGCATTCACTTAGAAACTGTTAATAAAACCACAGTTTCCCAAGTGATAATCAAAACGATTTCAAAATACGGTGCAGATTTCAACAAAGTGTCTGCTTTTGTTAGTGACAATGCAACATACATGACAGAATCTTTCAGATCTGTGCTCTGAGGTATTATGCCTAATGCAGTCCATATTGCATGTAGTGCACATATAATTTCTCTTGTCAGTGAGCTGTGGAAAAGCGAGTTTGGTAAAGTTGACAAATTGGTCCGCTACATTAGAAAGATCTGCAAACGCTGCCCTAGCTGCAAGCTTTGAAACAAGCGACACATTGCAAATGTGGCTGAAATGGCTGATATTGGGGAAAGAAAACATTGCTGTTCCTCCAGAGCCAGTAATTGCACATTGGAATTCTTGGTTTCAGGCAGTACAGTATTATGCAGCTCACCTGAATTACTACTCCGACTTCGTCCCTGAAGAGCTCACATTGATACCGAAACAACAGATTTTAACAGATATTGTAACCCTTCTAAACGATGATCAGCTTAATGAGGAGGTTCAGTTTGTTGCCTAGAATGTTACATGACTGATGGATTTAATCACTTGGTTTGAATCTTGACACGTCACAATCCACAAAGTTTACAATAAAGTAATGGATGTATCTTTCTGGACTGAAGCACAGTCAAATGAACAACACTCTGATGACACTGAATTAAATGCCTGTGCTCAACGGGTATTTTCTTGTATGGCAAAGAAGTTCAAACAATATTACTGCTACAGGGAAGAGTCGAGTGGTGAAGAAGGCTCAGAGGTTTCAACAACCTTCTGCGGTGTTTCTGAAAGCTGTGCGTATCTTTGATCCTGCACCAATGCACCTTTTGATGGTGGATTTAAACTTGTTTGATGTGATTCCTGGCTTTGACGAGAACTGTAGGCTGGAAATTCCTGCTTATAAAAGCATTGCAAAAGAAGCAGATTGTGCTTTGCTTGATATGGAGTTTTGGAGCTCTGGAATGCAGAATCCCCCACCTTGCAAGGCTAGAATGCACCGTCTGACAATTCCAACAAATTCTGGATGCAGAGGGAGATGTGTCTAAACACAGACACGTGTTCACAGTGCAGAGACAGGGAATGAAGAAGGAGAGAGTTGCAGGTTGCTCCATGCTCACATTCAACCACTGACATTAGTGAGTAAAGAATGTGACTATTAAAGTCAGCTTTTTACAATAGCTTTTGAGTATACAATAAATGCCATTTGAAACAGAACCTTCCTTGTCTTTTTTTCTTGTTTTGAATAGATCATATTCATGGTTTGCTGTGACACTGTGAAATTTATGATTTAAATGCGTGAATTTATGAAATGCACAATTCTTAAAATGCCGTGATAGTCAAATTTATAAAATTTGACCGTGAATTTGGTAGGGCCCTAAAACATCATCTGTAATACTGCTATGCCCCTCCTCCTCTTCCTTTGTTATTCTGAATACTGGTAACATAGGATATTAAGAACCCTTTCCTAGCCTTGTTTGAGCCAATTTGTTAATGCAACCATGTCATAATCCTGTGTAACAATTGTGTCTACAGCTCACCAACCTTATTAGTTACATCAGTTCCGAAGAAGGGTCACTGACCCGAAACGTTAACTCTGCTTCTCTTTCCACAGATGCTGCCAGACCTGCTGAGTGAATCCAGCATTTCTTGTTTTTGTTTCAGATTTCCAGCATCCGCAGTATTTTGCTTTTATCTTATTAGTTACATAGTGGAGAGCGAGATCCATACAATTTAATACCTCCTTTGTCATTTTTGCTACTCTTCTCATTTTGGACCCTGCAATTTTTGGGATATTTCTAGTTTCCCTGCTGTTTATATCTCTGTCCTCTCATTTGCTTTTTGCTATATTCTGATTCCCTTCTTCCTGCCAAATTAATTTACCTTCTCAGTGAGAACATTGGTCCTGGCTTTGTTCAGAAATAACCTGTCCATCTTGTACAGGTGCCCGTTACCCCAGAACCTGTCCCAATGTCCCGAGAATCTGAAACCCTGTATCCTGCACCACATCCTCAGCTACACATTCACCTGCACTATCTTCCTGTTTCTATACCCATTGGCAGGTGACACTGGGAGTAATCCTGAGATTACCTTTTGAGGTCTCTTTTATAATCTTTTTCCTAATTCCTGAAACTCTATCTGAAGGACCTCAGCACTTTTCTACATATGTCATTAGTCCTAATATGCATTGTTCCCCCCTTCCTTGCAGAATATCCTACACCTGCTTGATATCCTTTATTGCACCAGGACGACAGAATACCACTTGGGAATCATGTTTGCGATTACAGAAACTGCTGCCTATGCCCATAACTGTTGAATTCCCTATGAGTACTGCATTTCTACTCTTCCCCCCCCTATTTATAGTCAAATCTCCTGTGGTGCTGGTGTTAGATTCTTACTGCATTTCCCCCAAGGAGTTGTCCCCCCTCCACGGTATTCAACACTGAAAACAAGTTAGCAAGTGCCAGGAGCTTGGGGGGGATTCCTGTGTCTTCCTCCTACCCTTCTGGTGGTTACCCATTTCCTCACCCCCTGCACCTTCCCTAGCTGTTAGGTGACCACCTCCTGGGACATATGTTTGAGGAAACTCTCGGACTCCTGGGTGCACTGCAATGACTCCATTTTTCTTCACGCTCTGAACCTTAGAGCTTAAGTAACTGGCAGCACATCCTGCACGTATGGTTATCCAGGACACATGAAGTGTCCTGGAGTTCTTTACATTCATAGGTCCTCATAGCTTGCCATGGTAGTTAATACACTGAACTCTAAATCACCGAGACACTGACCATTAAAACACTTAATACTGAACACTAAAATCTGACTGAGATACTAAAATAAGAAAAAGTTAAAGGCACTGGAAATTACATCTTTCAATGTAAAACACAATGGAAGCTACTATCAAGTGAATTGCAATGGTGAAAAACAGTTTTATTAAACAAACTAACATTTTTTTTTTATTCTTTCATGGGATGTGGGTGTTGCTATACTTGCCTGTTACCAATCTGCTCGCTCCGCATCAGTGACATCACGTTTGAATTTTTTTCTTAGATTTCTGCGTTCAGTTTCGCAATCTGACTCTGACATATCATTCTCACTGACTCTGCTCTCACTGACTGTCCATAGTCAGTTCTGCTGCTTTTGTCTGTTGCTCCCTCGCACTGTTTCCCTACAGGCATGCTCTGTCCGGTCACTGACTCTACTGTTGGTTGTCCTGCTGAAATTTAGTTATGAAATAAAATAGAACAAGTGGTCTGTCTGCAATGAACAGACTTTCCATTGAAAACCAGCATCAGGTCTTCAAATACTGTTAATATTTGAGCAGCCATTTTTATCAACCCTAATGTGACAAGGATTTTGTCGTTTCTGGGTCGCAAATCAAAGTCAAAAGGAGGTCATCTTGTTCATGCACCTGTTGTTGCACAACTTTATGAAATTCATTTGTATGGGGAAGATGACAAGGTGAGGCAGAATCATAGATATAGTTCTCATTTCTTTATTGCGCATACAAATCTCCTTTCTGCCGTATTCCATTTTTATCTTGAGTTATTGTGCATCATTTATGTGTATTTTTTCTTTGTTCTCTGCTGTTTTTGTGAAAACGTGTGTGACTATTTAGAAGGCAGTGTCCAATGATTTTACCCCTTCTGGATGAGGATTTATTGTGGGGCTTGAGTTATATTCAACAATTGAGAACTGAACATCCTGGAAGAAGTCTTTAAGAATATAATGGGGGAGACATAAAGAATATGTTTCCACCTGTGGGCGAGACCAAAACTAGGGGCTATATGTATGCTAATAAATCCTGTAAGGAATTCAGGTAATTATAACTAGCTGAAATAATAGTGAAGGGATGTAAATCTCTTGTGGTGTTTAAATTTATTGTTTTTGTCTTTCAGATAAATGCCAAGGAGGTGATAAGATTTTCAGATTTTCCATTGTCTAAAAAAACTGTTAAAGGTAAGTGCTATTCTGCCTTTCTCAATGCTTCCTTTATTATATCTGTGCGTCTTTCTCCCTTTATATCGATCCATCTTTCAGATGAGCTGTTAAACCAAGGCCCCATCTGCCCCTCTGGTGGATGTAAAAGATCCCATGGAACTATTTCAAAGAGGAGCAGGGGAATTATCCCTGAAGTTCTCGCCAATAGTTATGCCTCAATTAACATCACAACAACAGATTATCTTGTCTTTATCACATTGCTATTCATGGGAGCTTGCTGTGCACAAGTTGACTGCTGCGTTTCCCAAATTACAATATTGATACAATATAAAGTACTTCATTGGCTGTAAAGTGCTTGAGGACATCCGGTAGTCGTGAAAGATGCTGGGTGCTATATAAATGCAAGTTCTTTCTATATAATTTGCCATAGAATGGTCAGGTGGGAATATCTGGGCCATACTCTCTCCTCCTATGGTGATTATCCATGGCGCTTTGTGTTGGGTGTGTTTCTATGAAGCTTTTCCTCTCTATGATTAGTATTCTGCTCTGACTCAGTATTGCTTCTGATAGCCTTTCTGGGACTTAGTAAGAATTGCTTTCAGCTTAACAGGAGACCTGTGGTGGGGTGGGAACACATCCTACCTGATTGTAAGGTAGGATTTGTGTGTAAGTTAAGACTCTTTCTATTTATGTCGGAACAGGAGTAGGCCATTTAGCTGCACCATTCAATAAGATCATGACTGATCTGTGACCTAACTCCAAATACCTCCCTTTGCCGCATATCCCTTAATATCTTTTGCCTAACAAAAATCTAGCTTTGTAAATAAGAGTTCAAAATTTGCATGTGCAAGAATTATTGCTGTGGTGGTAACCCGAGATACCTTTTATTTATTTTATTTTATTTAGAGATACAGCACTGAAACAGGCCCTTTGGCCCACCGAGTCTGTGCCGACCAACAACCACCCATTTATATTAATCCTACATTAACCCCATATTCTCTACCACATCCCCACCATTCTCCTACCACCTACCTACACTAGGGGCAATTTACAACGGCCAATTTACCTATCAACCTGCAAGTCTTTGGCTGTGGGAGGAAACCGGAGCACCCGGCAGAAACCCACGCAGACACAGGGAGAACTTGCAAACTCCGCACAGGCAGTACCCAGAATTGAACCCGGGTCACTGGAGCGGTGAGGCTGCAGTGCTAACCACTGCGCCGCCACTACCTTAAATAAAAACAGACCTTCCTTCATTAGGAAACAGTGGCAATAATGTTAGTACCCAAGTTCACTTGCCCCTTCTATATGGTTATTTTAACTGGAGAAAGAAATTGCGTCACATTGTGACATTCAGTCTCTCAAAATGATTTGACCATGCACTGGACAAATTTTGTTGGCTAGTCTAGGTCCTTGTGTCCTCTTGCCAAATTCAATGACGCTCACACTGATAGTAAATCCAAGAAGGAATTCAGGAGACACTTTCTTCAGAGAATGGTTAGAATCTGGGATGTCTATCACAATTAGCTGAGGCAAATAGCAGAAATGCATTTGGGGGTGGGGGGGGGGGGGGCTAGATAAACATATGAGGGAGAAAGGAATAGAAAGTTATTCTAGGAATGGTAGACGAGGCTCATGTGGCGCATAAGCACCAGCATGGACCATTTGGGTTGAATGAGCTGTTTCTGTGCTGCACATTATTTAATTTTTTGGCATTGCAATTGTTCTTCACACCTGCATAACCTGTATAATACAAGTCACTGCAAGTATAGTTTGTTGTCTGCTGTTAATCTTAGGTTTTTATCAGTACTGTTAGCTCAAGGTGCTTTTAAAACTCGTGCTGTGGAGGAGAATTATAAAATGCATAAATAAAGGTTAGAGATTATTCATATCCTTCAATCTTTGGAAGCTGTCAAACAATAGGCTTCACAGAAATCTAAAGATTCATGATATCAGAGAGGTTGGATTTATAAATCTATTTTAGTGGATTGCAAGGATATGGGTGTGACATCCCACAGAATTGCTAAATTTGGGTGGGGATGAAAATTTCTGTATAGTCTAGTTATAGAGCAGAATTAGCTGCATTCACAGCATCTGGGGAGGAGAGAAATAGAAATGGTGGAAAGGAACATTTTCAGATCTCTGATTCTCCTTTTTAAGGTTTCTCCTTTCTTGCAGCCTTCCTATGCTCTACGTTATTTTCATCCAAGAAAGTGAGTAAACTGGTCACCTACTTTTGAGATAGGGCTGCCTGCCCGCCTGCCCCCTCTCTCCTCCGTTTGTTTCTTTCTCGCTTCACTCAGTAGTGAAGTGCCTGTCCTCTACTTGCCACCTTATGAAGTAACCAAATGGTGGGGAAATATGGGTATATCTCTTCAACCACCAATCATTCCCCTTGCCCTCTCAGTGCTTACTCATCATGTAGTTATGCCATTCTGTATCTGTGTGGTTGGAATGACGAAGTACAAAAAATATTCTTAATTTCAATGTTTGCGGATGTCAAAATTTTGAACTGTAGTGAACAATGAGGAGGATAGCAGATTTCAGAAGGAAATGGGCAGACATGTGGCAGATGACATTTAATGCAGAGAAGAGAGAAATGGTGCATTTTGGAAGGAAGGAGGAATAAGGAGAGGCCGTATGAACTAAATGGTACAATCTTAAAGGTGGTGCAGGAGACCTGGGGGTTTACGTACCGAAATCTTTAAACACGGCAGGACAAATTGGTAAGGTTGTTAAATAAGCATATGGGATCCTGGGCTTTATAAATAGAGGCATAGAGTACAAAAGCAAGGAAGTTATGGTAACCCTTTATAAATCACTGGTTAAGCCCCAGCTGGAGTATCATGTTCAATTCTGGGCACTGTACTTCAAGACCTTGGAGAGGAAATTTACTAGAATAGTACCAGGAACGAGGGACTTTATTAATGTGGTGAAACTAGAGGAGCTGGGATTATTCTCATTTGAGCAGCAGTTAAAGGGATAGACGTTTTTAAATTTGAAGGGTTTTATAGGAAGATACTCTTTCCACTAGCAGGAGGGTTGATAACCGAAGGATACAGATTTAAAATAATTGGCAAGAGAACTGGGAAGGGAGATGAGACATTTTTTATGCAATGAGTTATCATCTGGAATCCAGTACCTGAAAGGGTGGTGAAAGCAGAATCAGTAGTAACTTTCATAACGAAGTGTCTCCTGACAACGCAGAGCATGCACAGTGCGATCGCTGACATCATCAGCATGTCTGAACATTTGCCAGTAAGAATCCGCATATGTGCAAGTTAACATCACCACGTAATAACTTCAGGTGTAATGACATCTGAGTGTTGGCTCGCCCCTCAGTGGCTGAGATCGCCACCTCCATATCCCCCAACAGTACCCCGCTCCCTCCTGCGATCGCCGCTTCTCTTCCCTGCTCCCTCTCATGCCCGTCTGCTCGCTGCTCCCTCCCTCGCTCGTCTGCTCGCCACTCCCTCCTGCCGCTCCCGACTGCTCGTTGCTCGCTTCCCCTCTCGCCACTACCCCTTGCCGTGTCTCCAGGCAGGAGGGAACGGTGAACAGACGGGAGCGGAAGGGATCTTTTTTCCTGGCAGCTGCCTGAGATGTTGCCGACAGTGACGTTTCAGTCGATGAGGCTGCATTTGCGCATGTGCCAGTACTGCGCTAGTGGTACTAGTGGTTGCATTGTCATCAAACGCAGCGCTTTCAAAATATATATTTAAAAAGGGAAAAAAAATTGCAGGGCTATGGGGAAAGAGCAGGGGAATGGACAAATTGGATAGCTCTTTCAAAGAACAGGCACAATGGACTGAATGATCTCCTTTTGTGCTGTAAGATTCTATGCATTTTATGCCAGAAAAATTTGTGTATTTTTAGAATAGTCTCAGTGGCTCTCAAACTGGAATCCAAGAACCCCTGGAGGTCGATAGAGGCTTTCCAGGGAGTCTGCAAAATAATCCCAGTGGGCGAGAGAGAGAGAAAATTGCAGAAGGGTGGGGAGTGAACGACGGAAAAAAAGGCAAGCCATCCGCTTTGTATAAATTAACAGTAGTTAGTATAAGTTCCACATAAGTAGCTGACAAGATGTTCACCCCCGAAGCCCCTGAATACTCTCCCTTCTTCGTGGTGATGGGTGAGTCAGCTACTGTTCTTTTCACTGGTGGGTCTCTCATTGACTTTTGGCAGGAGGGGCGGTGGGAGGCCAGCTGCTGCTGTGGTACTAGGGTGTAGTCAATTTGGACTTGTGCCGTGAGCAAGTGCCTTGAAAATGCTGCCTGGCCTGCTGAGTATTTCCAGCATTTTCTGTTTGCAAAAATCAAACTAAGAGGAGAATAATTCAACCAGAAAAGCTGTCAGCTTGACAGCAGGAGCTGAGTGGCCCTGGCGGAACCCAAACTGAGCAAGGTTATTGCTGAGCAAGTGCTGCTTGATAGCACTGTCAACGACCCCTTCTATCACTTTGCTGATGATCGGGAGTAGATCGATAGGTCGGTAATTGGCCGGGTTGGATTTGCCCTGCTTTTTGTGTACAGGACATTCCTGAACAATTTTCCACATTCCGGGTAGATGCAAGTGTTATAGCTATACTGGAACAGTTTTGCTCGGGGTGCGGCTAGTTCTGCAGCACAAGTCTTCAGTACTGTTGCTAGAATGTTGTCAGGGTCCATAGCCTTTGCAGTATCCAGTGCCTTCAGCTGTTCTTTGATATCACACAGAGTGAATCAGAATGACTGAAGACTGGCATCTGTGATGCTGGGGTCCTCAGGAGAAGGCTGAGATGGATCATCCACTCCGCATTTCTGGCTGAAGATGGATGCAAATGCTTCAGCCTTGTCTTTTGCACTGATGTTCTGGGTTCCCCCATCGTTGAGGATGGGGTTATTTGTGGAGCCTCCTCCTCCTGTCAGTTGTTTAATTGTCCTCCGTCACTCACGACTGGATGTGGCAGGATTGCAGAGCTTAGATCTGATCCATTGGTTATGGGATTGCTTAGACCTGTCTATTACATGCTGCTTCCGCTGTTTGGCTCGCAAGTAGTCCTGTGTTGTAGCCTCACCAGGCTGACACCTCATTTTGAGGTATGTCTGGTGTTGCTACTGGCATGCCTTCCTACACTCCTCATTGAACCAAGGTTGGGTGGCTTGTTTTTTTGGCTGGTGCAGACATGTTGGGCTGAATGGCCTCCTTCTGTGCCATAATTTTTCTATGGTTCTATAGCTGGTTCCCCTGGCTTGATGGTGTTGGTAGAGTGGAGGATGTGCTGGGTCATGAGGTTACAGATTGTGGTTGAATACAATTCTGCTGCTGCTGTATGAAATAAAATGGGAAATGGTCAATGTGAGAGATGCATGACCAGCAGTTAATCCAGTTGCACAAATAGAAGAGTTTTAAATATGCTAATGGTTGACTATCCTTGTAGTTGAGTTTAAAAGATCCATTTGTTAGCAGCAGTAGGATTCCTGATTGGATGCCTAGTTTTGAGTTGCTAGATCTGTTCAAAATCTATCCCATTTAGCATGGTGCTGGTGCCACACAACACAATGGTGGGTATGGTCAGTGTGAAAATGGGACTTTGTCTTCACAAGGACTGTGCAGTGGTCATTCCTACCAATACTGTCATGGACAGGTGCATCTGCAACAGGTAGATTGGTGAGGACGAGGTCAAGTATATTTTTTCCTCTTGTTGGCTCCCTCACCAGCTGCTACAGACCCAGTCTAGCAGGTATGTCCTTTAGGACTCGACCAGCTAGGTCAGTTGTGGTGCTACCGAGCAACTCTTGTTGACGGACATTGAAGCCCCCCCACCCAGAATACATTTGTGCCCTTGCTACCCTCCGAGCTCCTTCCAGTTGCTGTTCAACATGTAGGAGTACTGATTCATCAGCCGAGTGGGGAGGTGGGGGGAGGGGGTAGTAGGTGGTAATCAGCAAGAGGTTTCCTTGCCCATGTTTGACCTGATGGCACGAGACTTCATGGGGTCCGGAGTCAATGTTGAGGACTCCCAGGACAACTCCCTTCCGACTGTATACCACTGTGCCGGCACCTGTAGTGGGTCTGTCCTGCTGGTGGGACAGGCCTTACCCAGGGATGGTGATGGTGGTGTCTGGGACATTGTCGGTAAGGTATGATTCTGTGAGTATGACTATGTTAGGCTGTTGCTTGACTAGTCTGTGGGACAGCTTTCCCAATTTTGGCACAAGGCCCCAGATGTTAGTAAGGAGGACTTTGCAGAGTCGACAGCGCTGGGTTTGCTGTTGTCATTTCCGGCGCCTCGGTCGATGCCGGGTCATTCATCCGGTTTCATTCTGTTTCTTAGACTTTGTTGCGGTTTGATACAACTGAGTGGCTTGCTAGCCCATTTCAGAGGGTATTTAAGAGTCAATTACATTGCTGTGGGTCTGGAGTCACTTGTAGGCCAGACCTTGTATGGATGGCAGATTTCCTTCCTGAAAGGACATTAGTGAACCAGATGGGTTTTTACAACAATTGACAATGATTTCATGGTCACCATTAGACTAGCTTTTAATTCCAGATGTATTAATTGAATTCAAATTTGATTCGAACCCATGTCCCCAGAGCATTACCTGGGGCTCTGGGTTCCTAGTCTAATGACATTACCACTACGCCACTGCCTTACCGATATAGTTCCAAGTCAGGATGGTGCTTGGCTTGGAGGGGAACTTGTAGATGGTGGTCCTGTGCGTCTGCTGCTCTTGTCCTTCAAGGTGGTAAAGGTCGTGGGTTTGGAAGGTGCTGTCGAAGGAGGATTGGCGAGTTGTTGCAGTGCGTCTTGTATATGGTACATACTGCTGCCACTGTGGATTGGTGGTGGATGGGGAGCCAATCAAGCGGGCTCCTTTGTCCTGGATGGTGTCGAGCTTGCTGAATGTTGTTGGAGCTGCACCCATCCAGTCCAGTGGAGAGTATTCCATCACAGTCCTGACTTATGCCTTGCAGATGGTGGACAGGGGAGTCAGGAGGTGAGTTACTCGCCACAGAATTCCCAGCCTCTGACCTGCTCTTGTAGCCACAGTATTTATGTGGCTGGTTCAATTCAATTTTTGGTCAATGGTGATCCCCAGGATGTTAGTGGGGAATTCAGCGATGGTAATGCCGGTTGGCATTATGATGTTTAGATTCTCTCTTGTTGGCGATGGTCATTGCCAGCCACTTGTGTGGCGTGAATGTTACTTGCCACTTATCAACCTAAGCCTGGATATTGTCCAGGTCTTGCTGTATTTGGGCACGAACTGCTTCAGTATCTGAGGAGTTGCAAACGGTAATGAATACTGTGCAATCACCAGCGAACATCTCCATTTCTGATCTTATGTTGGAGGGAAGGCCATTGATGAAGCAGCTGAAGATGGTTGGGCCTCGGACACTCCCCTCCACCATTCAGGGACCTTCCATTCCATTTAATTGTCCATCACCATTCATGACGGAATGTGGCAGGCTGCAGCGCTTTGATCTGATCTGTTAGGTGTGGGTTCACTTGGCTCTGTCTATAGCGTGCTGCTTCCAATGTTTAGCATGCATGTAGTCCGTATTGTAGCTTCATCAGGTTGGCACCTCATTTTTAGTTGTGCCTGGTGCTGCTCCTGGCACTCTTTCCTATACTCTTCATTGAACCAGGTTGGTGCCCTGGCTTGATGGTAATGGTAGAACGAAGGATATGCTGGGCCATGAAGTCTCTGCAAGAACTGTGCGGTGGTGATTCATACCAATATTGTCATGAATAGATGCACATGTGACATGGAGATTGGTGAGGACGAGGTTAAGCAATCTTTTCCCTCTTGTTTGTTCTCTCACCAACTGCCACAGACCCAGTCTGGCAGATATGTCCGTCAGGACTCAGCCAGCTTAGTCTGTAGTGGTGTTACCAAGCCACTCTTGGTGATGATCATTGAAGTCTCCTTGCTACCCTCAGTGCTTTTTTCAAGTGGTGGCCATGTGAGCCGCATGAAAGATGGCAGGATCCCCAAAGACACATTGTACAGTGAGCTCGCCACTGATATCAGACCCACCGGCCGTCCATGTCTTCGCTTTAAAGACGTCTGCAAACGCGACATGAAATCCTGTGACATTGATCACAAGTCGTGGGAGTCAGTTGCCAGCGTTCGCCAGAGCTGGCGGGCAGCCATAAAGACGGGGCTAAAGTGTGGCGGGTCGAAGAGACTTAGTAGTTGGCAGGAAAATAGACAGAGGCGCAAGGAGAGAGCCAACTGTGTAACAGCCCCGACAAACAAATTTCTCTGCAGCACCTGTGGAAGAGCCTGTCACTTTAGAATTGGCCTTTATAGCCACTCCAGGCGCTGCTTCACAAACCACTGACCACCTCCAGGCGCTTATCCATTGTCTCTCGAGATAAGGAGGCCAAAGAAGAAGTTCAACATGGCAGAGCACTGATTCATCAGCTGAGGATGGTCGATAGATAGTAATCAACAGGTTTCCTTGCCCATGTTTGACCTGATGTCACAAGACTTCATGGGGTCTTCTGGAGTCAATGTTGAGGACTCCCAGGGCCACTCCTTCCCGACAGCATGCCACTGTGCCACCACCTCTGGTGGGTCTGACCTGTCGGTGGGACAGGACATACCCAGAGATGGTGATGCTGGATATTCCAGCATCTGGGTTCTGAAAACATGTAATTTTTCATAACTTACTTTCAGGCTTGAGGATCATTTTAACAGATATCTCATATTGAGTGGAATGTTGCTCTAGGCAAATACTGAAATACCAATTTCAAAAGGTTGCTTGACTCTTCATATTGCAAGATATGTTTTGTTAGTATTGGTTCTGTTCAGTACAGTACTTCTGATTGATTGAAGTAGTGGAGAGGAATAAAGCTTCTGACTGTATAACCTGAACTTGAACTAAACAGATTTAATTTAGTCTATTCTGGAAATTTGTAAAGGCTGTATTCTTTTTCGTAGGCTTGTTGGAGGCTCAGTATCGTATGGCTACTGAAATACAAAAGCAGACAATTGGCCTCGCCTTACAAGGCAAAGATGTTCTTGGCGCTGCAAAGACTGGATCTGGGAAGACATTGGCATTTCTAATTCCTGTAAGTGACTGGGATTAGAGGAGGAGGGTTTCTATTAATGAAAAACTGATTTGGTAGATGAGTGAAGTTTATGAAATAATATGCAAGGTTGTTTGGTAATGGAATTCTGCATAATTTTGTGTCTGAGTGCACTTTTGACACGAGTGTGTATTTGCAATCTGACAAGTTTAAATAAGCAGTTTCCATTATAGTTTGGATATAAAAATTGAGAAATAAAAATGACAGTGTTTACACCTCTAACATGGGGCTATCTGCACACCCTGTTCCAGTTATTCCCTGCCCTCTAACCTGACTTCACCTGAGACTGCACTTGGTCTGGACTCCCTGTGTGGTTTGCTGAAAAAGATTGAAACATTTTATATATAGCCCCAGATTTTGCAGTGGTATTGATGGTGAAACTGTCAGCGTTCACCAGCATTATTTTGCTGAAACTGACAGCAACCTCGAGTCCGCACAAGTGCCGAATAATGTGGAAATCCAGAAGCTGCTGTCAGTGATTCTATGCCTCTCCTGAGGGTGCGACGTGGAGGTCCCCCAGCTGCAATCAATTGGAAACCAATTGAATTGACGAGAACTTCTATACTTGGGCTGTTAGTCATGCTGTAAAACAGAAACCTCAAAAAACGTGCATCTTGTTGAATGAGGTGTAACTTTTTTTTTCATGGCATGCTAACTTCATAATTACTGCGAAACACCCACCCTGGTCCTGAGAAGCTAATTTTATATTTGTGGAATGTCAAATTTCTCCATTAATAAAAAAATTCCACATTTAAAATGTTCATTTTAAAGTTTGTTTATCTTTATTTTGGCTTTTCTTTTATTCTAATCAATTTATTTCACTATCTGATTTAAATTAAAAGTGAAGAATATTAGGTACTTTTAACTTCCTAGTTTGCTATGTGTAATTATTTCAATCTGATTGACTGCTTACCTGCTTGCTGACATCACTGCTGCCGTACGCCAAGATATCCCCTTGACTTGCCGTCAGATTTAAACTGCTGTTGGGAAAGGGGAATCCATGCTAAAAAAAAATTGCTAGATTGGCTTGGGCAGCTTTCTTTGAGGTCAGCGGTGAGCGCTGTTGCTTCACTGCTTACTGCAAAATCTGGTATTACTTATTTAATATAGTATAAAACCTTCAGGTATTGTATGGATGCATGTTTCTCTCCACCCCTCTTCCCCCACTACCTCCCCCACCACCCCCTCCACCTTTCTGGAAATCTGAAAGGGTGACTGCTCTATTGCCATTCTATGAATGTAGCCTATGATGAGGCAAGTGATTTGGTGTAGCCTGACACAACATCCTGTGTCAGATCCTGTGAATTTGTAAACTTGCTGCTCATAGTGCAATTTGCTAACCAAGTACTGGAGTTGCACTCGCCCTAGTAATAAATTGCTGTTGTTTATATTGGATTCCAGACCATTATAACATTTATTCAGTAATTATTCAGTGGACCTATGGCATGATTATATTGAATATTGGACAGTTATTAAATCTGCTCATCGGGTACTGTTTTAAATGTTAAAAATTTCTGGTTAATTGCACATTGTTATGTTAAGTAGTGTGAATTTGCTTATTTAGACTATATCTTAGTTACTATATGCACCAATTGTGCATGTAATGTACCCATTTTACTGTTGACTGCCAAGAAATTACACAAATGGCAAACTCAGATGTGAGCACAGCATTTGGACCATGGTCAGACTGATTTGTTTCAGAGGCAATTTGATCATAAAGCAGCAGAAAACTAAAATGTTTAGGTCAACTCATTAAACAAGCTGTCTTCATTAAGTGCTCTTGCTCACAACAGTATGCCTGCCACTCTCTAGGTATTGGAATGTCTTTATCGTCAACAGTGGACGTCGGAAGATGGATTGGGCGTTCTCATCATATCTCCTACAAGAGAACTGGCATATCAGACCTTTGAGGTCCTGCGCAAAGTGGGGAAAAATCATGAATTTTCAGCTGGACTTGTAATAGGAGGAAAGGTAGGCATCAAGAATGTGGTAATATAACTATTTTACTTATAGTTTAAGGTATAAAGTCACACTTAAGGAAAAAAAAACACCATTGGGTGGAACTATTATTTGCTAGAAAATGACCAGTTCTTGGCATGTCAGACAATGAGCAGTGTTATCTGGGAACAGTATGATGTTCAGGTTATTCCAGAATTATCACTACAAATGTTACCTCATGAGAGGTTTCTGAATTTGCAAATTATTTTCCTTCAGATTGTAAGTTTGTCAAATCGGTTTGGGAAGATTGAAAGTATTCATAGAAAGCAAAATCTTCTATTTGCAAATATTTTGTCTTAAAATTGCCATCTAATTGGACTTATTGGTCCAGATTTTGCTCCCAAAATAACGGCGCAGATAGTGGCGCTTGTTGTTGCTTATGTGTAAATGGCACAACAACTTCAGGCTGATATGTGTTTAAATGCTAATATCTGAAATATGCTGTTCCACTGTTAACTTTGTGAAAAGGGCATCTCACTGTATACAAATGCATTGACCGGCAGGAAGTTGCTGTATTTACATGTTAGATACAAACTAAACTCATTATAGAAAGTTAAGTCTTGTCATTTCAAGTCTAAGTACCCTTTTAATGACGTGGGAAGTGTTAATTATTGCCTGTCAACCCCTCTGACTCTGAAAATTAACTATTACAACTGTGGCATCTCACTTTTTCAAGTACTAATTGTTGGAGATTTTAAAATGGCAAATTTTTAAGGTAAAAACATTTTTGCTTTTTTTTCCCTTTCCATCCCTTTTATCTCTCGGTATGTTAGCTCGCATTTTCAGCAAATTGCTTCACACAAAAAAAAATTAAAACCTAAACATGCAAGGGCACTTCTGACCAATGACAGATGCTGTTAGATGGCCTGCTACAGCAAATTCTAGACCATTGAAATTTATGCTGGAATTTGCATATTGAGGGCATTATGAATTCCCTTGCTTGTTGTTAGGAACACAGTAAATCTAATACTTCTCAACTGCCCACACCCTTGTATATCTTTGGTTGTCTCCTAAGATGTCTTCTGTGGGCTAATGCGTTTGCTACCCTCTGTGTAAAGTAATTCAATCTGAACAATCTGCATTTTCCGGCTTTTAATTTGGGACCCATATCCTTTGATTCTAGAGTGACAATTTCAACCATCAGCAACTTACATTTATATTGCACCCTTAACATTGTAAAATGTCCTAATGCGCCTCATGAGTAATTTATCAAATAAAATTTGATACTGAGCCAGTTGGAGATATTGGGACAGGTGAATGAGTTGGGTTTTAAAGGAGAGAGAGTTTTAGGCCTTGACATATTGAGTTTCCAATTATCTGTTACCTTAAGAACCTTGAATGCTTGAATACCACCTCCACTCACTTTTTCCTTCTTACAGTAAAGGATTCTAGACTTTTCAACCTCTCTATAGCTGATGCCTTAATCCAGTGGTTCTCCTAACTTTTTTCGTTGAAAGACTCCTTTTTAAATGGATAACACGAACTCCCATCTAAATTATCATGTTATGTAATGAATATTTTGTTGTGAAATTAATACAGCAGTGTCATTTACCATGTGAAATGTTCATGGAATAAGCAAGCAACATAAATGTTTGTTAGATCAATGAAAATATTTGATAGACACGGCAACTGGTAAATTTAATAACCTACCGATACTATGCTCACTGGCACTTTAAAACCACTTCAGTGAATTCTGTTTCAGTATTCAACACAAAGTCAGCATAAATCAGGACATAACTGGATGGTTATTTATGTTGAAAATCTTTGTGCTGTTCTCAGCGCTCCACCACGCGCACTCCCCCCTCACATGATGGTGGCCGCACCGCGTTCCTGCTTCCCAGCTTGCACCAAGCCCACGTCTGGCTGCCTCTCACTTGCTTACTCATTTATCACTTATTGTGATCATTCATTAAAGGTCTATAGATAAAAGCAGGTAAGCTGATTTATTTGATTCATCTCAGTTATTCTGTGTCTCCAAATCTTACTCCAGATTATTTCGCGGACCCCCGGAAAGTCTCTAAGGGTGGATCCAGTTTGAGAACCACTGCCTTAAGCTATTGCTTTAGTATAGTTATCCTTTTCTGCACTGCTCCTGAAGTCTGGATATCCTTGCTTATAGTATGATGACCAGAATTGTACACATTACTCTAGGTGTGGTCAGACTTGTGCCTAATATAGACTTCTTATCACCTCCTGGGATTTGTGCTCTATTGTTCTCACTGTACCTCTCAAAATCTGGTTAGCCTTCCTTGCTGTTGCTTCATACTGCGCTATTGTTTTCAGTGGCTACTTGACAGTAACCCAGATCTCTTTTCTGTTTTGTGTTCTGCAACCCAGAACAATTTAGGTTATATTCCCATTGCTCATTTCTCTTTAGTAGTCTTATATAGCTTGCAATTTCCCCCACGTTGGAAGTAATTTTCCAGTCATTTGCCCACCTGCCCAACAAATAAAGATCCCTTTCATATTGGGATTACCTCTTGCCTATTATATGAGCTCTTTCTAATTTGGTGTCAACTGCAAATTTGGGCAGCTTGATTTCTGTCCCCAGTTCCCACTTGCTTGCATACAGCAGTGGCCCCATCACTGATCTCTGTGGCCCCAATTAGTGGCCTCTTGCCACCGTATTTTCAATCATATCAAGCTTGCTTCCTTTTCCATGCCTTCTTGCCTTGTGAACTAATTAAATAAATCTCCTCCACAAAATTCCCATCGTCAACAAGATTTATAATTTCCTTGAATTCTAGTGAATTTATTAGATAGGACCTCCCTCCCATAAATTCACGGCAACTCTATCTTGCGATACTTATTTAGGTGTTTTATTGTATCTAGATGCCTTTAATCCTTTACTCAATAGGTGGTAGATTATAGTCTGTAGTTTTCCTGGATACCCCTGTGCTCCTTATTTTTTATAAGATTGGTATGCTAGCTACTTAGTTAGCTACTTCCAGTTTTGCTAACCACTTCTTTAAGTGTCCTCTTTTCTACGAAGTCCTTCTTGACCTGGTGCCTTGCTTTCCTTTAACTTTCTCAGCCAGTAAGGGACTACACATCTGAAATTTTTATTTCTTTTTACTGTGGCTGCCCCCTCGCCATCCCCTCCAAACGCCCCCCCCCCCCCCACTCTGCCACCACACCTGGACGTCTTTCCATCCAGTTCGAATTTTTGTAAAAGTTTTATTTGACGTTCCTTTTTGATAGTACCTTAGAACTGTAATGATATTGGGTTGGTGAATTTGCAGAACCCTGTGCTGCTGCCATTTCTGGGACTGCCTTTGTGAACAACTGAATCAGAGCATATTTCAGTCCTGCATCCATTCTCTCTTGCCCCCTTCTATTGTCTGAAGTTGGTAATCATTTATATGAGATGTGGAATGCATATTATTTACAATAGGATCTGAAAGTAGAATCTGAGAGGATCCATCATACCAATATTATCATCTGTACTCCTGGCCGTCTTCTGCAGCATATGGATGAGACAACCTACTTCCATGCTTCTGACCTGCAAATGCTTGGTAAGTCCAGTGGATTTAAGGGAAATATGTCTGGGACAGTACTTTTTGTTCAGGGAAAAGAATACCAGCATTATTAGCAGAATTTTCATTGAAGCTTTGTAAAAACGCTAATTTTATTACTCACATGGGAATCCTTGAATTGGGTCCATTTTCCTCCCAGGCCACTTCAGTGACCTCCCTCTGCATTCCAGAGAAATTGCATAGAGAGCAGTGAGGTCTGCAGTTTCAGCCCAGCTTGAAAACAGTTCTGCAGGATTCTGGGGAATCACTATAGTATTGGTCTGCGGGGTACCTGGTGACTGAGATGGTTTCCAAGAACCATTCACCTCTGGAGTGGCCTAGAGCATGGTCTGAGTTTACGGCTGTTGTTTTTTATGGAGTCTCTGTGGAATAATGGGATCACATTCCGTTCATAAGCACTGGAATGACCTTGCAGTGAGAGAAATCTGATTGACGGTCTGCATGTTCACAACTAAGAAAAATAATTCTGATCATTTTTCCCCCCATAAAATGGATGATCACTTTGAATGAAAATTACTCCCCTTCAACTTGTCTTTTCTCTTTTAAATAAGTAGTTTAAAATCTGTTTTATATTTGTTTTAAAATCATCATTTATATTTAAATGGTTCCGAGACTATACTTAAAATGAATGATGCATTCTTCCCATTCAAAAGGATTTGAGTTTTAAAATAATTCTTTTGAGTGATAGCAGGTGGCCCCAGGTTATGTACTGAAAAAACAACTGTGTGCTCTCACACAACTACTAACACTCCTTGGAGAGGACAAGATTGAGGGGAGATTTGATGGAGATGTTCAGGATCGCGAGGAGACTGGGCAGAGTGGATGGGGAGAGGCTGTTCCTGTTAGTGGAGGGATCAAGAACCAGAGGGCACTGATTTGGGGTGATTGGCAAGGGAACCAGAGGCGAGGAAAAACTATTGCACAGCAAGTGGTTGGGATCTGGAGTGCACTGTCTGGGAGTGTAGTGGAGGGAGATTCAGTCGTGGCTTTCAAGAGGGAGTTGGAAAGTTATCTGCAGAGAGAAAATTTGCAGGACTGTGGGGAAGAGGCAGGGGAGTGGGACGAGGTGAATTGCTCTTGCAGAGAGCTGGCACAGACATTATGGGCCGAATGACCACCTTCTGTGCTGTAACCATTCTCTGATTCCAGGATTCTATGAAGCTGGAAGTTATGACTGTCCTGCAATAGATGCTGGAGGATGTACCTGACCTGCCCTTGATGGCACAGCTGAGATTGGGATATGAATGTCTGAGAGATTGCAATTCCCTATTACTCTGTGGTGCAGTATCTTGGTATTCCTGTGTACAGCATCACTGCACTACTATGAGCTAATTGACTCAGTCAGCTTCTAGTTAAGGCCAGCTAACTTCTTTATTGTCGTATTTCATCATTGTTAGTAAATATGTGATGAGCCTGAAGTATTCAGGTTTTCTTCTACTTGTAAGACGTAAAAGTTTTATCAGTTGTCTTCCTGTTATTTTCTAGGGTCTCCCTTTGCTGTGCCTATTTTATTTGCTTTATAGTTGACTTCTAAGAAATATGTAAGATTGACTGGGGGTGACTTCTTTTTCTGCCCACCTTGTGTTTTACCTATGGCAGTATGCCTGGCCTTCATTCTGTTTTTCAAAATGTGCTTGATATTAGGAACTCAACATATGGGAATTGGAAGCATTGAACAGCATCCTATCATCAAACTGTAGAAGATGATGTACAAGGACATGAAAGTTTATGAGAATATCAGAATGGTTTGGAGTGTTGGAGGGACTCTGACAGGGCTGCATCTTGTTGTCTGACTTGTTCAATCTTATTATGGACTATGACTTGCTTGAGGCAATAGGAAGAGAAGAGACTAAAATTAGTAAGGATAGGCCAGAAGTGATGTATGGGTGGGTCACAGACGGTTGATTGGAAGAGCTGCTGCAAGGAATTGTAGTTGCTAAGGTTTGTAATGTCTGGCCAATCTGGTTTTGATCACTGATCTTACCAGTCTGTGGATGTAATGCATTGAAGATCCAATTTACAGTGGCATCATACTGTCCTGGAACAAGATCATTCTTAGAATACAATAGAATACTCTTGCTTTTAATTTATGGGCAAATGCTCCTACAGTCCTTAAAGGGATAAATGAACTTTATAAGTGTGATTGATTGTATCAGGGCTACAATGTACAAAATTAGAAGAAAAATTGTCTATATTTGAATACATTTGCTTGTATTTGTCAGTAACTAGTCTTGATTGCAATAAAATCTGCAATGATCCACTGTAATGTGTAAGGTTCAGTGTGAATGTGTTCAGATTGGAATTGAGTCTGTATAGCCCTTTACCTTCATCAGGATGTGCCTTTTCTCTCCCTCTCTCCTTACAGTCTTGGATGAAGCTGATAGAATTTTGGATATGGGGTTTTCTGAAACAATGAATGCCATTGTGGAAAACCTCCCTAAGAAACGCCAAACTTTGCTTTTCTCAGCAACTCAAACTAAATCTGTCAAGGACTTGGCACGACTGAGTCTAAAAGACCCAGAGTACGTTTGGGTTCATGAAAATGCTAAATTCAGGTAAGTTGTCATTATTTTGCTTAATATCAAGGCTGTAAACTTGCAGCAGGTCCTCAGACTTTAAGATGACTATAAATAGTAATCAGTTTTGTGTGGTCTATTACTTATATCTGGAGTGTCCTGTAGGCATTCACGACTTGTCTCCTGCTTCAGGTATATATGTTAGAGTTGTACTGGTTCTCTTGTTTTTTTAAAAATGCAGTTTAGTTACAACTTTAATGAAGTTAAAGGTAAGTTTACAGGGGAAAAGAATCCTGTAAAGTTTATGTCTTCCCTCCATCCTGTTCCTTGGGTCTTCATTTATGCTTTTTGTTTTTTCCCTCCTCTGTTTTTTTTGCTTTTGTTTTTCCTTTCTCTCTTTATGTCTCCTTCTCGTCTCCACCTCGCCAATATCTGTCTTGCTGTCTCTTTGTGCATGTGTGTGTCTATCTCACACTGTGCATACTCTTTTTATTACTTGCTATTGAATTGTATTTTTGCCATTCCTAGGGGTTAAAACTTAATACAGGCATGATAATTATTTTGTAGACAGCTAATCCCTGTTCAAATCAGCTTAATCTTGGCAGCCATTTGCTAGATGGTGGTATGTTATTAATCTGTAACTCATTGGATTTCAGCAAGACTGATCACTAATCCACCAGTGTGGCCGCAGTTTTTTGATTGCTCCCTGCTGCTATCACTGCTCCCCTCTTCCATTTATACTGCTTTTGATGAAAATTGACATTCCACACACTTCTATCACTTTCTCTCACTGCAGGTTGGGGGTTCAAAAGTAGACATCAGACAGTCAAATGTTTTATAAAAGTTAATTTAGATTTTAGCATTGGTAGAGAAGGGGAGGGAAAAGTGATTTTTGGTAGATTTATTTGCATTATTATACTAGGATGGATACTTAAATATTATCTTTATTGTGCTTAGCTTGGAGCTAATTGTGATTTTTTTTTTTTTGCCAAAACATATTATTCTGTTTGATATGCTGTGTGGCAGGGCAGAGGCTAGGAATTCTGCAGCGAGTAACTCACCTCCTGTCTCCTCAATGCCTGTCCACCATCTACAAGGCACAAGTCAGGAGTGTGATGGAATACTCTCCAGTTACCTGGATAAGTGCAGCTCCAGAAACACTCAAGAAGCTCAACATCATCCAGGACAAAGCAGCCCATTTGATTAGCACCCTACCCACCACCTTCAGCATTCACTCCCTTCACCACCACCGCACAGTGATAGCAGTGTGTACCATCTACAAGATGCACTGCAGCAACTCACCAAGGCCTTCGACAGCACCTTCCAAACCCACAACCCCTATCACCTAAAAGGACAATGGCAGCAAATACATGGGAACACCACCACCTGCAAGTTCCCCTCCAAGCTGCACACCATCCTGACTTGGAATTATATTGCCATTCTTTCAGTGTCGTTGGGTCAAAATCCTGGAACTTCCTTCCTAACAGCACTGTTGGTGTACCTACACCCCAAGGGATGCAGCAGCTCAAGAAGGCAGCCCACCGCCACCTTCTCAAGTGCAATTAGAGATTGGCAATAAATGCTGGCTTTGCGAGTGATGCCCACATCCCACAAACGTATTTAAAAAAAAAAGTCCATCCTTTTGGGCCGGGAGCTGGATGCACACCCTGTAACCACAGCATGGCTGCTTTTGCTTAGAATGAGGCAGAATCATGATTAAACACCATACCTGTCAGCTAGTCACATGTTTACCCCAGGTACTTTCCCCCAAATATTGTGGAATCCTGCCTAACTCTTGATACCAATGGCACATAACAAGTATTTGTTCTCACAGGCTACTTTATTTACCTATTGCCTGAACTACAGATATACTTTCTGTATTGGTAGTTGGTAACTCCGTGTGCAAGAATTCATCTTTGGGTGGCCGGTCTGCAGAACGAGTTCTCTTCACGTCTTCAGTGATTGTCCAGGTCACTCTTCCTGACTGCAGCAACAATGTCCTTATGGGCTGTGGTTTTTTATCCCTTTCTGATCCTGGTCCCTTGACATATACGGTAATGTCTTGAATTGGGTCGTCCAATTGGGTTTCAGTGCTTTATTAATTCCACCATGGCTATGCAAGGCCACTTGCATGTACTCATATCCTGGTCCCAGCAGGGGTGGGTTTTTGGTGCATACCAGCAATGGATGTGATAACTGCATCTTCATAACCCCCTCGTTCATATCATCCCACGCTTCCTGATATATAACTTCTCCTCTGGGGAAAGAGCCTTATGCACTTCGGCTGACAGGGTGCACAATAACAACTTCTTTTTCTTGTTCTCATCCAAATTATGTACCCCTGCCTTCTGTTCTACCTCTAAACATATCCCATGTGGTTCTTTGCTCATCTCCAGATTAGTCA
This sequence comes from Heterodontus francisci, assembly GCF_036365525.1. Lineage (NCBI taxonomy): Eukaryota > Metazoa > Chordata > Chondrichthyes > Heterodontiformes > Heterodontidae > Heterodontus > Heterodontus francisci. Next base: position 55,933,592 of record NC_090376.1, on the reverse strand, counting down.
ATATCTTAGCCATTTCCTTTAAATCGCTAGACGAATACACCTCCACAAACTCCCTATCCAGTGCGCCGAGTCCTTGCTAGCCCGGCGCCGTGGAAGATATCGCCTCTGGATTAAGAGTGCTGTGGGAACTGGGGCTTGCGGTGGGGGTCTCCCCCTCGGGTGTCCTCCACCTTGCCCATCACCGTACCAAACTGTCCCCCTTTCGTCCTCTTCCTCCTCCATTTCCTCTTTCACCTGTGGCACCCTCCCTTTCCCTCATGCACAGATTACTCCCCTCTGCACTTGTAGGGCAGCTTTTAACCATTGGATTTCTTTTTGACATTGAGTATGATTGGTGCGACTCTCTTCCTATGTTTACTAAAACAGGACCCTGTAAGCAGCTCGTATATCCGCAAACTGTTCCTCAGCCTATTCCACTCTATTGTTGTACTTGACATTTTTCCGACCAAAACTCACCATGCTTCTGATTGTTGATGCATTGACATTCCTTAAACTCTATTCTGGTGTTTCTCCACCTTTTTGTCTATTCTATCTTTCTCTTTTCTTGCCTCCTGCTCTGTCTGTAAGTCTTTCATAAGCTGATTAATCACTGCCTCTCTATTACTTGCTTTATTTTTCAGATCTTGCAATTGCTGGTTTCTGCCTTTCAACCTACCTCCTTTACCTGTTGACGCTGATATGCCATTAGCCAGACGGCCTTTCCTAAGGCAGGTTTATATGTAGATCCCTTCATCCACTTTGCTGCCTCCTTTCGAGGGTTGTCCCCATCAAGGATGACGCTCACTTACCCTTCCTTAAGGGATAACTTCCATGCCACGTATTTTGTGATGTGCTCACCTATCTCTTGTTCTGCCATTTCTTTATCTTCAGGCCTCCTATCTGGCTCATCAATGTAAGCCGGTCGCGTGTTTACTCCTGGTACTTTCCCCCAAATATTGTGGAATCGTGCCTCACTCTTGATATCAATGGCACATAACAAGAGCACATAACGAGTATTCTCACAAACTACTTTATTTGCCTATTACATAAACTACAGATATACTCACTGTATTGGTAGTTGCTAACCCTGTGTGCAAAAATTTGTCTCCAGATGGTTGGTCCGCTGAACGAGTTCTCTTCATGTCTTCAATGATTGACCAGGTCACTCTTCCTGACTGCAGTAACAATGTCCTTGTGGGCTGTGGTTTTATACCCCTTTCTGACCCTGGTCCCTTGACCTATAAGGTGATGTCTTGAATTGGGTCGTCTGATTGGGTTTTAGTGCTTTATCGATCCCACCATGGTTATGCTAGACCACCTGCATGTGGTCATATCCTGCTCCCAGCAGGGTGGGGTCTTAGGTGCATACCAGCCATGGATGTGATATCTGTATCTTGATATGGCAGGAAGAAAGCCATTCACACACATTCCGAGAGGCCATTGTCTATGTGAATTGTTGTAGACAGAGTGTCTGATGTTGTAATAGTCTAGGGGCCACCACCTTGATGGCATGTTCTGACACGTGTGTGTGTTCGTGTGTGTGTGTGTGTGTGTGTGTTCGTGTGTGTGTTCGTGTGTGTGTTCGTGTGTGTGTGTTCGTGTGTGTGTGTTCGTGTGTGTGTGTTCGTGTGTGTGTGTTCGTGTGTGTGTGTTCGTGTGTTCGTGTTCGTTCAGTTAAATCTATCTTTATTTTTACGACGTCCAACATGCGTCCCAGCGATGATGACTTCGGTCAGAATTCTTCTCCCTTCTTCCTGATGTCCTGCGGCACTCCATGTTCCCTCTGTCAAACTCTGCACATGAAATCACCAAGTCCCAGGTTACATCTGTAACAAACATATTTCCAATTTGACAGAGCAGTTAAAACACAAACTGAAATCTAGAAAAAACTGCCACAAGCAAATAGCTGAGCAAAAACATTGCATAAAAATACGTTCTCCTTATAGCCTCAATGCAATTTTTTTGTCATAAAACATTGAACAAATATTTTCACACTTTTCCAGTGCCTCAGTTGCGTATGGGATCTGGGTGCTAAATGTACAACTAAACACATAGACTTTGCTTCTGCTTTGTCAGGTCTTTTATTCATGGTGCTAGCTTCATAGTGGAAAATGAAAGGACATGTTTATCAGTGAACTTTGAGCAGGAGCACATCTAAGTTTTTTGAGAAGCATTTTATTAAACGTACACACACCACCTGCTGAGTAATGAAAGTATGGAATGACTGTGACATTGCAACCTCCAGATTCCTCTGGTAGTTGTACAATGTTGGCACACACACCCCAAATCAGTCTTGCTGTTCAGTTGGTCATTACATTGAAGCTCAATTACATAGAAACATAGAAAATAGGAGCAGGAGTATACCATTTGGCCCTTTGAGCCTGCTCCGCCTTTCATTATGATCATGGCTGATCTTCCCACTCAGTAACCTGTTCCCGCTTTCCCCCCATTTCCTTTGAACCCTTTCGCCCCAAGAGCTATATCTAACTCCTTCTTGAAAACATACAATGTTTTGGCCTCAACTGCTTTCTGTGGTAGTGAATTCCACAGGCTCACCACTCTCTGGGTGAAGTAATTTCTCCTCATCTCAGTCCTGAAAGGTTTACCCCGTACCCTTAGACTATGACCCCTGGTTCTGGACTCCCCCACCATCGGGAACATCCTTCCTGCATCTACCCTGTCAAGTTCTGTTCTGTTAGAATTTTATAGGTTTCTATGAGATCCCCTCTCACTCTTCTGAACTCCAGGGAATATAATCCTAACGAACTCAATCTCTCCTCATACGTCAGTCCCGCCATCCCAGGAATCAGTCTGGTAAACCTTCGCTGCACTCCCTCTATAGCAAGAACATCCTTCCTCAGATAAGGAGACCAAAACTGCACACAATATTCCAGGAGTGGCCTGACCAAGGCCCTGTATAATTGCAGCAAGACATCCCTGCTCCTGTACTCGAATCCTCTCGCTATGAAGGCCAACGTACCATTTGCCAATTTGAATGTTTGGGGCATACTCACCGCTGACAGAAATTGTTTTCAAACCCTTCTAGCTCTGGCAGTCTGTCATGACAGTTTTGGGAATCATTGAAGTTGCTGAAGAGATCAGATTCTGCTAAAGCTGTTAGGAATTCAATGCATTATTTATCAGTGTGAAAACTATGAACCTTTTTGGGTTTATTTACCTTTTATGCTCCCAGCATACTCTCCAAAGAATAAGTTCATGATCATGTTGGGGTTGTCAACTTTTCTCTGCGATTTTCAGCTGGGTCATGCCCACATTTAATTGTTTCATCCATGGTGGGGCTGTGCCACATGAAGCTCTGATCTTTTCAACCAGTTCTTCTTATACTGCAGAAACTATATAGGTGTCATACGATTTTGTGGCGTGATGAGCCAATGTTGATGTAGGTTGACCTCCTCACTCGGTAGACAATTTCTGCAGTGACCTGGCAGTGCTTCACAAAAGCACTTACAGTGTAATAGCGCCCATTGTAATAAAACTGTCTGAGACCGTGTCATCCATATGACTCTTAACGTATTGGTAAACATAATGCTTTAGTGGGGTTGATTTTTCAATTTGCTGACCCACATATGGCTCAATTTACCTTTTTGTCCTGCAAATTTTGATTCCTATTTGGTTAACACTGCACAGTTTGTGACACATGAAACACAAGGCCCTCCTCACTATACAATACTAATATTATACACCTGTCTTGAAAGATGTGAATTTCAAAATCTTACTTTCCTCCTCTTTCAGCACTGCTTACTATTTAAATCTGGCAGAATTGCTTCTATAACACAGTACAGGATATTCAAAATGCATGGTTGGTGTGGAAACTTTGGAAAAATAAGTAAAAATGTGTTGTCCTGCAGTGTAAGTTTGATGCTTAACATGATGTGCAGTCTGTTAAGATACTTCTTTGATTAAGTCATTCTTTGGTCAGCCAAGTATAGCTTTAGGCACATGTGCCAACTTACATTTGCAAAGCCCTACATACTGGTTATTGCTGAAAATAGAGACATATTTTCGAAGATTTTTGTCTTGCACTCATCAGGAAAATTCGCAAGAATGCCAATGTAAAGGAAATCAACAACTTTATACAGTATGAGAAGAGAGCGCTGATTGGTTGGCAGGTGAACTCTGGTTGAGGTATTGCCATGGAGAATGCACCAGTTTATGGTGACTGACAGTTAACTGCCAAGCTTTATTTGAAATTTAAACCAGTGCAATGCTGATGTGTTATTTGAACAACTCAGCAGCGTTGAGTACCGGCAAAGGACTAAACACCAAAGTCCAGATAAAAAACACACACTTGATCAGTGGAGTAAGGGTCCTTTAAAAGGAGCGTCCGAGTGCTTGCCTACAAACTTTAAGTATGAAAGGTGGCAGCTCTAAAAGCATCAATTGTATTGATATATACATGTAATAAAATATTTCTAGACTACATTTTGTGTTCCTACTTCATACTTTGTTTTGTTACACGGGTATTGAAAAGTATTTTCCTTTGCAGCACCCCTGGAACACTTGAACAGAATTATGTTGTCTGTGAGTTGCACCAGAAAATTAACATGTTGTACTCCTTTGTGAAGAATCACCTGAATAAGAAGATAATTGTCTTTTTTTCAAGTTGCAAAGAGGTAGGTGATTAATTTAGATATCAAAATACCAAAATATTCTGACACACAGATAACATTCTGTGATCTTCCCCATTTCCAAGCTAATGCAAAGTACCTGGGAGAATCACTTCACTATGATCACCTCTTTGTGAGCAGTCATGGCTCCTAGAGTAATCACTAAGCAAATATCAGCAGCGTGCTGCCCTCTGCCAATCTTGTGTTCACACATCTATGAGCTTTCATTTGCAACGTACGGAGGAGGCTGTCACACACACACACGAGCTGAAGTGGGTGGAAGCGTTGGCCAAATAGAAAAGCAAAACAGCAGGAACACAGAAGTGATCAGGTCACTGAGAATTTAAATAGCTCCAGTTTAAATTTTCCAGGCCCCTGTGTGAACAGTGGAAAAAACTGGCTGACTGCTTCAAAAACAGACAGCTGACAATTATGCATATGTATATGTGGGTTTTAGTTTATTTATTTTATTTTATTTAGAGATACAGCACTGAAACAGGCCCTTCGGCCCACCGTGTCTGTGCCGACCATCAACCACCCATTTATATTAATCCTACATTAATCCCATTACCGTCTCACATCCCCACCTTCCCTCAATTCCCCTACCACCTACCTATAGTAGGGGCAATTTATAATGGCCAATTTACCTATCAACCTGCAAGTCTTTGGCTGTGGGAGGAAACTGGAGCACCCGGCGAAAACCCACGCGGTCACAGGGAGAACTTGCAAACTCCGCACAGGCAGTACTCAGAATCATGGTGGTCAAACAAGATCTTCCCTTAACAAATCCATGCTGACTATCCTTGATGACAATAAATGACAATTTATCCTGTGTCTCAGAATAGATTCCAATAATTTGCCCACTACTGAGGTTAGACTGATCTGTCCTGTAATTATTCCGTCTATCCCTCACTCCCTTTTTAATCAGAGGTGCAACATTAGCAGTACACAAACTGAATTGTGGAATATGATCCCAAAACACTTAAAAAAAAAAAAAAAAAAAAAAAAAAAATTCTATAATCCAATCTAACAAAAATAAATTTAACTTATTCTATTTCCTAATAGCAGTTGCATTTATCAGGATTGTTTTACAGTTGTATGTTTTGGAGTTTTTTTTTAAAAGTGTTTTGTCATTTTTTTTGGTTTTGAATGGTAGAACATAGAACATTACAGCGCAGTACAGGCCCTTCAGCCCTCAATGTTGCGCCAACCTGTGAAACCGTCTGACCTACACTATTCCATTTTCATCCATATGTCTATCCAATGACCACTTAAATGCCCTTAAAGTTGGCGAGTCTACTACTGTTGCAGGCAGGGCGTTCCACGCCCCTACTACTCTCTGTGTAAAGAAACTACCTCTGACATCTGTCCTATATCTATCACCCCTCAACTTAAAGCTATGTCCCCTCGTGTTTGCCATCACCATCCGAGGAAAAAGGCTCTCCCTATCCACCCTGTCCAACCCTCTGATTATCTTATATGTCTCTATTAAGTCACCTCTTCTCCTCCTTCTCTCTAACGAAAACAACCTCAAGTCCCTCAGCCTTTCCTCGTAAGACCTTCCCTCCATACCAGGCAACATCCTAGTAAATCTCCTCTGCACCTTTTCCAAAGCTTCCACATCCTTCCTATAATGCGGTGACCAGAACTGCACGCAATACTCCAGGTGCGGCCGCACCAGAGTTTTGTACAGCTGCAGCTACAGCTACAGCATGGTGTGTAACTTGGAAACTCCATTTTTGCATGGTTTGACTTTATTAAAATGGCATAGCAGGCAGACTTGTTGAAGGCTGTGAATTATATTGCAGTTGGTGAATAGTTTGAAGAAATACTACAGATTGCAAGCATGGGCATATCCTTTTATGGGGGCACAGGATACTATTGTTTGACTATCGGCCTGCATTCTTTAAATGTGGGGTTGAGAGGAGCACTCCTGCTTTCTTAAAATGGAAATTTTAAAAATGTGTCCTGCAGCTTTAAATTGGTAAAATGGAGAAATAGACTTAACTTTTATTAAAGTATTGTTTTGGGGTTTGAAGATTTATTGAATCCTTCACACCTTTTCCGTACATTAGGTCCAGTATTTGTTCCGTGTGTTTTGCCGTCTTCGTCCTGGTGTACCGATCCTAGCTCTTTACGGCAAGCAGCAGCAGATGAAACGGGTTGAGGTCTACAATGAATTTTGCAGAAAAAAGGCTGCTGTACTATTTGCAACAGACATAGCTGCTCGAGGACTTGGTATGTAGAGTACAGGAATGAAAACCATGGTTGAAAGTATAAGACAATTCAAAGCTTTTTTTTTTTAAGTTTCTCTCTTCCTACCTGTTTGGCTTTTGAAGAACTAATTTTTATTATTCCTAAAATCTATTCTCTTGTAGGAATGTGCCACTAACTCAAATAATCTATTTTCCCCCGTTATGCTCGCTCATCAATGCACTGTCTTTTATGCTCAGTCATACACATGTTCAGTTTCTCTTCTACTTCTCTTTCCCCCACCTCCCCCAATGTGCCTGGCCACACCCTGATGATAACCAGAATGGAACAGCTTTCATGTTTCTGTTAGTTGATCTGTAAAGCACTGATGTTTCATCTCAAATTCTTTTTAATGTGTTTGGCTAGATTATAGTAAAATTCCTTGATTGACTTGTTTTGGTTGTACACTGGATCTGCTGCACCTGACTCTGAGTTGTTTAATTTTTTTGTACTATGTAGGATTTATAGGCATTTACAGAACTGGAAAAGACCATAGTGGTCCACGTGGCTGATTTCAGGCGCTTAAACATTCCCTTGAGTTTGCTGAATCAATCAATCTCTGTTGCTCGCTTGGCAGTTCATTCAATACATTTGCCACCTTTTGTATAAAGTAATTAAATCAAAGCTGTCTTTTCACCCCTTACTAATTTTTTGGCTATGTGCTTTTGCTGTTGAATTTGTGTCTGTTGCTACCTTATGGGACGCAATCAACTGGCAAATAAAAAGCCTTAATTTGCTCAAATTTACAGATTCCCTATTCATTTGTGGATGGTGTATTTAAAGAATGCTGATCAATTTTGAACCAATGGTAATCAATTTTCTCTCTCAGCCATGCAGCGACCCAAAAGTTCCCATGTAGGCTGCTCACAAGTTGGCCCCTTTAAAGTTACTGCGTGTGCACGGTTGTGCAAAAAAATTTAAAGGGCCCAAGCACTTAGATGAATTGGCCATATGCTACAAAACAAAATTAGAGGGTACGTTATTGGTAACTCTGCACCTACCCCTCCCCTCCCCATCCCTTCTCCCTTCATAAAGCATCTTTTAGCTCTGTTTCTTTATGGCATTGTTACCTTACCAACTTACAGATCCAGGGGCTGTGATCACCTTCTGGTAGCTCTTCGAAGTGATCATTATTCACATATGAGCCTTGGTTGAACATAGAACATTACAGCGCAGTACAGGCCCTTCGGCCCTCGATGTTGCGCCGAGTCGATATTGGTTGGCTTTTGCAATGCAGGGGCATTAAAGCCAAACATGATTGTGTCCTCTTCCAATGTCCACACCTGACCACTTACAATAGAGGTCACTGTTTACCAGTCAAGAGCAGGATTTCTGACTGACTATCACTTCTTTTACCCAGGGTCACTGTGGCTAACTCAGCACAGATGAGGAATCCTCCCTGATATCTTTCTGGTCTGTACGGATTAGATATTTACTGGACAAATCTGTTATTGTGAATTTTGATATTTAGATTTTTAGCAGAACTTCATAAATGAATATCCAAAAATAGGCATGCAAATTGTCCAAAAAAGGTGTTAAATATTTCCACCCCTTTAAGATGCAAAAGGGGCTGCAGGTCAATTGGGGATTGCTGGTCTTAAAATGGCCAAAAGCAATTTTGGTCCAATTTTCCCTGCCCCTCCCTCATTAGGATGCTGGGACCTAATTACTAATTGTGTCAGACTTTGCTCCTGCTTGCCCAAATTTCAATTGATCCAGAGTCTACAGCATTTTGGGGGAGAGAATTTCAGATTTTCACTTTGTGTAGAAGTTTCTCCTGATTTCACTCCTGAGTGGCCAAACTCTAATTTTAAGATTGTGTCCCCTTGTTATGGATTCCCCCACTAGAGGGAATAGCTTCTCTTTCCTATCAAGTCCTTTTATCATTTTAAATACCTCAATTAAATCACCTCTCAACCTTGTACATGCACAGGTCGATCTTTTATATCAATGGCCCGGATGTTGGGGTGAGAATAACAGTGGGGCTAACAGTGCTCACTGGTATTATGGAGTAAATCGGACAGCAACTTCCAGAGTACGCCTGTGCACAGTTAAACGCGGAAATCTGGAAATTGCAGTTAGAGTTACCCCACTTCTCCATAGGCTGCATTATAGCAGTATGCTGTCGATAGGCTGTATGAAAATCACTACACTGGCATGAAGCTGCGGTACTCCCCGCCCCCCCCCACCCCCCCCACCCCCCACCCCCCGGCAACTCGCTACCTATTAAACACAGTTGAAAAGTTGCAGCCAGTGCATTCAAGTGTAAGTAAATTTTTAAGGCATGATCTGTCATATTTACTGTCAGGCAACCTGTCTGGTCCTGATAATTTAATTTTAGGAATTATGGAGTCTCATTCCTTCAGAATTTGATTAGGGTTGGAGGTTTAAGTAAAAATTAAAGATTTTTTGGTTTACTGTTTGTCTCTTTTATCTCTCTCAGTCCCAGGTTTCTTTCCCAATCTTTATTTCACTTTCTGTTTCTAATTTATACTTCCTGGTTTAGACTCTGCGCGTCTCTGAGGATGCTTCAATCTGATTGGTTGGGTGAAGAGCCTCGTTGTTTCTTGCCCTCCTTACAGATGCCATGCAGGTGTTGCAGTGCTGGACCAGATGCTGAATGATAGCAAGACAATGCTCAAAAGCCTGAGAAAACTCTTTGGGCAGCTGTTGTAGCAGTTAATGGCAAGCGCCATTCCTTCACTGCTGATCGCAAAATCTGGAACGATAAGCTTGTAATGAGTGCTGAGAATGTTCTTAGTTTTACAATGGTGGCTTCACTGCACATAGCTAAAAAAAAAGGGCAAGGCACAGAATATATGTAGATTATTTATTAAACTATTTGAGTGTTTAGTTTGACCACTTTTCTTTCCAGATTTCCCTGCTGTGAGTTGGGTTCTTCAGTTGGATTGTCCAGAGGATGCTAATACTTACATTCATAGAGCGGGGAGGACAGCCAGGTATTGTGATGATATGCAGACATGCATATCAAAATGTTTTATAATTATCTTGGGAATTCTCATAATATGGGTTACTTGAGTACATGTGATGAATATTAACTGGAAATCATAGATTAAAAAGTTAATTTTATTTTTAAAGGATCATAAATTTTCCTTTTTTCTAGCGGGACAAGTTATTTTTTTTTTAGCTGAAATCAGCGGTTTTTTACATTGTCATAAAATTTTAATGGCTTTCATATTTCCTGCATTTTGCATTAGTGTCTGGAAGTAGCAAAAGGAATTAAAATAATGTGTGTGCATGACTCTTTTATTGGCAGAATATTTCCTGGTTATGAACTATAAAAACTTAATTTTCACTAAGAAGATTACTAACGTACAAATAAGGACTTCAATATTTAATTTAAACAGATTGTATCCAAGTACTAATTTAGAAATTCATAGAAAGTTTACAGCACAGAAAGAGGCCCCTTGGCCCATTGTGTCTGCGCCGGCCAAAAAAACGAGTTACCCAGTCATAGAATCGTAGAACGTTTATGGCACAGAAAGAATTTATGTTTTTATTGCATTATCAGGTACATTTTATTCAACTATTGGATTACAATCTTATAATCATTAATCTGAGATTAAATGTAAGGCCAGAATTTATTACTTGGGGTCCAAATTATATCTGCATACCTTTGTTCAATTATCCTCCATCCTCAAACATATAAGCTCCCCTTTGGGATTGTGAGTTAAACATTGAAGATGCACTCCATGACTGGGGCAGTAGATAATTCATGCTCTTTTCAGCCACCCAACAAAAATGCACACCCATTATTATGACTGAAATGAAGTTATTAATGTGAGCCCAACAGGTGGTGTCTGCAGAGAATCCATTCTTTGGGGATGAGGGGAGTACATTTCTGAGTGCAAGACATGAGGGCTGCTTATGGGTGTATCCTGCATTTCTGAACCTGTGATAATATCCAAGAAATGTGTAACAATCTTATTTTTAAGGAGTTGATCCACTGAGAATTCTCCTCTGACAATGGAATGCAGTGGAGGTGGGGTGGGGACAGGAGCAGTGGGTGATGGCACAGGTGTACTTTTTTTAACAGGGAAATGAATTTTTGGAAGTAAGTCAGTAGAGTTATGCTTAATAATTGGTAAGAAACCAGTTTCTATTGCATCCGATGGCACATTAATTTTATTGGCATATAACGTTTTAAAGGATGTACTATATCATTTCTGTAAAGGTGTAATACTTTATTTACTGGTAGACTATAATTCCCTTTTTGATTCAATTGATTAATGTTTATAAAAATGATGCTACTCATCACATTGGATTTTTTTGTGATCACCTCTAAAATTAACTTTAAAATTAACAGAATAAGAACATAAGAAATAGAAGCAGGAGTCGGCCATTCAGCCCTTTGAGTCTGCTCTGCCATTCAATGAGATCAAGGCTGATCTACTTCAACACTAGTTCGGCTTCAGCTGGTGTATTGTGTCTAGTTCTGGGTGCCGCACTTTAGGAAAGACATGAGGGCATTGGAGAGAGTACAGAAAAGATTCATGGGAATGGTTCCAGGGATGAGGAACTTCAGTTATGAAGATAGATTGGAAGAAGTTAGGACTGTTTTCCTTGAAGAGAAGCCTGAGAGGTGATTTGTTAGGGGTGTTCAAAATCATGAGGGGTCTGGATAGAGTAGATAGCGAGAAATTGTTCCCACTCGTGAAAGGTTCGAGAATCAGAGGGCACAGATTTAAAGCATTTGGTAAGAGAAGTAAAAGTGACATGAGGAAAAACTTTTTCACGCAGTGAATGGTTAAGGTCTGGAATACGCTGCCTGTGAACGTGGTGGAGGCAGGTTCAATTGAAGCATTCAAAAGGAAATTAGACAGTTATATGAAAAGGAAGAATGTTCAGGGTTATGGGGAGAAGGTGGGGGAATGGAACTGAGGGAATTGCTCTTTCAGAGAGCCAGTGCGGACATGATGGGCCGAATGGCCTCCTTCGACACTGTAACGATTCTGTGATTCTGAACACCATTTTCCTGCACTATCCCTGTAACCTTTGATGTTCTTAATATGTAGAAATCTGTCGATCTGAGTTTTGAACATACTCAACGACTGAGCCTCCACAGCCCTCTGGGGCAGAGAATACCAAAGATTCAGCACCCTCTGAGTGAAGAAATTCTTCCTCATCTCAGTCCTGAATGGCCTGCCCCTTATTCTGAGACTGTGTCCCCTGGTTCTGGACTCCCCAGCCAGGGGAAATGTCCTTCCTGCATCAACCCTGTTGAGCCCTGTAAGAATTTTGTATGATTGAATGAGATCACCTCTCATTCTTCTAAACTCCAGAAAACTCCAGACTATTTAATCTTTCCTCATATAACACTCTCTCCATCCCAGGAATTAGTTTGGAGAATCTTTGTTGCACTCCCTCTATGGCAAATATATTTTGTCCTATCCTTGGGTAAGGAGACCAAAACTGCATACAGTACCCTGGGCGCGGTCTCACCAAGGCTCTATATAATTGCAGTAAGACATCTTTACTCCTATACTCAAATCTTCTTGTAATGAAGGCCAACATACCATTTGCCTTCTTAATTGCTTGCTGTACCTTCATGTTAGCTTTCAGTGATATATGAACAAGGACACCCAAGTCCCTTTGAATTTCCACACTTTCCAACCTCTCTCCATTTAAGAAATTCTCTGTATTTCTGTTTTTCCTACCAAAGTGGATAACCTCACATTTCTCCACATTGTATTCCATCTGCCAAATTTTTGCCCACTCACTTAGCCTCTCCAAATCCCCTTGAAGTGTCTTTGCATCCTCCTCAACTTCCACTTCCACCGAGTTTTGTGTCATCTGCAAACTTGGAAATATTACATTTAATACCCACATCCAAATCATTGCTATAGATTGTGAACACCCCACAAGTCACAGCCTGCCAATCTGAAAATGACCCATTTATTCCTACTCTGGTTTCTGTCCGTTAACCAGTTGTCAATCCATGTCAGTATATTCCCCCCCCTCCACCACCAATCCCATGTGCTGTAATTTTGTTTATTAACCTGTTGTGTGGGACCTTATCAGACGCTTTCTGACAATCTAAATATACCACCTCCACCAGTTCCCCCTTATCTATACTGCTCATTACATCATCAAAAACTCCAACAGGTTTGTTAAACATGATTTCCCTTTCATAAATCCTTGTTGACTCTGCCCAATCCTACCATTATTTTCTAAGTGTCCTGTTATCAATTCCTTTATTATAGATTCTAGCATTTTCTCTATGACTGATGTTAGGCTAACAGGTCTGCAGTTCCCTGTTTTCTCTCTCTCCTTTCTTAAATAGTGTATATTAAAGCAGTGCAGAGTATAATATGCTGCAGGTTTCATGAACTAACTGATCTGTGGAAATGTAAAACTTATTTTAAGAAGAAGAAATCTCTGTATACTGTTTCACATATTTATCCTTCAAAGATTGCCAATGGATTTACTCATCCGAACGCTGCAGGGCTGTGTGTATTGTCAATTTGTTTACTTACCATCGGTAAAGTTTGGGTGCAATTGCTAAATTTTGACTCGTTCATCCATCACCCCTGTGCTTGCTGATCTAAGTTGGCAACTGGTCTGGCAATCAGTTTGTACTTTATCCTTTATTTCTAAAATCATTAAATTAGCCTTTGTTTATTAAACTAATGCCTGGTTTTGTTGCACAATTAAACAAACAGTTCTTATTCTATTGTGACTAATTTACTCCATAGGCAACTTTTTTTTTCATTCATGGGATGTGGGCATCACTGGCCAGGCCAGCATTTATTGCCCATCCCTAATTGCCCTTGAGAAGGTGGTGGTGAGCTGCCTTCTTGAACCGTTGCAGTCCATGTGAGTTAGGTACACCCACAGTGCTGTTAGGAAGGGAGTTCCAGGATTTTGACCCAGCGACAGTGAAGGAACGGCGATATAGTTCCAAGTCAGGATGGTGTGTGACTTGGACGGGAACTTGCAGGTGATGATGTTCCCATGCATCTGCTGCTCTTGTGCTTCGAGGTGGTAGAGGTCGCGGGTTTGGAAGGTGCTGTCTGAGGAGCCTTGGTGCGTTGCTGCCGTGCATCTTGTAGATGGTACACATGCTGCCAGTGTGTGTCGGTGGTGGAGGGAGTGAATGTTTGTGGATGGTGTGCCAATCAAGCAGGCTGCTTTGTTGTGGATGATGTCAAGCTTCTTGAATGTTGTTGGAGCTGCACCCATGCAGGCAGGTGGAGAGTATTCCATCACATTCCTGACTTGTGCCTTGTGGATGGTGGACAGGCTTTGGGGAATCAGGAGGTGAGTTACTCGCCGCAGGATTCCTAGCCTCTGACCTGCTCTTGTAGCCACGGTATTTATATGGCTACTCCAGTTCAGTTTCTGGCCATGATTGGGTAGCCCCTAGGATGTTGATAGTGGGGGGTTCAGCGATGATAACGCCATTGAATGTCAAGGGGAGATGGTTAGATTCTCTCTTGTTGGAGATGGTCATTGCCTGGCACTTGTGTGGCGCAAATGTTACTTGCCACTTATCAGCCCAAGCCTGGATATTGTCCAGGTCTTGCTACATTTCTACATGGACTGCTTCAGTATTTGAGGAGTTGCGAAAGGTGCTGAACATTGTGCAATCATCAGTGAACATCCCCACTTCTGACCTTATGATTGAAGGAAGGTCATTGATGAAGCAACTGAAGATGGTTGGGCCTAGGACATGACCCTGCAAACTCCTGCAGTGATATCCTGGAGCTGAGATGATTGACCTCCAACAACCACAGCCATCTTCCTTTGCGCTCGGTATGACTCCAACCAGCAAAGAGTTTCCCCCTGATTCTCATTGACTAGTTTTGCTTGGGCTCCTTGATGCCATACTCGGTCAAATGCTGCCTTGTTGTCAAGGGCAGTCACTCTCATCTCACCTCTTGAGTTCAGCTCTTTTGTCCATGTTTGAACCAAGGCTGTAATGAGGTCAGGAGCTGAGTGGCCCTGGTGGAATCCAAACTCAGCATCACTGAGCAGGTTATTGCTAAGCAAGGGCTGCTTGATGGCACTGTTGATGACAACTTCCATCACTTTACTGATGATTGAGAGTAGACTGATGAGGCGGTAATTGCCGGGTTGGACCTGTCCTGCTGATTGTGTACAGGACATAGCTGGGCAATTTTCCACATTGCCGGGTAGATGCCAGTGTTGTAGCTGTACTGGAGCAGCTTGGCTAGGGGCGCGGCTAGTTCTGGAGCTCAAGTCTTTAGTACTATTGCCGGAATGTTGTCAGGGCCCGTAGCCTTTGTAGTATCAAGTGCCTTCAGCCGTTGCTTGATATCACGTGGAGTGAATTGGATTGGCTGAAGACTGGCATCTGATGCTGGGAACCTCAAGAGGAGGCTGACATGGATTATTCACTTGACATTTCTGGCTGACGATGGATGCAAATGCTTCAGCCTGGTCTTTCGCACTGATGTGCTGGGCTCCCCCATCATTGAGGATGGGGATATTTGTGGAGCCACCTCCTCCAGTTAGTTGTTTAATTGTCCACCACCATTCACGGCTGGATGTGGCTGGACTGCAGAGCTTAGATCTGATCCGTTGGTTATGGAATCGCTTAGCTTTGTCTATTGCAGGCTGCTTTTGCAGTTTGGCAGGCAAGTAGGACATTTGTGTGTGGTTCAAAGTGAACTTTTAGGGGGATTGTACCTTGATCACTCAAAAATGCTGTTATGCAATTTGCTAAATATCATAAGATCTCAGCCTTTATAAATAGAGGCATAGAGTACAAAAGCCATGAGATTATGCTAAACCTTTATAAACACTAGTTTTGCCCCAGCTGGAGTATGTGTCCAATTCTGAGCACCACACTTTAGGAAGGATGTGAAGGCTTTGGAGAGGGTGCAGAGGAGATTTACTGGAATGGTCCCAGGGTGAGGGATTATCGTGATGTGGATAGACTGGACAAGATAGGGTTGTTCTCCTTAGAGCAGAGAAGGCTAAGAGGAGATTTGATAGAGGAGTTTAAAATCATGAGGGATAGAGTAAATAAACCTGTCTTCATCCTCTTGAAATATATTACTATTTTCCTCACTGTTTACTACACCTCCGAGTTTTGTTGCCTGCCAGTCTTTGCCTCCAGTTTACCGAGGCCAGATCCTTCCTCACTTAGCTGAAATTAACCCCCTTGCAGTTAAGTATTTTTATTCTAGATTGCTCCTTGTCCTTTTCCAGAACGAATCTAAATCTTCTTTATGCCTCTCTCGCTTTCGGTGTGTCTGTGTGTGTGTGTCTCTCTCTCTCCCCCTGTGTCTCTCTCCCCCCGCCTGACTCTCTCCCCCGCCCCCCCCCCCCCCCCACCGTGTCTCTCTCCCCCCTCTGTGTGTGGCTGTCTGTCCCTGTCCGTGTGTGGGTGTCTGTGTTTGTGCATGCGTGTCTTTGTCTCAGTCTCTCTCTGTCCCTCTCTCTCTTTCTCTGTCTCTGTCTCTGTCTCTCTCTCTCTGTCTCTCTCTCTCTCTGTCTCTCTCTCTCTCTGTCTCTCTCTCTCTCTGTCTCTCTCTCTCTCTGTCTCTCTCTCTCTGTCTCTCTCTCTCTCTCTCTCTGTCTCTCTCTCTCTCTGTCTCTCTCTCTCTCTGTCTCTCTCTCTCTCTGTCTCTCTCTCTCTCTGTCTCTCTCTCTCTCTGTCTCTCTCTCTCTCTGTCTCTCTCTCTCTCTGTCTCTCTCTCTCTCTGTCTCTCTCTCTCTGTCTCTGTCTGTCTGTCTGTCTGTCTCTCTGTCTCTCTGTCTCTCTGTCTCTCTGTCTCTCTGTCTCTCTGTCTCTCTGTCTCTCTGTCTCTCTCTCTCTCTCTGTCTCTCTGTCTCTCTCTCTCTCTCTGTCTCTCTGTCTCTCTCTCTCTCTCTGTCTCTGTCTGTCTTTTTCTCTCCGTCTCTCTCTCTCTGTCTGTCTGTCTCTCTGTCTGTCTCTCGCTCTCCTGCTCTCTCTCTCGCACTCCTGCTCTTGCGCTCTGTCTCTCTTGCTGTCTTGCTGTGTGTCTCTTTCTCTCCCCTGCCCGTGCTCTCCCCCGCCCCACCCTGCCCTCTCTCCCTCTCTTCCCCCACCCCGCTCCGCCCCTCTCCCGGAGAGTTATCTTTTAAGGTAAAAAATCTCTCACATTAATCTCTGATAGGAGACGCATGGCCCCCTCCCTTGTGCCCAGGATGTGGCTACTTCATGCCTTCTTTGTTTCAGAAGAACCCATTCAATTCAGGAATGTCTCTTGATGGTTTCAGGATGGGTGTAATTGACACCTCTTGGCTTGCAATGTATCCTTTTGACCTTAACAGACAATAAGACAGTTTGAACATACAGACCGAGTCAATGGACCTGCAGTGGCTATTTTGCAGCACATTGTTCACTTTTTAAAGGGAAAGTCAAATTTTTAAATAAATCTTCTGTTTTGTTCTGTATTTTCATCACTGCACATCTTGAGTGTGACATCACTGATTTCTTTTGATTGAATAACTGGAATTGTGTTTTTATTGTGTGCTGTTTTGAGGAAATAACAAGCAACGTGGATAAAGGGGAACCTGTAGATGTGGTGTACTTAAATTTCCAAAAAGCATTTGAGAAGGTACCATATCAAGGTTACTACACAAAATAAGAGCTCATGGTGTCGGGATTAACGTATTAGCATGGATAGAGGATTGGTTAGCTAACAGGAAACAGGGTAGGGATAAATGGGTCATTTTCTGGTTGGCAAGCTGTAACTAGTGGAGTGCCATAGGGATCAGTACTGGGGCCTCAACTGTTTGCAATCTATATAAATTACTTGGATGAAGGGACAGAATATATGGTTGTGGTTTGTTGATGATGCAAAGATAGGTAAGAGAAAATGTTGTGAGGAGGATATAAGGAGTCTGTAAAGGGATTTAGATAGTTTAAGTGAGTGGGCAAAAATTTGGCAGATGGAATATAATGTGGGAAAATGTGAACTTGTCCATTTTGGCAGGAAGCGTAGTAAAGTAGTATGTTATTTAAATGGAGAGAGATTGCAGAACTCTGTGGCACAGAGGGATCTGGGTGTCCTGGTACATGAATCACAAAAAGTTAGTATGCAAGTGATTAGGAAGGCAAATGGAATTTTGTGGTTTATTGCAAGGGGAATGGAATATAAAAGTAAGGAAGTTTTGCTACAGTTTTACAGGGCATTGGCGAGACCACATCTGAGGTACTGTGTACAGTTTTGGTCTCCTTAATTAAGAAAGGATGTAATTGCATTCGAAGCAGTTCAGAGAAGGTTCTCTCGACTCATTCCTGGGATGAAGGGGTTATGAGGAAAGGTTGGACAGGTTGGGCCTGTATCCAATGGAGTTTAGAAGAATGAGAGGTGATCTTACTGAAACATATAAGATCCTGAGGGGACTTGACAGGGTAGATGCTGAGAGGATGTTTCCCCTTATGAGAGAGACTAGAACCAAGGAACACAGTTTAAAAATAAGAGGTCTTCCATTTAAGATGGCCATGAGGAGAGATTCTTCGTCTGAGGGAATTTTCTTCCCTAGAGAGCAGTGGAGGCTGGGCCATTGAGTATTTTTAAGGCTGAGTTAAATAGACGCTTGATTGACACGGAAGTCGAGGATTAGAAGAGGTACACAGGAAAGTAGAGTTGAGGCCATGATCAGATCAGCCATGATCTTCTCGCAGAGCAGGCCTGAGGGGCTGAATGGCCTACTCTTACTCCTAATTCATATGTTCGTATGGGAATGTTGGTGTACTTTCAGTGTGGAATTCCACAACTGCCTATTTTTTTGTGGGGTATGTCGAACATTCCTACTCAGCCCCCCTTCCCCAACTCTTTTTCCGGTACATTGATGTTGGAGTCATGTGGTTTTGCTTTGCACCAACCATGTAATTGCGCAAATGTAGCCTATGTCAAGAGTCGGGGATTTTCCTGTCAGTGCATTGCCTCAGAATCAGTTTGGGTCTTAACGCGTTTGTTGGACTCCAAGTTTATTGTCGTTGTGAAGACGAAACAGCTTTGTACTGAAGCTAAACTTGGAACATGAATGTGGTGCCAGAGATCAAACTTGGCTGCAGTATTTTGATTATATTTAGTCAAATTGTTGTTTGAGGATCCTTTCCCATTTATAAATAAGTTTAAAAAAAATTGGCTCGGATCATTTAAAGTTTAAGTATGTGACTCAGTTTGAAAAGGGAGAGGCTAAGAAATAATTAATATAGCTCTGGACAGTCTAGAAGCTCGAGCAGTAAAGCTTAACCTGCTGTCTGAATTCTCTTGCCAGCATTTGCAGAAGATTTGCCAGTCTGGCTAGGTTAGCAGATGGAGCTCTGTTAATGACTTCTGTGCGCCCTTTTTGCGAATGAAGAGGAGCTCCTCTTGAGATGTTTTTTTTTACAGATAAACTTCGCTTCAAATTTTCTCTTCTATAATGGATACTGCTGTGATTGTAGATATGATTTGCTTTTGGACACTTTGTACGTTGTCAATTGCACATTTCCTTTATGTGAAGTATATATGAATGCCTTTCCTGTGAATATTCATTGGGATTTTTGTATTTTTTAAATTCATTTGTGCGATGTGGGTGTCGCTGGCTAGGACAGCATTTTATTGCCCATCCCTAATTACCCCTGAGAAGGTGGTGATGAGTTGCAGTGCATGTGGGCTGGGTACACGCACAGTGCTGTTAGGAAAGGAGTTCCAGGATTTTGACCCACCGACAGTGAAGGAA
Organism: Heterodontus francisci; assembly: GCF_036365525.1. Classification (NCBI taxonomy): domain Eukaryota; kingdom Metazoa; phylum Chordata; class Chondrichthyes; order Heterodontiformes; family Heterodontidae; genus Heterodontus; species Heterodontus francisci. The sequence continues at coordinate 55,914,039 of NC_090376.1, read as the reverse complement.
CGGCGATATACTTCCAAGTCGGGATGGTGTGTGGCTTGGAGGGGAGCTTGCAGGTGGTGGTGTTCCCATGCATCTGCTGCCCTTGTCCTTCTAGGTGGTAGAGGTCACAGATTTGGAAGGTGCTGTCAAAGCAGCCTTCGTGCGTTGCTGCAGTGCATCTTGTAGATGGTATACACTGCTGCCACTGTGCGTCGGTGGTGGAGGGAGTGAATGTTTGTGGATGGTGTGCCAGTCAAGCAGGCTGCTTTGTCCTGCATGGTGTGGAGCTTCTTCAGTATTGTAGGAAGCTGCACCCATCCAGGCAACTGGAGAGTATTCCATCACACTTCTGATTTGTGCCTTGTAGATGGTGGACAGGCATTGGGGAGTCAGAAGGTGAGTTACTCACTGCAGGATTCCTAGCCTTTGACCTGCTCTTGTAGCCATGGTATTTATATGGCTATTCCAGTTTCTGGTCAGTGGTAACCCCCAGGTTGTTGATAGTGGGGATTCAGCAATCATAATGCCATTGAATGTCAAGGGGAGGTGGTTAGATTCTCTATTAATTAAGATTGTCATTGCCTGGCACTTGTGTGGCGTGAATGTTACTTGCCACTTATCAGCCCAAGCCTGGATGCTGTCCAGGTCTTGCTGCATTTCTACACTGCCTGCTTCAGTATCTGATGAGTCGTAAATGGTGCTGAACATTGTGCAATCGTCAGCGAATGTCCCCACTTCTGAACTTATGATTGAAGGAAGGTCATTGATGAAGCAGCTGAAGATTGGGTGGGCCTCCCCCTGATTCACATTAACTCCAGTTTTGCTAGGGCTGCTTGATGCCATACTCAGTCAAATGCTGCCTTGATGTCAAGGACTCTCACTCTCACCTCACCTCTTGTTCCGGTCTTTTCTCCATGTTTGAAGCAAGGCTGTACTGAGGTCAGATGCTGAGTGGCCCTGGCGCAACCAAACCGAACGTCACTGAGCAGGTTATTGCTGAGTAAGTACTGCTTGATGGCACTGTTGACGAAACCTTCCATCACTTTACTGATGATTGAGAGTAAACTGATGGGATGGTAATTGGTTGGGTTGGGGTGTCCTGCTTTTTGTGTACAGGAAGTACCGTGGCAATTTTCCACATTGCCGGGTTGGTGCCAGTGTTGTAGCTGTACTGGAACAGCTTGGGTAGGGGTCCGGCAAGTTCTGGAGCACAGATTTTCAGTACTATTGCTATATGTGTCTGTTATTTGTATGTCCACAAAATAGCTTGACAAACATGAGAGCCTGCAACAGACATGTTTGTAATCTATAATATGTATGGTGTTTCCTTATTATCATAACCTTTTAGTGAACCTATAAATGTGGCATTACAAAGCAGTGAATAATGTTTTTCGTTGCACTGGAACAGGTGATCCTAAAACCAGGCATCCAAACATCTTTATAAAATGTTAAATTATGTGCTTAAATTTTAAAGATTTGATATAGAGTGAAGAATAATATAAAGCTGTGTTCTGATCTCAAACTGCTGAAATGCCTTGCAAATTGTCTGAACCTCTCAACCAGTTCACAGCTGTGTAGAGCCAAATATCCATTATTCTGTGAAACGTGAATATAGCATAGTTGTGCCCTCCAGTTGAAAATATTTAAGCTTTTGTAGTACAGACTGATGTCAAAAATAATTCAAGCCATTCACCTGAGCTCTTTGTTCTCGGTTCTGCTTATGTAATGAACTACTGACTAAATTGAAGAGCAGTAGGAAATAGAAATGACATTTTTTTTGTGAAGTGCTTTGGATGTTTCTTGGACATGATGAGGTGCTTTAGAAATAAATGCATATGTTTTTACTTGTACAGTTAGGGGGAGGGGAAAAAGATGACATCTAATTATCCATTGTTACTTTGAGTTCTGATATTGATGTATAGATTTAAATATAGAGATTGGTATTTAAACATAATGTATACTTTATTTTATAGGTACAAGGAAGATGGTGAAGCATTGTTAGTATTACTTCCATCTGAAGAGAAAGCCATGGTGAAACAGTTGGAGGAAAAAAAAGTCCCCATCAACAAAATAAAGTAATACTTGTATCAAAGTAACATCCAGAGCTAAACTGTGGTTGTGTTTTTACTTGTATATTATACTGTCTAAGAAAGTATTGTAAAAATATTTGCATTGCCTTAAATGGATGTGTTACATATTCAAAGCAATGCATTTAATTTTTGAAATGCTTTTATTTTTGAAAGTTTCAAAAATCTGTGGTTGCTGATGAAGTGTGTAAAACTGAGATAAAAACAAGAAATGTTGGAACCACTCAGCAGGTCTGGCAGCATCTGTGAAAAGAGAAGCAGAGTTAACGTTTCGGGTCAGTGACCCTTCTTCGGAACTGACCCGAAACGTTAACTCTGCTTCTCTTTTCACAGATGCTGCCAGACCTGCTGAGTGGTTCCTGCATTTCTTGTTTTTATTTCAGATTTCCAGCATCCGCAGTATTTTGCTTTTATTTTAGTGTGTAAAACTGAGAGTTTGGGTTGTAACATGTTTCTTTTTAGATCAGGGTAAAAATAATTTAGGTTTACAGATTTATGTTTGTATATGGTGGGGGAGCAATTCTTTCTCTTGTTAGAATGGATGTGTAAGCTCAGGATTTGGTAAGTATATTATTCTAGTGAACAAACCATCTTCCAGGTGTGATTTCATTCAGTCATAAAAGCCTCATTTACATTCAAACTATAAATTGGAATACATTCTTGTGCAGGCCCCCACCTACCAAGAATGAGGCACATTAATTTTGCCACATGGACATTACATTTCAAATTGTTGCTGGAAAGAAGAGAAGGCCTGTTACAAGGTGTTGGCAGGCCCCTGGCTGGAAAGCTATTTTTGCATAGTAACAGACAGTGCTTGTAGACAAAGGAGCTATTCCCTGCTCCAATTCAATCCACAAAGCCAGAAGTGGTTATACCAGTCAATCGTGTGACTACCCCATTGGCCAACTTGGGGAGATTTAAATTGTAGAGACAGTGTTTGAACTAGCAGAAAGCAGAATGCTCCTGGACTGAAGCAGACCTCCTCTCCTGTTCTGTCTGCTCCAATCTCTTTCTTTCGGAACTCCAAACACCGACTGAAGACACATGAACCCCAAGAAAGAAAAGTCTCCTGCAGTGAATAAGGTTTAATAAGAATACTGGGCCCCAACCAAAAGCCAGGTCTACCTACAAAAGGGCTCGACAGTGAGCTTGAAGAACCATAACAGCAACTCTTCAGAGATTGCCTCAAACCTTTCCACTTTAATTTTCTTTTTTCTATCTCTATTTGCATGTGTGTATCGCATATCTACGCTAGCGTGGGTGAGTCGTGCATCCGTAGGTGTCAACCGAATTGGAGTTTAAGTTTAATAAAAATGTCACTTTTCTTCTTTAAACCTAAGAAAACCTGTTTGTGCTCGTTTCTTTATCTTGTAATTGGAAAGCGGTAAACAAGGATTCACCAAAGGGGGAGCAAAAAGCAGTGTGTTTAAAAATGAAACTCTGTTTACAGTAAGACCAGATGAAGGCTGAAAGGGAACCCTGGACCTCTTTCTCACCTGGTCATAACAGTTCTGTTATGGATTCACAAACTCTGATGTGGCAAAATAAAATCTGCAGCTTAAAATGAGTTCAGAGCTTAATTCATGTAGTCTGACATAGAACTGGTTTGTTTGTTTTCAATGGGAATGTTACTTAGTAGGTTTGCTGTAGCTGAAATACTCACTTCATTATGTTGAAGCAGATTTCTTGAGATGGTGTAGTGCTGAAGTTTGACATGGTGATGATGATTCCATCCTGGTTGAAGGAAGAAGTTTGGCAGGTGGAGAATGCAGTGAGATATTTCTAAAATAAGACAGGGCAGCCCAGTAGCACAGAATATTTGACGTTGCCAAAATTCTGCATTGTTTGGATAGAGAAGCAGAGTTAACATGTCAGGTCTGTAACCTTTCGTCAGAACATGCTGCCTGACCTGCTGAGTATTTCTAGCACTTTCTGTTTTTGTTTCAAATTTCTAGCATCTGCATTATTTTGCTTTTATTCTATATTGTTTCCTTTTTTCAGTAACTTTTAGTTTTGGAGTTTCCTTTTGAGATTTTCCAAACCTTTTAGTTGACATGTCACCTGCTGGAAGGATATCCTGCAAAATTCTAGTTATCTTAAAGTGGAATGATTAAATCAATTCACGTTGTCTTCTATTATCAGTTTATGTTTGGAATAATTTTGCTGGTTACTTGGTATTTCTTTTCTTTCTTTCTTTTTCTTTTGGGCCTCCTTATCTCGAGAGACAATGGATACGCGCCTGGAGGTGGTCAGTGGTTTGTGAAGCAGCGCCTGGAGTGGCTATAAAGGCCAATTCTGGAGTGACAGGCTCTTCCACAGGTGCTGCAGAGAAATTTGTTTGTTGGGGCTGTTGCACAGTTGGCTCTCCCCTTGCGCCTCTGTCTTTTTTCCTGCCAACTACTAAGTCTCTTCGACTCGCCACAATTTAGCCCTGTCTTTATGGCTGCCCGCCAGCTCTGGCGAATGCTGGCAACTGACTCCCACGACTTGTGATCAATGTCACAGGATTTCATGTCGCGTTTGCAGACGTCTTTATAACGGAGACATGGACGGCCGGTGGGTCTGATACCAGTGGCGAGCTCGCTGTACAATGTGTCTTTGGGGATCCTGCCATCTTCCATGCGGCTCACATGGCCAAGCCATCTCAAGCGCCGCTGACTCAGTAGTGTGTATAAGCTGGGGATGTTGGCCGCTTCAAGGACTTCTGTGTTGGAGATATAGTCCTGCCACCTGATGCCAAGTATTCTCCGAAGGCAGCGAAGATGGAATGAATTGAGACGTCGCTCTTGGCTGGCATACGTTGTCCAGGCCTCGCTGCCGTAGAGCAAGGTACTGAGGACACAGGCCTGATACACTCGGACTTTTGTGTTCCGTGTCAGTGCGCCATTTTCCCACACTCTCTTGGCCAGTCTGAACATAGCAGTGGAAGCCTTACCCATGCGCTTGTTGATTTCTGCATCTAGAGACAGGTTACTGGTGATAGTTGAGCCTAGGTAGGTGAACTCTTGAACCACTTCCAGAGCGTGGTCGCCAATATTGATGGATGGAGCATTTCTGACATCCTGCCCCATGATGTTCGTTTTCTTGAGGCTGATGGTTAGGCCAAATTCATTGCAGGCAGACGCAAACCTGTCGATGAGACTCTGCAGGCATTCTTCAGTGTGAGATGTTAAAGCAGCATCGTCAGCAAAGAGGAGTTCTCTGATGAGGACTTTCCGTACTTTGGACTTTGCTCTTAGACGGGCAAGGTTGAACAACCTGCCCCCTGATCTTGTGTGGAGGAAAATTCCTTCTTCAGAGGATTTGAACGCATGTGAAAGCAGCAGGGAGAAGAAAATCCCAAAAAGTGTGGGTGCGAGAACACAGCCCTGTTTCACACCACTCAGGATAGGAAAGGGCTCTGATGAGGAGCCACCATGTTGAATTGTGCCTTTCATATTGTCATGGAATGAGGTGATGATACTTAGTAGCTTTGGTGGACATCCGATCTTTTCTAGTAGTCTGAAGAGACCACGTCTGCTGACGAGGTCAAAGGCTTTGGTGAGATCAAAGTGGAATGATTAAATCAATTCACGTTGTCTTCTATTATCAGTTTATGTTTGGAATAATTTTGCTGGTTACTTGGTATAAACATAGGAATATAATCTGTTTTGGAGAGCTATGTACTCCCCAGGTCATCTTCATCTTGGGCCTCCTTATCTCGAGAGACAATGGATACGCGCCTGGAGGTGGTCAGTGGTTTGTGAAGCAGCGCCTGGAGTGGCTATAAAGGCCAATTCTGGAGTGACAGGCTCTTCCACAGGTGCTGCAGAGAAATTTGTTTGTTGGGGCTGTTGCACAGTTGGCTCTCCCCTTGCGCCTCTGTCTTTTTTCCTGCCAACTACTAAGTCTCTTCGACTCGCCACAATTTAGCCCTGTCTTTATGGCTGCCCGCCAGCTCTGGCGAATGCTGGCAACTGACTCCCACGACTTGTGATCAATGTCACACGATTTCATGTCGCGTTTGCAGACGTCTTTATAACGGAGACATGGACGGCCGGTGGGTCTGATACCAGTGGCGAGCTCGCTGTACAATGTGTCTTTGGGGATCCTGCCATCTTCCATGCGGCTCACATGGCCAAGCCATCTCAAGCGCCGCTGACTCAGTAGTGTGTATAAGCTGGGGATGTTGGCCGCTTCAAGGACTTCTGTGTTGGAGATATAGTCCTGCCACCTGATGCCAAGTATTCTCCGAAGGCAGCGAAGATGGAATGAATTGAGACGTCGCTCTTGGCTGGCATACGTTGTCCAGGCCTCGCTGCCGTAGAGCAAGGTACTGAGGACACAGGCCTGATACACTCGGACTTTTGTGTTCCGTGTCAGTGCGCCATTTTCCCACACTCTCTTGGCCAGTCTGAACATAGCAGTGGAAGCCTTACCCATGCGCTTGTTGATTTCTGCATCTAGAGACAGGTTACTGGTGATAGTTGAGCCTAGGTAGGTGAACTCTTGAACCACTTCCAGAGCGTGGTCGCCAATATTGATGGATGGAGCATTTCTGACATCCTGCCCCATGATGTTCGTTTTCTTGAGGCTGATGGTTAGGCCAAATTCATTGCAGGCAGACGCAAACCTGTCGATGAGACTCTGCAGGCATTCTTCAGTGTGAGATGTTAAAGCAGCATCGTCAGCAAAGAGGAGTTCTCTGATGAGGACTTTCCGTACTTTGGACTTTGCTCTTAGACGGGCAAGGTTGAACAACCTGCCCCCTGATCTTGTGTGGAGGAAAATTCCTTCTTCAGAGGATTTGAACGCATGTGAAAGCAGCAGGGAGAAGAAAATCCCAAAAAGTGTGGGTGCGAGAACACAGCCCTGTTTCACACCACTCAGGATAGGAAAGGGCTCTGATGAGGAGCCACCATGTTGAATTGTGCCTTTCATATTGTCATGGAATGAGGTGATGATACTTAGTAGCTTTGGTGGACATCCGATCTTTTCTAGTAGTCTGAAGAGACCACGTCTGCTGACGAGGTCAAAGGCTTTGGTGAGATCAAAGTGGAATGATTAAATCAATTCACGTTGTCTTCTATTATCAGTTTATGTTTGGAATAATTTTGCTGGTTACTTGGTATAAACATAGGAATATAATCTGTTTTGGAGAGCTATGTACTCCCCAGGTCATCTTCATCTTGGGCCTCCTTATCTCGAGAGACAATGGATACGCGCCTGGAGGTGGTCAGTGGTTTGTGAAGCAGCGCCTGGAGTGGCTATAAAGGCCAATTCTGGAGTGACAGGCTCTTCCACAGGTGCTGCAGAGAAATTTGTTTGTTGGGGCTGTTGCACAGTTGGCTCTCCCCTTGCGCCTCTGTCTTTTTTCCTGCCAACTACTAAGTCTCTTCGACTCGCCACAATTTAGCCCTGTCTTTATGGCTGCCCGCCAGCTCTGGCGAATGCTGGCAACTGACTCCCACGACTTGTGATCAATGTCACACGATTTCATGTCGCGTTTGCAGACGTCTTTATAACGGAGACATGGACGGCCGGTGGGTCTGATACCAGTGGCGAGCTCGCTGTACAATGTGTCTTTGGGGATCCTGCCATCTTCCATGCGGCTCACATGGCCAAGCCATCTCAAGCGCCGCTGACTCAGTAGTGTGTATAAGCTGGGGATGTTGGCCGCTTCAAGGACTTCTGTGTTGGAGATATAGTCCTGCCACCTGATGCCAAGTATTCTCCGAAGGCAGCGAAGATGGAATGAATTGAGACGTCGCTCTTGGCTGGCATACGTTGTCCAGGCCTCGCTGCCGTAGAGCAAGGTACTGAGGACACAGGCCTGATACACTCGGACTTTTGTGTTCCGTGTCAGTGCGCCATTTTCCCACACTCTCTTGGCCAGTCTGAACATAGCAGTGGAAGCCTTACCCATGCGCTTGTTGATTTCTGCATCTAGAGACAGGTTACTGGTGATAGTTGAGCCTAGGTAGGTGAACTCTTGAACCACTTCCAGAGCGTGGTCGCCAATATTGATGGATGGAGCATTTCTGACATCCTGCCCCATGATGTTCGTTTTCTTGAGGCTGATGGTTAGGCCAAATTCATTGCAGGCAGACGCAAACCTGTCGATGAGACTCTGCAGGCATTCTTCAGTGTGAGATGTTAAAGCAGCATCGTCAGCAAAGAGGAGTTCTCTGATGAGGACTTTCCGTACTTTGGACTTTGCTCTTAGACGGGCAAGGTTGAACAACCTGCCCCCTGATCTTGTGTGGAGGAAAATTCCTTCTTCAGAGGATTTGAACGCATGTGAAAGCAGCAGGGAGAAGAAACTCCCCAGGTAGGATGTGCATAATATTTCAGATTTATAGACTTTGAAAAATAAGTTGGGGAAGCAATGACATAATAGCTTAATTAATAATATATTAATCATAAGAATATCCTTGAACGTACAGCTATAATCTTTAGTGAGTTATACTGTAAACAAGACTCACTTATTGTAATTAAATCCTATGATCTAGTGATCTAAATAGAAATTACATCAACTACAGGAACAGTGAGAATACAATGGAATTTTTCAAGTTCTAGATACACTTCTGCCTGCAGCACTTTCCCTAACTGTGTTCTTAAATAATCTAAACTGCACATTTTCCCAAATATTAGAGGCCTACCATCCACAACTTTTTTTTTTGGAAGCAGATGGGCAGTTGTTTCAAAAGTTGAGGCTACATGCTTTAAGCAGTCTTTTCATTGTCATGCCTTTGGGCAAAACAAGTGAACGAGTCTAGAGTTTTATTTTCCATCTGGCCCTACTTAATTCACCATAGAAAGGCCTCTCTGGGGGTTCTTTACGCTAAATTTAAAAAAAAAAGTATATTTGGATGGTGCTGGTGAAAGTATCTTCCGTTATGACATTGTCAGGATTTTGCTTCAGTTTTTTTCCCTCTCTGAAGGCAGTGATTCACACTGGATTGTGGTTTCATGGACTTGAAATCTATCTGGTACATTGCCTACGTACCTATTCTTCACAAGTAAATCTCGACAGTGAGTGTTGCCAGTCTATTTGAATGGAAGGTATCACAGCTAAATCTCATCCTGTCTATAGCAGGTGTTAAAGCACAGACTATCCAGAGGGAATCACTGGACTGCCACTAATATTTTCTGTCAATACAGTGCCTTATATAGAACACCAGCACTGCCTGATGATGGGGCCCCACCCAAAACATCAACTTTGGCTGCCTTCTACTTCAGCTGAATCAGCTATTTCAGCACAGGCCAGGGATCAAACACAGTCATCCTGGTCTGTATAGTTGAGTATTTTGCCGTAGGGTGGATTTATCTCTGCTTTGAAAGTGGAGAGTGGAATGCAGCTGTTCAGCTCTTGCAGCCCAGTCTCCTGCTCCTTTTAGTTCAGGTTGCACATAACTTCACCATCTGTTCTGGTAGTCATAGGAATGATGAAAGTTTATAGTTTTAATTTAAAAGTGTGTTGGTCTTGTCTAGTATTTTCTTTCTTGGCCATGCTGCAGTTTTTAAATTTGTCCCATGTGGATATTTGCTTCTGTGAAAATTTGACAGTAGGTATTGCCAGTGATACTGGCAAACACTGGCAGTCACAAACAAAAAATGCAAGACATTAATCAGTATTTGAAGCAAGGACGAGTCAGTGTTCTGGGCAGGCACTCTAAGTACTCAATGTGCTTTATAGATGATGTACTCTACGGTACGTAGGGCGTAAGCCACATAGGCAGTGTAAAGCACATATATTTCTCCAAATCTACTTACAAATGGGAACCTTAATAACTAGATTATATTCTTTAAAAAAATCAAAAAGCATTAAAATTTAAGGAAGCAGTAAGTGTAGAGGTGCACTTGTCATTAAATCATGGAATAATTCAGCACAGAAGGAGGCTGTTCGGCCCATCATACCTGTGCCAGCTTTTTGGTAGAGCTATCCAATGAATCCCACTCTCCCTTGCTCTTTGCCTCATAACCCTGCTGATTTTCCCCCTGTTTGACCCTGAACTGAAATTCCGACACTATATCTTCCCCATCACCAAGACTGCCTACTTCCACCTCTAATATCGCCTGTCTCTCTCCGTGACTCAGTGTTTGTGCTTCTGTTACCTTCCGACTCGACCCAATGCTCTGCTAGCTGGCCTGCCATCTTCCACCTTCCATAAACTACAGCTCATCCAAAGCTCTCCTGCCCATTTCCTGACTCGCACCAAGTCCTATTCACCTATCGTCCCTACATCCCTGTGCTCAATGACCTACATTGGCTCCTGGCTCAGCAATGCCTGAATTCTCAACTAAAATAAAAGGAAAATACTGCGGATGTTGGAAATCAAATAAAAACAAAGTACTGGAAATACTCAACAGGTCTGGCAGCATCTGTGGAGAGAGAACGTTTCAAGTTGGATATGACTCTTCAGAAAATTTTTTCAATAAATATTTCCAGCCATTTCTGGTTTTTATTCTTGAATTTTCAACCTTGTGTTCCAATGCCTCCATAGCCTTGCTCTGCCCTATCACTCTAACCTCCTGTGATCTTACAGTCCTCTGAGATCTCTGTGTTCCTCCAATTCTGGCCACTTGTGCATCGATGATTTCCTTTGCCCATCCATTGGCAGCCATCCCTCCAGGTTTCTAGACGCTAAGCCCTGGAATTCCCTCTCTAATCCTCTGCCTCGCTACCTCTTTCTCGAAGGATATTACATGAAGTGTATCTTTTTGCCTTGTGCTAATATCTCTTTTATGTGGTTCACGGTCAAATTTTTGACTGATAATGCTCTCTGAATCTCCGTGAATGTGTTTTTGCATTATAAGCACTACATAAATGTGCAAGTTGTTAGGACAGTTTGGCAGTAACGTGCTTACTTGAACTGTAAAAAAAATGGATCCTTGTTACAACCAGAGCTAGAAATCAGGTTGCTGCTTAAATTTTAAAAAAAAATTGTGCTTCCTTTCCTGTATGGGTCTGTTCCATCTTTGCTTGTATAAATGTGGCATGTCAGCATGCTGAAAGTTGCTAATACTTTTCACGTTTAGAAAGCAGCACATATTTACTGCTAAAACTGATTAACATTTGTATTTTGTGCCAAGGTGCTCTAAATTGTCCTTGTGCTTGTGCCAGTGATTATACAAATGGTGCAATTTAAACCTTACTCTGTAATTTTGTTTTGACTCCTGTATTGATTTTGAATATGCTTATTTTAGGAGCAGTTATATTTTTGTTGAGGATTAATGGGTTGTTAGCAATTTAAAAAACATTTAAACCGTCATTTTCTTGATCTCTTTAAACAGAATAAATCCTGAAAAACTAACAAATGTACAGACAAAGCTGGAAGCTTTTTTAGCTCAAGAACAAGAGCTGAAAGAACGAGCGCAACGGGTGAGTCTTTCAGTTTCTGATTTCTACTATGATACTGTTTCGATGCTTTTGATTCATTGGTGTAAAAACAGCAAGGGGTACAATGGTATCACTTTTTTGGTAAATCTAAAGCATCAGGCACTTTGTAACCGCATGGATACTTGGTAGATATTAGTGCAGCATGTTGAAAAATGGTGTTTTGAATTACATCAAAATGACATTTGAAAAAGGTGTAACAAACTTCTGCAGTTATCATTGCGGTGGTGCTGATTAAGTTAAGTCTCTTTGTTGTTAAGTTAGTCTTTTTGTAATCAGATTTGTTTAGTGTCTTTGAACAACAATGATTTAATCTGTTTAATATTGTCATTTTTTCATTAACCCAATTTTCTTAAAATAATGACTGACTGGAGGAAAAAAACTATCCTGAAGACTTTGGGCCTCAAAATTTGTGGCCATTCCAGCATGCTCCTGCTATAATTTTGATGAGAATATGCCGGAAGGACTGGATAATGGGTACCGTGGGCCCTGGCGTAGTGTTGCCACGGTGGCCTGTTGGGGGCCAAAACTTCAGTCTTTCTCAAACATGGCCTTTAACGTAGGAGGGCAAGGATGGGAATCCTTGTGTTGGGGGCTTTCCCATAATCTTGGTCCTCAAAGGGACTTAGCTCTTAGCTTTAATTGGGACATTGTAACATTAATTAGCATTGCTGGGAAAAAAAACACAGCTGCATTGTGAAAATTACCCAAGCTGGCAAAATCAGCTTGTTTGCCAATTCCATTCTAAGCGTTGACTTCTAAATCAACTGTTCAGCATGTTGAAGTTTGAGGTATGCATTGCTGATCTAATTGTTACTTTGAGATTGTTTATAATGTCTGAAACGCGCAATAAATGTTTCTGTTCTTTGCAGTGCTTTGTGTCCTATGTACGTTCAGTCTACCTTATGAAGAACAAAGATGTTTTTGATGTTTTCACAATACCATTAAAGGAATATGCTTTGTAAGTAACATGACATTGTGGTGTGTTGAAGACAGGTGGGCTAATAGCAGCAAAATGAGGGGTATCCGTACCTAGGACAAAACAAAGACGTGGCCGTTTTCAGCAACAAATGGCAGCATTGTGCACTCGCAGGTCAGCTATAGCATGGACAGATACGAATTAAAGGTCCCTTTCCCCTTCAAAAATTTAAATTCCACTTGCAGATTGATCTTTTCATTCATACATCAATTGCATTAAGCATCAATGCCATTTCTCTGCAATGTGAATTTACGGACAAGATCAACAGAGGTCATATCTTAGTTATAATTAGTATGATTTGTGCTGTTACTTTAGTCTAGAATCATTTTAAGGTTATTTTTCCCACTGTCCTTCTCCATATTCCTGTATGGTTTGCAATGCTGCATAATAAGACTGAAGATTTCTGTTTGCTTAAGAAGAAATTAGATTTTTAATAGGCACCTCTTTGAATGGAGTTTCCACTTCCATGTCCCCTTTTGCCATCATCCCTCTCCAAGGCCGACACCACATCACTCCTACCGCTTTGCTGCAGACCAGCTTGGTGAAGTCACGGGTTGTAAGGCCATGCATAAGGGTATTTGTCATCCTGCTAAAGTATCAGACATCTTTCCAGTGAAGAAATTGGATTTTCTTGGGCTCTTCACTATAGAGGAGTGATTTGTATTGTTTGGAGCCAATTGGAATTATTTTGGTGAGAGGGTAGGATGAGGGCTCAACCGCTGCAGTTTATGTGCTTGTGCTTTTGTGACAGGTAATTTTATGCTATAATTTAGAAAGAGCTTGTAGAACCAAGAATGGCAGCACAGAAGAGATAATTTCCTCATAATTGAAAAGCCCATTGGACCTATGCTGGTGTTAGCTCTTCTACTGGAGCTAGCTAGTTGAATCCCATTTTGCTTCTCTTTCCTTGTATCCTTCTATATTCTTCAGTCTTGGATACTTATCCAATTCCCTTTAAATGTGTTACAGTCTTCATCTCAATAGCCAAGTGGTAAAAGAATTCCATCTTCTTACAACACTTTGTGTGGAAAAACAATCTTTCTAACCCCAACCCCCACTTCATTCCTGTCCTGATAATCTTCAGTCTATGCCCTCTTATTGCCAATTAGCAAACCAGTAGAAATAATGTTTTACTATTTACCTTTTCAAAATCTTCCACAATCTTGGAAACCTCTATTAGACTCATCTTGCCCTTCCCTGTTCAGTGAAACGTTTTTTGTGCCTTTCTTTCTAACATCCTGGTATCATTTTAGTGAATTTTCACTATATCTTTTTCAGGGCTCTTATATCCTCCCCATATTTGAATGTTCAGAACTGCATCCATTTGTGGCCTAATCAATGTCTTGTAGAAATTTAACATGATGTTAACTGTCCCTTTGTATGAAAGCAGAATTGCATTTCCCTCTTGTATGGCCTTTTCCACTTTGAAATAACTATATCTATACTCCTAGATCTTTCTGTTCCTCTACTCTAAGAATGTCGTTTAGGCTATAATTTCGGTCACTGTTCTTTTCCTCTCCAAAATGCACAATACTTTGCTCTGCATCTGTCCACTTTGCTAACCCATTCATGTCCACCTGTGCTATCTTGTAGTTTGCAAGGACCCCATAGGTGGTGGCATCAGAAAGCTTTATTATTTCTTTTGCTTGTGTTACGACCAGGTGAGAAAGAGGTCCAGGGTTCCCTTTCAGCCTTCACCTGGTCTTACTGTAACAGGGTTTAATTTTAAACACACTGTATTTTTAGCTCCCCCTTGGTGAATCCTTGTTCACTGCTTTCCAATTATAAGACAAACAGGCTTTCTTAGGTTTAAAGAAGAAAAGTTAAAATTTATTAAACTTAAACTCTAATTTGGTTAATGCCTACGGATACACGACTTGCCCACGCTAGCATGCATATGTGATACACACATGCAAATAGAGACAGAAAAGAGCAGAAGAAAAATAAAGTGGAAAAGTTTGAGGCAATATCAATGTTCCGGTTCTTTGAGCTCACTGTAGAGTCCTTTTGTAGGTAGATTTTGCTTTTCGTTGGGGCCCAGTACTCTTCTTAAACCTCGTTTGATGTAGGAGACGTTTCTCTCTTGGGGTTCATTGTATTCAGTGGATTCAGAAAACTTGAGTACTGTGTGCAGTTCTGGTCACCTCATTACAGAAAGGATACAAAAGAGATTTACAAGGATGCTACCAGAACTACGAGGTTATACCTGTCAGGAAAGGATGAACAGGCTGGGTCACTTTTCAAGAGAAAAGAGAAGGCTGAGGGATGACTTGATAGTCATTTAAAATTATCAAAGGTTTTGTTAGAGTAGACACTGAGAGTGTGTCTCTAGTTGTGGGGAAGAGCAATACTAGAGGTCATCAAAATAAGATAGTCACCAAGAAATCAAATAGTGAATTTAGAAGGAACTTCTTTACCCAGAGAGTGGTGAGAATGTGGAACTCGATACCATAGGGAGTAGTTGAGGCAGGTAGTATAGATGCATTTAAGGGGTAGCTGGATAAGCATATGAGTGAGTTGGGAATAGAAGGTTATGCTGATAAAATTAGATGCTGAAGGATGGCAAGAGACTAGATTGGAGCATAAAGATCAGCATGGACTGAGCTTGGCGGAATGGCCTCTTTTTGTGCTGTATATTCTATGTAATTCTATATAAGTTGTTAAAGATGTAAACTGTCTTCTAATTACAGCTCCTTAGGCCTTGCTGTGCCTCCTCGAATTAGGTTTCTTCAAAAGGTACAAAAAGGAAGAGAAATGTCTTGTACAAGAAATGTAGCACAAGCCAACTGGCCAACTGTTACTGAAGATACTGCAGCTGAAAGCTCGCGGGAAGATGCTTCAGATGCTGATGAGGAATTGGAAGACTTCAAGGCTCAATTTAGGGAACACAGTCCCTCTTCCCAACTGGAGACTAGGGAGAAAACCAAAGTTAGCAAAGCTGTCAAGGAAAACATGTGTGATTTTGAGGACGAATCCTGTGATGAAGATGGCGATCCAAGTGACCAAAATGATGAAGCAGAGAAGGATAAAGGAGCAATAGCATTTCAGTTTAATGATGATGATGATGACAATGATGACCGTGACCTGCTGACAGTGAAACGAAGGAATGTTTTTGGCTTTGAAACTGAAGAAGAAACAGTAAGTTCTTTTTTTCTTCATATTGAGGACAAAAAACAAAATTAGAAGCTAGTTTCTTTAAAATAGCTTGCACTTTCTAATTCCTGTTTTGTAGCCGCACTTGGAGTCATAGAGTTATTTAATGTATAGGCCTTTGTGGTGTTAGTTTCTGCTATCACAACTCATATGTCAATTTTTTGTAGCTCATTGGCTGAAGTGATTAATTTCATAAAACAAATATGAATTAAGATGATGGATATCATTCAAATAAAATTGAGGAATGTCGATGAAAAATTACCACTGATGAATTGTTAAGCACTTATGAAAACAGCAAATCAAATGAGGAATCAGCAAAATATACCAAAACTATTCAATAAACAAAGTGACTCCTGACAACGCAGCCCAATGCCGACGTCATCAGAGTGCCCCCAGCTTCGCACATGCGCAGAACAGACCCTTGCTTTCAGTATGGTGCTGCACGTGTGCAGGACTAATTCGTGAAAACATCATCGTCTGCTGCAACGTCTGCTCGCCAGTTGCTGCCCGCCTCACCACTTCTCCCCCCTCGGCTGCTTGCTCGCTTCATCCCCCCCCCACCTACCTGTGGGCCATTCGCTCCCAGCCTCACCGCTTCCTCCCCTCTGCTCTGCCTCTGCTTCCCTGCTCCATCCCACTTCTGCTCCCTGCACCCTTCCACCACTACTCCCCGCTCCCTCCTGCGATCGCTGCCTTTCTTCCCAGCACGGGGGAAGCAGGGAGACTGCGAGTGGGGCAGAGCAGGGAGCAAAGCACGAGGGAGTGGGGGGCAGAGCAGAGGGGATGAAGTAGCGAGGCTGGGAGCAAGTGGCCCGCAGGTGGGGGGGATGCGGTGAAGGGGGGAGAAGTGGCGAGGGGTGGAGCAAGCGGCGAGCAGACAGGCGCGGGAGGCAGCGGCAAAGAGAAGCGTGATGGCAGGAGGGAGTGGGGTACTGTTGGGGGTGGGATGGAGGTGGTGATTGCAGCCACTGTGGGCATTTGGGTTTCATTTGCTTTTGTTTTTGTGATAAATTGAGCAGCGCCATCTTTACTACTGGCAGCTGCCAGCAACATCGCAGACAGTGACGTTTCAGTGCATGATGATGCATTTGCTAATGTGCAAGTACTGCGCTACCTAGTAGTTGTATTGTCAGCAAACGCAGCCTTCAATAAATGCTTTCCAACTGTCTTTGTTTTCTTTCTAACTGAAGTTTATAGTTTTCAAGGTTTTCTAAGATAAATTAAAAAAAAGACAGATTCCACAATAATATAATCAAACTTGCATGTCTTAATTCTTTTTGGTCTGAGGCATGTTCCTCTTTAAGAAGGCTATGATCTAGCATTTGAGGTTTTGTTTTGTAGGCTTTTTCTTTAAACCTCTGTGGTGGTATTACATGTACACGATGGGTTATCATTTTTTTCTGGGGTTAGGTTTTGGTTTATTTTCAAGACGTTTTTGGGGGTGGTGGAGTTTCTTGTATTGTGTTCAAAGACCTTTCTCAGCAAGTGCGACTGAAATGCATGTGCTCAGTGGAGTGTGGTTTTATTCTGGGCTTGTTTCTATGAGAGGTTTGAGGCAGTACTGATTAGACTTTTATCATCATGGGTCTCTGGCAGTGTTGTACTTATTTTTACATACACGATGGATATTAGTTAGAAATATTCAATGTTTGCAATTTTGTTTTCCAATGCATCTGTTTGTGCATGTGTTGCAGGTTATTATCTTTGTTTGAACTTCAGTCTTGCAGTTTTCTTCTTTTGATTGGCATGTGCAGGCTTCCCTTTTCTGGTAAATGTTGTATGCATATGAAATAGTAGATGATCCTTCACACAGTGCTGTGATTATACTTTGCTAAACATTGTGCTACAGCAGATTGCAGATGTTTTAAATGTGTGCACTTCTTGAGTCATCACATGCAATTCTATTGAAAATCCTGTATATTGTTTCAATGGAACTTGCCATGCTGGTCAATTTAACATCCAACGCAGAATCGCTTTTTCAGTTGCATTCAGGCAGGGTAATCTTTAATAATTGATCCTGGACGTATGATTATCAATTTTCAGAATTGGCCAAAGTTGAATTGCTTACCTGGAAGAACTGCTTTCTGCTTAACAAAACACTGTGTCTAATTAACTATACTGGAACAAATCCAGTGTGTTTTATGTGTTGAAATAAGACCTGGAAAGGCGAATATTTCATTTTATTTGCGATTAATGCTATATTAATTGTCACTGGTGACTTATTGCAACTTCCCTGTTGTAAATAAATTAATTTGGTGTTGACATTGATTTCTACAAATACCATTGATACCCTGAATTATAGGTGGGATGGACGTAACTCTGCATCTTTAGGATTAGTAATCTGATTTAGCAACAGGGTATGCTTTAGGTTGCCTTTTTTGACTTCTAGGAGCAGAATCTGATGGACACTGAGTAAGTCATTAGGAATAATGAAAAGAAGAACGAATTGTTATTAAAAAAGCAAATAAATTGATGAAGCTTTAAAGAAAATTGCAATCAAATAGAAACATTTTGAATCTATATATATTGCACAGTGGCTGAAAGATTGATATATGATGGGGCAGGAGTAAGTATCAATCTGGAATCTGAGGAACGAACAGAACATAGTGGGTGGGATTTATGACTGGAGTTAAAGCTAATTCCAGCTGACACCAAGGAGATGAGAAACCATAATTTTCAGCCCCCACCATAAACAATTAATTCCATCCTCCTCTCTACCAAATACTCGAGTGAACTAACTAGACCTTGCAAAAGCATGGCATCCTATTCATCCGAAGGCTGAATTTCAAACCACGTAACTCATCTATTATCAAGATGGTTTAGTTCCACCTCCATAATATTTCCTGCCTTTACCCTCATCTCAGCCCTTGTACTACATAAACTTTTATCTATGCCTTTGTCAATTCATGACTCAGTTTCTCCAGTGTCCCCTTGCTGGTCTCTCATCCTCCACCCTCTATAAACTTCAGCTTGTCCAAAACTCATCAGCCCATATCGTGACCTGCTTGCCCATACCTTTTTTTCTTGCTGAATCACTCCGGCTAGCTTCTTGTCCCTCAGTACATGTACATTCAGTTCGAAATGCTCATTTGAAATCCTTCCAGTGGCATTGGGTGTGTAGGACAGAACTTGTGGATGATGAAGCAGGCTGCATGGAGAGTATTGGAGAAATTGGTCTTTGAAATGATGCCAAAAAGGATTAGAGGTGTGGTAGATATGTAAGTTCTAAGAGTTCCAGATGTGGAAGAAGACAGTGACGATGTTGGACTGGAGTTGTGATAGGGCCCGCAGCTCAAGGTCAAAGAAGGCACCATATTGCTTACCACCAAGCTCGGGGTGGTAGTGTTGACATCAGAGGCAGTAAGTGCAGGTGATAATTGACTGCAGTTTTGTTGGCACTGAGCTGTAGGAAATTTCAATCCATTCATCAGATGATATTGGAAGGTAGTCAGGACAGAGTAGAAGACTAGTAGATATGGTCAGGAGCATAGTTATTGATGATCCACCTGATAAGACAAAGATGGGAGGAGCAGGGAAACTTGCATTTATCTAGTGCCTTTCACAACCTCCGTGTCAAAGCACTTCACTGATGGAGCACTTTTGAAATTAGTCGCTGTTGCAGTGGAGGGAAATGAGGCAGCCAATTTATATACAGCAAGGTCCCTGAAACCGCATTGAAATAAATGACCAAATAATTTTTTTTGTTGGAGTTGGTTGAGCGATAAATGTTGGCCAGGTCTTTGGGAGTGCATTTTTTTTTAATAGTGTTGTGGCATCTGTCACACCCACCTGAGAGGGTAGAAGTAGCCTCAGTTTAATGTTTCTGAAAAATGACATCTCTGATAGTGCAGTACTGCATTGGTGTTGGTCTTGTTTATGCACTGAAGACTCTGAAGTTGGATTTGAACCCACATCCTTCTGAGTGGTGAGAATACTACCGATAACTCGAGGCTGACTTAAAGAAAAGAAAGGCTACTGGATGTCTCAAAGTGCTTTAGTTTTGAAGCGTAGTCACTATTGTAATGGCAGAAGGATGGCAGCCAATATGTACACAGCAGTCTCTCACAAACAGCAATGTGATAATGACCAGATAAATTTTTTTTTTGTGATGTTGATTGAGGGATAAATATTGTCCAGGACACCAGGGATAACTCCCCTGCTCCTTTTCAAAAGAGTGGCACGGGATCTTTTACATCCACCCAAGCAGGCAGATTGGGCCTCATCCAAAAGATAGCACCTTCAACAAACAGTTCAGCACTCCCTCAGTACTGCACTGGAGTGTCAGCCTTGATTTTGTGATCAAGCCCTGCATTCGGACTTGAGCCTTGTGACTCACAGGTGAGCATGCTACTGCCTGAGCCATGGCTGACAGTAAATTAACAATTGTACTTCTCGTTCACAAAAAAAGGAATTCATTTAATGTGCATTAGACATTTGTTTATTGCTTTAGTTGAGGTGCTTTTCATTGTTGCATTGAAAGGTTAAAGGTTTTGTAGTGGCTGCACTTTAGCAGTTACATAGTGAGCTTGTTTTTCTAAATTATAGCGGATTAAATTAGGCAAAATGTAATTCTATAAACTATTCATATGGAATGTTAGCAGTATTCTATTTACCATCCTTGGGTCAAACTATTTAAATTAAGTCTTCCACATGTTAAATATGCATAGGAATCATGGTTAGATTAAAAATATTTGAGGCTTTATGATTTTATGAACATTTATGATTGATGATTATTGCAGAACTGCAAGACTTCTACTGGGTCCTAACTGATGTGTGTTGCGATGACATGTTAAAATTTGAACAATAGGTGTTCAGTTTTTAAATGTCACTCAATTCAGTGTACTTTTATAAATTCTAGATTAAAGCTGCTATTCAAATAAAATTCTCTGAATTATAAATTTCAAAATACCTTTCAAGGTTTACAATTTTTCATATCATTTAAAATCATGTATATAGTGCTAATGCAGCAATATGACATTTCTACAATGAATTAAATTTACTTTTAACTTTGGATTTGTTAAGGGAAGATCTTGACTCACTAAGTTGATTGAATTTTTTGAAGATGTAACAAGGAGGATTGATGTGGGTAGTGCAGTTGATGTGGTCTACATAGATTTTAGCAAGGCTTTTGACAAGGTCCCACATGGCAGACTGGTTTAAAAAATAAAAGCCCATGGGATCCAGGGAAATGTAGCAAGCTGGCTACAAATTGGCTGAGTGGCAGGAAACAAAGGGTAATTGTTGGTGGGTGTTTTTGCAAATGGAGGGCTTTTTCCAGTGGCGTTCCGCAGGGCTCAGTACTGGGTGCAGCTGTGAGGAAAAATTGGATAGGCTGGGGTTGTTCTCCTTGGAACAGAGGAGGCTGAGGGGTGATTTGATTGAAATGTACAGCATTGTGAGGGACCTGGATAGAGTGGATATGAAGGACCTATTGACCTTTGCAGAGAGGTCAGTGACTAGGGGGCATAGATTTAAAGTGATTGGTAGAAAGATTAGAGAGGAGATGAGGAAAATTATTTTCACCCAGAGGGTGGTGGGGGTCTGGAACTCACTGCTTGAAAGGGTAGTTGAGGCAGAACCTCTCGACTCATTTAAAGGTGTCTGGATATGCACCTCAAGTGCGGTAACCTGCAGGGCTATGGACCAAATACTGGAAGGTGAGGTTAGGTTGGGTGGCTCATTTTTTGGCTGGCGCTGACACGATGGGCTAAGTGGCCTCTTTCTGTGTTGTAAATGTTCTATGATTCTATGATATAAATTGCACTTATATATTTGTTTCTGTGTATTCTAAATGCAAGGGCAATATCCTCCAGCATGGTAACCTGACAATGTTTTTGAATTGTTAGATGAAGTCCAGTATTTCCACCCCTTGTTTAACAAAGACTGCACTATAACCAGTAACATAGTGAACTGTAAGCAGCAAGATGGAACCTGTCTGTTTTTTTCATTAATGATTATTATTCACTTCCTCATTCTAATAAAATATATATAATGCAGTATAGCTGCATGTCACTTAGTACACATTTCTGATAATTGCTAATATTTTATCTTCAGTTTATTTGACAATTAGTGACCTACATTTTAATTTTATATGGATCAGCATTATTATTCAGCTTTTTGCTTCTACCCTAAACTCCTGCAAAAACTCTTGTAACACACCCCCCTAACCCTTCCTGAAGGTTAGCTATTGATTGCTCCACCTGCAAAGCAATTCCAAATGTTTCTAATGTTTGGGAGTGTTGTCATTAAGTGATTGGAAACTATATTTTTCATCCTATTACCAACAATCTTTTTGCTACAGATAAGAAAACCAGTAGCAATATGTTTCGCAGTTGTGAAGCAGTTGGAAGAGGAGAGGAGGCAGCTAATTAAATGCAAAGCTTGAAATCGTAATTAATTCTACTATAGAATATCTTAAAAAAGGATCCTGACTTGGTTAAATTACAGGGAAGTAATGTAGTTAGTGGTTTAATGAATGTTATCTTGTATTCTGCTGATAGAATTTCTTACCTGTTGTTTGTCAGGTATGTTACTGATCATAGTCTTTGGGCTTTATGTTTCTGCTGAAAAATGGAAATCAGAAGTTAAAAAGTACTTGCCATGCAAGCTTCCGAATAGCTTATTTTATTCTTGCTTTTTCCCATATAATGACAGTCACTTCAAAGGAGGTAAAGTGTTTTAATGTATTTGAGAGGTGTGAGCAGGCACTACATAAATTCTTTCTATTCAAATTGCCACTATGGTGGCTTTGTGTTCAGGGCTTGTTGTATTGTACTTCATTATTCTGAATGTGAGCGCAAGCACATTAGAAACTTGTATAGTGAAAATGATACTAATTGATGCTGATCAAAGCAAAATACAACACTGGAAAAGGTGTCAAATAAAAGCAAGTGTTTATTAGAAGGAATTATATTGAAATGACTTTGAAATTTAATCATGTTGATATCAGCACTAAAACAAAAAGATTGTATAACATCCTATGTGCCAATAAATTAACCTTCCACCAACTTGCTTATAGAGAATGTTGGCTCTTTCCAAAGGGTTTTATTTAATGTTAATCAGATCTGTTGTACTCTCAATTTGCCGAGCTTAAATCAAGAGTAACTTCTGAGTCCACAATCTCCATCACCAAGAGCTGCCGTAATATGCGATCCACATCATCTTTCCCTCCAAGTCACACACACTCAATGAAAATTTTAAATTGGTGAGCTCTCATCCATAACTTCCCAACCAGAGGAATTGTCTTTCCTTTTTCACTCTTGCAAAACCCTTCAAAATTTAAAGAAAACTATTAAATTTCCTTTTAGCCTTGTTTACTAAGTAGAAATAGCCCCAGTATCTTGTGTTTCTCCTCTTCACTATAGTTTTCCATCCCTTGGAACCACCCTGACAAATCTACACTGTATACCATCCTTGACTGGTGACGTAAAATTAAAGGAATGAGCTTGCATTTAATAGCGCCCTTTACAACCTCGGGATGTCCAAAAGAGCTTCACAACTATTGAAGTAACTTCAAAGTATAGTTGCTTTTGTAATTTATGGAAATGCAGCAGCAAATCTGCTTACAGTGAGTTCCCAGAAATAGCAGTAAGATAAATGACCAATTAAATTTTTTTAAAACTGATTTTGGTTGAGGGATAAAGGTTGGTCAGGATGACAGGAGAATTCCTCTGCACTTTGATAATACATGGGATCTTTTACATCCACATGTGGGACTTTGGGGTTCATTGTCTCACTTGAAAGATTACACCTCCAACAGTGCAGCACTCCCTCATTACTGTGCTGAAATACCAGCTGAGATATGTGCTCAAGGCCTGCTTCCATGTTGTAACATCTATATATTTATGTGATCGCAGAGATAGAGTGGGGCAAGTCTATGGAAGGATTTTTAGGTGAGAGAAAGATTTGGAATTGCTGGTTACTTTTCAGTCTCCCTGTCTTTCTTGTATCTCAGATGCATTTCCCACCCCCAAAATCTGTTTTGTCCATGTAACCTGTAGCACCAGTTTGATTTTTATTTAAAGCTAGAAATTTCAGCTAGGACAGCCTAACCTAAGAATGTATTTTCATGTATCTATCCAAAGATCTGATCTATGGCTTTATACAAATTCTGTATTTTTCAGCTGCACGTTGTAATGTTGCCTATCTAAATGGCTGGTCTGAAGTATCTAGCCCTCTTCAACCTTGCAGTTGTTGTTGGGTAGTTCAATTGTATGTGTTACCAGAAACTGGAGCTTATAAATAGTGTTGTTTGTGAAACGAAGATAATATCAATTGCCAACAACATAGTCAGGGAATTTCAGCATCAACTGCTGTGAATCTTGTTGCTGGCTTTGTATTTTATCATTGAATTATAGAATGATTGCAGTGTAGAAGTAGGCCATTTGGCCCATCATACCCGTGCTGGCTCTCTGCAAGAGCGATTCAGCTAGTCCCAGTCCCCTGAATAGTGATTCAAGATGACAAAAATTATTATTGCTGTACTATTATATCACCCATGATGTCTTAAACCTTATAAAATAGTAAATAATGGCAAATAAGCACTAGTAATGAAACATGCTTTGCTTTGTGAGGATCTCGAGCGAAACTGAAAATGCAGCAGTAACCTCATTCTATACAGCTATGAAGCTTGACAATAGAATGCTGCATTCAATACGAAGTGTTTACCCAGTTTTAAACTGACTTTGTTTTTCCACTTTCCCACTACCCCAATATACCTATTTAGATCTTTGGAAGCTTGTTGCTGTGACTTGTATACTGAAGATAATTTTCTCCTGCATTTAATTCTAGTCCCTTCACCGTCCTCTTTCCTGCCATTATGATTGTTAAGAACATCATAAATGGGAGCAGGAGCAGGTTATATGGCCCCTTGAGCCTGCTCCGCCTTTCAGTAAGATCATGGCTGAACTTCCGCATCAACTCTGCTTTCCTGCCTGCTCCCCATATCATTTAATTCCCTTAGTACCGAAGAATCTATTGATCTCAGTCTTGAATATGCTCAACCACTGAGCTTCCACAGGTGTAGAGAATTCCAAAGTTTCGCAATCCTCTGAGTGAAGAAATTTCTCCTATCTGTTAAATGGCTGACCCCTTATCCTTATACCATGTCCCCAGTTCTGGACTCTTTAGCCGGGGAAAACAGCCTCTCTCAGCATTTGATTAATGTTATTTTCTGTTGTTCATTCTACCTGTTGCAGTCTAGACAGGATCTGTAATCTCTTATGATCATGAAGCAATATCGCACTATTTTAAATATTACAGCGTTGTGTTCTTAATTAAGCTAGTACTTGTACAACAGAGAATCACCATAAGCAGTTTGACAGAAATAGTGTCAATTTTACAGCTAGTATACTGATAGCAACTTAGGATAGGAGTAGGCCATTTAAGTTCCTCCATTCAATGAGATCATGGCTGAACTGCAAATTCCAATCTTCTACCTTCCTTTGCATGTAGAAATGTTTCCTAATTCACTGCTGAAAGGTCTGGCTCTAATTTTTAGACTATGCTTCCGGTCCTAGACTCCCAACCAGCAGAAATAGTTTCTCTCTACATTATCCGTTCCCCTTAATATCTTGAAAACTTCAATCAAAACACCCCTTAACCTTCGAAAGTCCAGGGAATACAACCTTCGTTTTTGTAATCTTTCCTTGTAATATAATCCTTGGAATCCAGGGATCATTCTGGTAAATCTATGCTGTACTCCCTCAAGGCCAATACATACTGTGGTGCCCAGAACTGCTCACTGTACTCCAGGTGTGGTCTGACCAGGGGTTTGTATAACTGAAGTATGACTTCTACCGCCTTGTATTCTAGCCCTCTAGATATTAAGGCTAGAATTTCATTTGCCGCCTTGATTACTTTCTGTACTTGTTCATGGCATTTTACTCATCTATGTACGTGGACTCCCAAGTCTCTTTGGACGTCCACTGTTTCTAACTTTTCACTATTTAGAAAGTAGCCTGTTCTATCCTTTTTAGGTCCAAAGTTAATGATTTCACATTTGCCAACATTGCAATCTATTTGCCACAGTTCTACCCATTCATATTAATCTATCAATGCCTCTCTGTAATGCTTTGCTTCCATCAACACTGCTTACAGTGCCAACTATCTTTGTGTCATCAGCAAATTTGGATATGTGGCTTTCTATCCCATCATCTAAGTTGTTAATAAATGTGAATAGATGAGGCACCAACACAGATCCTTGTGGGACACCACAAGTCACATTCTGCCAATTAGAGTACCTGCCCATTCTCCCTACTCTGCTGATGAGCCATTTTCCCAATCAGGTCAGTATTTTGCCTTCAACTTTAGCTAATAGTCTCTTATGAGGGACTTTATCAAATGCCTTCTGGAAATTCCCCCAATATACTACTTTAGTCATCTGTTCAAAAAGTTCAGATTCTTCAGGCATGACCTATTCTTTACAAATCCATGCTGGCTGTCTCTGATCAACTGGAAATTTTCAAGTTCAGTCACCCTATCCTTCATTATAGACTCTAGTAATTTTCTGACAACAGATGTTCGGCTAACTGGTCCATAATTCCCTGGTTTCCCTCTCTGTCCTTTCTTAAATTGCAGAATGACGGGTGCAATTTTCCAATCTAAACGAATGGTTCCCGAATTGAGAGAACTTTGGAAGATTATAGTTAGGGCATCTGCAATGTTCTCACCTACTTTCTTTAAAACTCTGGGAAGGAAACCATCTTGTCCTGGGGACTTGGCACTCTTTAGTGCCATTATTTTCTTCATTACTGTTATTTTGCTTGTGTTAACTTGGGTGAGTCCCTGCCTCCAATTTAATTAATTTCCTTTGAATATCTGGCATGCTGACCTCTTCCTCTACTGTAAGTACTGGTACAAAGTAATTATTCAGTGTGTCTGCCTTTTCCTTATTTTCATCGACAATATCACTATCATCAGTTTTTAAGGGGGCTCACATTGCTCCAGACCACCCGCTTTTTCCTCATGCAAGTGTAATTTTTTTGTGTTGATTTTGATATCCCCTGCAAGTTTCTTTTCATACTTCCTTTTTGCAGCTGTTAGTATCTGTTTTGTCACCCTTTGCTGTTCTTTGTATCATTCCCATTCACCAGGATCTCTGCTACCTTTTAGATTTTTGTATGCATTTTCTTTTATAATGCCTCTTACCTATTTAGTTGCCCATGGCTGTCTTTTTGGCAAGAAGAGGTCTTAGCTCTTAGGTTCTGTATCACATTAAATTCTTTTTTGAACACCTTATACCTCTCCTGGTTTAATTACTTAACTTTTTTTTAGTTTTCCCTTTACCTGTAATGCATAAAGAACAATTTCTGACTGTTACTCTACTCTCTTCCCTTTCAGTTTTGAACTATTATTTATGCTGTTACAACCAACTGCTCCAGTCAAAGCCCCCAATCAAAATATATGATTCTGATTGTGGTGGGAGAAACGCACTGTTAATTCAATCCTGTCCCTCCACAGATCGCCTAACATATCATTTTAAACTTTCCTAATTAAAGACCCAGCCATTTGTACTATCTCTTAATCCCCGAATGAGGCTAACCAAACCAGGTGTCTTTAAATCAACAAATTAACTGTTTAATTAGAAAAACAAAATTTTTAAACACTGGTAAGATATAAACAACATTTAAAATAGAAAAAAAATAGAGTCCTTGCAGATTTATGCTCCTGCCGGATATGGTTCAAGGTTGCTTGAAGTCCTCATAGCCGTCTGATGGCGGTGAAAAATAAATGTTTTTCAACAGTAGAACAGCCTGTAGTCTCATTCAGAAGTCAAAATAGTTGCTCCTTCTCCAGCGATGAATTTCAATAATTAACAACTTGCAAACACTTTTTAATGAATCAGTTTGGCTTTAGAATCTTTTGAGGGATAAAAGATTGTCATATTCTAACTACCCTTCCTTCAGTTTAAATTATCAGCAATGTGTGTTCTGGCTTGACGTTTTAGAATTTTGAGAGAGAATAATAAATAAACAGACTAAATTCTCTTGAACAGTCTGTCTCAACTAAAAAGCCAGTTCAAAAGATAATTGCAACATTGTATATCCGGTCCTTGGACTCTGAATGGCTGTCGCTGGGTAACCAGGATGCATTCTTTGAATACTTGCTTAAAACCTTTTACATTTCTAATATCTACCAGTTCTGATGAAGGGTCACTGACCTGAAGTGTTAACTCTGCTTCTCTCTCCACAGATGCAGCTAGACCTGCTGAGTATTTCCAGCATTTCTTGTTTTAATTTCAGATTTCCAGCATCTGCAGTATTTTGCTTTTACATTCTTTGAAGCTGGTTGGTTCCCTCTCCACATGGTTGTATCCAACGGCAACCCAAATGCACTTTTTCTAACTCCTGAGGCTTGCTGGTTCTTAAAGCAGTATGGCTTCTTTTCCAGCCTTAAAGGCACACCACATTCATCCTGAAAAAAAACCTCACGATCATAATATTACCTTCCAAATGCCAAGGCCTGTGTCTCCAACCACGCTAAGTCACACATGCCAATTCCCCATCTTCTCGGAGCTCCACTGCCTTTCTGTGTACTGGGGAATTGTCTTCTCATCCTCACCTTCAAATTCCTCAATGGCCTTGCCCTCCCTCCCTCCTTTATCCTATTCCTCTGTGTAGTTGCTTGGGTTCTCTTATAGCACCTACTTCTTCCTTGCTCCTCTCATGCTGCTCCATCAGCTTGCACTGGCTTTCTGGAATTTCTTTCCCATAAAATCTCTGCATTGCTCTCACCGCCTCTATTTTCAAGAATCTCTCAGAACCCTTGTTTTTGACTGCGTTTCCCCCACCCCACACCCTCCCCCAACTGATCCTCCTTTTTGCTCGCCACAGCTCTGTTTCTACTTGTTATCGACTACTCTATCAAGTGTTCTGAGATGATATATTTTAATTAGTGTTAGTGAAATGTACATTGTCATCATGAGAGTGCTTGAATATAACAAATCTGATTGCATCCTGTCTTACTGCGTCTTACCTAACTTGAAACTATTTAGTTATGTTTGACATATGCGTAGATATAAGCTAAACTGATGAAAATGCAAAATGTTGCTGAATAATTGTAACAGCTTAAAAAACTTTCACAGATAATTGCTAAAATGTGAAGCAGATATAGGGTTGACAGTCTAACATTTGTATATTCCTAATCATATCTACCTGAACAATTACAATTGTTCAACTGTACTAAGGTATGAGTTGTATTTACATTTCTCCTGTATTCATGTTCAGTGGGTGTGGCTCTCTCCTCCAAGTCTCCCAACCTTCACAAAAATATTCAACTATATATCTTGAACTGAATATCTCTTCAAATGTATTCAATATATTTCCAACATCTATCAACTGAGTGTGTAGTCAGTGTGTCTATTTTATAATTGCTAAAATGGCTGTTTCAGTAATGTTGGATTGGGAAATTCTAAATATATTAAAGCCTGATACTTACCCATTCTTGGTAGTTGAATAACCTGCAATGTTTACTGCCTAAGCTTACATTGACAGAATGGGTAGGTACAGGAGAATGACCAGGACCTGTGGAAGCTTGTCTGAACTAGGTGTGGATGCTTTTAGGTGAGGAGAGGCAGTAAGGGAGAGGCACAATTGTGATTTTAGTCTTGCGCAATATTGATACAATAGTTTAAAGAAGCATTAAATCAAACTGTACTTTATCTTCCATTTCTAGAATCATTAAATTAGCCTTTATTAATTAAACTAGCGCCTGATCTTTTGCACAGCTAAATATGCTGGTCTTAATCTCTTGTGACTAAGAATAATTTATTTATATTTCTCCATTGGTGTGATGAATGCTGGACTTTGTAACATTGTTTTAAAAACTGATTTTTTAAAGTTTAAGATAGAGTCAGAGAAGTCAGATGACCTCACATCCACTCTGCTTAAAGACAAGACAGAAATCTTGGTTACCAGGACAACAGAGAACACAGATCAAAGACATTTTTTGAAAAACAGAGACTGCAAGGATGTAACACCTGACGAACAATGGGTTTCACCCTCACAGACTTTAGGATTGTAAACAAGGAGTCAGTGATTCTGAGGATCCAAATGTGCTTGGCAGCTGCTAACACCTGGAAACAGTGGAAAACCTGGGTGGCTCTGCTGAAGCCAGACTTCTGGACTTTGCATACTGGGAAAGGACAATGAGCTACTGACTTTTGATTCCAGATAAATTGAACAGATTTTCTGAAGGGAGACGGGCAGTAAGAAAGGAAGCCAGTGGTTGCAGCCTCAGAGAACACCGTAAGAAAAGAAGACAACCAGCGGTGGCAGCCTTAAGGGAGAGAGAAGGAACACCTCTCAGAAGACTGATACAGCAAAAGGCTGTGAAGACTTGAAACTGTTTTGAAGATTAAAGTTTGTGGGGAAGGAAAAGACCAACCGGATCACCAGGGATCACCTTATTCATGGACGTCCAGGTTCAAAGTGGTGGGAGAAGTGAGTGAAGAAAGGTCTGGGAGTTCCAACCCATTGTAATTGGGAAGAGTTCGGAGGGCACAGATTTAACGTGATTGGCAAAAGAAGCAATGGCGAGATGAGGCAAAAGCTTTTTCGTGCAGCGAGTGGTTAGGATCTGGAATGCGCTGCCTGAGAGTGTGGTGGAGGCAGATTCAATCGAGGCATTTAAAAGGGAATTAGATTGTTACCTGAAAAGGAAGAATGTGCAGGGTTATGGGGAGAAGGCGGGGAATGGCACTAGGTGAATTATTCATTCGGAGAGCTGGTGCAGACATGATGGGCCGAATGGTCGTCTTCTGCACTGTAATGATTCTGAGTTTGGGACATTTAACCAGAGATTTCACCATCACATGTGTAACATATAAGTATCATGTGAGGTTTTCTAGTATTTTAATAAGTAAAGAAAATACCTTTCTTTGTAATTTGGGGTATCGGCTGCTTATAAAGTACTATTTAGTTAATGGGGATTTCTTTTAGTTTAGTCATTGTAATAAAAGTCTTAAAACGTGAAATCTTGTGTAATTCTTCAAATTGGTCTGCGGGTTCATGTCCTGTATTTTAACGTTCATGGTCTCACTGAGGTCGTAACAAATTGGCAACTACTTGATTTAAAATTTTTTAGCCTTGTGTTCAAATCCTTCCATAACCTTGCCCCTTCCTATTTCTGTAACTTCCTCCAGCCCTACAACCCTCTGAGATATCTGTGCTCCTCCAATTGGGCATCCCCGATTGTTGGCTATGTCTTCAGCTGCCAAGGTCCCAGCTCTGGAATTCCCTCTCTAAAACCTCTCTGCTTTCCTGCCCCTATCCTCCTTTAAATCGGTCGTTAAAACCTACCTCTTTGACCAAGCTTCTTGTCACTTGTCTCTCTCCCCCTCTCTCCCTCCCCCTCTCTCCCTCCCCCCCTCTCTCCCTCCCCCCCTCTCTCCCTCCCCCCCTCTCTCCCTTCCCCCCTCTCTCCCTTCCCCCCTCTCTCCCTTCCCCCCTCTCTCCCTTCCCCCCTCTCTCCCTTCCCCCCTCTCTCCCTTCCCCCCTCTCTCCCTTCCCCCCTCTCTCCCTTCCCCCCCTCTCCCTTCCCCCCCCTCTCCCTTCCCCCCCTCTCCCTTCCCCCCCTCTCCCTTCCCCCCCCTCTCCCTTCCCCCCCCTCTCCCTTCCCCCCCTCTCCCTTCCCCCCCTCTCCCTTCCCCCCCTCTCCCTTCCCCCCCTCTCCCTTTCCCCCCCTCTCCCTTCCCCCCCCTCTCCCTTCCCCCCCCTCTCCCTTCCCCCCCCTCTCCCTTCCTCCCCCCTCTCCCTTCCCCCCCCTCTCCCTTCCCCCCCCTCTCCCTTCTCCCCCCCCTCCCTTCTCCCCCCCCCTCTCCCTTCTCCCCCCCCCCTCTCCCTTCTCCCCCCCCTCTCCCTTCCCCCCCCTCTCCCTTCCCCCCCCCTCTCCCTTCCCCCCCCCTCTCCCTTCCCCCCCCCTCTCCCTTCCCCCCCCCCTCTCCCTTCCCCCCCCCCCTCTCCCTTCCCCCCCCCTCTCCCTTCCCCGCCTCTCCCTGCCTCCCCTCCGCCTTTCCCTCCCTCCTTTTTTCACATTTGACTTCCTGGATTTCTCTGCCATCAGGGTTAAGTTGCTGTCCTGCAAAACCCAGCTGCTCAGATGCTGCTCTGCCTCTCAGTCACTTCAAGTTTTAAAACAACCTGTTCCAGCACGCAGCTCCTCCACCCGTCCCCCACTTGCTGGTAGCTTCTGAGCTTTAGCTCAGTACTTGAATGCGTTGCTGTCCTCTCAGTTTTACTCTGCTGCTATGCTGCGTGCTGGACAGATATATGCTTTATCCTGGCTGAAGTCTACTTTCTGTTGGCTTCTGGGCTAAACTGTGACTGGCATCTTTGCTGTTTTCAGCTGAGACTATATTCCCACCGAACTGTTTCTAGTGCCGCTGTCTTTGGCCTCTCACAAACAGCACCTCTCCAACCATTGTTTTGGGTGAATCAGACTGTTTGCAAAGTTGATGTGCTCCTCGACCCTGAGCTGAACTTTTGACTCCATTTACTCTTCTACATCCACTGTAACATTGTCTGCCTCTGCCCCGCCTCAGCCCATCTGCAGCTGAAAACTGCATGCATGTGTTTGACACCCATAGATCCGACTAACCCTGCCCGGCCTCTCATTCTTTTCCCTTCTTAACATTCAGCTCATCCAGAACTGCTGCCCATATCCTACTATCTGCCCATCACCCCATCCATCCAGGATCCTGTGTTCGCTTGACTCTGGCCTTGTGTATGCCTCCTCTCTTTGCTCCATTGTTGATTGATGTGACTCCAGTTATGCAGGCCCTACACTCTGGAATGCCCTCACTAAAACTGTGCGCCTCTCTACCTCCTTTTGCTTCCATAAGACCGTCGATCCTGATATATCCTCCTTTGGCTCAAATGTATTTAGTCTGATTATGATGAAGTTTTTCTATGTTACAGATGCTATATAAATGCAAGTAGTTTTTGTTGTCATTCTCTTATATTTGAGTCTACTTAATTATTACTGTATCGCCCACAATTTGAATCAATCCCTCGATATTCATCTTATCACCTTTTTTAATAACGTTCAAGGTTTCAATCAGGCCACCTTTTCAACTCTAATGAAAAAACTTGTCGAATCTCTCTTCATAACAGTAAATTCTCATCCTTGGCGCAGTCAATCTGGGGTTCTCTTGCACAGCTAGTACAGAGCAACGTTAACTCTGATCTGTAGGCTGGTTTGCTGTCTCCTTGTGGCTGGGGATTGGTGGGATGCAAAGGGTAGACCCTTATTGAAGGCAGGTTTTATTTAAAATAATATATAACAGGTTTGCTTCTCCAACCTTTTCACTAATTTGCCCTGTCCAGTTTTAGTCACACCCTTCATCAGGCTTGTAATGACAAATTTAAGTTCTCATGCTGTCTAACATTTGAAACCACTTTCTTAGATGAGCCCAGTGGATTTGATTTCATTCTTTGCTGAGAAATAATTGATGACTTCAAGCGTCTCTTCTGATCATTTAAAATAATGTATTTAAAGCCACTCGTTCTTGGGACAGAAGTTGGCATGACCATACTGAGTGCAGCTCTGGTTTATGCAGAAATTTGTAACATAATTTGATATAGTGTTGAGTGCTCATGGTTAAGCTTTGGGTTGTGCTGTTTAGAAATCACTGTGCTTAGTCTTACGATTGATTCATGTCAAACCTGAGCAAAAAGTTGTCTTTATCAGTCCAGTTATACAAAGAGCAGACAATTTGGTCTTCTATTGGTATATTTTTGTTGAAATTTTTTTGTGTTTTTAAGGATATTCAGTACTTCTTGTTCCACTTTCTGCATCATCTCTTTCCCATCCCTGTCATTGCTGTTCTTTAACATCTGCTATGGTTGATTCAGCAGCAGCTATGAATAGCTCATTCTGAGTTTTCCCCCAGCCTCTCCTAGGGGTGCAGCACAGAGTGCTGTGTTCCAACATGTTGCACAGTTAGGACATCGACGAGTCACATCTTGCTGTTTTGATTATACCTGTGATTTTTGACAATATTGTTATATATTGGGGCGGCGCAGTGGTTAGCACCGCAGCCTCACAGCTCCAGGGACCCAGTACTGCCTGTGCGGAGTTTGCAAGTTCTCCCTGTGACCGCGTGGGTTTTCGCCGGGTGCTCCGGTTTCCTCCCACAGCCAAAGACTTGCAGGTGATAGGTAAATTGGCAGTTGTAAATTGCCCCTAGTGTAGGTAGGTGGTAAGGAATATGGGATTACTGTAGGGTTGGTATAAATGGGTGGTTGTTGGTCGGCACAGACTCGGTGGGCCGAAGGGCCTATTTCAGTGCTGTATCTCTAAAAATAAAAAATAAATATTTTCTGCCCATGTATTGAGTAATTTCTGTATTTATTGAAAAAGTTGCAGAACCATTTGAAAACTGCAGTAAGCAGCTATAATGTGTTAAGCTCTATTTTGTCGTTGTCTTCTCGAAACTTATTTTTTTCCCAAGATACAAAGAGTTCAGAAAAGATAGAG
Organism: Heterodontus francisci; assembly: GCF_036365525.1. NCBI lineage: Eukaryota > Metazoa > Chordata > Chondrichthyes > Heterodontiformes > Heterodontidae > Heterodontus > Heterodontus francisci. Next base: position 55,879,985 of record NC_090376.1, on the reverse strand, counting down.
AAGGAATAAAGGGTGGTGGGGTGGCAGTACTGATTAATGAAAACATTGTAGTGTTGGAAAGAGAGGATGTCCTTGAGGGGGTCGGTGCAGAATCCATTTGTTTAGAGTTGAGAAGCAAGAAAGGTATGATCATATTACTGGGGGTATTCTACAGGCCTCCATACAGTGAGAGAGACATAGAGGAGCAAATCTGCAGGGAAATCACAGAGCTGCATAAGAACTGTCGAGTATTGATATTGGGGGACTTTATTTACCAAATATCGATTAGGATGATGTTAGAGTAAAGGGAAAGGAGTGGGAGGAATTTCTGAAATGTTTTTCTTGACCAGTATGTTCATGGTACAACTAGGAAGGAGGCATTGCTGGATCTGGTGCTGGGGAATGAGGTGGGCCAAGTGGACCTGTGGGGGAACACTTGGGTAAGAGTGATCATTATATCATAAGGTTTAGATGAGTAATGGAGAAGAGCAAGGAACAATCTAAAGTAGAACTTCTAAATTGGAAGATGGGATGAGAGGGGATCTAACCAGAGTAAAATAGAACCAAAGATTGACAGAAAAAACTGATGGGTGTTTTTTTAGATTTAGAGATACAGCACTGAAACAGGCCCTTCGGCCCACCGAGTCTGTGCCGACCATTAACCACCCATTTATACTAATCCTGCACTAATCCCACATTCCTACCACATCTTCACCTGTCCCTATACTCCCCTACCACCTACCTATACTAGTGGCAATTTATAATGGCCAATTCACCTATCAACCTGCAAGTCTTTTGGCTGTGGGAGGAAACCGGAGCACCCGGAGGAAACCCACGCAGACACAGGGAGAACTTGCAAACTCCACACAGGCAGTACCCAGAATTGAACCCGGGTCGCTGGAGCTGTGAGGCTGCGGTGCTAACCACTGCGCCACTGTGCCGCCCCAGGAGATGTTTCAAGTACAGGCTAGGTGCATTCCAACAAGGATGAAAGAGAGGGTGACCAAAGGATGATGAGGGAGATACAGAATATGATGAAACAAAAAAGAGAGGGTGCATGATGCATGCCAGGTGTACCCTTCAACCGAGAACCAGGCCAAATACAAGATGTTGAGAGGAAAAGTGAAGAGGAAAATAAGACTGACAAAGAGAGAATGTGAGAATAGATTGACAGTTAACACAAAAGTTTTCTACCAGCATGTAAACAGTAAGCAGGTAGTAAGAGGCAGGGTGGTCCTATTTGGGACAAAGAGGATTATGCATGCTTGGGCAAAGCTAGAATAGTTAATGAGTACTTTGTATTCGTGTTTACTAAGGAAGAGCATGCTGAGAAAAATACCAGTAGAAGTGGAGGTGGTAGAGGTATTGGATAGGGTGAAAATTGATAGGCAGGCTGTACTGGAAAGGCTGGCTATTCTTAAGATGGATAAGTGGCCTGGACCTGATGACTTGCATCCCAGGTTGCTAAAGGAAGTGGGAATGAAGATAGTGGAGGGGCTTGTCATAATCTTCCAATCTTCCCTAGATAAGGGGGAGGTGCCAATGGATTGGGGAGTGGCAAATGTTTTTTTTAGATTTAGAGATACAGCACTGAAATGTGACACAGTTATTCAAGAAAGGGTGTAAAGATATTCCTAGTAACTATAGGTCAGTCAGTTTGACATCAGTGGTGGGCAAGGTTTTAGAACCAGTAATCATGAAAAATAATCAACAGGCACTTGATTAGATTAGATTAGATTAGAGATACAGCACTGAAACAGGCCCTTCGGCCCACCGAGTCTGTGCCGACCATCAACCACCCATTTATACTAATCCTACACTAATCCCATATTCCTACCAAACATCCCCACCTGTCCCTGTATTTCCCTACCACCTACCTATACTAGTGACAATTTATAATGGCCAATTTACCTACCAACCTGCAAGTCTTTTGGCTTGTGGGAGGAAACCGGAGCACCCGGAGAAAACCCACGCAGACACAGGGAGAACTTGCAAACTCCACACAGGCAGTACCCAGAATCGAACCCGGGTCCCTTGGAGAAGTTTAAATTAGTTAAGGAGAGCCAGCACAGATTTGTAAAAGGCAGATCATGCTTGACTACTCTAATTGATTTTTTTGATGAAGTAACGGAGAAAGTTGATGAAGGGAATACGATGGATGTTGTCTAGATGGATTTTAAGAGAGATTTTGACAAAGTACCACATAAATGGCTGGTTAACAAAATTGAGGCTCATGGAACAGGAGGGTCCCTGAGGGTCAGTGCTAGGACCACTGATATTTTTTCATTTATATAAATGACGGATATTGGAATATAGAGTTAACGAAAAAAATGCCCATGATACCATATTTGGAGGTGTGACAAACAGTGAGGATGATGTCAATTGACTGCAGCAGGACTTAGATAGGCTAGCAGAATGTGCAGACAAGTGGCAGATGGAATTTGATGCAGACAAGTGTGAGATGATGTATTTTGGCAGAAGAAATAGGCAGAGACAATATAACGACTTAATGGCACAGTTCTAAAGAGTGTGCTGAGACAGAGCAATTTGGGGGTTCCTGTACATAGATCTTAGGAAGTGGCAGTAAATATTGATCGAGTGGTTAGCAAAGAATGTAGGGGCTTGGACTTCATACATAGAGGGATTGCATACAAAAGCAGGAAAGTTATGCTGAACTTTTATAAAGCTGTGGTTAGACCTCAGCTAAAGTATTGCATCCAGTTCTGGTCACCATAATTTTTGGAAGGATGTACCCTTGAGAGGGTGCAGAGGAGATTTACCAGAATGATTCCACAGATGAGGGATTTTAGCTACAATGTTAGGTTGGAGAAGCTGGGGTTGTTCTCCTTGGTGCAAAGGAGATTGAGGAGAAATTTAATAGAGGTGTACAAGGTTATGATAGGTTTAGTTAAGGTAGACAATGATAAGCTGTTCCCGTTACCTGATGGTACAAGGCGACACAGATTTAAGGTTTTGGGCAAGAGATGCAGGTGGGGATATGAGGAAGAATTTTTTTATGCAACAAGTGGTAATGACCTGGAACACTGCCTGCGAGGGTGGTGGTAGCAGAGATGATGAATAATTTCAACAGGAAATTGGATGGACACTTGAGGAAAATAAGATTGCAGGGCTACAGGGATAGAGTGGGCAAATGGGTCTGACTGGATTGCTCCAGAGAGAACCGACATGGATTTGATAGTCCGAATGGTCGTCTTCTGTATCAGTGTGACTCTGTATGACTCTATGACGCAGTGAATTACTGTCATTTTACATTAATGTTTTCATTTTTTCTACTGACACAATAATCCCTGCTCTCGAGGTTTGCCTTAATGTGTAATGTTTTCTCGTTTTGAGGTTTTAATGGTTTGTTGAATGCATCTGCCTGTAGAAGTTATGCAAGCAGAAAATGCTAGAAATACTCATCAGATCAGGCACCATCTGTGGAGAGAGAAACCGAGTTACCGTTTCAGATTGATGATCCAACTGTTTCAATAACTCTCCACAGATGCTGGTTGACCCAAGTATTTCCAGCATTTTCTGTTTACATGTCTGATTTCCAGCATCCACAGTAATTTGCCTTTGTCGAAGTTGAATTTCAGCTGGCAGAAAATGTTGCCTACAGTTTCTATGTGACAGTGCAACATTTTTAATGGTTACCTTTAAGATCTTGTATAAAAGATCTAATGAAAGCGTTCAGTGACTTGGCTTTCTCACATGATTCTGAAAACTGCAAGGTGTTCCTACGCAATTCTTAGACTTTTTGATCTATTACTGCAGTTTGAAGCTCTTGTGGCTACAGTTGCTCAAATTGGAGTGCTCATGTTTCATTTCTGTTGACAGTTGGGAAAACATGACTATTCGTCATTCTCGTGTATCTTTTTGTTTCAGTGCAAAGCAGTGGAGCTGAGGTGATGGAGTGATTTTAATAAATGAGGATCTGTCTGAGCATTGTCAACTCCCTAGTGTTGGTGTCAGTGGGTTTAGTCTGTTCAGGCAGATTGCAAGGCTTTTTTTTGGTAGTCTATGAAAAAGCCCCGTCAGTATGAATGTTTTTGAAAAGTTATTTAATTACTGAACCAGGACATATCTTGCAGTTGCTAGAGCACACAATAACACTGTTTGTTGGTATTGGCAATTTCTCCAAGGTTTTCTCTACCTTCAGAAAACACCACATGACCTTTGTTAGACATCTGTCCTTGGTACAGGTGTCTCCTGCTAAATTGTGTGAATGCCAGTTTTATTTTAACCAGATGGGCAGATTTTAGAGTGAATATTTCCCATTCATTACACGCTCCACTCAGCTTCCTTAATGGCTCACATATTTGAACAACGTACTGTACATACGTTTTTACATAATTCTGCAGAGTTGTTTTTTTCTGCTAAAACCAGCAGAATTGAAGCAAGACAAAAGGTGAAGGTGTGTGCATCAAAAACATGCAGACTTAATTATTGAACAGTTCGGAGGACAAATTGAACAGATGGCTTTGTCCAGATGTAGCTCATTAATAGAACTCTGAATGAATCATTACTTTGAGAAATTGTATTGCCTTAGTCACAGTATGGTCTTAAAGTTAGATGTCGCTGGTGTGCTTTTTCATATGGTGTTTAAAATTATAGTTGTTAGTGTCTCTTTCAGGATGTTGCAATTTTATTTATTACTGTTTTGCTGCTGTTGCTTCAAAAAATTTGATTTCTTTTGTATTGACTATATTAATTTGCCATTTCAGAGAATTGCTGAGCATTCAGTATGTAGAACATTAAAACATGCAAATACAAGCATTAAAATGTGGTTTAATTGTGACATTGCAGTCTTACTTTATTGAAATGTTGAATAATTGTTGATGCCCTTGATTATAATTGCACAGTATTATAGAAAGCATTTTTTGTATAATTAAGATTTAGGTGTTGAGAAAGGAGGCTTAGTTTGACGAGAAACCTATTTGCAGGTAGTGTATTTTGAGCCATATCATTGTAATAACAAATATGTGAGCATTGAAGAGTTATTTTTGGTACATACAAGAAAGCTCAGCTCTAAAGTATTTGTGACTCTGAGGGGGATTCATGCAGTCAGTAAGAAACTTGAATCCTCTTATGATTGTTCCTCACACTAATTCTCTTTGGGGTCCTTGAGCTGTGAGATTAGCTACACAAACAAGCATCGTTAGCTATTGCTGTTGCCGAATGGGTAAAACCTTTCAATGCTAGTGAGATTGCTTTCTTTTTGTAATGACTTTTGGATATCCTGTTGGGGCAGTCCCCTCTTAACCAGAAGGTACTTCATTGGCTGTGAAGTACTTTGGGATGTCATGAAGGATGCCACATAACATAATGGAGTGGAGTCACCATTCACCAGAACTCGATCTGGACTGGCCATAAAAATGCAGTGGCTACTAGAGCAAGTCAGAGGCCAGATAATCTGTGGTGATTGATTGATCACCTGACATTTAGCTGTCCTCTAAATTGTTTATACTTCTGGCAACTTACAGTAAAGAGCAATAGCTAACTATATCTCTGAAAATGGTGCTCTTTATCTGTCTAAATGTGGTCTTTGCCTTTAGATATGCAAATTGAAGTCCTGTCCATGACTCAAAAGTGAAGGCTAAAATAAAATAGCTGCTGCAAGCTCAAGTGACTGGAATCCTCTTCCCTTTGTTCATGATGTGGATCTGCTGGTCTTTGCCCAATGAATATGGCCAATTTACCTATCAACCTGCAAGTCTTTGGCTGTGGAAGGAAACCGGAGCACCTGGTGAAAACCCACGCAGTCACAGGGAGAACTTGCAAACTCCGCACAGGCAGTACCCGGAATTGAACCCGGGTTGCTGGAGCTGTGAGGCTGCGGTGCTAACCACTGTGCTTTTGAAAAAGAAAAATGAACATTATTTTAGAGAACTCATTTTTTCCTTGCCCGCGTGTGCAATTCAATCCACCCGAGACTTTCTACCAGTTCATGTCATCTTTGCATTAATTAATCCAATATCTGGTTTAAATGTAATTCAGATAGATAGCGCCTATCACAGACCTTATATCTTAATGAATTTTAAAATTCAGCATGTTCAAATAATATAGTGCAGCTAAACTTACTGCAGTGAGTTAGAAAAGCTCAAAACCTTTGTAGAAAAAATATCCACTTACAAGTGAAAGAAACGTGCCATTATGATTCTCCAGGAAAACGTTGATAAAGTGGAAGGCAAATTTAAGATTTGGGTAGCATTAAGATTCAACTTTGTAAACAAAAATAATGGTTTTTACCTATTCCTGGGATGTGGAAACTGGATTTCTGGCCAACCTATATACAAGATTGAAATTGCATGAAATTCACTAGTAACTACAGTTAAAGCAAGTTACTTTTTATAGCATCCAATAAGTGCACATTAATTAACATTAGTTCCTTAGATTCTTGATAAACAATCTTTTCCTGTTAAGGTACGCTTATGTCATTATTCCATTCTTTAATTATTTTCGTCTTGCGATTCCCAATAGATTTTATGTTAGGTAAATTTTTTTTAAAAAGGCTCCTCGGGTTAACAAAAAGATTGCCAACCCCTGCTCTAGGTGGTAGAGGTTGTGGGTTTGAAAGGTGCTGTTGCAGAAGTCTTGGTGAGTTGTTGCAGTGCATCTTTTAAATGGTACATAGGGCAGCCACTGTGCACTGGTAGTCGAGGTAGTGAATGTTTAATGTGGTATTTGGGGTATCGATGAAGCAGACTGCATTGGTCTGGATGTTGTTGAGCTCCTTGAATGTTGTTGAAGCTGCGCTAATCCAGGCAAGTGGAGAGTATTTCATCACACCCCTGACTTGTGCCTTGTAGACAGTAGACAGGTTTTGGAGAATCGGGAGCGAATCACTTGCTGCAGAATACCCAACCTGTGACCTGCTCTTGTATCCACAGTTTTATATGTTGGCGGATTCAGCGATGGTAATGCTGTTGAACGTCAAGGGGAGATGGTTAGATTCACTCTTGTTGGAAATGGTCATTGCCCGGCACTTGTGTGGGACAAATGTTATTTGCAACTTATCAGCCCAAGCCTGAATGTTGTCCAGGTCGTGTTGCATGTGTGCACAGACTTCTTCAGTATCTGAGTATCAGGAGTTGTGAGTGGAACTCAACGCTCTGCAATCACCAGCAAACATCCCCACTTCTGACCTTTATGATGGAGGGAAGGTCATTGAGGAAGCAGTGAAGAAGGTTGGGCCTAGGACACTGTCCTGAGGAGCTCCTGCAGCGATGTCCTGGGACTGAGAAGATGGGCCTCTTCACAGTGTGTTTTAAAAATTATTCTGTATTGTACAGTTCTAGTTTTGCATTAAAGTTAATGAACTCGTGGTTAGGTACAGGCAGCCTTGAACACCACTGTTCTTTTTGATTCCATGTTATTTTGGTTGTAATTTACACAAGCCTTACTAAAGTGCATACATTAGTGACTGTTAGTTTTTGTTAAAGTTGCATATCAAGAGGTGAGGTGAGAGTGACCGCCCTTGACATCAAGGCAGCATTTGACCGTATATGCATCAAGGAGCCCTAGCAAAACTGGAGTGAATGGGAATCGGGGAAAACTCTCCGCTGGTTGGAGTTGTACCTAGCGCAAAGCAAGATGATTGTGGTTGTTGGAGGTCAATCATCTCAGTCCCAGGACATCACTGCAGGATACTACCTCTGGGTAGTGTCCTGGGCCCAACCATCTTCAACTGCTTCATCAATGACCTTCCTTCAATTAGAAGGTCAGAAGTAGGGATGTTCATTGATGATTGCACAATGTTCAGCACCATTCACGATGACTCAGATGCTGAAGCTGTCTGTGTAGAAATGCAGCAAGACCTGGACAATATCTAGGCTTAGACTGATAAGTGGCAAGTAATATTTGCGCGACATAAGTGTCAGGCAATGACCATCTCAAACAAGAGACAATCTAGCCACCTCCCATTGACATTCAATGGCATTACGATCGCTGAATCCCCCGCTATCAACATCCTGGGGGTTACCATTGACCAGAAACTGAGCTGGAGTCACCGTGAAATACCGTGGCTACAGGAGCAGGTCAGAGGCTAGGAATCCTGTGGCGAGTCACTCCTGACTCTCCAAAGCCTGTCCGCCATCTACAATGCACAAGTCAGGAGTGTGATGGAATACAGCCCACTTGCCTGGATGGGTGCAGCTCCAACAACACTCAAGAAGCTCGACACCATCCAGGACAAAACAGCCTGCTTGATTGGCACCCCATCTACAAACATTCACTCCTTCCACCACTGACGCACTGTGGCAGCGGTGTGTACCATCTACAAGATGCACTGCAACAACGCACCAAGGCTCCTTAGACAGCACCTTCCAAACCCACGACCTCTACTGCCTAAAAGGATAAGGGCAACAGATGCATGGGAACACCACCACCTGCAAGTTCCCCTCCCAAGTCTCACACCATCCTGACTTGGAACTATATTGCCGTTCCGTCACTGTCACTGGATCAAAATCCTGGAACTCCCTTCCTAGCAGCACTGTGGGTGTACCTACTCCACATGAACTGCAGCGGTTCAAGAAGACAGCTCACCACCAATTTGTCAAGGGCAATTAGGGATGGGCAATAAATGCTGGCCTAGCCAGCAATGCCCACATCCCATGAACAAATAAAAAAAAAACTTCACCTGAATAAACCTTTTGAAATTTATACTCTAACTTTTGTTAGAGTACTTTTGAAAAATCTTCTTTTTTCTTTCTTTTGGGCCTCCTTATCTCGAGAGACAATGGATACGCGCCTGGAGGTGGTCAGTGGTTTGTGAAGCAGCGCCTGGAGTGGCTATAAAGGCCAATTCTGGAGTAACAGGCTCTTCCACAGGTGCTGCAGAGAAATTTGTTTGTTGGGGCTGTTGCACAGTTGGCTCTCCCCTTGCGCCTCTGATTATTTTGAAAAATAATTGAACAGAAATTGCTGAAGACTGAAGCGAAATAGTCAATTAGTACAGTTAAGTAAGTGGCATAATTGCATCTTAAGTTTTAGTAAAGGCATCAAAAGAAACAATTAGTTGTTGTTGTGAAATAGGTCATTGAGTTATTTTTGTTTTGTTTAATCACTTATTTTTGAACATTTTACATTCCAGTTACCATGGGTTAAACATAGTAATAGGAGTGTGCCATTAAGCCCCTTGATTGTGCTGTTCAGTTAGTTATTAACTTATCTGTACCACAACACCATATACCCATTGTAGCGCGAAACCCCTCTATCCTTGCCCAACAAGAATCTATCAGTCTTTGTCCTGAAAATTTAAATGTCCCAGAGTCCACAGTTTTTTAGGGGAAAGAATTCCAGACATCCACTACCCTTTGTATGAAAGAGTACTTTCTGATTTCCCTCCTTAATGGCCTAGCTCTAATTTTAGTATCATGATTCCTTGTTCTGGATTCCCACCAGAGGAAATAGTATCTACCCTATTGTATCCATTTAACATTTTAAACAACTCAATCAAATCATTCCCCAATATGCAATACTCAAGGGAATACAAGCCAAGTTTATGCAACCTGTCCTCATAATGTAACTCTGAGACCCAGTATCATTCTGGTGGATCTGCACTGCACCCCCTTCAAGGCCAGTATATAGGTGCTGAGGTGCAGTGCCCAAAATGAAAAAACAATTTGTATTTATAAAGCACCCTTGATGTAATAAAACATACTAAGGCTCTTCAAAGGAGTGGGAGCCCTGTGACTAGATTGTACAATCAGGTGGTGATATACTATCACGGTAAAATAAATAGCTATTGTATGCATCACAGGCTGTGATGGGGAATCTGATGACCTTTTGCAGAATTACTTGTAGGGATACTAAATGCTGCAGGCACTTACAATGAGTTTGCAGTGAAATTAGTGTCACATATACTGAATGAATATATAGATGGTTATTTGTTTAATGTGATATTAATCTCCTTTTTAAGTATCATATGGTTTCCTAGTACTGCTAAATGGCAATTTGTCCTATATTTCTGATGCACTTCCCTACAGATGTGCAGCTGTGTTGCTCCATCCTCACTAGCGCCAACAGCACAACTCATTTTAGATTGATTAATACTATAGACATTCTTGGCCGTGAGATGTTAATAGTAGCTCTTGCTATTCTGTAGTCTTCTAAAATATTGACATCTTTAAAGGCCAGATTATCAAAATGCTGCATTGCATATGAATGCAGCACAAGATTGTATGAGTGTTTCCCCCACCCCCCTCAATTAAATTGCTTGTGGCATGTAAGTTTTGCTAATTTGTGACTGGTGACAAAATATAATTTCTGATGCTTTTTTTGAGCATCTGGATTGGTGCAAGAATTCATAAATGTGGAGAGCAAGCGCGCAGCATCTTTTTCTGATGGATTTCCCCATTCTAGTTAGAAACCACATTGGTTTTATTTGATGCTTCTCTTTAAAAAAAAAATCAGTTTTATGGTCAGCATGAAGAGTCACCAATCAGGTCTTCCTCAGTGCTTGGCTGCTCTGACGATGTTACTGACAATAGTTATTTACTCTGAAGCAGCTCCATTGGTATGAGTGGTGAATTGCAGTTTCAGATTGGCTTAAAAGCTGTTGGGCTATTAACATCTTGGGGTTAGGAATCAAATTTGCAGAAATACATAATTCATCTTAGAGAATCATAGAATGGCTGCAGCACAGAAGGTGGCCATTCAGCCCATTGTGTCAGTGTTGGTTCTCTGCGAGAGCAACACAGATATCCCACTCCCCTGTCTTTTCCCCGTAGCCCTGCAAATGTTTTCTCTTCGGTTGCTTATCGCATGCCCTTTTAAAAGCCATAATTGAATTTCCCTCCACTACACACTCTGTGCATTCCAAATCCTTAGCACACTGCGTAAAAAAAGCTGTTCCTCATGTCACCTTGCTTTTTTTGCCGATCATTTTAAATCGGTGTCCTCAGGTTCTTGACTGTTCTGCCATTGGGAACAGATTCTCCTAATCTACTCTGTCCAGATCCCTCATGATTTTGAACATTGCCATCAACTCTCCTCTCAACCTTCTCTAAGGAGAACAACTCCAGCTTCGACTTCCTATCCACCTAACTAAAGTCCCTCATTGCTGCAACTATTCTCACAAATCTTTTCTTCACCCTCTCCAATGCCTTCAGATCCTTCCTAAAGTGTGGTGCCGAAAATTGGGCACAATACTCCGATTGAGGCCGAACCAGTGTTTTATAAAAGTTCACCAGAACTTTCTTGCTTTTTATTCTATGCCTTTATTTACAAAGCCCAGGATCTTGTATACCTTAATAACCACTTTCTCAACATATCCTGCCACCTTCGACGATTTGTGCAAATATACCTCCAGGTCCTTCTGCTCCTGCACCTCCTTTAGAATTGTATTCTTCATTATCCATTACCTTTCCTCATTTTTCCTAACAAAATACATCACTTCACGCTTCTCTGCATTGAATTACATCTGCCATTTATCTACCCATTCCACCAGCCTGTCTGTCCTTTTGAAGTCTAACACTATCCTCCTCGCAGTTCACAATGCTTCTAAGTTTCGTGTCATCTGCAAATTTTGAAATTGTGCACTGCACACCCAAGTCTAGGTCATTAATATAGATTGAGAAATCAACAAAATCAGTGGTCCTAAGACTGACCTCTGGGGAACCACACTATATACCTTCCTGCAGTACGGAAAACAACAGTTCACCACTACTCTGTTTCCTGTCATTCAACGAACTTTGTATCCATGGTGCCACTGTCCCTTTTATTCCATGCGCTTCAACTTTGCTGACTAGTCTGTTATGTGGCACTTTATCAAACACCTTTTGGGACTTCATATACACCACATCAACATTACCACCACACAACATGCATTACCCTCATCAACCCTCTCCGTTACTTGATCAAAAAACTCAAGCAAGTTAAATAAATACGATTTGCCCTGAGCAAACCCATACTGGCTTTCCTTAGTTAACCCACATTTGTCCAAGTGACTGTTAATTTTGTCCTGGATTATCGTTTCTAACTATTTTCCCACCACTGAGGTTAAACAGACTGGCCTGTTGTTGCTGGGCTTTTCCTTACACCATTTTTAGAACAAGGAAGTAACATTTGCAATTCCCCAGTCCCCTGGCACCACCCCTATATCTAAGGAAGATTGGAAGATTATGGCCAGTGCCTCTGCAGTTTCCACCCATACTTCCCTTAGTGTACTCTGATGCCCCTGATCCAGTCCTGGTGACTTATCGACTTTGAAGTACAGCTACCCTATCTAATACCTCGTCTTTATCAATTTAGCCCATCCAGTGTCTCAACTACTTCCTCTTTCACGATCACTTGGGCAGTATCATCTTCCTTAGAATCATAGAATTGTTACAGCACAAAAGAAGGCCATCATGTCCGTGCTGGGCCTCCTAAGAGTAATTCACGTACTGCTACTCCCCCGCCCTCTCCCCACATCCATGCACATTCCTCCTCTTCAGATATTTAGCATATTTAGAAAATGTAGAAAAATTTATGGCACAGAAGATCGATGCAAAGTACTAATTTAGTACCTCAGCCTCCATGTGTAATTCTCTTTTTGGGTCCCGAATCAGCCCTACTTCTCCTTTTTGCTGCCTATTTACTATTTATATGCCAATTGAAGACTTTTGGATTCTCTTATGTTGGCTGCTAACCAGAGAGTTAATCACCCGGAAAACAGTCACCTTGTGTTTTTGTTTGTTGTCATACTTAATGTGTACAGAGGCATTGCCTGACCTTTCCAGTGTTCATTTGCAACATGTGACTTGTATACCCCATACCCTTTATATTTTGATACAGTGCACATATGGTGTAATGTGTGCTGCTTCTGAGTGGTAACCTTTTCTCTTGACAATGTAAGATTTGTTTTCAGCCTGAGGTTGAAAATGGTCATTGACCTAATGTTCAGTATATAAATAGAAGACAATCTGTTTAAACTACTTACACATAGCAGGTTTTGTGTTCCAGATAAGTACTTCAGAGGAAATATTGTGCTGCCTGAACTAATATACGAACATACGAATTAGGAGAAGCAGTGGGCCTCTTGGCCCTTTTTGAGCCTGCTGTGCCATTCAGTAAATTCATGGCTGAACTGATTACTCCACATTTCCACCTACCCCCGATAACCTTCCACCCCTTTGCTTATCAAGAATCTATCCACCTCTACCTTAAAAATATTCAAAGACTCTGCTTCCACCGCCTTTTGAGGAAGAGAATTCTAAATATCTAACTATGTTATTGAATTACGCTATCATAAATGTACTCTGGGTGGGGGACTTCAATGTCCATCAAGAGTGTCTCGGTAGCAACACAACTGACCCAGCTGGCTAAGTCCTAAAGGACATAGCTGCTAGACTGGGTCTGCGGCAGGTGGTGAGGGAACCAACAAGTGGGAAAAACCTACTTGACCTCGTCGTCACCAATCCACCTGTCACAGATGCATCTGTTCATGACGGTATTGGTAGGAGTGACGACCACACAATCCTAGTGGGGATGAAGTCCCGTCTTCACACTGAGAGTACCCACCACTCTGTGTGTGGCACTACCACTGTGCTAAATGGGATAGATTTTGAACTGATTTAGCTACTCAAAACCGGGCATCCATGACTTGCTGTGGGCCATCAGTAGCAGCAGAATTGTATTCAACCACAATCTGTAACCTTATGGCCCGACATATCTCCTTGGTTCAGTGAAGCATGCAGAAGGGCATGTCAGGAGCAGCACCAGGCAAACCTAAAAATGCGGTGTCAGCCTGGTGAAGCTACAACACAGATAGTGGAAGCAACATGCAGTAGAAAGGGCGAAGCGATCACACAACCAATGGATCAGATCTAATCTCTGCAGTCCAGCCACACCCAGTCGTGAATGATGGTGGGCAATTAAAGAACTGACAGGAGGAGGAGGCTCCACAAATATTCCCATCCTCAATGATGGGGGAGACCAGCACATCCGTGTGAAAGACAAGGCTGAAGCATTTGCATCCATCGTCAGCCAGAAGTGTCAAGTGAATAATCCATGTCAGCCTCCTCTTGAGGTTCCCAGCATCAGATGCCAGTCTTCAGCCAATCCAATTCACTCCACGTGATATCAAGAAACGGCTGAAGGCACTTGATACTACAAAGGCTACGGGCCCTGACAACATTCCGGCAATAGTACTAAAGACTTGAGCTCCAGAACTAGCCGCGCCCCTAGCCAAGCTGTTCCAGTACAGCTACAACACTGGCATCTACCAGGCATGTGGAAAATTGCCCAGGCATGTCCTGTGCACAAAAAGCAGGACAAATCCAACTGGGCCAATTGCCACCCTCTCAGTCTACTCCCGATCATCAGCAAAGTGATGGAAGGGGTCGTCTACAGTGCTGTCAAGTGGCACCTGCTCAACAATAACCTGCTCAGTGATGCTCAGTTTGGATTCCGCCAGGGCCACTCAGTTCCTGACCTCATTACAGCCTTGGTCCAAACATGAACAAAAGAGCCAAACTCGAGGTGAGGTGAGAGTGACTGTCCTTGACATCAAGGTAGCATTTGACCGAGTATGGCATCAAGGAACCCGAGCAGAACTGGCCTCAATGGGAATCAGGAGAAAATTCTCCGCTGGTTGGAGGCATACCTTGCACAAAGAAAGATGTTTGTGGTTGTTGGAGGAAAATCATCTCAGTCCCAGGACATCACTGCAGGAGTTCCTCAGGGTAGTGTCCTCGGCCCAACCATCTTCAGCTGCTTCATCAATGTCCTTCCTCTGTCATAAGGTCAGAAGTGGGGATGTTCACTGAGCGCATGATGCTCAGCACCATTCGTGACTCCTCTGATACCGAAGCAGCCCATATCTATATGCAGCAAGATCTGGACAACATCCAGGCTTGGGCTGATGAGTAGCAAGTAAAATTCGCGCCACACAAGTGCCAGGCAATGACCATCTCAAACAGGACGGCACAGTGGTTAGCACCGCAGCCTCACAGCTCCAGCGACCCAGGTTTGGTTCTGGGTATTGCCTGTGCGGAGTTTGCAAGTTCTACCTGTAACCACGTGGGTTTCCTCCAGGTGCTCCAGTTTCCTCCCACATGCCAAAGACTTGATCGGTAAATTGGCCACTGTAAAAAAAAAAATTGCTCCTAGTGTCGGTAGGTGGTAGGAGAATTGAGGGAAGGTGGGGATGTGTGAGGGGGAAAAAAAGAGATCAATGTAGGATTAGTATAAATGGGTGGTTGATGGTCGGCACGGACTTGGTGGGCCGAAGGGCCTGTTTCGGTGGTGTATCTCTCTATGACTCTAGGAGAGAATCTAACTGTCTCCCCTTGACGTTCAATGGCACCCACTATTAACATCCTGGGGGTCACCATAGATTAGAAACTGAACTGAACCAGCGTCATAAATGCTGCGGCTACAAGAGCAGCCCAGAGGCTGTAAATTCTGCGTTGAGCTACTCACGTCCTGTCTCCCAAATGCCTGTCCACCATCTACAAGGCACAAGTCAGGAGTGTGATGAAATACCTGCCTGAATGGTTGCAGCTCCAACAACTTTCAAAAGGCTTGACACCATCCAGGACAAAGCAGCCTGCTTGATTGGCACCCCATCCACCACCTTCAACATTCACTCCCTCCACCACCGACGCACAATGGCAGCAGTGTGTAAAACTGCAAGATGCACTGCAGCAGCTCACCAAGGCTCCTTCGACAGCACCTTCCAAACCCATGACCCCTACCACCTAGAAGGACAAGGGCAGCCGACGCATGGGAACACCACCACCTGCAAGTTCCCCTCCAAGCCACACACCATCCTGACTTGGAACTATATTGCTATTCCTTCACTGTCACTGGGTCAAAATCCTGGAACTCTCTTCCTAATAGCACTGTGGGTGTACCTACCTCACATGGACTGCAGTGGTTCAAGAAGGCAGCTCACCACTGCCATCTCAAGGGCAATTAGGGATGGGCAATAAATGCTGGCCTAGTCAGCGACGCCCAAATCCCCCGAATGAATAAAAAAAAGTATTCATCGCAATTCAGCATAACATCAGTAATATTTTTATCCATACTTCTGCAAATGATTGCCAATACTTTAAGAATGTGTATGTCAAGTAAACTGTCAGTTAGATTTGTGTAAGCTATGTGATTGGCTGTTAATTTAAACATGGTTCAGGTTGTGAGACTTGTTCTGGGGTTTGGACAATTTCCCGTCTTGCTTTGATGGACCTACTGCTGTGCGTTACCCTTTGAAGCTGGTTCAGTGGTTCTTCACTCCTAAATTCTACTTGGTGTCAACTTAATTTGACATGTAAAAAAAATAGCTAAAGAAAGAACTTGTATTTGCATAGTGCCTTTCATGACCTCAGGAGATTCCAAATTGCTTTACAGCCAATGACTAACTTTTGAAATGTAGTCACCATTCTAATGTAGGAAATAGGGCAGCTGATAATGTGCATAGGAAGGCCCCACTAACAGCCTGATAAGCTATTGGAGTAATATAAAAGCAAAATACTGCGGATGCTGGAAATCTGAAATAAAAACAAGAAATGCTGGAACCACTCAGCAGGTCTGGCAGCATCTGTGAAAAGAGAAGCAGAATTAACGTTTCGGGTCAGTGACCCTTCTTCGGAACTGACGAATAATATTAAAGTCACAGGTTATAAGCAAGTGAGGTAGGGGTGGGGCAAGAGATAACAAAGGAGAAGGTATAGATTGGACCAGGCCACATAGCTGACCAAAAGGTCACAGAGCAAAGGCAAACAATATGTTAATGGTGTGTTGAAAGACAAAGCATTAGTACAGATTAGGTGTTAATGCACTGAATATTGAACAGCAGCAAGTGCAAACCTGAAAAAAAAACAGTGGGTAAGCAAACTGAACAAACTAAGATGAAATGAAATAAATGCAAAAAAAAGATTGTAAAAAAAAAAGGAAAAACAACTAAAAATGAAAGTAAAATGGGGGGCTGTCATGCTCTGAAATTATTGAACTCAATGTTCAGACCGGCAGGCTCTAGCGTGCCTAATCGATAGATGAGATGCTGTTCTTCGAGCTTGCGTTGATGTTCACTGGAACACTGCAGCAATCCCGGGACAGAGATGTGAGCATGAGAGCAGGGGGGAGTGTTGAAATTGCAAGCAACCGGAAGCTCAGGGTCCTGCTTGCGGACTGAGCGGAGATGTTCCACAAAGCGGTCACCCAGTCTGCGCTTGGTCTCCCCAATATAGAGGAGACCACACTGTGAGCAGCGAATACAGTATACTACATTGAAAGAAGTACAAGTAAATTGCTGCTTCACCTGAAAGGAGTGTTTGGGACCTGGGATTGTGAGGAGAGAGGAGGTAAATGGGCAGGTATTACACCTCCTGCGATTGCAGGGGAAGGTGCCATGGGACGGGGACGAGGTGGTGGGGGTAATGGAGGAGTGGACCAGGGTGTCGCGGAGGGAACGATCCCTTCAGAATGCTGACAGGGGAAGGGAGGGGAAGATGCGACTGGTAGTGGCATCATGCTGGAGGTGGCGGAAATGGTGGAGGGTGATCCTTTGGATATGGAGGCTGATTGGGTGGAAAGTGAGGACAAGGGGAACGCTGTCACGGTTCTGGGAGGGAGGGGAAGGGGTGAGGGTAGAGGTGCGGGGAATGGGCCGGACACGGTTGAGGGCCCTGTCAACCACAGTGGGGGGAAATCCTCGGTTGAGGAAAAAGGAGGTCATATCAGAAGCACCGTCATGGAAGGTAGCATCATCAGAGCAGATGCGTCGGAGACGGAGAAACTGGGAGAATGGAATGGAGTCCTTACAGGAGGTAGGGTGTGAAGAAGTGCAGTCGAGGTAGCTGTGGGAGTCGGTGGGCTTATAATGGATATTAGTAGACAACCTATCCCCAGAGATGGAGACAGAGAAGCCGAGGAAGGGAAGGGAAGTGTCAGAGTTGGACCATGTAAAGGTGAGAGAAGGGTGGAAATTGGAAGCAAAGTTGATAAAGTTTTCCAGTTCGGGGCAGGAGCAGGAAACGGCACCGATACAGTCATCAATGTACCGGAAAAAGAGTTGGGGGAGTGGGCCTGAGTAGGACTGGAACAAAGAATGCTCGACATATCCCACAAAAAGACAGACATAACTAGGACCCATGCGGGTACCCATAGCAACACCTTTTACTTGAAGGAAGTGCGTGAAGTTGAAGGAGAAGTTGTTCAATGTGAGAACAAGTTCAGCCAGGCGGAGGAGGGTGGTGGTGGATGGGGACTGGTTGGGCCTCTGTTCCAGGAAGAAGCGGAGAGCCCTCAAACCATCCTGGTGGGGGATGAAGGTGTAGAGCGATTGGACGTCTATAGTGAAGAGGAGGCGGTTGGGACCAGGAAACTGGAAATTGTCAAAATGACGTAGGGCGTCAGAAGAGTCACGGATGTAGGTGGGAAGAGACTGGACCAGCGGAGAAAAGATAGAGTCTAGAGAGGAAGAAATAACTTCAGTGGGGCAGAAGCAGGCTGACACAATGGGTCTGCCGGGACAGTCCCGTTTGTGGATTTTGGGAAGGAGGTAGAAGCGGGCTGTCTGGGGTTGCGGGACTATGAGGTTGGAAGCTGTAGAGGGAAGATCTCCAGAGGAGATGAAGTCAGTGACAGTCCTTTGGACGATGGCTTGATGTTCGGTGGTGGGGTCATGGTCCAGAGGGAGGTAGGAAGAAGTGTCCGTGAGTTGGCGTTGAGCTTCTGCAAGGTAGAGGTCGGTACGCCATACGACAATAGCACCACCCTTGTCTGCAGGTTTGATGACCATGTCGGGGTTAGACCTGAAAGAACGGAGTGCCTCAAGTTCAGAGGGGGCTATTGTAGTGATGTTGGCTGAAGAATAAATATTGATCAGTGCATCGGGGGGAAGTTTCCTGCTATTTGAATAGTAGCATGGGATCATTTACATCCACTGAGAGGGAAGTCTTAGTTTAACGTCTCACCCGCAAGATGGCACAGTCAACAGTGCAACGCACCCTCAGTACTATAGATATATGCAGACTAATATTTGTTGAAGATATTTTGTTCACCTTTTGTCATGCTGGCTTATGAAGTTGCCAGAATTAACTTGGTCTTGCAGTTACTGAAGCAATTAAGGAAAGGGTACTTTCAAAATTTTGCCCTTTAATGTAAGAATTGGTATTTATATAGCAATATTTCATGTCGTCAGGACATCTCACAGCAAATTAATTATTTTTGAAGAATAATCATTATTGATTTTCAGGCAAGTGTGCCAGTCAAATTTTCCATAAAAACATCTATGGGCAGTTAGATATTTCTCATTTGACATTTTATTTTCAAATTAATCTTACAATAAACTTTATAACTTGAGCTTCTTTAATTATATTGCTTTAAGAAGAGATAAAATGCTAGAACTATGATTTTTGTGTTTAAGTTGCTCAATCTCACAGTTTGAGCAGTGTTTCATATCATTGCAGTTTACTACCTGTCTTCTCCATATTGATTAGGGGTGCCCCTTCCAAAATGCTTCTAGTTAGTGAGATCACCTCTAAGTTGTGAATTGTTCCGATGTGTTGAACATTTTTGAATTTGACTTTCCTTAAAGTTTACAATTTGTGGTAGTTGGTAGGAAGGAGTAATTATAGTGAAACTTTTATAAACGGACAGTCGCAAAAAACCCCGCAAAAAATGGACACCTATTGACAGTCCCAATTAACTTGTGTTGTAAAATATGCACAAGTCACCCTGAACAATGGACACTCGCAAAGTATGAGCTGCTGACAGCCTTCAATGCGATAAGTCCTTTTGCAATGTGAAAGAAGAGACGTAGCCTGTTGTCGCACTTTAAAATGTTCAAAGTAGCAATATATGTGAATAAAAATTGTGATGCATTGTTACTAGATTCTTTTTTTTTTTGCTAGTGTCAGGATTTGAATCACTCCTGCTTTCAAAAGCAACCTTGTTGACAATGCACATCAGAAGATGCACACATCCCTGTGGCTGACTGTTGTCCGAGAGTGTTATTGGGAACAGGTTCCCTTGTAATTAGCACATAGGAACATAGAAGCAGGAGTAGGCCATTCAGCCCATCGAGCCTGCCCCGCCATTCAATATGACCAGGGCTGGTCATCCACTTCAATGGCTTTTTCCCACACGTCATGTCATTTGTATTTAGAAATCTGTCAATCTCTGCTTTAAACATACTCAATGACTGAGCTTCCACAGCCCTCTGGGGTAGATAATTTCAAAGATTCACAACCCTCTGAGTAAAGACATTTCTCCTCATCTCTGTCCTAAGTGGCTTCCCCTTATTTTGAAATTGTGCCCCCTGGTTCTAGACTTCCCCAACCACGGGAAACATCTTCCCTGCATCTACCCTGTCTATCCCTTTAAGAATTTTGTAGGTTTCAATGAGATCACCTCACATTCTTCGAAACTCTAGAGAATACAAGCCCAGTTTTCCCAATCTCTCTTCATAGGACAGTCCCGCCATCCCGGGAACAAGTCTGGTGAATCTTTGTTGCACTCCTTCTATGGCAATAATATCCTTCTTAAGGTAAGTGGACCAAAACCGCACACACTACTCCAGGTGCGGTCTAACCAAGGATCTATATAATTGAAGCAAGATGTCACTACTCTTGTATTCAAATCCTCTTGCAATAATGGCTAACATACCATTAGCCTTCCTAATTGCTTGCTGCACTTGCATGTTAACTTTCACTGACTTATTGACAGGGACACCAGGTCCCTTTGTACATCTACACTTTCTAATCTCTTACCATTTAAGAAATACTCTGCACATCTGTTCCTCCTACCAAAGTGGATAACCTCACATTTTTCTACATTATATTCTGTCTGCCACATTCTTGCCCACTCACTAAGCCTGTCCAAATCCCCTTGAAGCCGCTTTGCATCTTCCTCACAACACACATTCCCACCTAGTTTTGTGTCATCCGTGAACTTGGAAATACTACATTTGGTCGCCACATTCAAATAATTGATGCATATTGTGAACAGCTGGGGCCCAAGCACTGATCCCTGCGGTACCCCGCTAGTTACAGCCTGCAAACGCGAGAATGACCTGCTTATTCCTATTCTCTGCTTTCTGCCTGTTAACCAATCCTTAATCCATGCCAGTATGCTACCCTCCTATCCCATGAGCTTTAATTTTGCTAACCAACCTCCTGTGGAGGACTTTATCAAAAGTCCTTCTGAAAATCCAAGTATAATATGTCCACCGACTCCCCTTTATCAATTCTGTTAGTAACATCCTCAAAAAACTCCAACAGGTTCGTCAAACATGATTTCCCATTCATAAATCCATGTTGACTATGCCCAATCAGATCATTATTACCCAAGTGTCCATTTATCACATCCTTTAGAATAGATTATAACATTTTCCCAATGACTGATGTATAGCTAAAAGGTCTGTAATTCCCTGTTTTCTCACGCCCTCCCTTCTTAAATAGTGGGGTGACATTTGTGACCTTCCAATCTGCAGGAACCGCTCCAGAATCTATAGAATTTTGGAAAATGATCACCAATGCATCCACTATAGCTACCTCTTTCAACACTCTGGAATGTAGAATGTCAAGTCCTGGGGATTTATCAACCTTCAGCTCCATTAATTTCTCCAATTCAACCTTCTTACTAATACCAATTTCCTTCAATTCCTCCTTTCCCCTAATCCCTTTGTTCTCTAATTCTGGGAGATTTCTTGTATCTTTCTCAGTGAAAACAGACACAAAGTAATCATTTAGCTTCTCTGCCATTTCTGTATTCCCCATTATAAATTCTCCTGACTCTGCCTGTAATGGACCCACATTTGTCTTAGCCAAACGTTTCCTTTTTATGTACCGTAGAAGCTTTTACAGTCCGTTTTTATATTTTTTGCTCACTTACATTCATATTATGTTCTCCCTTTCTTTATCAGTTTCTTCATCCTCCTTTGCTTTATTCCAAAATCCTCCCAATCATTAGGTTTACTACCATTTCTGGCAACTTTATAGGCCTTTTCTTTTTATCTTATACAATCCTTAACTTCCTTTGTTATCCACGGTTGACTGCCTTTACTTTTAGGGTTTTTGTGCCTTGAAGGAATGTATTGTTGCTGTAAACTGTGTAATATTTCTTTAAAGACTATCCATTGTTTATGTACTGTTATGCCTTTCAATGTATTTTCCCAATCCACCTCAGCCAATTTGCTCCTCATACCGTCATAATTTTCTTTGTTAAAATTTAAAACCCTGGCTTCAGATTGAACTACCTCACTTTCAAACATAATGTAAAATTCTGTCATGTTATGGTCACTCATCCTTAAAGGTTCTTTTACAAAAAGGCACATTATTATTATCAATTTTGTTGTCTGTTTCCAAACTTAGGTTCTTCGCGTTGTTGCAGCTGTTTTGGTGCTGATCATAATCTCAGCTGATTCTTCAAGACTGTTGGAAATATTTTCACAATACATACAATGACCCCATTGAAAGTAAGGGCATCTTCAAAAAGGGACAGCTGATGCCAGTCCCTAAGATGCCTATAATTTACAGGTTTCACTATATACTGTGTTCCATATCAATAAATTTTTGAAAATTGCATTAAATTTAGCTACTTTTAAAACTTAAAAACCCTAAGGGTAAAACATTAGGTAAATGTTTTTTTTAAACTAAATTTATAAACTGCATTGGTAAATCCTGAAACACCATGTCTGAAAGTTTTCATCAGTGTTTTTCAGATATTTGCTTTAAGGCGCAATACCTCTTTTCATAGAAGTGATTGCACTCATTAGAATAGGTGGATCTGCAGTTCTTTGGAAGAAAGTTAGAGAAGTAACCAGTACACTTTGAACATGTGGTTTGTGAAACCTTTTGGAGCTAGCTGATTAGTCATCAAATGCATGCTCCATAGGCTTCTGATGAGTGAAACTAAAAGCAGTTTGAATGGTTCATTGCTTTTCAAGATGTATATGTTGGTCAGTGCTGTTAGTGTGTATGTATTCAGGGTAGAATTTTTTTTCATGTTTTTGTGACATAGTTAGAATATCTAGCACTCCCATGTCACATAGAATAAAGCTTCCTCAGCAATATGCTGTATCCCAAGAGCACCTCCTACTGTAAGAATGCAATATTTTAATTTTACCACAACAATTTGCATAAATATAGCGCCTGTAGCATAGAAAAGCATTATAAAGCACTTTACAGGAGGGTATCGGGCGAAATGGTGACACTGAGCCATATAAGGCGATATCAGGATAGGCAACCAAAAGTCTTGATCCCAGAGTTAGGTATTAAAGACTGTCTTAAGGAGGGGAAAAAGATAGAGAGGTTGAGGGAGGGAATTCCAAAGCTTGGGGTGTAGACAGCTAAAGACATGGCTGCCAATTGCGGGGTAAAGGAAATTGGAGATGGACAGAAGAGCAGAATGTAGTTAAGATACACATCAGTCATGATCTCATTGAATGATGGAACAAGCTCAAGGGGCTGAATGACTTACTTCTATTCCCATGTTCCAAAATTATGAAAAGTATGAGGAAGAGAGTGGAGAACCAGAGTGGAACTGTTGAAAACTGGTATTTAGTGCTAATTTTAGAATAAATTTTGCTTGTTTTCTGATACTCTTGGTTGTCCCAGCCGCCAGTCTTTCTCAGACCTTCCAGTCTACATGTCCCTCCTCTGCTCCAAGCTCTTCCCCACCCATTTACTACAGTAACCTTCCTTATCATTTCAGTGCTTATGCTTCTCATCTATCCTCAGTACCTACAACTGACTCCCTGGCAACTCACAAACTCTCGCATTCCCTGCAATCAGGTGTCCCAGATTCCCCGATCATTTGAATCAGCAAAATTTCCAGTTCTCAAAGTTCACTTTCTAAGTTTGCTCATTCCCCTGCCTGTTTGAGCAATGTCATGGTAGATCTGCTAATGTATATAAATGTCGATCATATTTTTAAATTAGTGGCACTTAACCAGCAAAATTGAAATCATTTGGCTTTACTGATGTTGGGTGTGTATGTTTCATATATTAACTACGTAATTGGATAATGTAAGCTAATGTTTGCTAATTCCACTGCCACCTGTACTTTGTTAAGCTCAATTAAATATTGATTATCCATTACGTCTGGTGCCACAATACAGTGCTAGGTCTGTTAATCTTCACGGTCAGCAGAATGCAGAAGTGCTCTTTCATTGGTTGTTACTGCTGTTCAGTTTGTGCAGTTCCTCAGTCCTATGCTGCAGTTGATTCTGTAAGTCCTTGTCCTGTACTGAGGACTGACCACTGTTATGTTTCCCATTTTTGTGTCAGTCCAAAGCTGTTTTAAATGCAGACATAAAAGTGACAGTGTAACTCTGGAGGGAGGTACCAACCTAACTCCTGAGTACATTGAGGCCTTATGGTCTGAAGCTACCTCCTATTGATCATTGCATACTGCTTTGACTTTATATGAGGTATGTTACAGTGTTAGTCCACTGTGAATCCATAGTTTGAAAGTTCTCAAGGGATCCACTCAATTGCCTGAGCAGTTTTATAAACTTACTTTTGAATAATTTTCATATTGGGAGAACATCAATGCTCCTGTCTGCTTTCTTAATGTTAAACCTAAACTGGTCAGGGAGCAGAATATCTCCTCACTGCAAAGAAGGTTAGGTGTTGCATGCAGTACAATTAAGTCTATCATACTTGTTATTCCCAGTTAAGACACATCATATTCCTAACTTTGAAGATACCAATTTTGTTCAATGTGGACTCTTTGAAATTGACTTTTCCTTCCTTTATGGAAGTTCCACATCCATCCTGAAACCAACAAGAGATATTCCTGAAACAAAAACAAGAAATGCTGGAATCACTCAGCAGGTCTGGCAGCATCTGTGGAAAGAGAAGCAGAGTTAACGTTTCGGGTCAGTGACCCTTCTTCGGAACCTCAGCATGAATTTCTTACAACAAAACCTGGATGAATAGGTGTCAAGTAGCTGCATCATAATAGAATGGTATCCATTCAGACATCCTGGGGGGGAGGTTTGCTAGTGCTCTTCGGGGGGGGTTTAAACTAATTCAGCAGGGGAATGGGAACCCAAATTGTAGTGCCAGTGTACAGGATGTTGAGAGTAGTGAGGTCAGGGATATGGTTACAAGGAAGCAAGAGGGCACTGGCAAGCAAGAACCTGGTTTAAAGTGTGTCTATTTCAACGCCAGGAGCATCCGGAATAAGGTGGGTGAGCTTGCAGCATGGGTTGGTACCTGGGATCTCGATGTAGTGGCCATTTCGGAGACATGGGTAGAGCAGGGGCAGGAATGGATGTTGCAGATTCCGGGATTTAGATGTTTCAGTAAGAACAGAGAAGATGGTAAAAGAGGGGGGGGTGTGGCATTGTTAATCAAGGAGAGTATTACAGCGACAGAAAGGACGTTTGAGGACTCGTCTACTGAGGTAGTATGGGCTGAGGTTAGAAACAG
The DNA here is from genome assembly GCF_036365525.1 of Heterodontus francisci. Classification (NCBI taxonomy): domain Eukaryota; kingdom Metazoa; phylum Chordata; class Chondrichthyes; order Heterodontiformes; family Heterodontidae; genus Heterodontus; species Heterodontus francisci. The sequence continues at coordinate 55,854,639 of NC_090376.1, read as the reverse complement.
GAGAGGTGAGGTTACCCTGTTGGGAGTCTTTTATAGACCTCCGAATAGTTCCAGAGATGTAGAGGAAAGGATAGCGAAGATGATTCTCGACAGGGGTGAGAGTAACAGGGTAGTTGTTATGGGGGACTTTAACTTTCCAAATATCGACTGGAAATACTATAGTTTGAGTACTTTAGATGGGTCAGCTTTTGTCCAGTGTGTGCAGGAGGGTTTTCTGACACAGTATGTAGACAGGCCAACCAGGGGCGATGCCACATTGGATTTGGTACTGGGAAATGAACCCGGCCAGGTGTTAGATTTAGATGTAGGTGAGCACTTTGGTGACAGTGATCACAATTCGGTTAGGTTTACCTTAGCGATGGGCAGGGACAGGTATATACCGCAGGGCAAGAATTATAACTGGGGGAAAGGAAATTATGATGCGATTAGGCAAGATTTAGGATGCGTAGGATGGGGAAGGAAACTGCAGGGGATGGGAACAATCGAAATGTGGAGCTTATTCAAGGAGCAGCTACTGCGTGTCCTTGATAAGTATGTACCTGTGAGGCAGGGAGGAAGTTGTCGTGCGAGGGAGCCGTGGTTTACTAAAGAAGTTGAAGCGCTTGTCAAGAGGAAGAAGAAGGCTTATGTTAGGATGAGACGTGAAGGCTCAGTTAGGGCGCTTGAGAGCTACAAGCTAGCCAGGAAGGATCTAAAGGGAGAGCTAAGAAGAGCAAGGAGAGGACACGAGAAGTCATTGGTGGATCGGATCAGGGAAAACCCTAAGGCTTTCTATAGGTATATCAGGAATAAAAGAATGACTAGAGTTAGATTAGGGCCAATCAAGGATAGTAGTGGGAAGTTGTGTGTGGAATCAGAGGAGATAGGGGAAGTGTTAAATGAATATTTTGCGTCAGTATTTACAGTAGAGAAAGAAAATGTTGTTGAGAATACTGAGATTCAGGCTACGAGGCTAGATGGGATTGAAGTTCACAAGGAGGAGGTGTTAGCAATTTTGGAAAGTGTGAAAATAGATAAGTCCCCTGGGCCAGATGGGATTTATCCACGGATTCTCTGGGAAGCTAGGGAGGAGATTGCAGAGCCTTTGTCCTTGATCTTTATGTCGTCATTGTCGACAGGAATAGTGCCGGAAGACTGGAGGATTGCAAATGTTGTCCCCTTGTTCAAGAAGGGGAGTAGAGACAGCCCTGGTAATTATAGACCTGTGAGCCTTACTTCGGTTGTGGGTAAAATGTTGGAAAAGGTTATAAGAGACAGGATTTATAATCATCTTGAAAAGAATAAGTACATTAGCGATAGTCAGCACGGTTTTGTGACGGGTAGGTCGTGCCTCACAAACCTTATTGAGTTTTTCGAGAAGGTGACCAAACAGGTGGATGAGGGTAAAGCAGTGGATGTGGTGTATATGGATTTCAGTAAGGCATTTGATAAGGTTCCCCACGGTAGGCTATTGCAGAAAATACGGAAGTATGGGGTTGAAGGTGATTTAGAGCTTTGGATCAGAAATTGGCTAGCTGAAAGAAGACAGAGGGTGGTGGTTGATGGCAAATGTTCATCCTGGAGTTTAGTTACTAGTGGTGTACCGCAAGGATCTGTTTTGGGGCCATTGCTGTTTGTCATTTTTATAAATGACCTGGAAGAGGGTGTAGAAGGGTGGGTTAGTAAATTTGCAGATGACACTAAGGTCGGTGGAGTTGTGGATAGTGCCGAAGGATGTTGTAGGGTACAGAGAGACATAGATAGGCTGCAGAGCTGGGCTGAGAGATGGCAAATGGAGTTTAATGCGGAAAAGTGTGAGGTGATTCACTTTGGAAGGAGTAACAGGAATGCAGAGTACTGGGCTAATGGGAAGATTCTTGTTAGTGTAGATGAGCAGAGAGATCTTGGTGTCCAGGTGCATAAATCCCTGAAGGTTGCTAACCAGGTTAATAGGGCTGTCAAGAAGGCATATGGTGTGTTAGCTTTTATTAGTAGGGGGGTCGAGTTTCGGAGCCACGAGGTCATGCTGCAGCTGTACAAGACTCTGGTGAGACCGCACCTGGAGTATTGCGTGCAGTTCTGGTCACCGCATTATAGGAAGGATGTGGAAGCTATGGAAAGGGTGCAGAGGAGATTTACTAGGATGTTGCCTGGTATGGAGGGAAGGTCTTACGAGGAAAGGCTGAGGGACTTGAGGTTGTTTTCGTTGGAGAGAAGGAGGAGGAGAGGTGACTTAATAGAGGCATATAAGATAATCAGAGGGTTAGATAGGGTGGATAGTGAGCGTCTTTTTCCTCGGATGGTGATGGCAAACACGAGGGGACATAGCTTCAAGTTGAGGGGTGATAGATATAGGACAGATGTGAGAGGTAGTTTCTTTACTCAGAGAGTAGTAAGGGCGTGGAATGCCCTGCCTGCAGCAGTAGTAGATTCGCCAACTTTAAGGGCGTTTAAGTGGACATTGGATAGACACATGGATGAAAATGGAATAGTGTAGGTCAGATGGTTTCACAGCTCGGCGCAACATCGAGGGCCGAAGGGCCTGTACTGCGCTGTAATATTCTAATTCTAATTCTAAAAAAAATCAATAGATAGTCGTGGATTCCACATCCTGGTCCATTGTGTGCTCACCTCCTAACAGAAACTCTCATGTGATGGATTTTTACCTTAAAAGGGTGCCCTCTGGAGAGAGAGGGGAGATCAAGCCATGACCCTTCAGAGGGCAATCCAGCTAGAGGCTGTGGAAAGAAAATCCAACTAAGCAAGAAGCCCTGCTGCTAATTCTACACTTAAACTTGCTGCTGCTGAGAACTGAAAGTGACCACCACCTCCAGTCTGAAGTTTTAACCATCAGAACATTGACAGCACCTCAACAAGTTCAAGACTACAGACACCAAGGCCTGCACGTTTAAAAGAAACTGTCCTCCTGAGAAAATACAACAGGTTTACCGTAAACCACGAATACTTACCTCATTTTAAACCACTTGTCTTTTTCCTCTCTATTCTTATGAATGCATCTGTGCATGGGTGAGGTCGCAACCATTTCGGGAATTATGTAAAAATAGTTAACTTTATTTTAACCTATGAGAAAACCTGTCATTTTGTCTGTTTATTTGACCCTAAAAACACTGAGGAACTAACTCATCATTTTAAACAAAATACGATTGTGGTCAGTTGGGAGGTGAACAGTGGGAACCACCCACACCCCTTACCACCTGTCCATAATATACTCTACAGATGTTGGTCCGAGACATTCACGCATCCGACATAAACATTGAATTCAGGGTATTGATTGCCTTTAACAAGCCAGTTGATTTCCTGTATGTTTTGGTAGTCAACAGTTTAATTAATGCATTTTTACAATATTAACTTTAAAAAACAATTGGTTCCTTTGATCCATCCCCTCATGCAGATAACAACTTATGCTGTGGTTTGGTTTCATGGATAGTGGTGATCCTTTGGTACTTTATCCCAGTAACTATTGTCTCTGGGGCATTGACAATGGGACAAGGACAGCTAAACATAATCTGTTCACATATTTATGTGAATATTGAGATGAAGTACAGTACCTTCCACTGCTCTAGCTCGCAACAACTGACTTGGGATGAATGCAAGTTTTTTTTTAGAGATACAGCATTGAAACAGGCCCTTCAGCCCACCGAGTCTGTGCCGACCATCAACCACCCATTTATACTAATCCTACACTAATCCCATATTCCTACCACATCCCCACCTGTCCCTATATTTCCCTACCACCTACCTATGCTAGGGGCAATTTTTATAATGGCCAATTTACCTACCAACCTGCAAGTCTTTTGGCTTGTGGGAGGAAACCGGAGCACCCGGAGAAAACCCACGCAGACACAGGGAGAACTTGCAAACTCCACACAGGCAGTACCCAGAATTGAACCCGGGTCGCTGGAGCTGTGAGGCTGCGGTGCTAACCACTGCGCCACTGTGCCGCCCTTCTAGCTTTCTGAAAGTCTTCTAGCTTTCTGTGGATAATGTAACACATATGATACATTTATTAACTGAACCATTTGGAGCACCCATACTACTCTTAAGGAATGTCTTTTAATCTCTGTGCCTTTTCTTAAAGCCCCACTCTTCCTATCAGCAAAATGAAGTAAATAGAAGCTGAAATGCTGGAGAACTTAAGTTTACCAGCCATTCTTTGTTTTTGAGATATTCCATAGACGCAAGTCTAATTTTGATTGTGAATGACGTCATATGCTACTTGATATACAGACCGAGCTAGATTTATATATATCAATTTGTTATACAATCTCCTTGCTTGTTAAATTAATTTCTTTGAGCCATGAGGATATATAGAAAATTATAGGGATGCAAATATAGTACCAATTCTATAATAGCCAATGTGCATTTATTGACCATCATTTCACAGTACTATTTGATACCCTGTGGCACTAATAAAGTCAGACAGACAGATGGGAGTAAGAAAAGGAAAACTGAAAGCACTCCAAGTTGTGATTGTTTGTTGATTATTGGCATGCTAATTGTACCCATACCCAACCATGGGGCTGGATTTTGTGCTGAAGGTAGGGCCCCCAGCGCCAGGCCGAAAATCTTTCGTGTCCCCCCACCCTGGAGCGATCCTTCGGTCTTTTTGAATCAAAGTTTCAGGAGCTGGGGTCCCTACCCATTTAAAGACAGGGATCCCGCCTCCGAGCTGCCGGCCAATCAGAGGATCGGCAGCTCAACCATAGCGGTGTCCACTGCTGGTACTGTAGAGGCCTCAGACCCAGGCCCGGTGCTGGATCACTGGACCAGAGGTGAGTGAGGCGGGGTCGCCAGGCCAATCCGGAAGGCCTTGGCGAGGGGGTCGTGTAACCCGGTTTGGGGGGGTTGGTGCGGTGCGAAGTGGGTGGTCCCGGGGAATAAACTGGTTCTCGGCGGGGGTGCTCCATGAGACACCCCCCATCCCCACCCCCCCCGCACAAAGCCCGCATGGAGGGCGCCTTGTTTACAAGCCAGCCTCCCCAAGTGGGGGAGACCCCATCTCCCACTGCTGGCAAGATCCCAGCGGAAGGTCGTCGTCGGCCTATCCCGCTTCAGGAAGATCATTTGGTGATTTGGCAAAATTAATGTGCCTCATTCTTGCATGACAGGATGCCGACCTGGCCACTGTCGTGAGTTATCAGGATTCAAATTAAGGTCACTAGTTAGTAATTTGCAGAAAATAAAGTCAAAGGAATCAATACCCTGAATTCAGTGTTTATGACTGACGCGTTAATGTCTCGGACTAACATTTGTGGAGTATATTATGGACAGGTGATAAAGGGGTGTGGATGGTTCCCACTGTTCACCTCCCAACTGACCGCAATCGTATTTTGTTTAAAATGATGAGTTTGTCCCTGAGTGTTTTTGGGGTCAAATAAACAGACAAATGACAGGTTTTCTCATAGGTTAAAATAAAGTTAACTATTTTTACGTAATTCCTGAAATGGTTGCAAACTCACCCATGCACATATTCACTCACATATGTATTCACAAGAATAGATATAGAGGAAAAAGATGTGGTTTAAAGTGAGTAAGTGTTCGTGGTTTACAGTAAACCTGTTGAATTTTCTCAGGAGGACAGTCTCTTTTAAAGGTGCAGCCCTGGGTGCAGCAATCTTCTGGTCTTTTTGAATCAAAGTTTCAGGAGCTGGGATCCTCGCCTATTTCAAGATGGGGATCCCGCCTCTGAGCTGCCGGCCAATTAGAGGGCCGACAGCTTAGCAATAGCTATGGCCACGGCTGGTCTCTCCCTGTGCATGTTAAATCTGCTGTAAAGTTATGGAGAGTTGTTATATGGACAATAAGTGATTTTTAGAAGGAGAAACGATTCCTTAATCCAAGCAAGCTGCTTTACAAATCAAGCGTAGGAAAAATAATCCTTGAATTTTGGGGATTCTAGATGGTGCTGAGGACAGTTCTACTATGCCCTTTATTCATATGATTTTGTGTGGACTATATACAGTGATAATGTCTTAATTAATGCTTGGCCAATTGATACTATGTTTTAGCCTCTAAACCAGTTTCATTTGATTGAACTGTAGTCACTTCTTATTCTATCAGACCAAAGGGGAAACGACCTTTTGCCGGGCCTGCGATAACCTGGGATAAACTGGCAAGGTCATTGCTTTTTTTTATGCAGGTCTGGCCCTAGAGATTTTCGGGGAGCATTGCCTCCTTAATTAAAATTAGACAACTGCAAAGGGGAAAAGAGCATGAGATTTGATGCTTTATCCTGCTCCAGGACTCTTCATCCCTTAAGACATACAGTGGAGAAAGGATTTACACCATGGAACCCTTCTGGCATTCACAATAATAACTAAGGTGCAGATTAGTAAAGAAACAATTGTGCTGGTGTAACTGGGTGGGCCAGTCTGCACCCTCTACTGAGGCTTCATCTAACTTTGTTTTCATCTCTCTTTTTAATCCCTGTTGTCATTCATGTATAGTGAGTTTGGGGATGCAGGCAAGGAGAGGTATGCAATGCACTACATTAAGCTTTCACCATTGCTGAAAGAGTTATCTACCCTTGTTTTCTCTGTGCTGTGGTTATAGGTCTCATTAAGTTCATCACCCTTCAGTCATGCAAACTCGCATATATATATATTATAATCACTCATTCCATTAACTTTCTGGGGGGTGCCAGGGAAATCCCTTGCACGGGCTCCTTGAATAGAAACAGTTCCAACTTTGACAACTATAATTATACTTCTCCACTTTTTTTTAACTTCTGGCTGGTTTGTCAAGGTTAGTTAATGTAAATGACCTTAATTTTCCCATGAAACAACACAAGTTGCGTCTCTTAAAAAGAAGGTGCGCATGCTGCCTTCCTGCAAGAGACTTGTCTTGGTTAAAGAGCACTTCCTTTTGAGGGAAATTCTGTAGACAGTTGGGCCACTTCATTTTTGTTCTCATTCGATATCCAAGGGTGGGAAGAACATACCATAAGAAATAGGAGCAGGTGTAGATCATATGGCCCCTTGAGCCTGCTTCGCCATTCAATATAATTAGGGCCCTACCAAATTCATGGCTGTGACAAATGCGTCACGGACCGTGAAATCTTGGGTCCTCCGTGAAATCGGCCATTTCACGAACTCTGCGTGTTTTATTCATTGACGCAAGGCTCACCTCGGTAATTGCTGAGCAAGTTGCAAACATCGTGCGTTTTAGTGATTGACACAAAAGGCTCAATTCACTCATTGGTAAATGAGGGAGGGCTTCTGGTGCAGTTTTGAGGAAAGCAGTCTCGAGTATTAGCAGACAAGTGAGAATGCCAGAATGAGCAAATCAAGAATGACCACAACCATGACTGCAATACATATAGTGAAAGAATTTGGAAGCTGAATTTTACATGTTTTGTACAAGCTGCAATGTTTCGTTGGATCTCATACAGCGGTTCAGCGCCACTTAGAGTCCGAAAGCCATCTCATTAGAAAGAGCGCATCTGATACCGCACTGCTGGAAAACGAACACTCAAAAGAAAACAAGCAACAATTTCATCTCTTTTTAAGAAGTCGACAGAGAGCTCGGAAAATCATCTGTTGGTTACAGTGGAACTTGTGAATGCTTGTGCAAACGTCAACATACCTTAGACAGCACCTTCCAAACCCGTGACCTCTACCACCTCGAAGGACAAGGGCAGCAAATGCATGGGAACACCACCACCTGCAAGTTCCCCTCCAAGTCTCACACCATCCTGACTTGGAACTATTTTGCCATTCCTTCACTGTCGGGTCAAAATCCTGGAACTCCCTTCCTAACAGCACTGTGGGTGTACCTACCCCAAATGGACTGCAGCGGTTCAAGAAGGCAGCTCACCATCACCTTCTCGAGGGCAATTAGGGATGGGCAATAAATGCTGGCCTATCCAGCGACGCCCACATCCCTGAACGAATTTAAAAAAAATACCATTAGAAAAACTTGTTCACACTCAAAGCTGTGGGTATTCATTCAATGTAATGTGCAAAATGGTGTTTGCTTACCAAGTGCAAATAAACTATGACAGGACTACCTACTGCAGATTTTTGCTCTACACTGTGAGGAGATGAAGTCTGGGATTAACGCATGTGAGTCTTTTGTAATTTTTTGTCATAAGTCCACTGATGAACAAGACAACTATATGCTGCATGTTTTGTTTGATTTTGTGTCTGGTAAGACTGAAGATGTACAGTCAGGAAAGCTAACAACAGCGCTCGCAGACTGTGTTCACTTAGAAGCTGTTAATTATATCGCAGTTTCCCAAGCGATAATCAAAACTATTAATACAGTGTAGTTTTCAACGAAGTGTCTGCTTTCGTTAGTGACAATGCAACTTTCATGACAAAATCTTTCAAATCTGTGCACCGAGGTGTAATGCCTAATGTAGTCCATATTACATGTAATTCACATATAATTTCTCTTGTCAGTGAGCTGTGGAAAAGAGAGTTTAGTAAAGTTGACAAAAAATGATCAGCTACATTGGAAAGATCTGAAAACACTGCCCTAGCTGTAAGCTTTTATACAGGCAACACAGTGCAAATGCGGTTGAAATGGCTGAAATTGGGGAATAAAACATCGCCCTTCCTCCAGAGCCAGTAATTACACATAGGAATTCTTGGTTTTGGGCAGTACAGTATCATGCAGCTCACCTGAAATACTACTCAGATTTTGTCTCAGAAGAGCTCACACTGACAACGAAAACACAAGTTTTAACAGACATTGTAACCCTTCTAAACAATGCTCAGCTTAATGAGGAGGTTCAATTTGTTGCTTAGAATGCTACATGACTGATGGATTTAATCACTTGGTTTGAATCTCGACTCGTCATAATCACTTGGTTTGAATCTTGACACGCCACAATCCACAAAGCTTACAATAAAGTCAAGACTGTTCTGGGCTGAAGCACAGTCAAACGAACAACATTCTGATGATACTGAATTAAATGCCCGTGCTCAACAGGTTTTTCTTGCATGGCAAGGAAGCTCAAACAATATTACTGCTATGGGGAAGAGTAAAGCATTGAAGAAAAAGCAGCTCAGAGGTTTCAACAACCTATTGCGGTGGTCCTGAAAGCTGTGCATATCTTTGACCCTGCAGAAATGCACATGTTGATGGTGGATTTAAACTTCTTTGATGTGATTCCTGGCCTTGACCAGAACTGTAGGCTGGAGATTTCTCCATATAAAAGCATTGCAAAAGAAGCAGATTGTAATTTGCCTGTGCTGGAGTTTTGGAACTCTGGAATGCAGAATCCCCCCCCCACCTTGCAAGGCTAGCATGGCACTGTTTGACAATTCCAACAAACTCCATGGATGCAGAGAGAGTTGTGTCTAAACATGGACAGGTGTTCATAGTGCAGAGACAGGGAATGAAGAAATGCGGGTTGCTCCACGCCCACATTCACCCACTGACTTCAGTGAGTAAAGAATGTGACCTATTTATAGACAGCTATTAACAATAGCTTTTGAGTATACAGTAAATGCTATTTGAAACTAGAAACCTCCCTTGTCTTTTGTTTTAAATAGATCATTTTCATGGTTTGTTGCATCACCGTGAAATTTATGATTTAAATACATGAAATCATGACATTCACGATGCTTAAAATGCTGTGACAGCGAAATTTGTAAAATTTGACAGTTTGGTAGGGCTCTAAATATAATCATGCCTCAACTCCATTTTTCTTCCCACTCTGCATATCTCTCCCCATATCCCTAAATTCCCTGAAAGGTCAAAAATCTGTTTAACTTTCTTTGAATATACTCGATGAAGCATCCTCATGGGGTAGAGAATTGTCAAGATTCCCAACCGTCTTAGTGAAGTATGTTCTCCTTATTTCAATCCTAAATGATTGACCTCTCGTCCTGAGGCTGTGTTCCCGTGTTCTACATTCCCTAGCCAGGGGAAATTATCTCTCTCAACTCTATCAAGCCCCTTCAGAATCTTGCATGTTTCAATGAGATCATTTCTCATTCTTCTAAACTCCTGAGAATGAACCCAATTTACTCAGCCTCTCATCATAGGGCAGCCCTCTCATCCCAGGAACCAATCTAGTGAACCTTCGCTGTACTGCCTCCAAGGCAAATATATTCTTCCTTAGCTATGGAGATACACACTACTAAGCCAGGGGCGCCTGAGATGGCTTGGCCATGTGAGCCTCATGGAAGATGGCAGGATCCCCAAGGACACATTGTACAGCGAGCTCGTCACTGGTACCAGACCCACCGGCCGTCCATGTCTCTGCTTTAAAGACGTCTGCAAACGCGACATGAAGTCCTGTGACATTGATCACAAGTCATGGGAGTCAGTTGCCAGCGATCACCAGAGCTGGCGGGCAACCATAAAGGCAGAGCTAAAGCATGGCGAGTCGAAGAGACTTAGCAGTTGGCAGGAAAAAAGACAGAAGCGCAAGGAGAGAGCCAACTGTGTAACAGCCCCGACAACCAATTTTATCTGCAGCACCTGTGGAAGAGTCTGTCACTCTAGAATTGGCCTTTATAGCCACTCCAGGCGCTGCTTCACAAACCACTGACCACCTCTAGGCACTTACCCATTGTCTCTCGAGACAAGGAGGCCAAAGAGAGAGATATGGGGACCAAACCTGTGCACAGTACTCCAGGTGTTGTCTCGCCATAGTTCAATACAAATGGAGCAAGACTTCTTTATTCTTATACTCCCACCCCCTTGCAATAAAGGTCAACATATCTTTTGCCTTCCTAATTGCTTGCTGTGCCTGCATGCCAACATTTTGTGTTCCTTTTACGAGTACACCCAAGTCTATCTGACCATAAATATTTTGAAATTTCATGCCTTTCAAAAAAAAATCTGCTTTTCTACTCTTACTACTGAAGTGAATAACCTCATACTTCCTCCCGTTATACTCCATCTGATGCCTTGTTGCCCAGTCGCCTAACCTGTCTATATCTCTTTGCAGCCTCTTTCTTTTCGTCCTCACACGTTATATTCTCACCCAATTTTATATCGTCAACAAACTTGGATACATTACTCTCTGTCCAAGTCATTAATATAGATTGTAAATAGCTGAGGTCCCAGCACTGATCCTTGGAAACTCCACTAGTTACAGCCTGCCAACTTAAAGTGGCCCGTTTATATCCCTACTCTCGGCTTCCTGTCCGTTAATCAATCCTCTCGCCATGCTAATATGTCACCATTATCTCCATAAGTTCTCAACTTGTTTATTAACCTTTTGTGTAGCACCTTATTAAATGCCTTTTGGAAATCCCGGTTTACTACATCTGCTGGTTCCCCTTTATCTACCCGACTAGTTACAACTCATAAAACTCTAATAAATTTGTGAAACATGATTTTTCTTTTATAAAACCATTCTTCTTTAATTTAGTAATGTTGTGCATGATACTAAATATATTAATGCACTAGATTTGAAAAGAAATTACCCTTTGTTGCTATACTTGAGATAATTCACTAACTGCTGCATCACTGAGCTGGACCTTTACAATAATTATATGATTAGATGTTGAAAATTTGAAGGGCAATGATGTTGCCAGGGAACAACAAAAATGCAGTGCTGATGAAGTTGAGGCTGAAATGTAATTTGGCTTTTTTACAGCAATAAAGGTGGCTTACCAATACCTTTTTTAATTTAGACTTTTTTCTTTTCCAAAACCCTTATAATATGTACCCAAAAAATGGTTTCTTACTGTCATTTAAGCCACTGCATAGTCTAGTACAGTTCAGTATAGGGAAAATCTTTTCAAAAAAATCCTCGACATAGTGTTCTGTATGGGTGCAAAATGGTACGCTTGAGTTCATTCTATGCAGGTTTGAATCTATAAATTTATGGATACTTGCTTCCTGTAATGTGGTAATGCCAGTTCTTCAGGTTTTGTCTAAATGCACATTCTGTGCACATGTTCCTATTTTTATTTCTTGGTCAGAACATTTGATGTGAAAAATAAGTGATCTGATGTCACAATGTATAATAAAGCTTTAATCCTATAATCCACGCTTAACAGTTTTTTAATGTTGAATTTCTAGTAAAAGAGCACAATATCATCTAGTATATCTCTTGTGCTATTGTTCATGAGCCTGAAGAGCCTTCTAAGAATTATCATACAGCTAAAGTTCACAGTAACTTGATCAAAACAAAATGCCTGACTTCATATAAACATACCTATTATTCCATAGATATTTAGTTGATTAGCTTAGATCATGCCAGTCTAATGGATTTCTTCTGTAACTGGTAGACTTTATGACAGATATACTTCCATAGCTACGGTAGCCAATTGGATAACCAAGGTTTGTTCAAGGCTGCTGTTAGTGACAGGCTGGAGAAGACTTTGTTAGTTTCTTAGAATTGCTCATTGTTCACAAGGAGTTTTGACGCAAAATTGTCCAATTCAAGACAAAAGCAGTAGTTATGTTCTACTTGAACAAATGGTGTGGAATGAAAAACTTTGCGAACTTGCAGTGCAAGTCATTCCTCATTTCTTCCGATAGAAGAAACAATTTATCCTATTACCTGACAGGCTGGAACAAGCGCTTAAGATTTGCTGAGTGACTATCCATGCTAGAATGGACAAAAATAGTCATTTATATTGGGGGAGACAAACAATGGAGGCCAGATGGTTTATTATTTAATTCTTAAACGATTGTGCAGGAGCGCTTTACTTCAGTGAGTGCTCTTGACAGACCAAAAACATGAAGTATGGGGCCATGTAGCTTCGCGATATTGTACACATTCCACGGTTTTGCCAAAAAATCCCACACTTCCAGGTGCATCCATATTAACGGAGTGGAAGGCTGAGCATTTCTGATTCCAATGGGCTATTTAATTACTATAATTAAACAATTTCCATGTGCAGTTTTCCCAAATGTAAAGCAAGTTAAGTCCTTTGTGTTTCTATCACACTGCTATTTGCTATTAAATCTGAAAAATGAAAGATGAGTGTGAAATGTAGCAAACATTTCTGGCTCTTTGTCGGCAAACAATTTTTTTCTGCTGTTAAGCGTTGAAATGTTGCCAACATTCACGAGATGATTGATCCATTTTGTTTCGATTCAATTTATTATAAACCAGTAACATTGAGAACTAAATAAAAGATCTAGTGTACTGTTTTAAAAACATATAAAATTGGTGCAGTGAATAAAAATTACATATGACCTGCCCAAATTCATAACACTGCACCTGTCTAAGTTGAACATCATTTGATAATCATGGCTGCAATCTCCTAGCACATCTAGACTTGCATGTAATTGTGGAACATCCTTTATAATCCAAATTCTCGCACGTATCTTGATATTGTTATGAAACTGCTATTTTTAAAAATGTTTTGAGGACACGTATCTTAGAATTATGGACATTGGTTCATTTTGGGAAAACGAAAAGATTCTATGAATTTTATTTTACAAGGGTCACTGAGGTCTTGTTTGAAAACAAACCTTTACTGGATGTCACACGCCTTAAGCTCAATAAACAACAGAAACCTTGGTGACTTGGGGGCAATGTTTACAGATAAGTGACATGCCAAGATTTATGGTGGCCAGGGGGTTTCGCTTTTGGGATATTGTTTTGGTTCAGTTGTGGATGGTAGCTTGCTGAAAAACACCCAGCTCCTCTTTCTCTACCTGTTTGAAAAAACCCTGCGAATCCAGTGTGAGAGCTAAAACCCCTGATGCCGCATTTCTCCTGAGAAGCGCCTGGAAAGCTTGCCAGATTACTATTCGATGCCGCCTGAAAATTGCTCCAGAAAAGATCCCAGTGACCCATCTATGTGTACCAGATGCCAGACTGTATGAATGTTTTGGGACACAACATATCTCATCCTTTTTCTTCAAGAATTAGCAAGTATTTGGCCAAAATATTTTTTGTCTTTTTTTTGTAAAAGACCTCTGCGGAGAGAGAATTTCTTTATTTTTGTTACTTTCACCAGTGTGTGTGTTGGGTATTTAAAAAAGGGAACTTTCGTATTTGCTCTACTCTGTGTTAATGCTTTGCTTCGTTACTGGATAAGTATTGCTGAAAATAGAGACATGTTGTTGAAGCTTTTTGTCTTGCACTCATCAGGACAATCTGCAAGAATACCAATGTAAGGGAAAACAACAACTTTATACTGTATGAGAAGAGAGTGCTGATTGGTTGGCAAATAAACTCTGGTAGAGTCATTGCCATGGAGAATGCACCAGTTGACATTTAACTGCCAAGCTTTGTTTGAAATTTAAACCAGACATCTTGACTCTGGTCGAGGCATTGCCCTGAGGAATGAACCAGCGACTGGCTGTCACTTATTTTGTTTAGCTGAAACAGGCGCAATGTTTGTCCATGTTCTTTCTGTCTGCAAAGAACAGGGCACTGTGCATTAACATATGTCGCTTCCAGTATATACGTTCTTTGCAGACAGAAAGAACATGTACAAACATTGCGCCTGTTTCAGCTAAACAAAATAAGTGACGGCCATTCACTGGTTCATTCCTCAGGGCAATGCCTTGACCAATCAGAGTCAAGCTGCCTGGTTTAAATTTCAAACAAAACTTGGCAGTTAATTGTCAATCACCATTAACTGATGTAATCTCCATGCCAATGCTTTGACCAATCACAGTTCACTTGCCAACCAATCAGCACTCTCTTCTCATACAGTATAAAGTTGTTGTTTTCCCTTACATTGGTATTCTTGCAGTTTGTCCTGATGAATGCAAGACGAAAAGCTTCAACAGCATATCTCAGTTTTCAGCAATACTCAAGCTCTGTACTACCAAACGACTACTGGATAAGCCTTATTTTATAATAAACTGATAATTTTGTTTATTAAAGAAATTTGGTTGGTGTATTTTATTCTGGGATAGAGTAGAGTATATGATTGACAGTATCGGTAACTGGGTAAACATTTAAATATATGTTGTGACCTGTGGAGAAGTGGAACTAGAGAAAGACAGTGCACTCCTCCTGCCTCAGTTGTAACAATATTGTTCACAAACTTGCAAGTTATTCCCTCAACACCTACATATAGATTATATTAACAAAAATAGTAAATAGCATGGGTGCTAACACCAATCTCTGCAGGGCACCAGACCAGGCAGATCCATATACATTGGCAATCATTTTTTTACCTATGGAGCAATATTAACGATTGTATGTTACAGTGATAAATGTAGGCAATTTTATCAAATGATTTGTGAAATACCATCAGTGAAATCCTACTGGTACTGTAGAAATATCTCCTGTAGAGCACAGCTTCTTAAAATGGAATAGTATACATTGATGTCCTGATATTTTATTTTTTGCTTGATTGCTTTTGCCTTTGTTTGATTTGAAGTGTTACCTACAGTTCACCTTCCTCAGGAGATTAAATAAACATTATGAACTCTTTTCAGGTTTATACACATCTTTTGGGAGAGGGAGGCTTGATGCGCTGAATGGCCATTTTCCTAATATACATTTATATTTTCATGTTGCATCATCTGATAACAGTAGTACATTGGTTCTGAACTAGTGTGCAAGAACTATATTTGAATTACAGTTTTGTTTAGTATGAGGCAAATGTTTCAAGCAGTTGGAGAGATATCTGATTTACAGATTGTCAACAGAAGACCAGTTTACGGCAGTGAAATTACCTTCTCATCTAAATTGTTTTAAATACTCAATTAAGCTCTGTGTTCAACTTTGCCATTGATAATGCCAAACATTAAGTATTGCAGAGCACTTCATTGTTCAAATTTATACTTGAAATGCTGAATTTATATGAAAGTTGTTCTCTGGTTGTGTTGATTTAATAATAGTATAATGATGTAGTAATCATGTGTGCATAAATTGACAGTTTATTTGTTATAACATCGAAATGATGAAACTCATTACATTTCACTCGGGAGAAAATGTGACTGCACTAGGCACTTGACTCAATATGTCAGAAGCTGCCCATGGTCTTGCTTAATTTTTTTAAAATTGCATTGTCTCCCACCTTTCTGGAATCTATTTGCTCTATTCTGTCAGGCTTCCTGTTCTGCTCCGTTTGATCTATAGTTGTTAAACAAATCTAGTTCAGTTTTAACTTGAGTCTGCCATATTTATTTCAGATTGCGGGGCCTTATAATGCATCTTACTGTCTGATGCATGGTTTTATTAAAAAGTATGTGGAATATTATATAACTTGCAGTATTTGATTTTAGATAATCGTGAGAAGGCTTTTCTATATTTCTCTACAATAAGCACCATTTTATGGTCTAATAAAATCCAATACTGTAATAGTTGCATTTCAAAGGGTATTTGCTCTAATTGGGTTTTGGATTATATCTAAGAATGTAAGTCATTTTCAGTGCTGATTGCCATATTCATTTCTAATTTAGTCTGTTGTAAAAATTAAATCACATGCGGTGGAAATATATATGTGTATCATTATCTGTAGGAGGAGGATTTGGTCATATGAACATACAAAAAGGACAGGAAAAGATGATCTAATCCATTAAATCTGTCCTATCCAGGAATGCTGCAATCACATACATCACTGACATATCTTTCCCCTACTCTTGGAGCGGTAGATTGTTGGAACTGAGGGGTCAATTCTCTGATGAAAATTGTAACCAATTTCCCATCCTATGTGGTGACTATCTTTCTATGCAGCACTTTAATCAAAGGCTGTGTGGAAATGCATGAATGCAGGTCATTTACTGATTCGCAAGCCAGTCAGTTTTGCAAATTGTTACTGATAAGTCAAATTAGAATAAAACCAGATGGACCACCTGGTATCAACCTAGGCACCAAATACAATAAAGGCACACCCTGCCCAGTCGACTCTGCAAAGTCCTCCTCACTAACATTTGGGGACTTGTGTCAAAATTGGGAGAGCTGTCCCACAGACTAGTCAAGCCACAGCCTGATATAATCATACTCACAGAATCATACCTTACAACCAATGTCTGAGACTCCTCTGTTACCCATCGGCAGGAAATACCCACCAGAGGTGGCGGCACAGTGGTATACAGTCAGGAGGGAATGGCCCTCGGAGTCATAAACATTGGCTTTGGACCCCATGAACTCTCATGGCATCAGGTCAAACATGGACAAGGAAACCTCCTGTTGATTACCATCGACTCTCTTCCCCCCCCCCAACTAATGAATCAGTACTCCTCTATGTTGAAGACCACTTGGAAGAAGCACTAAGGGTACCAAGGGTACAGAATGTACTCTGGGTAGGGGACTTCAGTATCCATCACCAGTAGTGGCTCGGTAGCACTACTACTGACTGAGCTGGCCGAGTCCTGAAGGACATATCTATCAGGTTGGGCCTGCAGCAGGTGGTGAGAGAACCAACATGAGGGAAAAACCTACTTTGCCACATCCTCACCAATCTACCTGTTGCAGATTCATCTATCCATGACAGTATTGGTCCTTGTGGAAATGAAGTCCTGCCTTCACTCTGAGGATACTCTCCATTGTATTGTAGGTGCTGTGGGCAATCAGCTGCAGCAGAATTGCATTCAACCTCATGGCCCAGTATATCCATCACCATCAAGCAAGGGGTCCAATCCAGTCTTTAATGAGGATTATAGGGGAGCATGTCAGGAGCAGTACCAAGCATACCTAAAATGAGCTAAGTGATCCTACAACCAACTGATCAGATCAAAGCTGTGCAGTCCTGTAGTCGTGAATGGTGGTAGACAATCAGTCTCCACCAACATCTCCATCCTCAACAATGGGGGAGCCCAGCACATCAGTGCAAAAGTCAAGGCTGAAGCATTTGCAACTCTTTTCAGCCAGCAGTCTTGGGTGGATGATCCATCTTGTCCTCCTCCTGAGGTTCCCAGTGTTAAATTCCAAAAAGCTTGTTGAAGGATGATGCTGGAGCTCAGTGTTACATTTATTGTGCAGAGTAAAGAGGATTACGAACATGTAGCTCCTTACTCCAACCTCCATCACTCTCAGTAAGTGTCTCCTTATGTGTTCAAGTAAAACCCAAATTAACACCTGCCACCTGCATGTAATTAAACAATTGATACACAAAATTAACACCCAGCACCATATATGCCAGTCTTCAGAGAATTCGATTCACTCCATGTAACATCAAGAAACAGCTGAAGGCACTGGATACAGCAAAGGCTATGGACCCTGACAATATTCCAGCTGTATTGAAGACTTTTGCTCCAAAACTAGCCGTGCCCCTAGCCAAGCTGTTCCAGTACAGCTACAACACTAGCAAAGCCGAAAATTGTCCAGGTATGTCCTGTCCACAAAATGCAGGGCAAATCCAATCTGGCCAATTACTGCCCCATCAAACTACTCTCACTCATCGGCAAAGTAATAGAAGGTATTATCGACAGTGCTATCAAGCAGCAGTTACTCAGCAATAACTTGCTCACTGATGCACAGTTTGGGTTCTGCCAGGGCCACTGAGCTCCAGACCACATTATAGCCTTGGTTCAAACATGGACAAAAGAGGTGAAGTGAGAGTGACTGCTCTTTACGTCAAAGCAGCATTTGACCGAGTCTGGCATCAAGGAGCCCTAGTAAAATTGAAGTCAATGGGAATTGGAGGGAAAACTGTTAACTGGCTGGAGTCCTAACTATCACAAAGGAAAATGGTTGTGGGTGTTGGAGGACAATCATCACAGCTCTAGGACATTGCTGCAGGAGTTCCTCAGGGTAGTGTCCTAGGTCCAACAATCTTCAGCTACCTCATCAATGACCTATCCTCCATCAGAAGTGGGAATGTTAGCTGATGATTACAGATGAGTGTTCAGTTCCATTTGTAACTCCTCAGATAATAAAGTATTTTGGTGTGTTCATGCAACAAGACTTGGACAACTTTAAGGCTTGGGTTGATAAGTGGCAAGTAACATTCGTGCCACACGAGTGCGAGGCAGTGACCATCTCCAACAAGAGAGAATCTAACCATCTCCCCATGACATTCAAAGGCATTCTCTTTGTTGGACCTCCCACCATCAACATCCTGGGGGTTACCATTACCCAGAAACTTAACTGGACCAGCCATATAAATACTACAAGAGCAGGTAAGAGGCTTGGAATTCTGTGGCGAGTAATTCACCGTCTGACTCCCTAAAGCCCATCCACCATCTACAAGGCACAGGTCAGGAGTGCGATGATGTACTGCTCACTTGCCTGGATGGGTGCAGCTCCAATAACACTCAAGAAGCTTGACGCAATCCAGGACAAAGCAGCCTGCTTGATTGGCACCCCATGCACCACCTTCAACATTCACTCTCTCTACCATTGCGCACAGTGACAGCAGTGTGTACCATCTACAAGATGCACTGCAGCAACTCACCAAGGCTTCTTCAACAGCACCTTCCAAACCTGCAACCTCTTCCACCTAGAAGGATCAAGGCAGCAGGTGCTTGGGAGCACCACCACTTGTATGTTCCCCTCAAAGTCGCAGGCCATCCTGATTTGGAAATATATCATCGTTTCTTCATTGTCGTCATTTCAAGATCCTGGAACTCCCTCCTTAACAACACTAGGTGTTCCTATACCAGATGGACTGCAGCAGTTCAAGAAGGAGGCTCGCCACCACCCTCTGGAGGGCAGTTAGGGATTATTAGAGATACAGCACTGAAACAGGCCCTTCGGCCCACCGAGTCTGTGCCGAACATCAACCACCCATTTATACTAATCCTACACTAATCCCATATTCCTACCAAACATCCCCACCTGTCCCTATATTTCCCTACCACCTACCTATACTAGTGACAATTTATAATGGCCAATTTACCTATCAACCTGCAAGTCTTTTGGCTTGTGGGAGGAAACCGGAGCACCCGGAGAAAACCCACGCAGACACAGGGAGAACTTGCAAACTCCACACAGGCAGTACCCGGAATTGAACCCGGGTCCCTGGAGCTGTGAGGCTGCGGTGCTAACCACTGCGCCACTGTGCTGGGATGGACAACAAATGCTGGCCTTGTCACTGACGCCTGCATCCCATGAAACGAATAATAAAAAAAAGGTCCGAAACAATCGCAGCAATCCAGTAATAAATGGAATACGCTCGACAGTTTGTAAACATGGGGCCCATTTTCCCTTATAATAAATATCTTTACCTATGATTTGTTTGCATTTTTGTTTTCATTGTTGTTTCACATGATGGCTGTTATCGTGTATTGTGGCTAGATTGAGTTCCCATGAATGTGTCCCGCTATAAGCAGTGGACACTGTACCTTGAAGAACTCAGTCAGGTTAGTGAGACTGAATCTGGTTTCCTAAAGCCATGCTGGGATTCTTGAACAGCTGCTGACCTTTTTCGGGTAGTGATAAATTACGTGCCTTATAACGTCTTGCAGTGTCGTGACAAATGTCAAATTAGCCGTGCAATCATTGTGAGTATTTAAAAATCCTGGGACTACGTGATCGTTCTGCCAGGTCATTGGAAGATCTCGATGAACTATTAAATATGAGCCAATGGCTGGCTTAATAATTTTTGTTGGGGGTGGTGGGTAGGTAAATGACATCAGATCCTGAAACCCAAATAACCTTGAGCATTTTAATCCTGGCTAAGATTGTTTCTGCCTTTATTTTTCTAGAAATCAGTTTTCACAGCACTGCTATCCAGCATTACTTGTGCCTTAGCATCATCTTCAATAATAACAGTTATAAAGTATCTATTCAGCTCTTCAGTATCCTATTCCTCCAACCTTATCAAAAACCCATCAGTTTCCATATGTACGCTGGCGACACCCAGCTCCAACTCACCAACTCCTCTCTTTACTCCTCCACAGTCTCTAAATTGTCAGACTGCTTGTTGGATATCCAGGAATAGATGAGCAGAAATTTTCTCCAATTAAATATTGGGAAGAATGAAGTCACTGCCTTCGCTCCCACGCCACAATCTCAGCTCCCTAGCCACCAATTCCACCCCTCTCCCTGGAGTCTGTCTGAGGCTGAAACAGATTGTTTGCAACATCAGTGTTATATTTGACCCTGACATAAGCTTTCAATGGCATATCCACATGGTCAACAAGAACGTTTATTTCCACCTCCGTGACTCCGCCCGACTCTGCCCCTACCTCAGCTTATCTGCTGCTGAAACCTTCATTCATGCCTTTGTTACCTCCAGACTGTTCTAATGCACTCCTATCTGGCCTCCCATATTCTGCCCTCCGTAAACGTGAGGTCATCCAAAACTCTGCTGGCCATGTCCTATTTATACCAAATCCCATTCACTCATTGCCCCTGTGCTTGCTGACCTACACTGGCTTTCAGTTAAGCAACGCCTCGATTTTAAAATTCTCATCTTTGTTTTCAAATTCCTCCATGGCCTTGCCTCTCCTTATCACTCTCATTTCCTACAGCCTTCTGAGGTATCGGTGCTCATCTAATTCTGGCCTCTTGAGCATCCCCGATTTTAATTGCTCCAGCATTGGTGGATGTGCCTTCAGCTGCCTAGACATTTTAGTTTTTAGGGTTTTTAATTTAGTTACAGTAAAAGTCTTAAAACGTGAAATCTTGTCGTGTACTTCTTTAAATTGGTCTGGGAAGTTCATGTTTCAAGTTTTAATGTTAACAGCCTCACAGAGGTCATAACAGTATGTTAATTTCTCCACAAGCCTTCCTTTTAGCTATTTAGATATCACTTTATCATGTTGCCCTCCTTTTAGTCTGCAGAACATAAAACAATTGCTGTCAAAACAGACCTGCATTTATATAGCACCTTTAATGATTATAGGGTGTCTCAAAGCAGATTACAGCTAATGAAATGCCTTTTGAAGTATAGTCACAGTTGTAGGAAATGTGGCTGTCAATTTGTGCCCAGTAAACTCCAAAATAGCTGTGGAATAATGACCAGCTAATCTGTTTTTGTGATGTTAATTGAATGATAAATATTAGCCAGGACTCTAGGGATAGCTCCTATTTGTCCTCAGAATAGTGCCATGGGATCTTTTACGTACACCTGAGAGGGCAGGCGGGACCTCAGTTTAATGGCTCATCCGCAAGATGGCACCTCTGGTAGTGCAGCACTCTCTCAGTACTTCACTGGAGTGTCAGCCTAGATTTTTTTAATGCTCAAGTGGGACTTGAACCCGCAACCATCTGACTCAGAGGGGAGAGAATCACCAACTGACCCTGGTTGACCATGACCATGCACATGATTATAGATTTTAATAACATATATTTTTATGTTGCTCCTGCCTGGCTGCACACCTACATCCAGTTTCCTTAACTCTCCTCTCAGACTTCAAAATTGACCCTTCCAGAAACCTGGTATTTACAGTAAAGTATTTGCTACAATAATTGCCAGACAAGCTGAAATCTGATGATAAAGTGATCACAATCGCCAGATTCCACCCCATTGCATGGATCAGCTTTTAGTTCAGTGTTGCTACGAAGGACTAAGTTAGATTGTTTTCTCTTGTAAGGTCCTCAACATTTTGGAAAGCAACCATTAACAGCATCAATGAATATATCTACCTTGTCTCCTATACTTGTCTACCTTCATCAGTCTATTTGATAGATGGGCAATTGAAATCTCTAATAACACAAACCTCTTTTCTGACATTGAATTTGCTCAGTGGTCCTCATCCTGCTGAATCTGGGGGGCATATTAAGGTGTTATAAATTAACTTTGGGCCAACTTCCTGATCCAGTGGAACACAAATTGTTTCAGCATCTCTCTGTTTATCAGTATCTTCCCTGTCTGTTGTAAGGATGTCCTCCTTTATAAGTAGAGAAAATCGAACTTTTTTACTTGCTTCTGTGGATTTCTGCATACTGCGGATTGTTAACTGACACTACAATTCGATCATTTCCTTGTATCTAGGTGGAGTTAAATACAGTGATGAGTTTGTGGATAAAGAAAAGAATGAACAGTCTGATAGTGAGGTACCACCAAACTGAGCAGATGTAACAATTCCTCACTAATTATAACTGCAATGTATTTTTTCTCTGCTGTGGAAGCTGTAAATTATCTAGGATATATGATGGCACATTTTGGTGATAGTCAAGCTAGACAGGTTACAGTATTCGATGTATGTTATCACAGCAGAAATTGAAATTGTGCATTCATAAGAAAGAATTAATAAATACAAGCAGAAAATGCTGGAAATACTCAGCAAATCTGGTAGCATCTGTGGAGAGAGAGAGGAAAACAGTTAATTTTTCAGGTTGGTGATCTTTCATCAGAACTAGAAAATGTCAAGTGATGTTTTAAGAAAGGTTTTAAGAAAGTACAGAGGTAGGGAAAGTGGGGGATGAAAGAACAAAAGAGTAGGTCGGTGATACGGTTGGAAGGCAGGAATGATTAAATGACAAAAGGGATCATGGTACTAGGCAAAAAGGGGTGGTAGCGGGACAAGTAAAGAAAGAAAAAGGTAGGTTTAGAGGAGCTGTAAATGGCAACAGCAGAATTACTACCAATACCTGCTGTCTGAAAAAAATTGGAGCAGTGGTTATGATCCGAAATTGTTGAACTCTATGTTGGATTGGAAAATTGTAGAGTGTTTAATTAAAAGACGAGGTGCTTTTGTTCCAGCTTTAGTTGAACTTCATTGAAACTAGGAGGCCGGGGACAGACAGGTCAGAATGGGAGTGGGACAGGGAATTAAAATGGCAAGCGACCAGAAGCTCAGGGTCATGCTTGCATGGAGGTGTTCAGCGGAGTGAATTGATAAAGCTGATTAACTTTCTTGTTTCATCCAAAAGACTTTTCTAAATATCAAATTAACTTTTATTTTAACGCTGGAATGGTATCGGGGATACATCTGCGGTCCTATAGTTATGCCAATTAAAGCTTCTGTTCAGTTAAGACTCTGTAGGCTTGCAAATTGTGTACCAAGTAGAAACAGGAAAAAAATAATCACCATTATACTGGTCTGGTGAATAATGATTTGCATTTCTTTGCAGATTCCAGGAGTGTATTATGCGTATACTGGGTATTGAACGGTCCTTGGGAATTACTGCTGTCAGTCACTAGCTTGCTAATAGAATTACATTGGGAAAGACTAAATCTTCATATAGTGTTCATGTATTCTGAGAATGGAGATGAATTTCAGTGCTTGAAATTTTTTTTGTGCAGAATTTTACAGCATGTGTTTTATTTTTGCTAATCATCAAAGTAATCATTCTTCTTTAGACTGTCGCAATTCATTTCTTTATCTAAGTAGAACGGAGATTTAACACAATTGTATTTTAGTCACCTTTGCTCCATGACCTTCTGGTCAGTTATTCTCTGTGATCCTGTCCTATCAACTCCTTCCTTTTTGCTATCTTTTGCCCCACCCCTGCTTTGTTTGCTTAAAACCGATTACATTTCTAACCTTTGCCAGTTCTGATGAAAGATCACTGACCTGAAACGTTAACTCTGCTTCTCTCTCCACAGATGCTGCCAGATCTGCTAAGTATTTCCAGCATTTTTTGTGTTTGTATTTCAGTCACTGTTGTCTTACATTGCTTAGCACATATGTGCCAGTGGATATAATACAACACTACAACAAAGCAAATGTTCATTTGCTTTAAGAAAGTGTATTGCTTCACTATATTTTTCAAAAACACAGACATGCCTAGAAGTAGTTCTTTTTTATATTGACTATTTGCTTTCAAGATATTAAATGTTGAAATATCATTATTACTTTCATTTTTTCAGTTTATGTTTCATAACATGAGTTGATCTTCTGAAATGGATCTGAGCATTCAAAGGATTTCTAGCTTTCTAAAATATAGAGCGCTTTGTTTTTTGGCAAGATGTAAACATTTTCCTTATAGAATTTAAGAAATACGCAGCCACAGTTCATTACTTTTTCTTCATAATCACTCATGGGGCTGAATTTTGTGCAGGTGGTGGGGCTCCCAGTGCCGGGCTGAAAAGTTTTCCTGCAGAGTAATAATCAATAGGATTTGGTATTTGAACATGATTCGTGGATTATTTTCTAGCTCAGAGCCTGGGTGGGTGAAAGTATAGTAAACCCACTCATCTCAGAAATTGTTTTAGTAATTTGATCCATATTCCACATCTATAAAACCTAACTTTTCCATGCCATCCTTATGTTTGGTTTGGGGCAATGAAAAGAGAAGTAAAGTTATGATGCATGCAGCATCCCAATTTCCTTCACTGAATTGCTTTCAGTAGATTTGAGTAAAACGCTAAAATAAAAGCAAAAGGATGCTGGAAATCTGAAATAAAAACAAGAAATGTTGGAAGTACTCAGCAGGTCTGGTAGCATCTGTGGAGAGAGAAGCAGAGTTAACGTTTCAGGTCAGTGACCCTTCTTCAGAACTGGCAAATATTAGAAATGTCAAAGGTTATAAGCAAGTAAAGCGGGGTTGGGGCAAGAGATAACAAAGGAGAAAGTATAGATAGGACAAGGTCACAGAATAGCTGATCAGAAGGTCGTGGAGCAAAGGCAAACAATATGTTAATCGTGTGTTGAATGACAAAGCATTAGTACAGATAGGGTGTTAACGGACTGAAAATTGAACAGCCGCAAGTACAAACATGAAAAAAAACAGTGGGTAAGCAAACTAAGATGAAATAAATTAAACACAAAAAAAAATTTTAAAAAAGGAAAAGGAAAAAAATAACTCAAAATAAATGTAAAATGGGGGGCCCGTTATGCTCTGAAATTATTGAACTCAATGTTCAGTCCGGCTGGCTGTCGTGTGCCTAATCGGTAAATGAGATGCTGTTCCTCGAGCTTGCATTGATGTTCACTGGAACACTGCAGCAATCCCAAGACACAGATGTGAGCAGGGTGGAGTGTTGAAATGGCAAGCAACCGGAAGCTCGGGGTCCTGCTTGCGGACTGAGCGGAGGTGTTCCATAAAGCAGTCACCCAGTCTGTGTTTGGTCTCTCCAGTGTAGAGGAGACCACATTGTGAGCAGCGAATACAGTATACTACATTGAAAGAAGTACAAGTAAATCGCTGCTTCACCTAAAAGGAGTGTTTGGGGCCTGGAATAGTAGAGAGAGAGGAGGTAAATGGGCAGGTATTACACCTCCTGCGATTGCAGAGGAAGATGCCATGGGAGGGCGGCGAGGTGGTGGGGGTAATGGAGGAGTGGACCAGGGTGTCACGGAGGGAACAATCCCTTCAGAATGGTGACAGGGGAAGGGAGGGAAGATGCGTTTGGTAGTGGCATCATGCTGGAGGTGGCAGAAATGGCGGAGGATGATCCTTTGGATATGGAGGCTGATAGGGTGGAAAGTGAGGACAAGGGAAACCCTGTCACAGTTCTAGGAGGGAGGGGTAGGGGTGAGGGTAGAGGTGCGGGAAATGGGCCGGACACGGTTGAGGGCCCTGTCAACCACAGTGGGGGAGAATCCTCGTTTGAGGAAAAAGGAAGACATATCAGAAGCACTGTCATGGAAGGTAGCATCATCAGAGCAGATGAGACCGAGAAACTGGGAGAATGAAATGGAGTCTTTACAGGAGGCAGGATGTGAAGAAGTGTAGTCGAGGTAGCTGTGGGAGTCGGTGGGCTTATAATGGATATTAGTAGACAGCCTATCCCTAAAGTTGGAGATAGAGAAGTCGAGGAAGGGAGGGAAGTGTCAGAGATGGACCGTGTAAAGGTGAGAGACGGGTGGAAATTAGAAGCAAAGTTGATAAAGTTTTCCAGTTCGGGGCGGGAGCAGGAAACGACACTGATACAGTCATCAATGTACCAGAAAAAGAGTTGGGGGAGGGGGCCTAAGTAGGACTGGAACAAGGAATGTTCGACATGTTCCACAAAAAGACAGGCATAACTAGGATCCATGCGGGTACCCATAGCAACACCTTTTACTTGAAGGAAGTGAGTGGAGTTGAAGGAGAAGTTGTTCAATGTGAGAACAAGTTCAGCCAGGCGGAGGAGGGTGGTGGTGGATGGGGACTGGTTGGACCTCTGTTCAAGGAAGAGGTGGAGAGCCCTCAAACCGTCCTGGTGGGGGATGGAGGTGTAGAGTAAAATGCTGTTAATTTCTGGATAAACCCAATTTAATGTGTTACTTGAGGCAATCATTGACTCCCAAGTGTTATGTTCTGCAAGTTTTTGTTCGACTTTCTTGCTATTATGTCATGCAAAGTGAAGGTTGTGTGATCTCATTTTTTACGAGTTCTCCTCTATTGCCAACATGTAAGAGTAGCTCAGGCATGAACTCCCTTTTCCCAATCCTTTCTCTCTCAACTGTGACTCAGTTGGTGGCACTCTCACCTCTGAGTCAGAAGATGTGGGTTCGAGCCCCAGTCCAGAGACTTGAGCACACAAAATCCTGGCTGGCACTCCAGTGCAGTACTGAGGGAATGTTCCATTAGCTGCAAAGCACTTTGGGATGTCCTGAGATAATGAAAGGTGCTATATAAATTTAAGTTTCTTTCTTTCTTGTTGGGAAGTGCTTGATCTTTGCTCAATCTTTTTAATGGTAGCATAGTTGAGATCAACAACCGATCATGTGCATCAACATGCTGTTCTAACTTCCCAATTTTTATTTGTTTTAAAATTCATCCGAGGTAATGATCTGCCACTCATAAAACCTCTGAGGAAACATTCATGATAGCCTTGATTGTGTTCTCTCCTAGCTTTTCAATTTCCTGCTCTCTTTCCCCTAATCCTACTTCAGGTATTTAAAAACACAGCATTCAGAAGTTTAGTGGAAATTTTTTTTCAGAAAATTCAGCCAATTTTGTGGAGATAGGGAATTGTATAATTTTTTTAACAAATGAAAAATTGGTTAATGCTATTCAACTAATAGGGAAGTTAATAATAGTATCAGATTAAGAGGCTTATAAAGTTGCGTCGAATACTAGTAAACTTAAGGATTGGGAAGGTTTTTGAAACTGGCAAAGGGTGACCAAAAAGTTGATGAAAAAGGAAAAAAATAAAATGAGAATAAACTAGCCCGGAATATAAAAACAGATTGTAAGAACTTTTACAAGCATATAAAAAGGAGGAGAGTAGCTAAAGTAAATGTTGGTCCCTTAGAGGCAGAGACAGGGGAAATTATCATGGGGAATGAGGAAATGGCAGAGACATTGAACAAATATTTTGTGCCTGTCTTCACAGTCGAAGACAAAAATTACGTATCAGAAATAAGAGGGTAACCGAAAGAATAATAAGCGTAAGGAACTTAAGGTAATTAATATCAGCAGAGAAACTGTATTGGAGAAACTTAAGGACTAAAAGCCAACAAATCCCCAGGACCTGATGGCCTACGGCATAGAGTCATAGAGAGATACAGCACTGAAACAGGCCCTTCAGCCCACCAAGTCTGTGCCGACCAACAACCACCCATTTATACTAATCCTACCTTAATCCCATATTCCCTACCTTCCCTCAATTCTCCTACCACCTACCTACACTAGGGGCAATTTACAATGGCCAATTTACCTATCAACCTGTAAGTCTTTGGCATGTGGGAGGAAACCGGAGCACCCGGCGGAAACCCACGCGGTCACAGGGAGAACTTGCAAACTCCGCACAAGCAGTACCCAGAACCGAACCCGGGTCGCTGGAGCTGTGAGGCTGCGGTGCTAACCACTGCGCCTCTGTGCCGCCCCATTCTAAGGTTCCGTCCTAAGGTTCTATAAGAGGTAGCTACAGAGATAGTGAATGCACTGGTTATGAATTTCCAAAATGGTCCCAGTGGATTGGAAGTTATCAAATGTAACACCGCTATTCAAGAAAGGAGGAAGAGAGAAAATAGGGAGCTAGCTACAGGCCAGCTAACCTAATATCCATTGTCGGGGAAAATGCTGGAATCTATTATTACGAAGTCTTAACAATGCACTTTGAAAATCCTGGTATGATCAGACAGTCAACATGGTTTTCCAAAAGTGAAATCGTGTTTGACAAATGAGATTTTTTTGTGAATGTAACTAGTAGGATAGATAAAGGAGAATCAGTAGATGTAGTATACTTGGATTTCCAAACGGCATTCGATAAGGTGTCACAGAAAAGGTTAATAGGCAAGATAAGGGCCCAAGGAGTTGGTACTATATTAGCATGGATGGAGGATTGGTTAACAGACAGGAAGCAGAGAGTTGGGATAAATGGGGCATTTTCAAGTTGGCAGGCTGTAACTAGTGGAGTGCCACAAGGATCGATGCTGGGACCTCAGCTATTTATAATCTATATTAATGACTTAGATGAAGAGAGCGAGAGTAATGTATCCAAGTTTGCTGATATACAAAGCTAGGTGGGAATGTAAGCTGTGAGGAGAACATGAGGCTGCAAAGGGATATAGACAGGTTGTGAGTAGGCAACAAGCTGGCACATAGTGAAGTGTGAGGTTATTCACTTTGGTAGTACGAATAGAAAAGTGGAATTTTTTTTAAAAGCGTGAAACTTCTAAATGTTGATGGTCAGAGAGACTTGGGTGTACTTGCACAAGGAACACATAAAAACAAAAAGGGAGCAATCACTTGGCTGGGGGTGTACTACAGATCTCCAAACAGTCAGGGAGAGATAGAGGAGCAGATATGTAGGCAAATTTCAGAGAGGTGTAAAAATAATAGGGTAAAAATAGTAGGTGATTCCAACTTCCCCAATATCAAACTGGGATAGTCTTTGTGCAAAAGGCTTAAAGGGGGTGAAATTCTTAGCATGCGTACAGGAGAGCTTTTTGAGCTAGTACGTAGAAAATCTGTACTGGACCTAATCCTAGGGAATGAAGCCGGACAAGTGGTAGAAGTGTCAGTGGGGGAGCATTTCGGGGATAGTGACCATAACTCCCAAGATTTAAGGTAGCGATGGAAAGGGGTAAAGGTGGACCGGAAATAAAGATACTGAATTGGGGGAAGGTCGATTTTAATATGATAAAACAGGATCTGGCCAAAGTGGACTGGGAGAACTACTTGTAGGAAAGTCTACATCAGACCAGTGGGAGTTACTCAAAAAGGAAATAGTGAGAGTTCAGAGCCAACATGTACCCATTAAGGTGAAGGGTAGGACCAACAAGTCCAGGGAACTCTGGATGTCAAGGGATATAGAGGATTGGATCAGGGAAAAAAAGGAAGCTTATGGCAGATTCAGAGCGCTGAAAACAGCGGAGGCCCTAGAAGAGTATAGAAAGTGTAGGGGGGTACTTAAAAAAAGTGATCAGGAGAGTGAAGAGGGGACATGAAAAAACACCGGCAGGCAAGATAAAGGAAAATCCTAAGGCGTTTTATGTATATTAAGGGCAAGAAGATAACCAGGGGAAAGAGTAGGGGCCCATTAGGGACCAAAGTGGCAATTTGTGTGTGGAGCCGGAGGACATAGGTGAAGTTTTAAATGATTACTTTTCATCTGTGTACACTATGGAGAAGAAACTGTCGGTGTGGGGATCAGGGAGGGGGATTGTGATATACTTGAACATATTAGCATTGAAAGGGAGGAAGTATTAGCTGTTTTAGCGGGCTTAAAAGTGGATAAATCCCCACGCCCAGATGAGATGTATTCCAGGCTGTTATGTGAGGCAAGGGAGGAAATAGCAGGGGCTCTGACACAAATTTTCAAATCTTCTCTGGCCACAGGAGAGGTACCAGAGGATTGGAGGACAGCGAATGTGGTACCATTATTCAAGAAGGGTGTCAGGGATAAACCAGGTAATTACAGGCCAGTGAGTCTAACATCAGTGGTTGGGAAACTGTTGGAAAAAATTCTGAGGGACAGGATTAATCTCCACTTGGAGAGGCAGGGATTATTATAAGATAGTCAGCATGGCTTTGTCAGGGGGAGATCGTGTCTAACTAACTTGATTGAATTTTTCGAGGAGGTGACTAGATTTGTAGATGAGGGTAAAGCAATTGATGTAGTCTACATGGACTTCGGTAAGGCTTTTGATAAGGTCCTGCATGGGAGATTGGTTAAGAAGGTAAGAGCCCATGGGATCCAGGGTAATTTGGCAAATTGGATCCAAAATTGGCTTAGTGGCAGGAGGCAGAGGGTTCAAGGTCGAGGGTTGTTTTTGTGAGTGGAAGCCTGTTACCAATGGTGTACCACAGGGATCAGTGCTGGGTCCCTTGCTGTTTGTAGTGTATATTAATGATTTAGATGTGGATACAGGAGGTATGATCGGTAAGTTCGCAGATGAAACGAAAATTGGTGGTGTCGTAAATAGTGAGGAAGAAAGCCTTGGATTACAGGACGTTATAGATGGGCGGAGCAGTGGCAAATGGAATTTAATCCTGAGAAGTGTGAGGTGATGCATTTTGGGAGGACTGGCAAGGCAAGGATGGTAGGACCCTCGGAAGTACAGAGGGTTAGAGGGACCTGGTATACTTGTCCATAGATCACTGAAGGCAGCAGCACAGGTAGATAAGGTGGTTAGGAAGGCAAATGGGATACTTGCCTTTATTAGCCGAGGCATAGAGCAGGGAGGTTATGATGGAGCTGTGTAAAACGCAAGTTAGGCCACAGCTGGAGTACTGTGTACAGTTCTGGACACCGCATTATAGGAAGGATGTGATTGCACTGGAGAGAGTGCAGAGGAGATTTACCAGGATGTTGCCTGGGCTGGAGCATTTCAGCTATGAAGAGACTGAAAAGGCTAGGGTTGTTTTCCTTAGAATAGAGAAGGCTGAGGGGAGATATGATTGAGGTATACAAAATTGAGGGGCATTGATAGCTTAGATTGGAAGAAACTTTTTCCCTTAGCGGAGGTGTCAATAGCCAGGGGCATAGATTTAAGGTAAGGGTAGGAGGTTTAGAGGGGATTTGAGGAAAAAAAATTTCACCCAGAGGGTGGATGGAATCTGGAAACGCACTGCCTGAAGGGGTGGTCGAGGCAGGGACCCTCACAACATTTAAGAAGTATTTAGATGAGCACTTGAAACGCCATTTCATACTAGGCTACAGGCCAAGTGCTGTAAAATGGGATTAGAAAAGTTAGGTGCTTGATGGCCAGCACAGACACGATGGGCTGAAGGGCCTGTTTCTGTGCTGTATAACTCTATGGCAAAGTGAGCATACATTTGTTTTTATTTGTTCATGGAATGTAGGTATCACTGGCTAGGCCAGCATTTATTGCCCATCCCTAATTGCCCTTGAGAAGGTGGTAGTGAGCTGCTGCCTTGAACCACTGCAGTCCACGTGGGGTAGATACACCCACAGTGCTGTTAGGTATAGCAAGCAGTTAGGAAGGCAAATGGCATGTTGGCCTTTATTGCAAGAAGATTGGTTTAGAAGAAGAAAGAAGTCTTGCTGTAATTGTAGAGGACTTTAGTGAGACCACAACTGGAGTACTGTGCGCAATTCTAGTCTCCATATCTAAGGAGGGATATACTTGAATTGGACGTGGTACAGCAAAATTTCACTTAGATTGGTTCCTGAGTTGAGAGGGTTAATCTATGATGAAAGGCTGAGTAAATTGGGCAGATAGTCTCTGGAGTTCAGAAGACTGAGAGATGATTTCATTGAAACATGCAAGATTCTGAAGGGGCTTGACAGGTAGACACTGAGAGGTGGTTTTCCCTGGCTGGGGAATCTAGACCATGGGGGCACAGTCTCAGGTTAAGGGACCTATCATTTAGGACTGAGATTAAGAGAAATTTCTTCACTCATTGAGTTTCAAATCTTTGGAATTCTCTACCCGAGAGGGTTGTGGATGCTCCATCGTTCAGTACATTTAAGGCTTAGAGACCGATTTCTGGTGTCTCAGGGAATTGCGAGATATGGGAAGCGGGCAGGAAAGTGGACTTGAGGCAGATGATCCATGATTGTATTGAATGGCGGAGCAGGCTCGAGGGGGTGTATGGTCTACTATTTCTTATGCTCTTTGGCTGTTAATACTTTTCCAACAGGCATTTATTTGGCAGACGTTCAACTTTAGGTGGAAACTTTGTTTTGGTTACTAAATGTGCTAATAAATATAGTGGAATTTTGAAGTAAAATCTATGGTGGGGATAAAATGTAATTGCACCAAATATTTTACTGATTTGGCATTAATGTTTGGTTAGCAACTTGAATTGAGAAAAAGTGTGGACGTTAGCTTGATTCATGGCAGTTAGTGACTCAGAATTGAGAATTGCTGTGCTGCTTAGGATTGTAGTTTGTGTTGACTTGATTGTAATCCTGAGGCTGTTTTCTATAGTTAACTGAATAGAATGTTTTCTTGAAGTGATTCAGTCAGTTTGGTGACCAAGATTAAGTTCTTCATGACTGGAATCACTTGTTTCCATTGATCTGTGAGACATGTTCTACTTTTTATGAGCTAAAGCTTGAACAAGAAGTACTCCATCTTTCACTAAGTAGATTGTAATTTTATTATAATAGTGGTTGGAGTTAATTTCAGTTGTGCTTGAAACAAATTGGAATATAGACATTTGTTCGCCAGGTACAAGTCAACTATAAACTATTTCCATTATATGTATTGTTCTGGTATGAAAAGTATTTATGGCTTTGTTTAGCAAATGTGCGATATTCTGTCTGCAGAATTAAAATAATCAACAATAACTGGTTTTGGAGCTCAAATTAGAAGATGGGTACAATACTCCGAGGGAGGAACTTCATAAAAACTTTGTGGGTTATTGTGATCTTTGGATCATTATCTATTGTATATGGAATAGAATATTCAGAAGTTGGAACACCTGCACCTCCTCAGATCTCTGCCTTCACATTCTGATCCCTTGTGTATCCCCAATTTTCATTTCTCCATACCTTCAGCAGCCTAGGCCCCAAGCTCTGGAATTTTCTCTGTAAACCTCTGCGCCTTGCTGCCTCTCTCTTTTTTAAGATACTACTTAAAACCTACCTCTTTGACCAAGATTTTGTCCTGTTCTGATCTCTGCTTATGTGGCTCAGTGCCAATTTCTGTTTGATAACACTCCTGTGAAATGTCTAGTATATTTAACGGAGTAAGACGTCCATATAAATTTCAATTGCTGTTCGGTAGAGTGGCTTATCTTCTGTAGATTTAGCTATATAATTTTCTATCTTTTGAGAAGCCACATTGGTTCCTCACCCAGTTGACTTTATACTCCCAAATAAAAATAATTCTGATATGGTAAACACATGAAACAATCATCAACTCAGATAAATATACAAGTCTATCAACTTACTCTATTCCCATCAATTCAACAACTTTTCCTATGCATTTCCAGATGCATTTTACTGGTGATTATCCTGTACCTTTTGCTGTACCAGAGTTTTATACAGTTCCAGCATTACCTCCCTGCTTTTGTATTCTATACCTCAGTCAATAAAGAAGAGCATTCCATATTCCACTTTATCTACTTGTTCTGCCACCTTCTGAGACCTGTAGACGTGCACCCCAAGCTCTCTCATTTCCTCTACCCCTCTCAATATCCTCCCAGTTGTTGTGTATTCTCTTACTTTGTTTACCCTCCCCAAATGCATTACCTTGCACGTCTCCAGATTGAATTCCATTTGCCACTTTTTCACCCACTCAACCAAACCATTGATATCATTCTGGAGTCTATAGCTATCCTCCTCACTATCAACTACATGGCCAATTTTTGAGTTGCTGCACTGCTCCTTGTAGATAATACACACTGCAGCTTTGGTGTGCCAGTTATGGCATGAGTGCATGTTTCAGTGCATGGGTTGCTGATAAAGCAGACTGTTTTGACTTGGATGGTATCAAGTTTCTCGAGCGATGTTGCAGCTGCACCCATCAGGCAAGTAGAGAATATTCTATCACACTCCTGACTTATGCCTTGTAGGTGGTGAGTAGGCATTGGGGAGTCAGGAGGTGAATCACTTGCTGCAGAATACCCTGCTCCAGTAGCCACAGCATTTACATGACTGGTCCAGTTAAGTTTCTGGTCAGTGGTGACCCTCAGGATGTTAATGGTGGGGATTTGTTGATGGCAATACCTTTGAATGTCAAAGGGAGGTGGTTGGACACTCTTGTTGGAGATGGTCATTGCCTGGCATTTGTGTGCCCGAATATTATTTTGCACTTAGTCCAAGCCTGAATGTTGTCCAGGTCCTGCTGTGTGCTGGCATGGACTGCTTCATTGTCTAAGGAATTGTGAATTTGAGACCTTATTTATTAATATTTTACTTGGAGAAAGTAAGAAATGACTGGCAGTATTGAAATTTGCTGGATGTATCAATGCTACTGCCCATCAGTGTAGTTATTTTGTAGGTTTGATTTTAGTGTAATCTAATTATCAGTGTTCTTCTAAAAGCCACAATATTTTTGCAATTTTGTTATATGGCTTAAAAGTTGGGTTGTAGTATATATATTTGGGAGGTAAAGCTACCTATAAATTTAAATCATGGCTGCTTTTGCTGACAATGCAACCACTAGGTGGCGCAGTACTGGCACATGCACAAATGCAGCCTCGTTGACGTCTCTGGCAGCTGCCAGTAATAAAGATGGCGCAGCTCAATTTGACACACAATGAATTGAAGCCTCACCCCTCAATGGCCACGATCGCCGCCTCAACAGTACCCCGCTCCCTCTCGCGATTGCCACTTCTGATCCCCACTCCCTCCTGCGATCGCCAACTCAATCACCGCATTCAGTTTCCCGCTCCCTCCTGCGATCGCCGCTTTTCTTCCCTGCGCCATCCTGCTACGTCCATCTGATCGCCGTTTTCTCCTGCTCTCTCCCTGCCTTGGCGCTCGGAGAAGCAGCAGGGTGCCTGCGGTGAGGCGGGAAGCGAGCGGCGGGAGGGAGCAATAAAGAGTCTGGAGCGGCAAAGAGTCGGGAGCGGTGAGCAGGCGGACGCGGGAGAGAATGGTGGGAAGAGAAGCGGTAATTGAGGCACCGATTTTGGGAGGGAGCGGGGAAGAGAGGCAGTGATTGAGGCACTGATGGTGGGAGGGAGTGGGGAAGAGAGGCAGTGGTTGAGGCACTGATGGTGGGAGGGAGCGGGGAAGAGAGGCGGTGATTGAGGCACCGATAGTGGGAGGGAGCGGGGAAGAGAGGCGGTGATTGAGGCACTGATGGTGGGAGGGAGCGGGGAAGAGAGGCAGTGATTGAGGCACCGATAGTGGGAGGGAGCGGGGAAGAGAGGCGGTGATTGAGGCACTGATGGTGGGAGGGAGCGGGGAAGAGAGGCGGTGATTGAGGCACCGATAGTGGGAGGGAGCGGGGAAGAGAGGCGGTGATTGAGGCACTGATGGTGGGAGGGAGCGGGGAAGAGAGGCAGTGATTGAGGCACCGATAGTGGGAGGGAGCGGGGAAGAGAGGCAGTGGTTGAGGCACCGATAGTGGGAGGGAGCGGGGAAGAGAGGCGGTGATTGAGGCACCGATAGTGGGAGGGAGCGGGGAAGAGAGGCGGTGATTGAGGCACCGATAGTGGGAGGGAGCGGGGAAGAGAGGCGGTGATTGAGGCACTGATGGTGGGAGGGAGCGGGGAAGAGAGGCAGTGGTTGAGGCACTGATGGTGGGAGGGAGCGGGGAAGAGAGGCAGTGGTTGAGGCACTGATGGTGGGAGGGAGCGGGGAAGAGAGGCAGTGGTTGAGGCACCGATGTGGGAGGGAGCGGGGAAGAGAGGCAGTGGTTGAGGCACCGATGTGGGAGGGAGCGGGGAAGAGAGGCGGTGATTGAGGCACCAATGGTGGAAGGGAGCAGGGTACTTTTGAAGGGGATGGAGACAACGAACACGGCCATTGAGGGTGAAGCAGTACTCGGAGGCCATTACGTGGTGACATTGACGCGCGCGTACGTAGACCCATACTGGCAAGCTGACAAATGTCCAGACGTACTGATAACATCGGCGATCGCTCTGCATATGCTCTGCGTTATCAGCAGACATTCCGTTTAATAATTTGATTCTGCTGCACATCTTGGATGTGCAAAAAAATCCGTAGTGTGCAAAACATGTTGATTGGCTGAAATATCCCATTGACCCAAATCAGTTGAATCAAAGCCACTATTTAAAAAAAAATTTTCACTAGAAAATAAACCAATTTTTAAGCAGTAGCTATCAAATCCTGAATTGTTTTGAGTGACTGGTCCATCGTTCAGTACAGTGTGGGACAGAGTATCGGCAGCTGAAGTTTATGGAACATATATGAACATATGAATTAGGAGCAGAAGTAGGCCATTTGGCCCCTAGAGCCTGCTCCGCCATTCAATAAGATCATTGTTGATCTGTTTGTGTTTCGAATTCCACACTCCCATTTATCCCGGATAACCTTTGATTCCTTTGCCTAACAAGGAGGCTGGGAGGGCAGCGAGGACTTCGGAGAAATCAAGTCTGCAGGTGACAAAAACATTGATGTTTTCAGCATCAAAAAGGAAGAATTAAGGGCAGAGTGAGTGGGCAGTGCTGCAGTGTTGGAATTGATGGTCTTGGTGATGGAAAGGGTGTGGGGTTTGAAGCTCAGGCCTTGCATTAACAGAATTCCAAGGCTTGGCATGATTTGGTTCAGCCTCAATGAGTAGCCAAGGAGGTGGAGTTGGCAAGGAAAGTGGCCAATTCAATCTGATGCCCTCCTATGCCTTATTTATCTGCATTCCTGGAGTGCTCTGTTTCTCCATCCCGTTAAGAAACCTGTCTTTTAGGGTGTACTGTGTTTTTAGGATTTTACTATTTTCTCAAAATGTGCCACTTTATATTTCAGTGCATTGAAATCAAATGTTTTTTTTCTATATGATTTAATGCACAAGTAGTATGCATAGCTTATTGAAAGAGGGATTCATACTGGGATCCCTAATGTAGGCTTGGAACTGAGCCATGTAGTCAGTCTCAAGCTTTGGATGTCAGTTTGAAACATCATCTAATGAAACCAGGAACTGAGTCAACAGTCTGAAGTGACTTTTTTCCCCCTCTAAACACAACTTATTTAAGATGCTTATTCAAGAATTAGCAATAAATCACTGTTGAGCTTAACAGCATGGCTCATGCTGAGCCTATTTCAACAAGACAAACGGTAACTTTCCTGGGATCTAATTAAGTGCATTCTAAAAGATTGTTCTCTTTGGTTTGTAGTATTTGAAACTTTATTATTGAACATTGTTGAACCAAAACAAATGGGTTGAACAAGCCATTATGAACATACGAATTAGGAGCAGGAGTAGGCCACTCAACCCCTTGAGCCTGCTCTGCCATTCAATAAGATCATGGCTGATCTCAACTCCATGTTCCCGCCTACCCCCAGTAAAACCATTGGTTCTAACCACTCATTATTTTGGGTTCTACACACTGTACAATGTTAGGCTGATGGTAACGCGGGAAGCTAAAAATTGGGGTGAAAATAAATCCAACTGCTGCTGAACTACATAGGTTACAGTTGCTCGTAAACTGTATAATTTTATTGAATCAGCTAGTAATCAGAAAAAAAAAACTGGACACTCTGGCCTTTAGAATCTTCCTCTAAGTTATCTTGTTTTCCTTCTCACTATTGTGTGGCTAGATAATATTAGCCACTTGACGTTTTTCCACAAATTGGGTACCTCAGAGTCTCTGCATTTGTTAGTGGAACGACCCAACTATGAAGAGCAAGATCCCTGTAGTTTTAATTATTTTCAATACATAATTAGATTCTATTGCTAAGATGATCACCAATACCGTATCAGATTCTTGAAATAAATATCAAACTCCCCAGATGCAGTATTGCTCAAAACATTTGTATCTATTTGACGATGTTATTGTATGGCATTGTCAGTCAAGATGTGGGTAGGACACGTACCTTGAATGGAGTTCACTGAGGCCACTGTCTAATCAACCTAAAGCCACATCTTATCTCTGATCATAATGGGTCTTGAGACCATGTAAAAGGTTGAATGTGAGTTAGCTGGTATCCACCTTTCATGTCAGGAATTTGATGAAGCAGTCATAGGCACAAGAAGGAAAATCAGTGATGACCCCTAAAGACTGGCGGATCGCATCAAACAATATGACCCTTCTGCTTTTCGCAAAGGGCAAGTTACAGGCCATACCCAACTAACCCGTGCTTGCAAAACTCAAAACACAGTGTCCAACATTAGATGTGATTCCGCAACTGGACACCAATTGCTAAATAATCCTCAATCTGCTAAGAAGTACACTGACAACCAATTTAAGATTGTCAGTAGGGCTTGCAGTGTGGCGCTTTTGCGTGTACTGGAAGCTACACAAGTTAATACCCAGGGCCCTGTTCTTTGCAGACATCAAGAATGTGTACAAACATTGCGCTTGTTTCAGCTAAACAAAGTAAGTGACAGCCATTCACTGGTTCATTCTTCAGGACAATGCCTTGACCTATCAGAGTCAAGTTGTCTGGTTTAAATTTCAAACAAAGCTTGGCAGTTAACCGTCAGTCACTGTCAACTGGTGCATTCTCCATGGCAACGCCTCTACCAATCAGAGTTCACTTGCCAATCAATCAGCAATCTCTTCTCATACAGTATAAAGTTGTTTTCCCTTACATTGGTATTCTTGCAGATTGTCCTAATGACTGTCAGACGAAAAGTTTCGCCAACTGGCAGGGGGATGGGAACCGGAGCTACGGATCAGTGGATAGGGTAGCTGTTGAACAGGCAGATACAGAGTGCAGAGAGTCTGTGAGGAAGGTTAGACAGTTGACAGGGCAAAGTCGCAGCCAGTATAATGGGTTGAAGTGTGTCTATTTTAACACAAGAGGTGTCAGGAATAAGGGTGATGAACTTAGAGCATGGATCAGCACTTGGAGCTACGATGTTGTGGCCATTACGGAGACTTGGATATCACAGGGGCAGGAATGGATGTTGGATGTTCCGGGGGTTAGATGTTTCAAAAGGGATAGGGAGGGAGGTAAAAGAGGTGGGGGAGTGGAATTGCTAATCAGGGATAGTATCACAGCTGCAGAAAGGGAGGTCGTCGAGGAGGGTTTGTCTACTGAGTCATTATGGGTGGAAGTCAGAAACAGGAAAGGAGCAGTCACTTTGTTGGGAGTTTTCTATAGACCCCCCCAATAGCAACAGACACGGAGGAACAAATTGGGAGGCAGATTTTGGAAAGGTGCAGAAGTAACAGGGTTGTTGTCATGGGTGACTTCAACTTCCCTAATATTGATTTGGAACCTCCTTAGTGCAAATAGTTTGGATGGAGCAGTTTTTGTCAGGTGTGTCCAGGAAGGTTTCCTGACTCAATATGTAGATAGGCCGACTAGAGGGGAGGCTATGTTGGACTTGGTGCTTGGCAATGAACCAGGCCAGGTGGCAGATCTCTCGGTGGGAGAGCATTTCGGTGATAGTGATCACAACTCCCTGACCTTTACTATAGTCATGGAGAGGGATAGGAGCAGACGGTATGGGAAAATATTTAATTGGGGGAGGGGGAATTACAATGCTATTAGGCAGGAACTGGGGAGCTTAAATTGGGAACAGATGTTCTCAGGGAAATGCACGACAGAAATGTGGAGGTTGTTTCGGGAGCACTTGCTGCGACTGCTGGATAGGTTTGTCCCGATGAGGCAAGGAAGGGATGGTAGGGTGAAGGAACCTTGGATGACAAGAGATGTGGAACAGCTAGTCAAGAGGAAGAAGGAAGCTTACTTAAGGTTGAGGAAGCAAGGATCAGACAGGGCTCTAGAGGGTTACAAGGTAGCCAGGAAGGAACTGAAGAATGGACTTAGGAGAGCTAGAAGGGGACATGAAAAAGTCTTGGCGAGTAGGATTAAGGAAAATCCCAAGGCGTTCTACACTTATGTGAGGAACAAGAGGATGGCCAGAGTGAGGGTAGGGCCGATCAGGGATAGTGGAGGGAACTTGTGCCTGGAGTCGGAGGAGGTAGGGGAGGTCCTTAATGAATACTTTGCTTCAGTATTCACTAGTGAGAGGGACCTGGTCGTTTGTGAGGACAGCGTGGAACAGTCTGATATGCTCGAACAGTTAGATGTTAAGAAGGAGGATGTGCTGGAAATTTTGAAAGACATGAGGATAGATAAGTCCCTGGGGCCATACCCAAGGTTATTACGGGAAGCGAGGGAAGAGATTGCCGCGCCTTTGGCGATGATCTTTGCGTCCTCACTGTCCACTGGAGTAGTACCAGATGATTGGAGGGTGGCAAATGTTATTCCCTTGTTCAAGAAAGGGAATAGGGATAACCCTGGAAATTACAGACCAGTCAGTCTTACGTTGGTGGGCAAATTATTGGAAAGGATTCTGAGAGACAGGATTTATGATTATTTGGAAAAGCATAGTTTGATTAGAGATAGTCAGCAGGGCTTTGTGAGGGGCAGGTGATGCCTCACATGCCTTATTGAATTCTTTGAGGATGTGACAAAACACATTGATGAAGGAAGAGCAGTGGATGTGGTGTATATGGATTTTAGCAAGGCGTTTGATAAGGTTCCCCATGGTAGGCTCATTCAGAAAGTAAGGAGGCATGGGATACAGGGAAATTTGGCTGTCTGGATACAGAATTGGCTAGCCCATAGAAGACAGAGGGTGGTAGTAGATGGAAAGTATTCAGCCTGGAGCTCGGTGACCAGTGGTGTTCCGCAGGGATCTGTTCTGGGACCTCTGCTCTTTGTGATTTTTATAAATGACTTGGATGAGGAAGTGGAAGGCTGGGTTAGTAAGTTTGCCGATGACACAAAGGTTGCTGGAGCTGTGGATAGTGTGGAGGGCTGTTGTAGGTTGCAACGGGACATTGACAGGGTGCAGAGCTGAGCTGAGAAGTGGCAGATGGAGTTCAACCTGGAAAAGTGTGAAGTGATTCATTTTGGAAGGTCGAATTTGAATGCAGAATACAGGCTTAAAGACAAGATTCTTGGCAGTGTGGAGGAACAGAGGGATCTTGGGGTCCACGTCCATAGATCCCTCAAAGTTGCCACCCAAGTTGATAGGGTTGTTAAGAAGGCGTATGGGGTGTTGGCTTTCATTAACAGGGGGATTGAGTTTAAGAGCCGCGAGGTTATGCTGCAGCTCTATAAAGCCCTGGTTAGACCACACTTGGAATATTGTGTTCAGTTCTGGTCGCCTCATTATAGGAAGGATGTGGAAGCTTTAGAGAGGGTGCAGAGGAGATTTACCAGGATGCTGCCTGGACTGGAGGGCATGTTTTATGAAGAAAGGTTGAGGGTGCTAGGGCTTTTCTCATTGGAGCGAAGAAGGATGAGAGGTGACTTGATAGAAGTGTACAAGATGATGAGAGGCATAGATAGAGTGAATAGCCAGAGACTTTTTCCCAGGGCGGAAAGGGCTATCACCAGGGGGCATAATTTTAAGGTGATTGGAGGAAGGTTTCGGGGAGATGTCAGAGGTAGGTTCTTTACAC
The DNA here is from genome assembly GCF_036365525.1 of Heterodontus francisci. Lineage (NCBI taxonomy): Eukaryota > Metazoa > Chordata > Chondrichthyes > Heterodontiformes > Heterodontidae > Heterodontus > Heterodontus francisci. The sequence continues at coordinate 55,812,632 of NC_090376.1, read as the reverse complement.
AGAGAGTGGTGGGTGCGTGGAATGCGCTGCCAGCGGTGGTAGTAGAAGCAGATACATTAGGGACATTTAAGCGACTCTTGGATAGGTACATGGATGATAGTAGAATGAAGGGTATGTAGGTAATTTGATCTTAGAGTAGGTTCAAGGGTCGGCACAACATCGTGGGCCGAAGGGCCTGTACTGTGCTGTACTGTTCTATGTTCTAACATGTCCCTATTTTCAGCAATACCACAGATAACTTTATTAAAAAGAGAGGAAGGAAAAGAGTATAGAAAGACAACAAACTTAAAGCACAACTGCTGTTCACGACAGCTCACTAAAGTGATACTGTTCCCCTTGATACATAGACCACCAAGTTTCAGAATTTTACAGCACAACACAGTGGCGCAGTGGTTAGCACCACAGCCTCACAGCTCCAGGGACCCGGGTTCGATTCTGGGTACTGCCTGTGCGGAGTTTGCAAGTTCTCCCTGTGTCTGCGTGGGTTTTCTCCGGGTGCTCCGGTTTCCTCCCACATCCAAAGACTTGCAGATGATAAGTAAATTGGCTGTTATAAAATTGCCCCTAGTGTAGGTAGGGAATATGGAATTACTGTAGGGTTATCATAAATGGGTGGTTGTTGGTCGGCACAGACTCGGTGGGCCGAAGGGCCTGTTTCAGTGCTGTATCTCTAAATAAACTGCTATAACCCCAGATTAGTCTGTTCAAGACAGTTCCCTAAAATGATCTGTTTCCCCCTTAGGACGTACATCACCAAGTCTCTGGAGAAGCTTGCACAGGGGTGGACTCTCCGGTCAGTCATTCCATCGACATCTCTTCTGGCTGCAGTTTGATGCTGTGCCCCTTTAAGTCCAACTTCTGGCTCCATTCCAGCTTTCTGAGGCCTCCATCGGACTTTCTCAAAACAAGAGTCTGACAGCCATGAGTCCTTATCAAATTCTTTTCACTGGCACTATGAGCCTGCCGCGGCTGTTTACACATCCTTTGATGGTGTGTCTCACCTGCCATCAATTAGATTATACTGTCCATCAATTAAACTCCATCTCCTGACTCCATGCCAGAGTCAACCACCCCATGTGCAAGGCTATCCATTGTCCTGGCTTGTAGTTCAAGGGTCATTGAATACCGTAGGAACTGACTCCTGTTTAAACAATGGGAAACAATTGTTATTTCTAAGAAGAGAAAAACAGTAGTTTGGACAAAGCAACAGCTGCGAACATGGCCTGCTTTGACCAACATGAAAAAACAAAAGGAAGGAATTCTTGGGGAAAAAAACAAGTTCCAGTTAATATTACTACTGATTACCATTGATTCAATAATTGATTACTTGACTTAGTCAGAGCACAATCACAATTAGTTTTAAATCAACGGCTATAAAGTAGCCTTTAAAAATTCAAAAATTCAATACAGGTCTAATACAGATTTTTTTTTTAAATCAAGAGCAAAGCAGAAGAAAAATGCAAAAATATAAAAGAACAAAAAGTAGTGGCCGCAGGCCTTAGGCCTGCTTGTGAGAGCAGGGCACCATAGATATTACATCAAAGAACATAAAAATCTCATTTGATAATTATGAGATTACATGTCTAGATTCCAAACACTGAGCTCCTGGTTTTGCTATGTTTTTAGGGTTTGAGATGAAAGGTCGACTAAGATGGCCTGAGCAGAATTTGAAGTTGCTGAGCCCAACTTGATGCAGAAAGAGGTCAAACATTTGCAAGGATTCAATATGGAATCCTGGGAGGTGCTAACAACGGACAATAAGTTGACAATGCCATTCAGCAATACCAATGTCTTTTTGAGAGGCAATATGTTGAAGCTGCACAGGAGAAAGATTGGAAAATTGATAAACAGAGTAATATCCTCAGAATTCCCCAGCACTAAATTTGTACCTAAATAGTGAGCCAAATTTGAGGGGATAAACGTCAGTCCAACTCCCAGGCAACGGCCAGATGGACAGTCAACTGCCAGAATCTATTTTTAGACGTTTTCTGTCTAAAGAAGCTTTCCACATGTAAGGGCTTTAGGTTTCTTCAGGTAGTATGCACTTCCCAGCAGGTGAAGAAAAAGGATTGCCTGAATCTTATTTGCAATGTGACCAAACCAAAGGTATGTCACATATTTATTTAGAACACTTGATTTAGATTTGCACAGGTCTGAAGATGTTGCTTAAAGGTCTAAATCATGCACACAGAATGTACATTGAATTTGTTGGATATACCGTATGCAACAGTTCAGTGGAAGAATGTCAAGTTCACACCTTGTTAAAATGATGAAAACACCATTCTTTATGAAACTATCGTCATCTCATCACCTTACTATGTTTGATCATGAATTGGGAATGCTGTGGAGAGCAGCTTTAGATACTAGAGTTTTGTGATCTTTACTTCAGATTATAAATTCATCCACAGGTGGAGTACACATCATTTGCCACTTTATGCCAATGAAGAATGGTATTTTACATGAAAGACCGTCTATTGCTGCATAAAGAATAAAGTAACTGCAGACTTGGGAATTGTATTCAGTATTTTAAATCAGATTTGGATACATGTAGGCAAACAGATGACCTGTCTCGATCTGTCTGTCATTCTAAACCAGTCACCAGGGAATGTGCAAGAGTTGTGCCATTTGACTTGTGCTCTTCTGAGTTCTCTCTCCTCCGCTCAGTATCTCCTTCAAATGGGTTCATTGACACCAGCAACTCAGTATGTAGAAAAATTTAGGGGAGAATTGTGCCTTGCTATTTCTCTGCATTTTCACAGTGCATCAAGAACTAAGTTGCTGCATCGTTGGGCTGCAAGACAAAAAGTTTAGTGTATTTAAATTTACGAGGACATTTAATGGAGAACTTTGAGTGTTTTGCTGACTTATTAGTTTAGATCTGACAAACTTGAGTTATTGGAAAAAAACAATTATATTATGATGGTAATATACTGCCATTTCAATTTGTGCATCCTGTGGTTTCCATTTAAATTGGAATGAGTGGCCCATACTTGTGTGTAGCTGAAATACACTAATAGAATAAATAGAAGAAACAGCTCTTTGAAAAGTAATTAATTGATCAAGGTCGCAAGCGAACGTCAGCACCTGCAGATCACAATTTCTGAACATTCAGTTATAAATTGTAAAGGAAATGTAGATTTTCTAAAATTTCTTCAAACCTGTTTTACAAATACTTACAAAAATTCAAAGAACTTTACAGCATACTCCTATATATACCATATGAACATACGAGCATACAAATTAGGAGCAGGAGTAGGCCACTCGGACCTTCGAGCCTGCTCCGCCATTCAATAAGTTCACGGCTGACCTGATTACTCTACATTTCTACCTACCCCCGATAACCTTCCACCCCCTTTCTTATCAAGAATCTATCTACCTCTGCCTTAACAATATTCAAAGACTCTGTTTCTACCGCCTTTTGAGGAAGAGAATTCCAAAGACTCACGACCCTCTGAGAAAAAAATTCTCCTCATCTCTGTCTTAAATAGGCGACCCCTTATTTTTAAACAGTGACCCCTAGTTCTTGATTCTCCCACAAGGGGGAAACATCCTTTCCACATCCACTCCTCAGGATCTTATATGTTTCAAGCAAGTCGCCTTTTACTCTTCTAAATTCCAGCGGATACAAGCCTAGCCTGTCAAATCCTTCCTCGTAAGACAGCCCGCCCATTCCAGGTATTAATCTAGTAAACCTTCTCTGGACTGCCTCCAACACATTTACATCTTTCCTTAAATAAGGAGACCAGTACTGTACACAGTACTCCAGTTGTAGTCTCTCCAATCCCCTGTATAGTTGAAGCATAACCTCCCTACTTTTGTATTCCATTCCCCTCGCAATAAACAATAACATTCTATTAGCTTTCCTAATTACGTGCTGTTCCTGCATACTAACCTTTTGCGATTCATGCACTAGGACACCCAGGTCCCTCTGCATCTCAGCAATCTCTCACCATTTAGATAAGCTTCTTTTTTATTCTTCCTGCCAAAGTGGACAATTTCACACTTTCCCACATTATACTCCATTTGCCAGGTCTTTGCCCACTCACTTAATCTATCTGTAACCCTTTGTAGCCCCCTTATGTCCTCTTCACAATTTACTTTCCTACCTATCTTTGTGTCATCAGCAAATTTAGCAACCATGCCTTCGGTCCCTTCATCTAAGTCATTTATGTAAGTTGTAAAAAGTTGAGGCCCCAGCACAGATCCCTGTGGCATACCAATCATTACATCTTGCCAACCAGAAAATGACCCATTTATGCCTACTCTCTGTTTCCTGTTAGCTAGCCAATCTTCTATCCATGCCAATATGTTACCCCCTACACCATGAGCTTTTATTTTCTGCAATAACCTTTGATGTAGCAGCTTATCAAATATCTTCTGGAAATCTAAGTACAATACATCCACTGGTTCCCCTTTATCCACAGCACATGTAACTCCCTCAAAGAACGCCACTACATTGGTTAAACATGATTTCTCTTTCACAAAACCATGTTGATTCTGCTTGATTACCTTGAATTTTTCTAAATGCCCTGCTATAGCATCTTTAATAATAGTTTCTAACATTTTCCCTATGACAGATGTCAAGCTAACTGGCCTGTAGTTTCCTGCTTTCTGTCTCCCTCCCTTTTTGAGTAGAGTTACATTTGCTATTTTCCAATCTAACGGAACCTTCCCTGAATCTAGGGAATTTTGGAAAATTAAAACTAACGCATCAACTATCTCACTACCCACTTCTTTTAACATCCTAGGATGAAGTCCAACAGGACCCGAGGACTTGTCAGCCTGCAGCTCCAACAGTTTGTTCAGTACCACTTCCCTGGTGATTGTAATTTTCTTGAATTCCTCCCTCCCTTCCATTTCCTGACTTCCAAATAATACTGGGATGTTACTTGTATCCTCTGTAGTGAAGACTGCATAATATCTGTTCAATTCATCTGCCATCTCCTTATTATCCATTCTTAATTTCCCAGACTCACTTTCTATAGGACCAATGCTCACTTGTTAAGTTTTCTTTTTTAAATATCTACAGAAACTCTTAGTATCTGTCTTTATATTTCTAACTAACTTTCTCTCATACTCTAATTTTTCCTTCCTTATCAATCTTTTAGTCATTCTTTGCTGTTTTTTATATTCTATCCAATCTTCTGACCTGCCTCCCATCTTTGCGCAATTACATGCTTTTTCTTTAAGTTTGATACTATCTTTAACTGTTTTAGTTAACCATGGATAGCGGGTCCCACCCTTGGAATTTTTCTTTCTCGTTGAAATGTATCTATTCTGTGTATTCTGAAATATCCCCTTAAATATCTGCCACTGACCTATCCCTTAACCTGATTTGCTAGTTCACTTTAGCTAGATTTGCTTTCATGCCCTCATAATTGCCCTTATTTAAGTTTGAAATACTAGTCTTGGACCCACTCTTCTCTCCCTCAAACTGAATGTAAAATTCAATCATATTATGATCGCTGCGGCCTTAACTATGAGGTCATTAATTAATCGTATCTTGTTGCACAATACCAGGTCTAGTATAGCCTGCTCTCTGGTTGGCTGCAGAACGTATTGTTCCAAGAAATTATCTCGAAAACATTCTCTGTACTCCTCATCTAGGCTACCTCTGCCCATCTTGATTTTTCCAGTCTATAGGTTCAAATCCCCCATAATTATCGCTGTACCTTTCTGACAAGCTGCCATTATTTCTTCCTTTATACCCCGTCCTACAGTGTGGTTAATGTTAGGTGGCCTGTACACCACTCCCACAAGTGACTTCTTGCCTTTCTGATTTCTCATCTCTACCCAAACTTCTTCAACATACTGGTCTCCTGAACTTAGATCATCCCTCTTTATTGCGCTAATACCATCATTAATTAACAGAGCTACCCCTCCACCTTTTCCTAAATTCCTGTCCTTCCCAAATGCCATGTACCCTTCAATATTCATGTCCTAATCTATGTCGTCCTGCAGCCATGTCTCTGTAATGGCTATCAGATCTTTCTTATTTATTTTTAGTTGCGCTCTCAGTTCATCTGTTTTGTTTCGAATGCTACATGCATTCAGATACAGAGCCTTTAGTCTTGTCCTTTTATTATTTTTGTAACCTCTATCCTTATCTGTTGATTTACTCTTAGATTTGTACGCTCTGTCCTTTCCTATCACAGTCTGTTCATCATTTCCAATATTAATACCTTTCTCTCTTGCCTTATCTCTACTCTTTGATTTACCATATCTTCCCAAATCTGATCCCTTGCCCCCACTATTCAGTTTAAAACCCTCTCTACTTCCCCAGTTATGCAGCTCGCTAGAACACCGGCCCCAGCACGGTTCAGGTGTAGACCGTCTCGATGTTACAGCCACCACTTTCACCAGTACTGGTGCCAGTGCCCCACGAACCGGAACCCACTTCTGGCACACCAGTCTTTGAGCCACGCATTAATTTCTCCAATCTTGTTTACCCTATGGCAATTTGCACTTGGCTCAGGAAATAATCCAGAGATTATTACCTTTGAGGTTCTGCTTTTTAGGAAGATTGCCAGTCGGGCTCGCGGTGTGGTGCATTTACGCGTACTAGAAGCTGCATATATTAATACTTGGGGCTCTTCTTTGCAGACAGAAAGAACATGTACACCCATTGTGCCTGTTTCAGCTAAACAAAGTAAGTGACAGCCTTTCACTGGTTCATTGGTCAAGGCATTGCCCTGAGGAATCAGATTCAAGCTGCCTGGTTTAAATTTCAAACAAAGCTTGGCAGTTCACTGTCAGTCACCATAAACTGGTGCATTCTCCATGGCAATGCCTCTACCAATCAGAGTCCACTTGCCAACCAATCATCACTCTTTTCTCATACAGTATAAATTTGTTGCTTTCCCTTACATTGGTATTCTTGCGGATTGACCTGATGAAAAGCTTCGACAAAAAGTCTCTGTTTTCAGCAATACTCAAGATCTGTATTACCAAACGATTATTGGAATATTTTGTCTTTAATCCTTAGAGTCTCTACATGTGTATGAAACCAACCATATTCACACAAGATGTGTGTTTAAGAGGTGTATTTAGAATGTTTTTAATATTTACTATGGTTTGTTAAGAAAGCTGTAAATTATGTAGTGCTTTATAAGACTGCCATATATAAGCAAAACAAATGCTGAACTATTTCAAGATGATTTGATTCAGATGTGTTGACCTGAAGGCAAGCATGCATCAAACTATTTTCAGGAGATGAACGGGTTTAACAAAATGAGTGACTGTGCTGCTCTTTATCCCGTGTCATGTAGATTTGCAGCAACATTGCAATAGTTATAAGCCAGTTAAATGAAGAAAAGTGTATTTGTTCTTGCCCTTTTTACCTTGCTGCTTACTTTTTAATGCTTTACAAATTCATACTTTTGATTGGGCTTCAAAATTTTTAGCATGAATTTATTTTGTATGTTGTAAGAGATGAGTGATTCAAGTTTAGGATCCTGGCTGTGTATGCTGAAGTTGATTTCAATCATGCAGTCAGTCCTCAGGCTAAGGAAGAACTGTGTATAAGGGAGAAATTTGTAGGACTATAGGCAAGGTGTGGGAGGTCTTCCACAGACATAATGGGCCAAATGATGGCCCCTTGTCTCTAATTCTGTGATACAGCATAGATGGGATTGGGGTTATTTTTATTAGCATGAATTTAGGATTTGCTTAATAGGCAAAAAACAGAGTAGGAATAAACAGGTCAATTGGTGCTTGGGTCTCAACTATTTACAATCTATAATCAATAGCTTAGATGAGGGACCAAATGTAATATATCCACGTTTGCTGACAATACAAAGCTAGCTGAGAAAGTAAGCTGTGAGGAGGATGCAAAGAGGCTAGAAAGGGATATTAATAGTTTGTCATTGAGCAAGAAGGTGGCAGCTAAGTATATTGTGGGGGAAGTGTGAAATTATCCACTTTCGTAGGAAGAATGGAAAAGCAGAATATTTTTTAAAAAGTGAGAGACTAGTAAGTGTTGGTATGCAGAGGGATTGGGGGTCCTTGTACATGAATCACAAAGTGAATTGCAGGTACGGCAGGCAATTAGGGAGGCAAATGGTATGTTAGTCTTTATTGCAAAGAGGCTTGCGTATAAGGGTAAGGAAGTCTTGCGACAATTATTTAGGACATTGGTGAGGTCACACCTGGAGTACTCTGTACAGTTTTGGTCTCCTTACCTATGCTTGCCTTAGAGGGGGTGTAATGAAGATTCACTAGATTGATTACTGTGATGAGAGAGCTGTCCTGTGATGACATATTGATTAGAATGGGCTTATATTCTGATATGTAGAAGAATGAGGGGTGATCTCATTGACGAGGTGGATGTTGAGAGGCTATTTCCCCTGGCTGGAGAGTTTAGAACTAGGGGTCATCTTCTTTGACCTCCTTATCTCGAGAGACAATGGGTAAGCGCCTGGAGGTGGTCAGTGGTGTGTGGAGCAGCGCCTGGAGTGGCTATAAAGGCCAATTCTAGAGTGACAGGCTCTTCCACAGGTGCTGCAGAAAAATTTGTATGTCGGGGCTGTTACACAGTTGGCTCTCCCCTTGCGCCTCTGTCTTTTTTCCTGCCAACTGCTAAGTCTCTTCGACTCGCCACACTTTAGCCCCGCCTTTATGGCTGCCCGCCAGCTTTGGCGAACGCTGGCAGCTGACTCCCACGACTTGTGATCAATGTCACAGGACTTCATGTCGCGTTTGCAGACGTCTTTAAAGCGGAGACATGGACGGCCGGTGGGTCTGATACCAGTGGCGAGCTTGCTGTACAATGTGTCTTTGGGGATCCTGCCATCTTCCATGCGGCTCACATGGCCAAGCCATCTCAAGCGCCGCTGACTCAGTAGTGTGTATAAGCTGGGGGTGTTGGCCGCTTCAAGGACTTCTGTGTTGGAGATACGGTCCTGCCACCTGATGCCAAGTATTCTCCGGAGGCAGCGAAGATGGAATGAATTGAGACGTCGCTCTTGGCTGACATACGTTGTCCAGGCCTCGCTGCCATAGAGCGAGGTACTGAGGACCCAGGCTTGATACACTCGGACTTTTGTGTTCCGTGTCAGTGCACCATTTTCCCACACTCTCTTGGCCAGTCTGGACATAGCAGTGGAAGCCTTTCCCATGCGCTTGTTGATTTCTGCATCTAGAGACAGGTTACTGGTGATAGTTGAGCCGAGGTAGGTGAACTCTTGAACCACTTCCAGAGCATGGTCGCCAATATTGATGGATGGAGCATTTCTGATGTCCTGCCCCATGATGTTCGTTTTCTTGAGGCTGATGGTTAGGCCAAATTCATTGCAGGCAGCCGCAAACCTGTCGATGAGACTCTACAGGCACTCTTCAGTGTGAGATGTTAGAGCAGCATCGTCAGCAAAGAGGAGTTCCCTGATGAGGACTTTCCGTACTTTGGTCTTCGCTCTTAGACGGGCAAGGTTGAACAACCTGCCCCCTGATCTTGTGTGGAGGAAAATTCCTTCTTCAGAGGACTTGAACGCATGTGAAAGCAGCAGGGAGAAGAAAATCCCAAAAAGTGTGGGTGCGAGAACACAGCCCTGTTTCACGCCACTCAGGATAGGAAAGGGCTCTGATGAGGAGCCACCATGTTGAATGGTGCCTTTCATATTGTCATGGAATGAGGTGATGATACTTAGTAGCTTTGGTGGACATCCAATCTTTTCTAGTAGTCTGAAGAGACCACGTCTGCTGACGAGGTCAAAGGCTTTGGTGAGATCAATGAAAGCAATGTAGAGGGGCATCTGTTGTTCGCGGCATTTCTCCCGTATCTGACGAAGGGAGAACAGCATGTCAACGGTCGATCTCTCTGCACGAAAGCCACACTGTGCCTCAGGGTAGATGCGCTCGGCCAGCTTCTGGAGCCTGTTTAGAGCGATTCGAGCAAAGACTTTCCCCACTATGCTGAGCAGGGAGATTCCACAGTAGTTGTTGCAGTCACTGCGGTCACCTAGGGGTCATAGCCTAAGGATAAAGGGTCAGCCATTTAGAACGGAGATGAGGAAGAACCTCTTCATTTGGAGGGTTGTGAATCTTTGGAATTCTTTGCCGCAGAGTGCTTTGGATGCTCAGTCAATGATTCAGGTCTGAGATTGATAGATTTTTGGGCACTAAGAGAATTGAGGGACAAGAGGATAGGGCGGGAAAGTGGAGTTCAGGTTGTGGATCAGCCATGTTCTTATTAAATGGTGGAATAGGCTTGAGGGGTCATATGGCCTACTCCTGCTCCTGCTTCTCGAATTATGATTCTATCTTTGCTAATTCATATCCTGCCTAGCAGCTAGTTTTTTTGTAACTGTACACAATTTTTCTTAGCTTTAAAAGGTTGGCTGACACCATTCTGCATTGAGGGAGCTTCTCTGGTGAATAAAATGGCCTACAGAAATGTGTGACCTCAGAAATACAAGATTGGTAGTACAGAAATGAGAAAAAAAATCAGAATATACAAAGTACAGGATTAATTTTACTTGCCAAAATATATTGGAAAATTCAGAATGCACAGCCTTTTCTTTCTTAAGTCTCAGTTGCAATGCTATTTTGTTACAAAACAACGGGACCTTAGATTTTTATTATTGTTTTACAGAATATGGTCTGACTTTTTTTAAAGCACGCACTTTTTATACAAATTATTTGGGTCCTATGTTGATTCACTGCTGTGAAATTGAATATGGAGCTAAACCAATATCTAAGCTTTTAAGACTATAGTTTGCACATTCACAGTGAGCAAAGTACACCAAGATAGATGAGTTTTGTTCATTCTGTATGCTCTAAATTTATGATTTCGATGTGAACAATCAATTTTATCACCCTCCTAATTTTGCTGATTTAACCTTAGTTTCTACTACAAAACAAGACCCCAGAAATATGAATGAATTCAGCTTATTTTGATGTGGAATGAATTGTTTAAAAGTTTACTTCTATTATTTTGGTATTTTAGAGTTACTAACCCAGCAAGCTGCTCCAAAATAAATAAAAAAGGGTTATTTTAATTTGCATAAATAAGCAAAAGGAACAGACTCTGCTTTTGCATCTCCCAAGCAGCATCAGGTTTTATGCTCAGCCTTGGGGCGGCACAGTGGCGCAGTGGTTAGCACCGCAGCCTCACAGCTCCAGGGACCCGGGTTCGATTCCGGGTACTGCCTGTGTGGAGTTTGCAAGTTCTCCCTGTGTCTGCGTGGGTTTTCTCCGGGTGCTCCGGTTTCCTCCCACAAGCCAAAAGACTTGCAGGTTGATAAGGTAAATTGGCCATTATAAATTGTCACTAGTATAGGTAGGTGGTAGGGAAATATAGGGACAGGTGGGGATGTTTGGTAGGAATATGGGATTAGTGTAGGATTAGTATAAATGGGTGGTTGATGTTCGGCACAGACTCGGTGGGCTGAAGGGCCTGTTTCAGTGCTGTATCTCTAATCTAATCTAATCTAATCATACTTGTGATCTGTGCAGTCAAGCTGATTTTTAAATCTGGTCTGTCTAAATATAACTGGTAAGAATTACAGAAAATAATTATTGAACAAGTGGCACTTTGAAAATAACAAAGACTAATTTTATTTTTGTATTTTAAAAATAAAGTACAAGAAGCACAGCAGTTTCATTAGAAATTACCTGAAAGGGGAATAGAAATGCGTGATTAGTCACATCGAGTGGTCAGATACTTCAGACTGGAAAAGAGAGATCTTCGGGTTATAAATTCAACTATATAACAATGAATCAGCTTGACATATATCATTAGAAAGTGGTTTCTCATCAAAGCTGCAAGCATTTGTGTCCATGAGTCAGTTATGGTTGAATAAATTTTACTATTAACAAGAATTAGTTAGCATGGGAAATGCATAATTTTTAACTGATCAGTTTTACTATGACAGAAAATTTATGAAGCATCCCATTTTTAAGTGAAGTGTTCACCTTGCATGAATATTTCCAAACTCAACCATCCTTGTTCATCTGTCCTGAGCAAGCTTGTAATGACAGTCCAGACTAAACACCAGGAGGCATTGATGGTACAAGCAGGAGCTTAGCTGAAAGGGGCAATAAATTATCAAGGGCATCGTGTACCAGAAATGTTTTATAATGGATTGGTAAATAAACTGAGATACTATTCTTGAAGTAAATTTTTTGCTTGGTGCTTGCTGATAATGGAGGAAAAAAGTAACATTCCACACTGTTCAATGAAATATTAAAATTTGTGCATGCTGCACAATCCAATATGGTAGGTAATTCACTTATGTTGTATTGTCAACAAAATTGAAGTTTAAGCCATGGATTTGAACATTTGAGATTGCTAATCATTTAGGATGCTCTGGCCCATGCGGTAACTTCTGCAAATGTACCACACGATGTATGAAAATTGTACAAAATAGCATGTGTAGCATTCTGAATTGATTGTCAATGTGATTCAGTATATACTCTGCAAACTTCATTCACATGTTGGATTACAGGGAAACTGGAAGATATTTTGGACCAAATCAAAAGGGTTATATTATTCAAAGTCCTAAGTAATGTGCTTTGTTGCCCCATGAATCTATTTTAATTGTAAATATTGACCCTGCAATCGGTTGCCAATGTTTAAGAAGGTTCTCATTTGGATATTAAAATGTGTATCCAGCAACATATCTCAATGGAGTTGCGAGGGAAGCTTGATCCAATGCAAAGCAGTGATGTTCCTGTATTCTGCTTGTAAAAGTTATCTAAAAATACTACCTTCTGCTCGATTTGGTGCATTAAAGGTGTTTCCTGAACCAAACCATAAGCATGACTGAAACTGTATTTTATATAATGTGTTCTAAGGAAATTTGATCCCAACATCTGCTGTTGAGAACTATTTCTGGAACATTAAGACCAACATAGCTCGAGTGGCTTCCTGTACTTACGTACATTGAACCTCCTGATGTCCTCAGGAAAAACATTCTTCTCCAAGAACACCACTGGCTGACAGCCAACGAAGCACTCCCATTGATACAGGACCTCAAAAAAAACTCCATGCACTTGTCTGAAATCTCATAGTCCCCACTGGAACACACACCACATACAAACAACAGCCCCACCTCTTGATGGCGTACCTCCTGGTTGACTGCTAACATCACCAACCGCAACCTGATAACTGACCAGAGTGGTGAAGTCCCAGGTTTCAACATCCCACAGAAAATCTGGACAACCCTCAACCGCTTGTGGACAGATCGGGGAAGATATGGCCACCTGCTTCACAAGTGGAACCTGAGGACTAACTCAAATTGTGACTGTGGCCATCCAAGTCAGACCATCGCCCACATATTGAACTCTTGCCCTGAGGGATCCATTCCTGGTGGCATTACCACAATTCACACTGCATCAGCGAAAGTCGTTGAATGGATTGTTAACCTCGACATCGAACTATAACTGCTTCCCCAGTCATACGATGTCGTTGAAACCCTCATACATGCCTTTGTTACCTCCAGACTTGATGCACTCCTGGCTGGCCTCCAACATTCTACCCTCTGTAATGTTGAGGTCATCCAAAACTCTGCTGCCATGTCCTTACTCACACGAAGTCCCATTCACCCATCACCCCTGTGCTTGCTCACCTACATTGGCTCCTGGTCAAGCGAGGCCTAGATTTTAAAATTCTTGCCCTTGTTTTCAAATCCCTTCACGGCTTTGTCCCTCCCTACTCTCTAATCTCCTGTAGCCCTGCAACCCTCCTGGATATCGGCGCTTATGTAATTCTGGCCACTTGAGCATCCCCGATCTTAATTGCTCCATCATTGGTGGCTGTGCCTTCAGCTGCCTAGGCCCTAAGCTATGGAGTTCCTCCATTAATCTCTCTACTTACCTTTCCTCCTTTGAGACACTCCTTAAAACATATCTTTTTTTGACCAAGCTTTTGGCCATCTACCCTAATATCTGGTGTGGCTTGATGTCAAATTTTGCTTTGTAATGCTCCTGTGAAGCACCATGGGACATTTTACGTTAAAGGCACTTACAAATACTAGCTGTTGTTAGAACTTGGATAGCCAGGCGGTGAAGGATAGAACACTGGAGCCTGTTCTTTTATTTGTTTACAGGCTTTTATCTACATAGACATACATTGCATATTGTGCATCTCCATCGCCCACCCCTCTTTCAGCCTGCTCCTATCTATATGAACACAGCTGAGTCCCTAATTAATACCCACTACCTGAATTCAGTTAATACTCAATTGATATACAATTAACACGAGTTACCCACTAAACATGCCAGGAAAGTTAAAGCTGGTACGCTTAGATGTAAGTGAATTTTTATCAGCATGCTAAGTTTTATTACTGTCAAACATCCCCTCTGGCCCTGAACATTTAATTTTGCAAGCGTGGAGTGCAATTTCTTCAAAATTTAATGTTGGAGATTTACAAAAAAGTTTAAATACAATAAAATAGGGAATTCAGAAGAAACTTCTTTGCCCAGAGAGTGGTGAGAATGTGAAACTTGCAACCATGGCGAGTGGTGGAAGGGAATAGTATAAATGCTAGATTAGATAAGCATCTGAGGGATAGCCACCCTGACAATGCATGCCGACCTGGTCCACTGGGAAGGAGGTCTTGTTCCAGGAGGCTGCAGATGTCAGCAATCACCTGGCACGAAAGCCTGAGCCTCCTGAGGCACTGGTGCTCACATGTTGGGAGAGGTGATCCTCTGCCTGTAGACCCTGTTTTGAGGGGGGGTGGTCACACCTCTTTGGATCTCTATGTCCATTCCCACTGCCCTGTGCAGCAGTATGTGGCTGAGGAGAAGGCAGCTGGTTCTGCTCCTCTTATTCCTCATCAGAGGTTCCAGGTTGAGCTGCGTAAGCTGCTCCCATATTGCTGTGAAGGCTGACAGCAAGGTAGTGCGGTCAAGGTGAGTGAAGTCTAAGACAGGTGAACTGACTCTCAAGCAGTTGGAAATCACCTGTCAAGCAGTAAGAGTACACTCCCAGAAGTGCTGTGAGCACCAGCCTCTCACCCAGGTAGGACTGGAGCTCTTCAGTTTCACCATTTGAAGGGTTCCCAGTTTCAGTGAAGCAGCACTCCCAGGTATGCTCTAGCCTTGTTGACCCTACCAGGCTTTACACAGCTCAGGAAAGCCATGTGCTGGCTGTTAAAGCCAGAATGCTGGGTTCAATCCTCAGTTAATTGCCTCTTTGAATATTTTAATTACTGACCAAGCAGCTCCATGGGTGGTCATTGCGCGCCTGCAAGTCCACTGGGTTAAATCCAGAAATGGGCAGGATTAAGGCAGATTTCCAACCTAACGCTACTTTTTGGGACTTTAACCACTCTCTGCCACTACCCCCACCACCACCACCACCCACACACCCCCCCACCCCCCCCCCCCCCCCCCCATCAAACACCCATACCCACCTCCCCTTGGCAGTTAAAATTCTGCCCACAGAGTCTAAGCCTGGGAGAGGAAAAGAAAGATTGAATTAGATAAGCGACAGAAAGGAAAAGTTTTAAAATTCTATAGGATTACATAGGATATACAGCACAGAAACAGGCCATTTAGCCCAACCAATCCAATACAGGTTTTTATGCTACACTGGAGCCTCCTCCAGTCTTTCCTCATCTAACTCCATCAGCATATCCTGTCTTAGACTTCACTCACCTTGACCGCACTACCTTGCTGTCAGCCTTCACAGCAATATGGGAGCAGCTTACGCAGCTCAACCTGGAACCTCTGATGAGGAATAAGAGGAGCAGAACCAGCTGCCTTCTCCTCAGCCACATACTGCTGCACAGGGCAGTGGGAATGGACATAGAGATCCAAAGAGGTGTGACCACCCCCCCTCCCCCCCTCAAAACAGGGT
Source organism: Heterodontus francisci (assembly GCF_036365525.1). Classification (NCBI taxonomy): domain Eukaryota; kingdom Metazoa; phylum Chordata; class Chondrichthyes; order Heterodontiformes; family Heterodontidae; genus Heterodontus; species Heterodontus francisci. The sequence continues at coordinate 55,796,830 of NC_090376.1, read as the reverse complement.
CTACAGGCAGAGGATCACCTCTCCCAACATGTGAGCACCAGTGCCTCAGGAGGCTCAGGCTTTCGTGCCAGGTGATTGCTGACATCTGCAGCCTCCTGGAACAAGACCTCCTTCCCAGTGGACCAGGTCGGCATGCATTGTCAGGGTGGCTATCAAGGTGACTAACACTGGAGGCCCCCCTGGTTCTCTGCGCCTGCCTGAAGTTCTACACTTTCTTTTGCAAGGAGAGTATGGGAAATGGACTGTGTGGAGAGGACGGAAGGACAATATTTGTGGAGGCATGGGTGTGCAATGGCACAAAGATAAGTATGAGAGTTGGCTGTTGATGGGGATGTGAGAAGGTGCCTAGAGAGAGAGGAATGATTCGAGCTGAAAGGTCTGAGAAATGTTTTGTACAGGAGAATGGTGCGAAAGTCAGTCCGTGGGGGGGTTGGCACCTGAAAGTGAGATGCCAGTCACCTTTCCTGCCCTCTTGAGGTCCTTGAACTTTTTGGGGCACTTTCCAGGTTTGAGGAACCATGCTCCTGTTGCTCACTTCCTTGGCCACTTCCACCACACCTGCTTGCTTTGAAAGGCTGGCCTTTTCCTCTCATTCTTGGGGAAACATCACATCACTTGATTCCCTCAGATCCCACAGCAGGATCTCCAGGTAAGAGTCTGAGACATGGGGTGCATTCCCAGGTCTCCTTTCCATTCCTGAGTTTGCTGATGTCTCAGGAATCAGTGTACAGTTCAGCCATTCTGATCCCTGCTGGGGTCCCTTTAATTAGAAATCCTTCCTTTGTCAGATTCAGCACGTCATTCTGCCCACCCTGTTTGGTCGGGAAGCCCGGAAGTGGGATGCTTATGCAGTGGCTGAGTTCAAGATTCACGGCAAAGCCTGCTGACAGTAAAAATGGGTTCCTGGTTACCAGCCTCCCCACTGCGTGCAGGTCTGTTAGGATAAAATTCCACCCTGTGTGTCAGTCCGTCAGGCTTCTTCAATCTGATAGGTTGAAGAGACATGTTGCTTGCCCTGCCCACACAAGCCACTGGTACCCTGCAGAGGGTACTGCTCTGAAAAAGATCTGTCAATTCTGTACATTGCTGCTCGAAAGCTCACAAAAGATCTGTGGGTGGCTTTAAGCGTAATGCACAGTGAGTGCCATTTCTTCGCTGCTAGCTAGATTTTGTGTTTCGTGTTTGCTCTCATGGGGTTCTCTTGTCAAAGCAGTTTTCTTGAGGCAGTTAGAGAGGACCATAGAGGATCTTTCCTTGTATTTAGGTGGGGTGGGGCATGAGGGAGACCATCTCTGCACTATACCATTTATTTCATTGGATTGGAATCAGAAATGGGAACTCTGCTTTACTGCCCTAGCACAGGTACTCTAAAGCCTCTTTGGGCCTCCACTGGCATTTTTGCTAAGAACAGCTATCTCACCACAAATCAAATTTGGATTTTCTGGACTGTTTAAATCATATGTTATTTACCCGCATCATTAATTTGAAAACAGCAGCAAAAATAAAGTTACTGTAATTCTGCACCTTCGATTTCTTGCAGCTTTTCTAGGGTACTTTTTAAAAAAAGAATTATGTATGTGCAAAAATGCAAACAAGAAGTCTGTTCTTTTATGATGGGAATTACTCCCTGATTAATCTTTAGGGTTTTGTGCATTTTCGCTATCCTTTTGCAGTATTTCTTTCACAGCATGCTACTGGCTTAGTTTCATGTAGACCAAAGCATCAAGTTGTCATGAATTTTACAGAAACATTTACTACTGCACCAGAACAATACGAATGCAATATCTTGATGAATATTGTTGATTTGTAAGCAAACATTGATCTTGCTATTTCAGGTAAATGTGTACGTATAAGTTGATTGCCAGGAGTTGTAGTTGTCCATGGCTCACATTTGTTCTCACGTTGAACCACTTTTCCTTCAATTCCACTCACTTCCTCCAAGTAAAAAGTGTTGCTATGGGTACCTGCATGGGTCCTAGTTATGCCTGTCATTTTGTGGCGTATGTTAAACATTCCTTGTTCCAGTCCTACGCAGGCCCCCCACCCTAACTCTTTTTCCAGTACATTGATGACCGTATCAATGCCTTTTCCTGCTCTCACTCGGAACTGGAAAATTTCACCCTTCTCTTAACTTATCCTGGTCCATCTCCGACACTTCCCTTCCCATCCCCGACTTCTCTGCCTCCATCTCTGGGGATAGGCTGTCCACTAATATTCATTATAAGCCCACTCCCACAGCTACCTTAACTACACTTCATACCTTGCCTCCTGTAAGGATTCTATTCCATTCTCCCAGTTTCTCTGTCTCCGTCGCATCTGTTGTGATGATGCAACCTTCCACAGTAGTACTTCTGATATGCCTTCCTTTTTCTTCAACTGAGGAATCCCCCCACTGTGGTTGACAGGGTCCTCGGCCATGTCTGACTCATTACCCGACCTACCAGAACCGTGACAGGGTTCCCCTTTATTTATTTAAAGATACAGCACTGAAACAGGCCCTTCGGCCCACCGAGTCTGTGCTGACCAACAACCACCCATTTATACTAATCCTACATTAATCCCATATTCCCTACCACATTCCCACCATTCTCCTACCACCTACCTACATACGGGCAATTTACAATGGCCAATTTACCTACCAACCTGCAAGTCTTTGGCTGTGGGAGGAAACCAGAGTGCCTGGCGGAAACCCAAGTGGTCACAGGGAGAACTTGCAAGCGCCGCACAGACAGTACCCAGAACTGAATCCGGTCGCTGGAGCTGTGAGGCTGCGGTGCTAACCACTGCGCCACTGTGCCGCCCTGAGATGCCTTGTCCTCACTTTCCACCCTGCCTGCCTGCACATCCCAAGGATCATCCTTTGCCATTTCCGCCACCTCCAGCGTAATGCCACCACCAAACACGTCTTCCCCTCCCCTGTCAGCATTCCGAAGGGACCATTCCCTCTGCAACACCCTGGTCCAGTTCTCCATCCCCTTACCAAGGCACCTTCCCATGCACAGTAGGTGTAACAACTGCCTTTTTACCTCCTCTGTCCCCACCATCCAAGGCCCCAAAGACTCCTTCCAGGTGAAGCAGCCATTTACTTATACTTCTTTCAATTTACTATACTGTATTCATTGCTCACAATGCGGTCTCCTCTACATTGGGGAGACCGAACGCAGATTGGGTGACTGCTTTTCTCAGTTTGCAAGCATGACGCTGAGCTTCCGGTTGCTTGCTGTTTTAATTCACCACCCTGCTCTCATGCCCACATTTCTGTCCTGGGCCTGCTGCAGTGTTCCAGTAAAGCTGACCACAAGCTTGAGGAAAAGCACCTCATCTTCCAGTTAAGCAGTCTGCAGCCTTTTGGACTCAACATTGAGTTCAACAATTTCAGACCATTTCTGCCATTTTGATTTTTTTTTAATCCATGTGCCATTCTTGAACTTTTTTGTTTGTTTTTGCTTTCGGACAGAACAGTTATTCTGCCATTAATGCTCTCTGGACAAATGTTTTGTCTTTTACTATGGCTATTACTACTCCCTTTGCCCTTTTTTTTGTTCCATGATATCTTTGTCATTTAATCTCTTTTGCTCTCTGCCCTATCACAAACCTTTCCTTTTGTTTTATTTCCAGCCCCCTTCTCCCCCCGCCCCACCCCCCCCCCCCCCAACTTGCTCCCCTTCCACTTTCTCGAAGCCTATTAAATTTCTAACCTTTGCCAGTTCTGATGAAAGGTCACAGACCTGAAACGTTAACTCTGTTTCTCTCTCCACAGATGCTGCCTGACCTGAATATTTTTAGCACTTCCTGTTTTTATTTCCGATTTCCAACATCCACAGTATTTTGCTTTTATTTTATTGTTGTAGTTGTCTGGTCAGGTTTTGGTCGTATAGAGCCAAGACATTTATTATGTTTGCATTTTTTACTTTTTAGAAATCCGATATAGAAGAGAAAGAAAAATTGATAACAGCAACAAAAATAACAAAAATCAAAGAAGCAAAGAAGGTCTTGAAGAAAAATTTTAAAGTGAATACAAAAGTCACTTTTGATGAAGAGGGAGAGGTGAGTTTCATGTAGACACACAGAAAAGATTATTTTTGTGACTCACTTCACTATGCCAATTAAACTTTAATAGTCTTATATTTTATGTGGAATATATTTTCAGAACTGAGAAATAAGTTTAAAAAAAATTAGTGCATGATTAATGAGATACGAGTCAGGAAGCAGTCACAGATATATGCTTTGGTTCGTGTAATACACATCGATCACTTGGCAGTATGAATCTTGTAGGAAAGTTTAACTCAAATTCTAGCTAGATGAAGACGATTGTTTCAAAGAAGCTGTGGGGAATGCTATCATTCTTCTTCTCTTCACCCTCCCCCCAATTATTATGGGTTCAGACTACCTCACTTACATAACAGCTGTTCACATTTCTAAACTTATTAATTGCAGCCTGGCTAATCATGTTAATATGCATTGTTTTCATAAATTTATCTCTAAATCATGAAAATATCAAAGCTTAGCTATAAAATTATTTTTGGAATGCTTGTTTATTAAATTCATAGTTAAAGCATTTGCATTATGTATGGAGTTTTTGTGCCAAACTTAAATTTCTGTCACTGAAATGAAACTAGTTGTTTGAAAATGTTTGTCATGAGCAATTAACTTTAATTAAATGGACCGTAATTTTGCAATTAATCATATGAATTGAATGAATAGATACTTGAATATGGTATGTGAAACAGGTACATAGATATTATTGTATTATTATTTTGAGTATAGTTAGCTTGTATAGTAACCGTTAATTTAATCTCACTATGAGCTTCACGTTACATAAAATGTGAACTCACAAGTGGCACTTGTCCCATCCCATTTTATCTCAATGCTGTTCTCCAAGCTTCCGAATGTCATTCTCCAGGTCTAAAGGCCATCAACTCTGGCTAGTTTTCCACTATTGCTGTAAATATTGCTCTGTATCAATAAATGAGGTTTGTTTTTTCTTGTTTCCTGTGGTGCTTCCAATTCAATTTTGGAGCAATGGGCTGACTGAATAAATGTGCCTAGACAAATTTGGCACTAAAGAGTTGAATTCTAACACTAACACCATGTGTTACATGACTGCATGTAACATTATGGGGAGATCTCTCCAATGCAATATGTGCGCTACAAACATTGCATCTATAAAAACAAACCGCACACACAGGAAAATCACAAAATTAAGAAGGAATTGTGGTCATGTGTCTGTCATTAGCAAATCCATCTACACTTACTCTTTCTTAATTAAGAAACCAAATTGAAGACCTAAGATAGGATGCCACCTAGAAGCAGAAGGAGAGAGAGGACAAACTCCTGGGAAGCCCTGTACTAATAGTAAAAGAGTCTGGAGGATGAGCCATTAACTAAAACAAAGATGAGAGGAAACTGGATAGCTATGAGTATAACTTTGGTGGCAGACCATATGGTGGTAATTTGTTTATACGTGCTTGGTGCCAAATCTTGTCAAAGGCTTTGGAGATTTGCCGAAATAATGAGATCATTCACCAGAGTACCTGAAATCAGAGTTCTAGGAGTGCATGCAAAGGTTGCAAGATCATCAGTGGAATGGCCATGCCAAAAACCATGCTGATGATAGTGATCATAGATTGGCGAAGACTTTGATGTTGATGGATAATTTGACGGTTAACAGCAGCTTTTGAAAATACTGACGGGAAGTTAAATAGGTTTGTAGTTATATTGATAAGATAAATCAGTTTCTTTAGGAATAGGCAAATTTTCGCAGAAAAGGGAAGTTGTATTCACTGCAAGTAAAAAAAAATTTTGAAGTGGTGTCATAGGACACGTGGAAGTTTAAGAGGCGCATATCTTGAGGTTTGAGAAAACCAGAGTCAGAGTTCTTATTGGACTCCAGATTGTAGAGGATGCAACAGTTCAGAATAGTTGGAGGAGAGAAATGATCCAAAATGTTGCCTTGCTCTTTAGGAGAGCTAGAAGGATCAGGATGGATAAAAATTGGAACGGAAAACGTAAGCATTTTGTGTAATGCTACTTTTAAAAGGGAGTAGGGGATTAGACGTGCAGCTGCTAAAGGGGCAAGCAGACAGCAGTTAATATTTTTCATTGCAGTTCTGTTTAGATTCACTATTAGAGTTGTTAAAGAACTTACAAGCAGACAGATTGAGCTTTGGAAGTTTCAGACTGATCAAGATATCAAGTTCAGCAGGTACAACTTTTTACCTGAGACTGTAAAACAACAGGATGATTCTCCAAATGAAAGGATAGTTCCTTTCCTTACTATTCCTCATTTTACAACTGTGGATGTCTTGCAGGAATTTATTACTTGGATGTATCTATTTATTTAGAGATACAGCACTGAAACAGGCCCTTCGGCCCACCGAGTCTGTGCCGACCAACAACCACCCATTTATACTAACCCTACATTAATCCCATATTCCCTACCACCTACCTACACTAGGGGCAATTTACAATGGCCAATTTACCTATCACCTGCAAGTCTTTGGCGGTGGGAGGAAACCGGAGCACCCGGCGAAAACCCACGCTGACACAGGGAGAACTTGCAAACTCCGCACAGGCAGTACCCAGAATCGAACCCGGGTCCCTGGAGCTGTGAGGCTGCAGTGCTAACCACTGTGCCGCCCTTTTTTTTTAATTTTAAGGAATTATGCTGGAGAGTTGGCCTGGGTTCAGAGATTTGAACCCTAGCCTGTTGCCTAACATTAGTGTTAAATGATCAATAAATAATTCTGTACCTGATGTGAATTTCATAAATACGCAAACTGCTTGGGTTTGGTATTCTGTTTTATGGGAATCTATTAAATACAAGTCATGCTCAATTTCCCCCTTGATTTTTTTTTAAAATCTTTGTTTCTGCCCATCCTGTTGGTTTAATAGTGGGCAAAAACTAATTCAGACAACTTAAAGCTTGGATTACAATTTGAAATTGGACCAGAAACTTGGGTCTGAAGTAGAATTTAAGATGCTGGTGAGTTGGTATGTAGTTTTGTAGTAGAGTTGCGTGAAGAATGTACGTATTTTTCTAAGTGTTTAGGACAATAACTTCTACCAACAAATTGTTTTGAGAAGTTGTTCATTAGAGTACAATTGGAGTAATTGTCAAGTAATGACTAATACCATGTTGTTTCTACCATTAACACATTACTATTATGTATATCCTGAAGATGACTCAGCAGTGGCCACCAGTGCAAAAAAGCAAAGTAGACAATGACCAGGATGAAGACACAGGAGGCATAAATATGGAGAAAGCAAAAGAGAGGCTACGTGAAGAGGACAAATATGACAAGGAAGCTTATCGAAAAAAGATAAAAGAAAAACATAGGGTAAGAGTCATCCTCTAATTTAAAGAACAGAACTCATGTGGAAATATTCAAAATCATCCATTGAAGAAAACAACTGCTTTGAAGATTTTTTTTTATGTTGAAGGTAGCATGGATGAGGGAGAGTGCTGGGCTTTATATCACCTCAAGAAAGTTGAGAAATAAATTATCTGGTTTCCTGATGAATTAAATAATCTACATTAAAAGCCTTGGAGACAATTTTCATTTTACATAAGGGCAACACTTTTTGTAACACTTTACGGTTGCACTATTTTTGTCTCATCTATCTAGCATGCCTAGACTCACCTTCGAGTCCTTATAGCTTCCTTTTTTCATGTGCAAAGCTCTAATACTGTTCTCCACAGTTCTGTCTGCCAGAGATCTGAGCGAATCGGGCATCTCAGCCAACACTCTGCTGCCGTTCCCACTGCCGCATGCCAGTCTCATCCTTCTCCCCCTCACAACTTGCTGTAGATTTTCCCTTTCCTCGCACACCAATTCCCACTCTAGATCTGTGTCTACCCCTTTATGCATTCTGTAAAGAAAGGATTATGATTTTTTTATCATCTCCTTAGCAGATGAAAGATTAAAGGATGAGGTCTCTGGATGATGATGAACACTTGCAGCTTTAGTATAACACTTACAATGTTAACTTAATTAGAAAATCCAGCTTCAAGATTTTGTTTATTTTTCTTGGATAAATTTCTTGTTTGCTCGAAAAGATTAGGGTTGATTACATTTCTCCCCAACTCCCTGTTATTTTACAAGCCAGCAAGTATGATATCCTTGCTTCACACCTTGCCCAAGCAAAAAAAAAAATGCATCTTCAATTACCAAGCAGCTGTAGTTTCAATCGATGCTGAAACTGTGATCTTAACTGATTGTGTTACTTGAGCCTTAGAAGCAATTCCTCTGTTGAATTGAAAATCTGAAAAGTGACGTCAAGCAATCCAGAAATGTATACTGGGTTACATTTAGTTTCTCTCGAGCATCTTTGTGAATTTCTGTGTCTCACTACATTTCAGAGTCCCAAGTTGTACTTTGGGGGGGAAATGGATTGCTGCTTAGTGGGCATTTCCCTCCTTCCACAGTTCAAGGGAAATCCAGTTACTGGATTTCTGAGTTCAAACTGATGGTAGCCAATTAGAATAATGGTTTCTGGAAAAGCCCCTGAGCATTGAATTCCCTGCTGAATTCTACACACCTGTGCTGCATAAACTGTTCCCTTTATTAGGTTGTTACAGAATGAGGGGTTTCACTATCAAAAAGAGACTTTTAGAAGTTGAGACTTTTTAACTAGAACTGAGAAGACTAAGTTGGTGACCTGGGTTGTGTAATGTGGTAGATAGCAGGATCAGCAATTTAAGATAATCAAAAAAATAGAATTTATATTTAGGCTAGTAAAATTTATTTACATAAAGGATGGTTAGATCAAAACTGCAGAGGATAAAGGATGGTAAGATCAAAACTCCAGAGGGTTTAACAGCTTTTAGCTCTGTGAACAGAACAGAAGGCAGAGCTGTCAGACATTTTTTATTTCAAAGAGTCTTTCAAACAAAAGAAATACTGTAACTTCATAAACGTTCACACACCCTTCCACACAAACTGAAATTCCAGCAGCCTTTAAATTTGCTTCCACTTGTATTTAGTTTTTCTCTGCACAGAAGCCATAGTAACTCCTTATGAGAATCTGGCAGCATATATCATCAGCTTCAGTGCCGGATTTAGCTTTGTTTCTTTTATGTCACATTATAATAAGAGTAGACTTCTGGACTGATCAAAAATGACACTGAATCAGCCTTAAACTTATCTTGGGTCTTCTCACCATCACTCTAGTTCGCCATCAATAATGAACTATCACAATATTACTGGTCGGCAACTCTTAAGTTATTTTGTAGTGTGCGGGCCCTTTAAATTTTTTGTGCGGCCGCACACGCGCATTAACTTAAAGGGGACAACATGTCCGCAGCCTGCGTGGGAACCTCTGGGCTGCACAGCTTAGAGGGAACATTACTGGTAGGTCATTAATGTCCTATACTCCCCAAAGGTTCCCATCCTTAGCTGACTAGACAACCAACTACACCAATCCTAGGATCGCACTTGGCCAAAATACATCAATAATTGTTACTCAGCTTCTGGCTGGCTTGCCATTGTAATCAATTCATGGTTCATTTGGACTGTCTGTCCAATAGTTTGAAGCTAAGTAGGGACCTCTACTCTGAGAATGGACCAAGCATCTATAGTTATATCCCAAAACTAAATTGCACCAAATTTATCCAATCATGTATCATCCCATGGGGTTGGAGCAAACATGTCCAGACACAGATGGTTCTTGGACTGCTTTTGTCTTCAGTCTCATTACTATTTTCTATTTCTAGGGGTTATTGGCCCATCCTAGAAACTAACGACCTTACTGACTGTAATCAAGTCTCAAAATGTTGTTTACTAATTTAATTGGAGGAATCAATGTAGCGGTAGCCTATTAAAGCTAAGAAATTAAATGTAGTCTACCAAGGCCCAATGTTATTGATTAATTAAATTGGACAAAGAAATAAACAGAATACTCGTAAGTCGGGAAAAATCTATTATCAGTTGTAGCAGTTTAGGTGGATCCACTGTTCAAATCTGCAATTTTTAATTCTTTTGGACCAGTTTCTCCAAATAGCTTATAAATTTATGTTTCCATACAATTGCTTGATAAAAGGAATATTAAAGGATATAGCAGTGAGTTGGAGACTGGATTTTGCTCGGTGGCTCATCTGAAGAAAAACTCACTGGCAGACATGCTGGGCTGAATGGCCAGTTTTGTGCTATGCATCCTGTGATTCTATTAAATTCTTTCATCACCTGACGCAGTTAAAGCAGCTACACTCATTCTAATAGAAAATAACATCACCTCTTATACCAAAAACTACAGTGGATGCTGAAGAAACATTTGGCCAAGTGGAAAAGAACTTTAAACTTCTTGTGTGCAAAATAGAGGTGCAGTCCTGATCTTGATCAGAACCTTTTGAGCTAGTATGTGCCAAAGATTACAACTGTTTGTGTTCTCACTCCAAAGAGGAACTGGACAGTCTGGCTTCCCTCTTTTTTGCCTTTTCTATAGACTGGCAATGACCTTGAGGATGCAATTAGACAACAACTGACTGCAAGCTGGGACAAACCAAAAGTGTTGCTGTAAATTTGGGCAGCACAGTGGCCCAGTGGTTAACACCGCAGCCTCACAGCTCCAGCGACCCGCGTTCAGTTCTGGGTACTGCCTGTGCAGAGTTTGCAAGTTCTCCCTGTAACCGCGTGGGTTTCCGCCGGGTGCTCCGGTTTCTTCCCACAGCCAAAGACTTGCAGGTTGATAGGTAAATCGGCCATTGTAAATTGCCCCTAGTGTAGGTAGGTGGTAGGAGAATAGTGGAGATGTGGTAGGGAATATGGGATTAATGTAGGATTAGTATAAATGGGTGGTTGTTGGTCGGTACAGACTCGGTGGGCCGAAGGGCCTGTTTCAGTGCTGTATCTCTAAATAAATAACTAAATTGGGCATATTCGGTATTTAGCATATTTTTTATTATCCATCACTTCAATACTTTTCATGTTCTAACTCATTAAGGACTATAGCAGGTTTTAGTGCTGCAATTTCAATTTCTACACAATGAAGAATTTACAGGAGGTTCCAGTAATTAGTGAGGGTTAACAAAACTCCTCTGTCAATGATAAGATTTCTTAATCCATTTCTGATTGACAGTGCAGCCAGTATTTCAACTGTGATATTATATAAGCATGTTAATGTAAGTCTTTGATTCTAACTTAGAAGAGCATCAACTATCTATTCCATGTAAAAATGAAGATTGAAATTGAAAGTTTTCAAGGAATTGCAATTTTGTGTTGTGGAGTTATTTTCCAACAAGCTGTGAAACCAAGGCTGCCTTAGCATTCCTTATAGATCATGGCCTTTAAAGGCTTAAAACTTCCATCTTCAAAGGTGAAAGGCATTACCTCAGTTTTCATCCTGATCTAATAAGGGACCAAGTACTCCATTGGGTACTTGTTAAATTGTATACTTGCAAGGCTTTCAAATGCATCAAAACATGTTTGTACGCAAAATGAGATGAATAACTTCCTGATTCTGTTTTGAAATCAGTTTTTGTAAGTGATATTTAAAAGAAATTTAAACTTGCACTATTTATAGTTACTATGTATTAATAATTTTGTCACAATAACAACTAAAGATTTGAAACAGAACCTATTGAAATGTAGCTGTCCTAACTCTCTGCAACCTATATATCGATTGTATTAAGATGAGGGAATTAGATTCAGTCTTCGTGTTTTGTTACAGACCAGCACAATGAAAGCGAGTGGATGCATGGGACTTGGGAGGGCATGGGGCATATATGATGCACAATAATTTAAGACAATGATGGATCTGTTGATACAGTTAACCACCACAAATATAACAATATGGAGTTAGAGTCATAGAGATATACAGCACAGAAACAGGCCCTTCGGCCCACCGTGTCCATGCCGGCCATCAAGCCTATCTATTCTAATCCCATTTTCCAGCACTTGGCCCGTAGCTTTGTATGCTTTGGTGTTTCAAGTGCTCATCTAAATACTTCTTAAATGTTGTGAGGGTTCCTGCCTCAACCACCCCTTCAGGCAGTGTGTTCCAGATTCCAGCCACCCTCTGGGTGAAATTTTGTTTCCTCAAATCCCTTCTAAACCTCCTGCCCCTTGGTTATTGGCACCTTCGCTAAGGGAAAAAGTTTCTTCCTATCTACCCTATCTATGTCCCTCATAATTTTGTATACCTCAATCAGGTCCCCCCTCAGTCTTCTCTACTCTAAGGAAAACAACCCTCGCCTATTCAGTCTCTCTTCATAGCTGAAATACTCCAGCCCAGGCAACATCCTGGTGAATCTCCGCTGCACCCTCTCCAGTGCAATCACATCCTTCCTATAGTGTGGCGACCAGAACTGTACACAGTACTCCAGCTGTGGCCTAACTAGTGTTTTATACAGCTCCAACATAACTACCTTGCTTTTGTATTCATTGCCTCGGCTAATAAAGGCAAGTATCCCATATGCCTTCCTAACCACCTGTCTACCTGTACTGTCGCCTTCAGTGATCTATGGAGTTAAATTAATAGACGCAGCACCGTCTCATCAGGGAGTGGAATCAAACAACAAAATTTACAGAAGATTCATTGGCAGAAAAGCACAATAAACATCTCTCTCTTCTCTTCTCTTTGGCCTCCTTGTCTCGAGAGACAATGGGTAAGCGCCTGGAGGTGGTCAATGGTTTGTGAAGCAGCACCTGGAGTGGCTATAAAGGCCAATTCTAGAGTGACAGACTCTTCCACAGGCGCTGCAGATAAAATTGGTTGTCGGGGCTGCTAGACAGTTGACTCTCTCCTTGTGCAATAACTTTCCTTGAGGTACAGGACTTTAAAGTATAATCTGCAATTGTTGCTCAGAATTAGATTTCTAGTTAATCAACTTCATCTAAAATCAACTAAAGCGGATTTAATTATATCATGGTGGTATTTGCTTTGAAAGTAAAAATCTCAGATATAGGAGGTGTTTTAATCTTGTTTGACAAAAATGCTCTCGATCTTTAAGTATAAGGCAAAAGTTTTGTTTTTGTTAAATCTTTATACAAAAGCTTATTTTAAACTTTTGAGAGCAATAGTTAAAGACAGAATGCAACTTATTTGCAATATGTGCAAAACAGGTTTGGTATGGAAATAGTTGATGACTGGTGACCAAATTCAGCATATTTGTTCACCTACAATCTAAATATGGACTAATTCGGAAGGATTTATTTCAATGTGACAATTACTAAGTTTATCAATAGATCGACAAATATAGTGGATCCCTTCAGTTTTTGGACTATTCGGAAATATTTTGGCAAATTTCTCTATGTTTATGGGAAGGCAAATCAGTATAATGTGTAGAATTTACTGCATCTTAGATCGTCAGCATAGTGGCGCAGTGGTTAGCACTGCAGCCTCATAGCTCCAGCGACCAGGGTTCAGTTCTGGGTGCTGCCTGTGAGGAATTTGCAAGTTCCCCCTGTGACCATGTGGGTTTCCGCCGGGTGCTCCAGTTTCCTCCCACAGCCAAATACTTGCAGGTTGATAGGTAAATTGGCCATTGTAAATTGCTTCTAGTGTAGGTAGGTGGTAGGAGAATTGTGGGGATGTGAGAAGGTAATGGGATTAATGTAGGATTAGTATAAATGGGTGGTTGATGGTCAGCACAGACTCGGTGGGCCGAAGGGCCTGTTTCAGTGCTGTATCTCTAAATAAATAAAAATAAATAAATAAATTGGGCATATTCGGTATTTAGCATATTTTTTATTATCCATCACTTCAATACTTTTCATGTTCTAACTCATTAAGGACTTTAGCAGGTTTTAGTGCTGCAATCTCAATTTCTACACAATGAAGAATTTACAGGAGGTTCCAGTAATTAGTGAGGGTTAACAAAACTCCTAGGTACTGGATTTACAGGCCATCACTAGATTCTTTAAAGTGCATAGACATAGGTAAAAATTAAGCTTTTCAATGGCCTAGAAATTTGGAATTTTGGCACTTAAATAATAAATGTATCAGAATTGTCCCTTTCCCTCCACATTGCTGTTGCTTTAGGTTTAAAGCTTTTTTTTTCATTTCAATCCTGGGCTAATTATGGATGAGAAGCCATTTGGTTCATCTCTATTTACCCACCCAGAAGTACCCTGAAGTGCCTCTACTGCAACATCGATGGGTTTATACCTCCACTACTCTGAGAATGCTGATCAGTATTTGTGAAGAAGAATTTCCTAATATCAGACCTGAATTTTCAGCTAAATTATTTGCAGTTGTTGTTACAAAATCTCTGCTGTCTTTTTCCTATCATCCCATGCTCCATCTATAAACATCATTTGGCTACCATATACTAATGAATAGCTTATTCAAAGAAGATAGAATTCCCTGGGACAACTGCCTTTTCCACTTTCATTGTACTGGAACCTCCACTATTTTCTCACTTTTGGTAGCACTTGTCTTTGTCACTGCATTAGGGCAGCACTACTCTTCAGCCAACTGTGCAACAGCCCCAACAAACAAATTTCTCTGCAGCACCTGTGGAAGAGCCTGTCACTCCAGAATTGGCCTTTATAGCCACTCCAGGCGCTGCTTCACAAACCACTGACCACCTCCAGGCGCGTATCCATTGTCTCTCGAGATAAGGAGGCCCAAAAGAAAAGAAAGAAAGAAACTCTTCACCACTGAAATAAATCTCTCTACACATGAATTTGTGATAATTAAATTTAGAATTTCCATTTTTCTTCCCATATCTCTGCTTTTGCTAAGTGTTTGACCTTTTGGTTTTAGAATGTATTTTATTTCCAACTCGAGATTTGTCACTTCATCTGTCGTTCTGTTGATCAGTTGCATGTCTGGTCACTTCATTTTCTACATTGTTCTGTGTCTGTAGCAGATTTCAACATTTGTATATCTTGACTTGGATCTTTTTTCAGAGACCATTTCCCAGGTGCAGTTTTCAGAAGGCCCAGACTGTTGCAAATGAAGCTGTAGGGATAGATATTTTGATGTGAAACTGAGACTGAATGCCACCACAAAATTGATGCCTCAGGTGCAATCATCAACACAATGATGAACACTTATGACCTGTGAATTCCCTTGAGAAACAGAAAATTCACTGATCTAAATGCATGCTGGGAGAAAAACAGAGACACTTTTAAGGAAAATATATCTTGTAGAATATATTGAATGACCTCAGGGAGATGAAATACAACAGGAATGTCTCGCATCCCAATAGAAAATGAGCCCACTGGCTACCCACTCTGTTGAGGAGTTAGAGACAAGAAGTTCTGTAGAAGAACTGGGGGGTTGATGCTCCACTGGAAGTGTATATTGACTATGAGAGTATTGGTATACGCGAAGAGTGTTTGATTCATTTGCCGTGAATACATAGGATTAGGAGTAGGCCACTGAGTCCCTTAAACCTGTTCTGACAGTAAATGAGATCTTGTCCGATCTGTACTTTAGCAACACTTACCTGAGACTCAAGTGTATACTATAGTCCCCCTAGGAGTCAGAAGGAGGTAGAAGAGCAAATATGTAGGCAAATTGCTGGGAAGTGCAGAAACAATAAGGTAATAGTAGGACATTTCAACTAGCCTAATAAATGGGATAAAATGAGTGTAAAAGGTATAGAGAGTGTATAATTTTTGAGATGCATTCAGGGGAATGTTTTTTGCAAGTATGTAGCAAACCTAACAAGAAAAAGGGCAGTTCTGGATATAGTTTTAGGGAATGAAGCTGGGCAGGTGGTGGGGTTAGTAGTGGGGGAGGAATTCGGTTGTAGTGATCGTAATTCAGTTAGAGTAAGCATAGTTATGGAAATGGACAAAGATAGACCAAGAGTAAAAGTAGTATATTGGTGAAAGGCCAATTTTACTAAACTGAGATGTGGTTTGGCAAAAATTGTCCGGAAACACCTACTTGAAGATAAATCCGTGTTAGAGCAATGGGAGGTATTTGAGGAGGAGATAAAGAGGGTTTGGAAAAAATATGTTCCCAGATGAGAAAAAGGTGGAACTCCCAAATCTGGACCTGGTTGGATGTCAAACAGCATACAGGGTAGGATAAGGAAAAAAGGTAAGTTTATGTTAGATAATGAGAGCTCAATATTGCAGAAAGCTGAGAGGAGTATAGAAAGTGCAGGAATTAAATTAAAAGAAAATTATAAAAGCAAAGAGAGGGCATGAAAAAATATTGGCAAATAAAATCAAGGAAACCCCAAAGATGTTTTATAAATACAAAGAGCAAGAGGATAACTAAGGAAAGAGTAGGGCCGATAAGAGACCAAAAAGGTAACTTGTGTGTGGAGGCAGAAGACATGGGCATGGTTCTTAATGAATACTCTACATCTGTTTTCACAAAAGAGGGGGCTGATGCAAATGTAGTTAAGGAGAAGGAGTGTGAAATATTGGATGGTGTAAACATAGTGAGAAAGAAAATATTAAGGGATTTAGCATCTTTGAAAGTGGATAAATTGCCAGGCCTGGATGATATGTATCCAAGGCTGCTAAGAGAAGCAACGATGGAAATAGCAGAGGCTCTGACCATCATTGTCCAATCCTCTCTGGCTGCAGACATGGTGCTGGAGGACGGGTAACGTTGTACCATTGTTTGAAAAGGGAGAAAGGGATAGTCTGAGTAATTACAGATGTTAGCCTAACCTTGGATGTTGGAAAAAAATATAAATCATCATCTAGAAAGGCATGGATTGATCGAGGACAATCAGCATGGATTTGTTAAGGGAAGGTCGTGTCTGACTAACTTGATTGAATTTTTTGTGGCGGTAATAAGGAGGGTCGATGAGAGGCGTGCATTTGCGTAGTTTACATGGATTTTAACCAGGCTTTTGACCAGGTCCTACTTGGCAGCCTGGTCAGAAAAGTAAGAGCAAATGGCAAGTTAGATCCAAAATTGACTCAGTGGCAGGAAGCAAAAGGAAATGGCAGTGTTCTTTTGTGACTGGAAGACTGTTTCCAGTGGGTTCTGCAGGGCTCAGTATGAGGTTCCTTGATGTTTGTGGTATATATTAATGATTTAGACTTAAATGTAAGGGGAATGATTATTAAGTTTGCAGAGGATACAAAATTGATTGTGTGATTGGCAGTGAGGAGGAATGCTGTAGGCTGCAGGAAGATATCGGTAGACTGACCTGGTCGGCAGAAAAGTGGCAAATGGAATTCTAACTGGAGAAGTGTGAGGTGATGCATTTGCGGAGGGAAAACAAGACAAATGAATAAATAATAAATGGTAGGATATTGAAGTGTAGAAGAACAAAGTGACCTTGAAGTGCATGTCCATAGATCCCTGAAGGTAGCAGGACAAGTTGGTAAGGTGGTTAAGAAGGCATATGGGATATTTTTCTTTATTATCTGAGGCAGAAAATAAAAGAGCAAGGAGGTTATGCTAGAACATTATGAAACAGTAGTTAGACCACAGCTAGAGTACTTTGTGCAGTTCTGGTCAGCATATGATAGGAAGAATGTGATCACACTAGAGATGTTACAGAGGAGATTTACGAGAAAGTTGCCAGGAATGGAGAATTTTAGCAATGTGGAAAGTTTGGATAGGCAGAGGTTAGTTTCTTTGGAACAGAGGAGGCTGGGGGGAGACTTAATGGAGGTGTATAAATCTATGAGTGGCCTAGATAGAGTGGATAGGAAAGATCTATTTCCCTTAGCCGAGCTCAATAACCAGGGGCATAGATTTAAAATAATTAGTAGTAGTGTTGGAGAGGAATTCAGATTTCTTTTTCACCCAGAGGATGGTGAGAGTCTGTAACTCACTGCCTGACAGAATGGTAGATGCAGAAACCCTCATGGTATAAAAAAAAAAAAAAAATTTGGATATGTAGTTAAGGCACTGTAACTTACAGGGCTGTGGATGCCTACAGTTGCCTAGACCCTAAGCTCTGGAATTTCATCCCCAAACTTCTCCACCTCCCTCACCTCCTTTACGAAGCTTCTTAAAACTTACCTCTTTGATAAAGCTTTTGGTCACCTTTCCTAGTATCTACTCGTGTGGCTTGCTGTTAAATTTTGTTTGATAACACTCCTGTGAAGTGCCTGGGATGTTTTATTACATTAAAGGCGCTATATAAATGCAAGTTATTATTGATATCAAAGTCAGTGCAATTTTGTTGGAAGGCCATCATTTTTTTAAGTAAGCGAGCAAAATGGAAATTTACGATATATTCCTATCATTAAGAGCTTAATCTAGTCGCAAAGCCATAAGGCTTGAGTTTTAAAATAGCCTGCAATTATATGAAACTGAAAGGATGGGAAATCACGGGCTAGATTTTGTTGTCCCCGCGGGGCGGGGGGAGGGGGGGTTGTTGCTGAAGATGGCTCCGGATGAGGCGCGCCATGGACCTTGATGCCGGAAGGGCCCGGCCTGATCTGCCCGTTGGCAGTGAGGCACCATGGTGGCCTTCCCGCCGCTGGGCGATGGGACCACAATTTTAATATGCAAATCAATGAATAATTAATTTAAATAAACTTAAGTCACCTCCAGATGGCCTGATACGATCTTTGGCCTGGTGGCTGGCACTCCCGTGCCTTCGGATCCCCGTCTGGGGAAACGAGGTACCACACTGGGCTGGAGGGGGAGGTAAGTTTATCAGTGCGGAGTGGGGTGGGGGATGGGGTCAAATTAATGTCATGGGTGTAGGGGATGGTGGGAAAGGTTGTAGTTTAAAGTTTGTGGGGGGGAAGGTCAGATGGTAAAGGGAAGTGTTTTGGAGGGGAAAGACAAATAATTAATTTAATTGTTATTGGGGTGGGGGAGGGGCAAAATAAATGTATTTATTTAATTAAATCTGTCTTTAAATATGCCAGTAGGGCTAACAGCCCTTCAAAAATGGCGTCAGTGTGCGCGCACAGGCAACTGGCGCCATTGCCAGGGATGGACAGCCCATCCCGTCTACATGATCGGGGTGGGGGCTGGGTTGACGCCCTGGCTATTTAAATGAGCCACTGCGCTTAGGATCGCAGTGGCTCCGCGATTTGGCGGCGGGGACATAAAATTCAGCTACACATTTCTCCTACTTGTGTAGAAAATGCACCAAAATGCTTTGGTAATGAATCACTTTGTAGCTGAAAATTGTTCATACTTGACCGGTTTCTCAACGGAATAGGGAGGAATAATTTGTAACAATGTAGCAGGCTTCATGGTTCAATTCATATCTTGGACCAAACTGTGAATCTGAAGCAGTTATAGGAAGATATCACTGAGATTGCATGGTCTCCAGATTTCTAAATGAGTACATCGAGGGCTTATCCCTGGAATAAAATGAGTATATAGTAGATTTTAAATTAAACTTTCCAGCAGAACCATTTGATTAAAAATGCTGTAGTTGGTTGTTGAAACTCACAGCTGAGCAGATTACTTGAATGACGTGTCTGATGCTGGAAGCAGTCATTATTTGTGTCCTGCTGCTTTAAAGTGTAGGACCTGAAATTGATTCCACTTTGGTGTTGGAATAGAAAGTTTCATGTTTGATTAATATCACTGTCACATGGAATAGACAAATTGCACATGACAGGTGACTGTGAAGAATTGTAAGTTTTAAGGATTTTGCTTATGGTTCTTTATCTCTGGCCTCCTCATTGAACCTTAGCTCAGACATTCAGTTACCAAGCTGCAATTAATATTCATGCAGGTCACCTCTTTAAATTACTCACTTGAACCTTTGTGCGCATGTATGCTATTTTAAATTATGTAATACAAGCATCTCGCATATATCGTATTTCGAACAGTGGTACTGCTTCTCAGTACTAACTCCAAAACCATTTTTTTGCTATTTACCTGCTTGATCTCGCCAATTTAAGCTCAGTCTGTGTTAGCATTGACCTCCTTTTGACGTCATTCTGCCTCTTTCCTTTTGTTTGCACACAGTCCATCAATATTTTACACATGCAGTTCAAAGTGACAAAAAATTGTTCTAGAAAGAAAAAAGTAGCATTTATATCACGCCTTTCATGACCTCAGGATGTCCCAAAGTACTTTACAGCTAATGAAGTATTTTTGAAGTGTAATCACTCTTGTTACGTAGGGAAGCGCAGCAGCTAAATCATGCAAGGTCCCACAAACACGGATGGGATAATGACCAAATAATCTGTTTCAGTGCTGTGGTGGAGGGATAAATAATGGCCTGTATGGGGGGGTGGAACTCCCCTGCTTTTTTTCAAAATAATGCTATGAGATCTCTAACTTCCACCCAAGAGGGCACACTTCTTATCCAAAGGATGACACCTCTGCGAGTGAGCCACTCCTTCAGTACTACACTGAGGTGTTAGCCTAGAATATCTGCTCAGGTCTCTGAGGTGGGGCTTGAACCCAACTCAGTCACAGCTAGCTTTATTTCATTACTCTTTAAGCAAGGCAACAACAGGAGGTTTCTAATCCATAGTCAACTTAAAACTCTTGAAAATTGCATCAATAAAAAGATTGAAATTATAACTGCCTGCATGATGGACAGGACTATCAGTTGGGTAAATAGCATTGGCTGTATATCTCAGAAATGCACATTTCCCTCATAGTGCAGCACTGTATAGCAGAGTTGCAAGATAAACACACGAGGCCAATTGCCAAAACCTTTATTTACAGGTTGATGTCAGACATTTTGGAGATTTTGCACCATTTATTTTTTTTGAAATGATTGCTTTGAGAAACAAATTTGTAAATAAAGCTGCTAGATTTTATTTTTTTGATTTTTTATTCATTCATGGGATGTGGGCATCGCTGGCTAGGCCAGCATTTATTGCCCATCCCGAATTGCCCTTGAGAAGGTGGTGGTGAACTGCCTTCTTGAACCGCTGCAGCCCATGTGAGGTAGGTACACCCACAGTGCTGTTAAGAAGGGAGTTCCAGGATGTTGACCCAGTGACAGTGAAGGAACGGCGATATAGTTCCAAGTCAGGGCGGTGTGTGACATGGAGGGGAACTTGCAGGTGGTGGTGTTACCATGCATTTGCTGCCCTTGTCCTTCTAGTTGGTAGAGGTCGCGGGTTTGGAAGGTGCTGTCTAAGGAGCCTTGGTGCATTGCTGCATTGTATGTTGTAGATGGTACACACTGCTGCCACTGTGCGTCAGTGGTGGAGGGAGTGAATGTTTGTAGAGGGGGTGCCAATCAAGCAGGCTGCTTTGTCCTGGATGGTGTCGAGCTTCTTGCGTGTTGTTGGAGCTGCACCCATCCAGGCAAGTTGAGAGTATTCCATCACACTCCTGACTTGTGCCTTGTAGATGGTGGACAGGCTTTGGGGAGTCAGGAAGTGAGTTACCCGCCTCAGGATTCCTAGCCTCTGACCTGCTCTCGTAGCCACAGTATTTATATAGCTGGTCCATTTCAGTTTCTGGTCAATGGTAGCCCCTAGGATGTTGATATTGGGGGATTCAGTGATGATAATGCCATTGAATGTCTAGGGGAGATGGTTAGATTCTCTCTTGTTGGAGATGGTCATTGCCTGGCACTTGTGTGGCGCAAATGTTACTTGTCACTTATCACACTTTTTACCACACTTTTTAGTCTACAGTGATTCTAGATAAAGTTTAGTTTGCTTATTCAAAGAACTTTGTGAAGAATCTGTAGCAGTAGATATTTCTAATGGCGAGATTAACTGCTTCAAAGTGGCATTGACTTAATAAGGACCATGATTTGCTGTAAATGAAGAGCCAAGAGGAGGATAAAGTTTTCATAGAAATGCTAGAGCTAAGTATTGCACTTTAAATAGCAATTCCCTTTGAACTTTTGGCAGCAAGAGCTGGAAACCAGGAAATTTATTATAAGCAGTCTCAGGTGATTAACCAATCCTGACTAAGGACTTTTAAATGGTATGACACACTGACTGACAACTCTTCGAAATACAGTAAGGCTTTTACTAGAGGTTTCTAATTTTGCTCGAAATAAATAAGTGTGCTATATAAAAGGAATGATGTCATTGTAATCTTTCCTAAGATAATATGGATCAAAGGGAAGAGAGAGGAAGCAGCCTGTGTAGCCTGTGAGAGACAATACATACAATAAAGTGAAATATGGTAGCTTTTTAAAGATAATATCCAATATTAATGAAAATTATGTCTGTGATTGATATGTTCTCATTAAATGGGAAATGGTTCATTTGAATTTGATTGTGAATAAAAATCGGCCATTTGTTCCACATTTGTATAAAAATGAACCATCTGAAGGAGAAAATATCTGGAATTTATTCTTTCTTGAGTTTCACATCATTCTGAGTTCATCTGGGTCAGCTGCTCCTCCACATTCCCATTAACCTCTCTGCTTTTCTATTTACATATTCACTTATAAAGGTTAAAAAAACTTTTTCGGCATCTACCTATCTGCTGTCATAGTGTTTATTCTATTACCTTCCAAGGCCAAGGAAAATTGGGTCCGTTAGATGCTAGCAATAAAACAACGAGCAAGGAAGAACCAACACAACATATCCAAATATTGTAATGCTTATAAGTTGCTGTCTGTTTTGTCAGTAACCTGAGGATTCTATAGTACTTTTGTTTTGGGCTTTAGCATAAAAAGCATGCTAAATTGGATTATAAGGAACAAATTGAATGAATTGGCAATGCAAATTCAACTTGGAGGGTACAACATGGTAACCATGACTGATAGATTGCTGCAAGACAGAAGGACTTGGAACTAAACATTCCAGGTTATAAAATCTACAGGAAGAATAGGGAACCTGGTAGAGGGGGAAGAGTAGTATTACTGATTAAGGGTGAAATCACTTCTGTGATAAGAGATCATATAACGCAAGGTAAACAGGCAACGGTGACTTTATGGGTAGTGCTGTATCTCTAAATAAAAAATTAAAATAAATAAAAAATTAATTAAGGAATAGAGAAGGATTTAGAACTGTAGTGTTGTGTTTAGGCCCCATGGTAGCAACTGTAAAGTGGCAGAATGTATTAATGCAGAAATTAGACAAGCATATAGAAAAGGCAGCATAGTTTTAATGGGGATTTTAGCTTCTATGTAGATTAGAATAAGCAGAGACGAGTTATGTCAAAGGCAGCAAGAGCTCTACTTGGAGGGAGTGCAGAGTAGAGTTACTAGAATAATAAGTGAACTCCAAGGGTTAAATTACGATGTGAGATTATAAAAACTAGAATTGTTAGAAAATTAAATGGTAATTTGATTGAAGTTTTGAAGATGTGAAGGAGAACTGACAGTCTGGATAGAGAAAAACTATTTCTGCTGGTTGGGGAATCTCAGGCTTAGGGGACAGAAGCTAAAAATTAGAGCCATGCCTTTCAGGGATTAGGTTAGGAAACACTTCTTCACACAAAGGTCGGTAGGAGTTTGGAACTTCCTTCCGGAGACAGCAGTTGATGCTAAGTTAATTGTTATTTTGAAGTCTGAGTTTGATAGATTTCTGTTAACCAAGGATATTAAAGCATATGGAGCAAAGGTGGGTATACGGACCTAAATCGCAGATCGGCCATGGTCTCCTTGAATGGTGGAAGATGCTTCAGGAGCTAAGTGGCTTCCTTCTGTTCCTGTGTTCCTAAAACTTGAATAATTTACAAAAATAAAAACTTGAAATGAATCCATTTCCTGCTGGAAATGCATCCACTAAGTTTGACCCCAGAGGCTTACCCACCTTCATAAGCATAGGGCATAAGTTTGTCTCCTTTCCTGGACTGTGTCTGTAAGAGGTAAATTCACTTCATTTTTATGTGCTGTGCCCAATCCCAGTAGGAACTGGGCTGAGACTGTCAGGAATAATTTTACTTAGGAGCTTCCAGCAATCAGACAAAATAGACTTTTATTCTGTTAGTTTGGGCAGGGTTACCAAAGGTCTTAATACTCTACGCCATTCAAACCTCATGGGGAATTTATAAAATAACAAAAAGCAACAATTATATATGAGCTGGTGCTTGTTACCTTAGGCTATAAAGAAACAGAAATTACTTCTGGCTAAAAAATAAATTGAATGTAAATGATTGGTTAATTTTGTATTTTGAGGTGTTTTCTATTCAACTAATAGAATCTGTTTTTTTCTTTTGTTTTAAGATAAAGAGGCTTAAGGAGAAAGAAGCAAGAAAGGCTACCAGAAAGAAAGAGGTAAATGTTTTGCTTTTTCCATATTATCAATATTCCTATAAGCTGAAAGTATAGAATTCAAATATAGTGCACTGTGGCAACACAGAATGATCATAGATACAAGTCTACTAATAATTTGTTACACATAGTTCAAGTCTACAGATTCAACATCCGAACTGGAATTGATATGAAAATGAATTGTCAACACTGCCTTATTACTAGCATCTAAATGTATGCAATGGGCCTGTTGAGCAATTACTGTTTTTTTTAAAAACAGCTTTAATATTTTTTGTTTTATAAATTACATCTCCACAGCTTTGACTTCCAAGTATTGAAATAATGAACTATAGGTTTCCAATAGTAACTTCAGTTGCAAGAGCACATTAGAATTCCAGCTGCCTTTATTAAGCTTATGATGTATGTATTAGCAAACTGTATATCAGTAACATTTTAATATGACAATCACTGCTTAGAAGAATTCAGTAGTATTTATCTTTTTCTGAGTTACCATGGCAGATCTGTTACTCGTTGAATGCAAATTCTGTTTTACTTTTTTGTTTTTTTAATTTTCAGCTTATGGTGGGCTTGAAATGAGACTTGGTGCAGAGTCCTGTTGAATTAAGTAGTTCTAATATGCATAGATTAACGTTGGTGAGGATTTTAAATGCATCACACAGGAGTTACTGGCAAAGGACAGAATAAGGAATGCTATATTTCTATAGGTGTGAATAGTATTTGCTTCCTTAAAATAGCTTTTGCCACTTTTACTGAGCATGTGATAAAATGTTTGTGTACAGAAACTTTGCAGGATTGAGGATAGGATACCAGCAAGCTCCCTTTCCATTCTCATAAAATGCATTTTTTTTTTACTTGTTCATGGGATGTGGGCATCGCTGGCTAGGCCAGCATTTATTGCCCATCCCTAATTGCCCTTGAGAAGGTGGTGGTGAGCTGCCTTCTTGAACCGCTGCAGTCCTTGGGGTGTAGATACACCCACAGTGCTGTTAGGAAGGGAGTTCCAGGATTTTGACCCAGCGACAGTGAAGGAACAGCGATATAGTTCCAGGTCAGGATGGTGTGTGACTTGGACGGGAACTTGCAGGTGGTGGTGTTCCCATGCATTTGCTGCCCTTGTCCTTCTAGGTGGTAGAGGTTGCAGGTTTGGAAGGTGCTGTTGAAGGGCGGCGCAGTGGTTAGCACCGCAGCCTCACAGCTCCAGGGACCCAGGTTCAATTCTGGGTACTGCCTATGCGGAGTTTGCAAGTTCTTCCTGTGACCGCGTGGGTTTTCGCCGGGTGCTCCGGTTTCCTCCCACCGCCAAAGACTTGCAGGTGATAGGTAAATTCGCCATTGTAAATTGCCCCTAGTGTAGGTAGGTGGTAGAGAATATGGGATTACTGCAGGGTTAGTATAAATGGGTGGTTGATGGTCGGCACAGACTCGGTGGGCCGAAGGGCCTGTTTCAGTGCTGTATCTCTAAATAAAAAATAAATAAAAATAAAATAAGGAGCCTTGGTGAGTTGCTGCATTGCATATTGTAGATGGTACACACTACTGCCACTGTACATTGGTGGTGAAGGGAGGAAATTTTGAAGGTGGTGGGTGGGGTGCCAATCAAGCGGGCTGTTTTGTCCTGGATGGTGTCGAATTTCTTGAGTGTTGTTGGAACTGCAGTCATCCAGGCAAGTGTAGAGTATTCCACCACACTCCTGACTTGTGCCTTGTAGATGGTGGACAGGCATTGGGGAGTCAGGAGGTGCGTTACTGCCGCAGAATTCCCAGCTTCTGACCTGCTTTTGTAGCCACAGTGTTTATGTGGCTGGTCCAGTTCAATGTCTGCTCTGTGGTGACTCCCCCCCCACCCCCAGGATGTTGATAGTGGGAAATTCAGCGATGGTAATGTCGTTGAATGTCAAGGGGAGATGGCTTGATTCTCTCTCGTTTGAGATGGTCAATACCTGGCACTTGTGTGGTGCGAATGTTACTTGCCACTTATCAATCCAAGCCTGGATATTGTCCAAGTCTTGCTACGTCTGGACGCGAACTGCTTCAGTATCTGAAGAGTCGTGAATGGTGCTGAACATTGTGCAATCATCAGTGAGCATCCCCACTTCTGACCTTATGATGGAAGGAAGGTCATTGATGAACTAACTGATGATGGTTGGACCTAGGACACTATCCGGAGGAACTCCTGCAGTGAAATCCTGGGACTGAGATGATTGAACTCCAGCAACCACAACCATCTTCCTTTGTGCTAGGTTTGACTCCAACCAGTGGAGAGTTTCCCTCCTGATTCCCGTTGACTCCAATTTTGCTAGGGCTCCTTGATGCCATACTCAGTTAAATGCTACCTTGATGTCAAGGGCAGTCACTCTCACCTCATCTCTGCTGTTCAGCTCTTTTGCCCATGTTTTGACCAAGGCTGTAATGAGGTCAGAAGCTGAGTGGCCCTGGCGGAACCCAAATGGAGGGCTGAATTTTATCAGCCCCTTGGCGTCAGGGGTAGTGGCAGGGGGGCCTGTAAAATACTTGTGGGAGAGGCCCCCCACGACGCCAAAAAGGCCTTGCCGCATATTAACAGCAGCGGCGAGGCCTCAGTGCAGTGGGACCTTCAATTAAATATTAAAATTCATTAAAACGAAATGCAGATTAACTTACCTGGTCACAGCAGCCATCCCACGTCGATTTTATGGCCGCCGGCTGCAACTTGTGTGCCTTTGGAACTCCTTATGGAGTTCCAAGGCAAGACACTGGTGGGGACAGGGGGAGGACTGAAAATTTCAGGGCGACAGCAGTAGTTGAGTTAAAGGTGTGCAAAGGAAACCTGACCCCAGTCCGAATGCCGGACCCGGAGGCCGGACATGACCCGGCCTGAACCCGACACGTGTCGTCGGAACCCGTCGGGATCGGGTCAGGTAGCAGGCCTTTACATCAGTACATGAGTAAAGGCCTGTTACCCGACCCGACCCTGATGGGTCCTGACGACATGTGTCGGGTTCAGGCTGGGTCAGGTCGGATTTCCAGGTCTGGCATTCAGGCTCGGTCGGGTTTCCTTTGCACACCTTTAAGGTGAGTGGAGAAAACACGGTTTTTTGGCTGTGGGGATGGTGGGAAAGGGTTGAAGGGAAAATGTTAGGAGGTTGGGGTGAAAGTTCTCGATGTCAATTAAGTTTGTTCAGGATCGGTAGCCCTAAAACAGACATTGGGGGGTAGGTTGAAAGGGCTTCAGGTTTCAATAGAAATGAGATGTCAACCTGGTGAAGCTACGACACAGGAAAACTTGCATGCCGAACAGCAGACGCACCATGCGATAGACAGGGTTAAGTGATCCCACAACCAATCGGTCAGATCTAAGCTCTGCAGGACATCTGCCACATCCAGTCATGAATGGTGGTGGACAATTAAACAACAAACAGGAGGAGGTGGCTCCATGAATATTCCCATCCTCTCCGATGGGGCAGCCCAGCACATCAGTGCAAAAGACAAGGCTGAAGCATTTGTATCCATCTTCACAAGGACTGTGCGGTGGTGACTCCGACCAGTACTGTCATGGACAGATGCATCTGCGACATGATAGGTCAAGTTGGTTTATCCCTCTTGCTGGTTCCCTCTCCGCCTGCCGCGGACCCAGTTTAGCAGCGATGTCCTTTAGGACTTAGCCAGCTCAGTCAGTAGTGGTGCTACTGAGCCACTCTTGGTGATGGACATTGAAGTCCCCCACCCAGAGTACATTCTGTGCCCTAGCTACCCTCAGCGCAGCTTCCAATTGCCATTCAACATGGAGTAGCATTGATTCATCAGCCGAGGTGGGGTGGTTGATGGTAATCAGCAGGAGGTTTCCTTGCCTATGTTTGACCTGATGCCATGAGACTTCATGGGATCCAGACTCAATGTTGAGAACTCTCAGGGCAACTCCCTCCCAACTGTGTACCACTGTGACGCCACCTCTGGTGGATCTGTCCTGCTGGTGGGACAGGACATACCCAGGGATGGTGATTGTGGTGTCAGGGACATAGTCATATTTGCAGAATCATATCTTACAGACAGTGTCAGGCTGATGCTTGACTTGTCTGTGGGACAGCTGTCCCAGTTCTGGCTCAAGGCTCCCAGATGTTAGTAAGGAGGACTTTGCAGGGTCGACAGGGCTGGGTTCGCTGTTGTCATTCCCAGTGCCTAGGTCAATGCCGGGTGGTCTGTCTGGTTTCATAAGTGGTTTGATACAATTGAGTGGCTTGCTAGGCTATTTCAGAAGGCATTTAAAAGTCAACCACATTGTTCTGGGTCTGGAGTCACATGTAGGCCAGACCAGGTAAGGACAGCAGATTTCCTTCCCTAAAGGACATTAGTGAACCAGATGGATTTTTACAACAATCGACAATGGTTTCATGATCACTATTAGACTAGCTTTTAATTCAGGATTTATTAATTGAATTCAAATTTCACCATCTGCCATGGTGGGATTCAAATCCTGACCCCAGAGCATTAGCTGAGGCCTCTGGATTACTAGTCCAGTGACATTACCACTGCGCCACCGCCTCCCCATTGGGCGGATCCAACTTTTAAATGATTCTGAATCATTGGAGGGGTGGGTGGGTGAGTATGGGGGTGCCCATGGGTACGCTATACTAGCAATGTTTGTTCAAATTCGCTTGATTTATTTCCGGAGAGAAGCTTGGAGGTTATTGTAACTGCACCCATCTGGATATGTGGATAGATGCATCTGCAGCAGCTTGGTTGGTGAGGACGAGTTCAGGTAGGTTACTTCCTCATGTTGATTGCTTCAGCACATGATGCCAGCCCAGCAGTGTCCTTTATCACTTGGCCAGCTTGGTTATTGGTGGTAGTACTACCAGACCACTCGGTGGTGGTCATTGAAGTTGCTATTTGGTCCCCCACCCCCCACCGCCATCCACACTCCCCCCCCCCCCCCCCCCAACTCCACGAGAACCTCCTCCTGTTGATGTTCCACACGGAGGAGTACTAATTCATCAGTTGAGGAAGGGTTTAGGTGCTAATCAGCAGAAGGTATTCTTAGCCTGTTTCGACCTGAAGCCGCAAGACTTCTTGGGGTTTAGACACAATGTTGATTGCATATCCCAGTCTTCGGGAGCCTATTAATTATCTCCCCTAGATGTATTAGGGCAGAATACACCGAGGGGAGATCATTAATGCATATTTGTTGCCTATTTATAAATGTAGATAGACCAACAAAAATGGAAGACAATCTTTTATCTGTAAATAGTAAGGGGGTGGTAAGAGGAGGAGTGGGGCCTATTAGGGACAAGGACGGTAATGTATGCTTAGAGGCGCAGGGTAAGACTGATGTACTTAATAAGTATTTTGTATCGGTGTTCACTAAGGAAGTGGAATCTGACAAAATATCGGAGAAGCGGAGTGGGTAGAGACAATGGATAGGGTAAAAATTAAGAAGGGGGAGGTACTAAAAGGTGTGGCTATACCTAGGGTAGATAAGTCTGGATGGCTTGCATCCCAAGTTGCTAAAGGAAGAGGGGATGGGAATAGCAGAAGGGTTTGCCATAATTTTCCAAGCTTCCCTGGATAATGGGGAGTTGCCTGAGGATTGGAGAGTGGCAAATATGACACCCTTATTCAAGAAAGGGTGAAAGGATAGTACTAGCAACTGCAGGCCAGTTAGTTTAACATCAGTGGTAGGTAAGGTTTTAGAAACAAGAATTAAGGAAAAAAATCAATAGACACTTGGAGAGGTTTGATTTAATTAAGGATAGCCAGCATGGATTTGTAAAAGGCCGATCATGTTTGACTAATCTAATTGAGTTTTTTGATGAAGTAACAGAGAAGGTTGATGAAGGGAATGAGGTGAATGTTGTTTATATGGATTTTAAGAAATCATCTGACAGAGACCACATATAAAGCTGGTTAAGAAAATTGTGGCTCATGGAATAAGAGGGTCAGTGTCAAATTGGATTAAAAAATTGGTGTAAGGACAGAAAACAAGAAGTTGTAGTAATGAAGGGTCACTGATGTTAACTCTGCTTCTCTCTGCTGCCAGACCTGCTGAGAATTTCCAGCATTTCTTGTTTTTATTTCTGATTTCCCACATCTGCAGTATTTTGCTTTTATTTAATTAAGTTGTAGTAAATTGTTGTTTTTCAGACTGGAGGATGGTAGACAGTGGTGTTCCTCAGGGGTCAGTGCTGGAATCACTACTTTTTTTTGCCATATATGAATGACTTGGATCTTGGAATACAGAATAGAGTCTCAAAATTTGCCAATGGCACCAAACCTGGAGGTATGGCAGACAGGAAGGGTGATACCAATTGAGTGAAACAGGACATAGATAGGCTAGCAGAACGGGCAGACAGGTGGCAGATGGAGCTTCATACTGACATGTGTGAGGTGGTGCATTTTGGCAGAAGGAATAGGGAGAGGCAATATATACTTAATGGATGTTCTAAAGAATGTACAGGAACGGAGATCTGAGGGAGCATGTGCATCGATCTTTGAAGGTGGCAGGACATATTGAGAGAATGGTTAGAAAGGCATATGGGATCTTGAGCTTCATAAATAAAGGTGTTGAGTACAAAAGCAGGGAGGTTAAGCTGAACCTTTATAAAGCTCTGATTAGGCCCCAATTGGAGTATTGGGTCCAGTTCTGGTCAGCACACTTTAGGAAGGATGTGAGCATCCTTGAGAGGGGTGCAGAGGAGATTCACCAGAATGGTTCCAGGGATGAGGGATTTTAGTTACAAGGTTAGGTTGGAAAAGCTGGGTTTGTTCTCCTGAGAACAAAGGAAATTCAGGGGAGATTTAATAGAAGTGTTTAAGATTAATAAATGGTGCACAATGTTCAGCACCATTCGCGATTCTTCAAATACTGAAGCAGTCCGTGTAGAAATGCAGCAAGACCTGGACGATATCCAGGCTTGGGCTGATAAGTGGCAAGTAACATTTGCACCACTAAAGTGCCAGGCAATGACCATCTCCAACAAGACAGAATCTAAGCATCTCCCCTTGATATTCAATGGCATTACCATTGCTGAATCCCCCACTATCAACATTCTAGGGGCTACCATTGACCAGAAACTGAACTGGAGTAGCCATATAAATACTGTGGCTACAAGAGCAGGTCAGAGGCTAGGAACCCTGCGGCGGGTAACTCACCTCCTGACTCCCCAAAGCCTGTACATCATCTGCAAGGCACAAGTCAGGAGTGTGATGGAATACTCTCCACTTGCCTGGATGGGTGCAGCTCCAACAACACTCAAGAAGCTCGACACCATCCAGGACAAAGCAGCCCGCTTGATTGGCACCCCATCCACAAACATTCACTCCCTTCACCGCCGACGCACAGTGGCAGCAGTGTGTACCATCTACAAGATGCACTGCAGCAACGCACCAAGGCTCCTTAGACAGCACCTTCCAAACTCGCGACCTCTACCACCTCGAAGGACAAGAGCAGCAGATGCATGGGAACATCACCTGCAAGTTCCCATCCAAGTCACACATCATCCTGACTTGAAACTATATTGCCGTTCCTTCACTGTCACTGGGTCAAAATCCTGGAACTCCCTTCCTAACAGCACTGTGGGTGTATCTACCTCACATGGTCTGCAGCAGTTCAAGAAGGCAGCTCACCACCACCTTCTCAAGGGCAATTCGGGATGGGCAATAAATGCTGGCATAGCCAGTGATGCCCACATCCCAGGAATGAATTTTTTAAAAATGGTACAAGGACTAGGGGGCACAGATTGAAGGTTTTGGGCTAGAGATGCAGGGGGAATATGAGGAAGCACTTCCAATTCAGCGAATTGTAATGATCTGGAACTTGCTGCCCACTAGCGTGGTGGAAGCAGAGACAATCAATGACTTCAAAAAGGAAATTGGTTGGGCACTTGAAGGATGTAAACTTGCACAGCTACGGGAAATTGAGCAGGGGTTTGGGATTGACTGGCTAGCTCCGTGGAGCGCTGGCATGGACTCTGGGCTGAATAGCCTCCTTCTGTGCCATAAATGACTCTATGACAACTGTTTTGAAAATACCTGCTTTAACACTAGTCAGCCATTTGAATCTATATCAGTATTGGTTTGTAGACTGATATTGAGATGTGCATCTATGTCAGCCATGAGTGAGGCAGGTATGCGGATCCAGAAGGTAGCACTGGAGGAGCCTCAGCCCTTGTACTTATCCAACAGGTTCAAGGTTCTTGCAGCCTGTGTGGATGAAAGCAGGGGCTGCATGGAGGATGAGCAAACTGACCGCAGCACCATAACCCCAGGGGGCCATTCAAGTGGGGGAGTAAAAAGGAATGTAGTTGTAGTAGGAGACAGTATTCTTTTTTCTTTTTCTTTCTGGCCTCCTTGTCTCGAGAGACAATGGGTAAGCGCCTAGAGGTGGTCAGTGGTTGTGGAGCAGCGCCTGGAGTGGCTATAAAGGCCAATTCTAGAGTGACAGAATCTTCTACAGGCGCTGCAGGTGAAGTTGGTTGTCGGGGCTGTTACACAGTTCTTACACTTCCAACTCTTTTCCTGCCAACTGCTGAATCTCTTTGACTCGCCTCTCTTCAGCCCCGCCTTCATGGCTGTCCTCCAGCTCTGGCGATCACTGGCAACTGGCTCCCACGACTTATAGTCAATGTTACAGGACTTCATGTCGCATTTGCAAATGTCTTTAAAGCAGAGACATGGACGGCCGGTGGGTCTGATACCAGTGACGAGCTCGCTGTACAATACGTCCTTGGGGATCCTGCCATCTTCCATGCGGCTCATATGGCCAAGCCATCTCAAGCGCCGCTGGCTCAGTAGGGCATACATGCTGGGGATGTTGGCTGCCTCGGACTTCTGCGTTGGAGATACGGTCCAGCCACCTGATGCCAAGGATTCTCCGGAGACAGCGAAGATGGAACGCATTGAGACGTCGCTCTTGGCGGACATACATTGTCCAGGCCTCGCTGTCGTAGAGCAAGGTACTGAGGACACAGGCTTGAAACACTCGGACCTTTGTGTTCCATGTCAGTTTGCCATTTCCCACATCCTCTTGGCCAGTCTGGACATAGCAGCAGACGCCTTTCCCTATGATTTCTGCATTGAGAGACAGGTTACTGGTGATGGTTGAACCTAGGTAGGTAAACTCTTGAACCACTTCCAGAGTGTGATTGTCGATATTGATGGAGCATTTCTGATGTCCTGCCCCATGATGTTCGCTTTCTTGAAACTGATGGTTAGGCCAAATTCGTTGCAGGCAGCCGCAAGCCTGTCTATGAGTCTCTGCTGACACTCTCCCGTGTGGGATGTTAATGCAGCATAGTCAGCAAAGAGGAGGTTGTTAACCTTGCCTGTCTTAGAGCGAAGACCAAAGTACGGAAAGTCCTCCTCTTTGCTGAGGAGACAGTATAGTTAGGGGGATAGATAACGTTCTCTGCAGCCTAAGTGCAAGTCCCGAAGGCAATGTTACCTGCCCTGTACCAGAGGTAAAGACATCTCCTTGGGGCTGGAGGGGAACTTGGAGTGGGAGAGGAAGGATCCAGTTGTTGTAGTCCATGTAGGTACCAACGACATAGGTAGGAGTAATAAAGTGGTTCTGCTAGGGGAGTATGAGCAGCTAGGAGCTAAATTAAAAAGCAGAACCGCAAAGGTAATAGTCTCTGGATTGCTACCTCAGCCACGCGCAAATTGGCATAGATCAGAGAGTTGAATTTGTTATTCAAAGATTGGTGTGGGAGAAATGGGTTTTGATTCATGGGGCACTGGCACCAGTACTGGGGAAAGAGGGAACTGTACCATTGGGACAAGCTTCACTTGATCTGTGCTGGGACCACTGTCCTGGCGAATTGTATAAATAGAACTGTCGAGAGGGCTATAACCTGAATAGCTGGGGGGAGGGTTCACATGAGGGGAGATTTAGCAAGTTAACGAGAGAGGGCAAGGCAATAAGGCAGGGTAGCGATACGGGTAACGATAACCAGAGTGTGGTAGGAAGGGACAGAGCAAACAAACATGAGAGTGCACCAGCAAATAAGGTCAAAGTAGGGAAAAATGGTAAAAAGACAGAATTAAAGGCTGTTTACGAATGCTGTGCGCATTCAGATAACAAGATGGATGAATTGATGACGCAAATAGAAATAAATGGGTGTGATATGGTAGTCATTACAGAGAAGTGGTTGCACAGTGACCAAGTCTGGGAATTGAATATTCAAGGGTATTTGACATTTTGGAAGGATAGGAAGAAAGGAAAAGGAGATGGGATAGCTCTGTTAATAAAGGATGCGATCAATACAGCAATGAGAAATTATCTTGGCTTGGAAGATCAAGATTTAGAATCAGTTTGGGTGGATATAAGAAATAGCAATACTCCCACACTGGTGGGAGTAATTTATAGGCCACTTAACAGTAGCCACACTGTAGGACAGAGTATAAGTCAAGAAATAATGGGGGCTTGTAAGAAAGGTACTGCAATAATCATGGATGATTTTAATCTTCATATTGATTGAACAAATCAAATTGGCAAAGGTAGCCTTGAGGGTGAGTTCATAGAGTGCATTCGGGACAGTTTTTAAGAACAATACATTCTGGAACCAACAGGCTATTTGAGACCTGGTAATGTGTAATGAGATAGGATTATTTAATCTTCTAGTAAAGGATCCTCCAGGCAAGAGTGATCACAACATGATAGAATTCCATATTTGGTTTGAGGGTGAGAAATGGTCTGAAACTTGCGTCTTAGCTTTGTAATTGCCTTTATTTAAATTTATGAAGACAGAGTTGGCTGCAGTTGACTGGGAAAATAGGTTAAAGGATAACACGGTAGATAAGCACTGGCAGACATTTAAGGAGATATTTCATAAATCTCAACAAAGATATATACCATTCAGAAAGAAAGACTCTACGAGAAGGATACACCATCTGTGGCTAAGGAAGTTAAGGGCAGTATCCATTGAAAGAAAAGGCATACAATGTTATGAATATTTGTGGTAGGCCAGAAGATTGGGAAAATTTTAGAAACCAGCAAAGGATGCCCAAAAAAAGAGGGATAAATTAGAATAAGAGAGTAAACCAGCAAGAAATATAAAACAGATATTAAGAGCTTCTGCAAGTATATAAGAGGAAGAGAGTAGCTAAAGTAATATTGTTCCTTTAGAGGATGAGACTGGGGAATATATAATGGGAAACAAAGAAATGGCAGAGACTTTGCACAAGTATTTTGTATCTGTCTTCACGGAAGAAGACACAAAAGAATCCCAAGAATAGTAGAAAATCAAGGGGCAGTAGGGAAGGAGGAACTTAAAACAATCACAATCACTAGAGAAAAAGTACTAGGAAAACTAATGGGACTAAAGACTGACAAGTCCCCTTGACCTGATAGCCTGCATCCTAGGATCTTAAAAGAAGTGTCTCCAGAGACAGTGGATGCATTGGTTGTAATCTTCCAAAATTCCCTAGATTCTGCAAAGGTTCCAGCGGAATGGAAAACCGCAAATGTAACAGCTCTATTCAAGAAAGGAGGGAGACAGAAAGCAGGAAACTATAGACCAGTTAGCCTAACACCTGTCATGGGGAAAATACTGGAATCCATTATTAAAGAAATATTAACAGGACATTTAGAAAATCTTAATACAATCAAGCAGAGTCAACATGGTTTTTGTGAAAGGAAAATAGTGATTGACAAATTTATTAGAGTTCTTTGAGGATGTATCAAGCAGGGTGGATAAAGGGGAACCAGTGATGTAGTGTATTTGGATTTCCAAAAGGCATTTGAAAAGCTACCACATAAAAGGTTAGAGCACAAGAGCTCATGGTGTTGGGGGTAACATATTAGCCTGGATAAAAGATTGGCTAACTAATAGGAAACCGAAAGTTGAGACAAATGGGGCATTTTCAGGTTAGCAAATTGTAATTAGTGGAGTGCCACAGGGATCAGTGCAGGGGCCTCAACTATTTACAATCTATATTAATGACTTTGATGAAGGGACCAGGTATATAGTAGCCAAATTTGCAGACGATACACAGATAAGTAGGAAAGCAAGTTGTGAAGAGGAAACAAGTGTCTGCAAAGAGACATAGATAGGTTAATTGAGTGGGCAAGAATTTGGTAGCTGGATTATAATGTGAGAAAATGTGAGGTTTTCCACATTGGTGGGAAGATTAGGAAAGCAGAATATTATTTAAATGGAGAGAGACTGCAGCATGCTGCACTACAGAGGGATCTGGGGTTTTTTAAAAATTCATTCACGGGGTGTGGGCATCGCTGTCTGGGCCAGCATTTATTGCCCCATCCGTAATTGTACTTGAGAAGGTTATGGTGAGCCACTGCCTTGAACCGCTGCAGTCCATGTGGGGTAGGTACACCCACAGTGGTGTTAGGAAGGGAGTTCCAAGATTTTGACCCAGTGACAAGTGAAGGAACAGCGATATAGTTACAAGTCAGGATGGTGTGTGGCTTGGAGAGGAACTTGCACGTGGTGGTGGTCCCATGCATTTGCTGTCCTTGTCCTTCTAGGTGATTGAGGTCGCGGGTTTGGAAGGTGCTGTCTAAGGAGCCTTGGTGAGTTGCCGCAGCACATCTTGTAGATGCTACACACTGCTGCCACTGTGCATCGGTGGTGGAGGGAATGAATGTTTGTGGATGGGACGCCAATCAAGCAGGCTGCTTTGTCCTGGATGGTGTCAAGCTTCTTGAGTGTTGTTGGAGCTGCACCCATCCAGACAAGTGGAGAGTATTCCATCACACCCCTGACTTGGTGGGCCGGCATTGGGGAGTCAGGAGGTGAGTTACTCGCTGCAGAATTCCTAGCCTCTGATCTCATACATGAATCACAAAAAAATAGCATGCAGGTACAGCGTCTAATTAGGTTAGCAAATGGAATGTTGACATTTATTGCAAGAAGGGTGGAGTATGAAAGTAGGGAGGTCTTGCTGCAACTGTACAGGTTCATTGGTGAGACCACACGTAGAGTATTGTGTACAGTTTTGGTCTTATTTAAGGAGGGATATGCTTACAATGAATGCAGTTCAGAGAAGGTTCACTAGGTTGATTCCTGGGATGAAGGGGCTGTCTTATGAGGAAAGTTTGAGCAGGTTGGGCCTATACATATTGGAGTTTAGAAGAATGAGAGGTGATATTGAAACAGATTCTGAGGGGGCTTGACAGGGTACAAGTTGAGATGATGTTTCCCTTCATGGGGGATCTAGAACTGGGGCACAGTTGCAAAATTAGGGGTCTCCCATTTAAGACGGAGCTGAGGAGGAATTTCTTCTCTCAGAGGATCACTAATCTTTGGAATTCTGTATCCCAGAGAGAAATGGAGGCTGGGTCATTGAATATATTCAGGGATGAGCTGGACAGATTTTTGATCCACAAGTGAGTAAAGGGTTATGGGGGACAGGCAGGAAAGTGGAGTTAAGGACACAGTCAGAGTAGCAATGATCTTGCTACTGGTGGGCTCAAGGGGCCATGTAGCCTCATCCTGCTCCTATTTCTTATGTTCTTATGTTCTCAGTTATTTTACAGAATGTGGTAACTTAGTCATCCTGTACAGGGCAGTATTTCAGAGAGCTTTCAACTGAATGGTTTGAGTTTTGACAGATAGTATATGCCTTTTTTAATTCTGCGTATCATAATTTCATAGTTGACTGTTCATTGTGTTTTCCTGGTCCCAGTGAAAATCAGAATCTCTCAAGTAAGCTAATGATATTTGCTGTCAATTTTGTTCTTGGCTTGCTTTGCTCACTGCACGAGTTAAGAACAAAGCTTGGATGGTGCTGCTGTCACCTGGTTCCATTCTGATCTATCTAATTGCAGCCAGAGATATCGAGATAAAATCCATGAATTCCTTTGAAGAACTTCAAATATTTTCATGTGCAGATTAATCAAGATGAAAATCAAATAGCCATAGATTTTTCTGTGTCTTAAAAAATGAAGAGTCTCAGTAGCATTTTGAGCCAGTATTGAATTAATTCTTATTGTGTGCACTTAATGAATTGTGCAGTTATAAGGTGAGAAAGGAGATACTTAAAATAGATTCTTGTATAAGAGCAAGAATGAGCAATAATGCTCTTTACATATTGTGAAATGAGAATTAAGCTTTGCATATTGTTTTGCTTTAATACTGCAATGGGGTGAATGTGTAACTTAAGAAAAAGTTGCATGCATTTTGGATACATGAAATAAATTCAATCTTCTGCTTGTGTCTTATATACCGTTCATATTGTTTGAGGTAGCATGAACTTAATCTGAATTCACTTTAACCTCAAAATAAAGCATAAAAAGTCTTTTCTTGAAGTTTTAAAAAAAAACTTTTGGCCAATTATTTTCTCCCTTTTTTCATCTCAAGAGTTTAATCAGGACACATTTGATGCAATGTAGCTGTTTTTATAAATGATGTGTGTATAATAAATTAATATGGAATGATTTCTTCAGCATATTCATACAAACATGTAGCTACTTTTAAATTTAGTAATTTTTTAATGTGTATATAAAAAATGGCAAAGCTTTAAGCTCCCACATATGCATTGAGAGTAAATCTTTTCTCTTCCCCACCCCCAGCCCCCATGCCAAAATTACTATGATTTAAAATCTTGCAGTTTTCAAACAATATCTATTCACAAGAACATGGTCCGACACATAATAAGTACTCAATTTTCTATGTGTTTATGTGTAAATGGAAAATAAGTTCAGGGCTAAAGTATAACCTCTCAAACACTAGCTTATCTATATTATTTTACAATTACATTTTTTGTACCCAAGGGTAAGTTTTTTTGCAGTTCTATTTTTGAATAGTCAATGAGATGCTGGTAGCTGAAACAAAGATCTATAGTCTGTAAATCACCACAGAATATACCAGTCTTCATGTATAATAAAGCATATTTTTGAGGTCTCAAACATTAGATTTTGGAAACTAAGGGGGAAATTTTATACTCTTCCCCCACTTCGGGTTTGGAGGTGGAGAGAGCAGATGATCGTGTGAGATGATGGTGGGTGGGGGGGCGGGGTACCCCGCCACTTTCTCGCCTCCACCCAAATTAAGTCCAGCCTGTGAATAGCTAATTGAGGCCCTTAAATGAGCAACTAATGCACAATTAGGGGCCTCATCCTGCTGCTGCCAGAAGTAGCCCAACAGTGTGTGGGCCTGTTGCTGCACAGGGAGCGTGCCAAACAAACCCAGGCGGGTTGCTTACTGGCTCCAGCAGGGTTAGAGTGTCACTCGTTTAAAAGCACAGTGCCTGAATGACGGACTGAACATCAGGAAGTGGGGAGGCTGGCTGGGAGCCACTCCCTGCCCTTGCTGCCAACCCCACCTATCCCCGGCTCGCCTGTGATCTCCCTGCAAAACCCCTCCTGCTCTGACTTACCTGTGATCTGGGTCCCTCGGCAATCCATGGCTACCGGTGAGTCCATTACTGGCAGCAGCCACCACCTCCGCAATGGCGCTGCTCAGTTAAAGAGTTGCCAACCGCTGATTTGCCGTCAGCTGTCAGCAGATAGGACTTCTTCCACTGGGGTTCCTGATCCTGAGGAAGGCCTGCCATTGTCCAGTTTAAATGCCTAATTGGAACTTGATCTGCCAGGCCTTCCCCAGAGGAGGCAACCCGGGGCTTTTGCCGGTGCTTTTGCCTGTGGTCGAGATACCCGTTGCCCAGATAAACTCATTCTGGAGCCATATTCATTGATTTGTGGCATGAAAGGAAGGAAATTTGCATGTGTGAACTTAATTGAGCATTTTGCCTACGGTGACTTGTTTTGCCTTCTCCAAAGCTCAAGGCATGACATCCTTGTCAGCTATGGCGAAACCTTTCTTCGGAGTATGAGTGGTAATGGTGGGGTGCGTAGCCAAGTGAATTCTGATTTGTTTGGAACCCTAGTACAAGTCTCAGACTCCAGTCCTGTAAGTTTTAATGTTGTTAAATCTGCTGTGCTGATCAAGACAAAATATGGTCTCAGAAAGGGTTAATTAAATCTGTGTATAGTTGGCAGCTGTTTGATTAAATTAATCAAGAATTTTATGTTATGTTGCACGAACATCATGGTTTTGAGGTAGCTTGTCATGACTTGCTGGTATTGCAGATTCTGATAACCTTGGTGCCCTAGCTATCTGTGAATCATTCTTAATGATGAAAGCTGCATTCAATTCGGATTGTGATCTCCTCTAGCAGTACTGCAGCACGGGGCTGTATATTCTAAATATGGGGTGCCATCCTGTTGCTAGCAAATTTTAATATTCAATGCTGTTAGTTCCTTGGGCAGACCTTCTGTTTTAAAAAATTAAAAACTATTGGTCAACCATTTATTGGTGGTGTTTCTTGTCTGTGCTAAAACCACATTGAATTCTTCTTTCTCTTCCTGTGTTAGGCGGGCATGGGTGCCTGTCCACCTTGATCAGGCACCTACCCATTCTCCACTTAGTCTGTTCTCACTCTAGTTCCTCTTACTCTTTGCCCTCCCTCCATTTGCCATTCTGTTCTGGTCGTAGTGGGGTGGGGTGATTGCGGTTAAGGAAGATTTTGTACAAGAGGGAGGTGAAGAAGCAGAGGTAATCAATAGCTTCAGTCTTACCAATATTTGACCGGAGTAAATTGCAGCACATCAAACACTGGTTGTTGGACAGTCAGAGGTAGTGGAGGGGTCAAGAGAGTAGTTGGCAAGATGGAGCTGGGTGTATATGTATATGCAACAGCATATTTTTAGAAGCTGACCCCATGACAATGTTGCCAATTTTGATGACGAAGTATAGCGTTCCAAGGATAAATCCTTTGGTGACTCTCAAATAATGGTGTGGTGGACAACGGGAAGAGATGGAAAGCATGTCTGCGCAGATGAAAAGAATCTAAATTCCAGTGAGTTTCATGCATTTTCTGTCATTGGAAGATCTGTTCATTTTGCAACAGAAATGGCCTTTCAATTATTCAGTTATCAATATCCATTTTATTTTTTAAGTAAATAATAACTTATCTGTACTTATATATGCCTGCGAGACCTTTATTTGAATTTATTGAGACTTTAGAAGTAAACATACTCTTGATTCACAATGCACTGGGTTGGAATTAACCCAGACAGGTGATGAAAGCTTTTTCTCTCAAAGGATATAAGCATTAATGTATAAATTACTCTGGACGTGATCATCCCAGCTCTTCCAAGATTGGTACAATGACTCCATTTTTATTTATTCTGAGAATGCAGTGTATACTTTCTGAAAAGGTTATATGAAAGAAAATGTGTATTTTTCAAAATAGAAAGCAGTACTGAAAAGTTGACAAAAACATTTTATTATTCTAGAATTAAGCAAGTGGATCTCGTGTTCTGTTGCACAAGGTTAAGTTGTAGAGAGCACTGATGACTGCAACTGCATTTTCTTGTGGGCTTTGCAAGGACCTGAGTAGTTCCTGCCTCATAACTTTCCCAATCACTTGAGCATCTCCCACCACCTACCTCCCATTGCATTTCATATCCTTTTGCCTTCCCACTATCCCCCTCTGATGCTACTGTCATTGACATTGCTACCCCTACTCACTTGCATCACTTCCCCTACCTACTTCTCTCTGAACTACCCACTCAACCCTGTATCCTCACCCTCCCTGCTTCGTTGTCATTCACTTCACTCTAAAACCTCCATTCACCCCACTTTCTACCCTCAGCCCAGAGGCTAGAGGCCTCTCATAATTGCTTTCAAAATTCAATTCACTTTGTTTAAAAAAAAAAATGCAATCAACTTAGGACGAGGAAAGACGCTTTGCCTCACTCTCTGTCCTTGTCAGTTACAATATTTGCTGTTTTCTCAACAAAACACATGAGATAATTGGAAATTTTATGGGTACTTTTAACTTTGATCACTGGGTGAAGGTCGGGTGTTAGCAAATTGGCAGCCCATTTTGCACCACACCTGATTTTTCTTTCTCATGGAAAAGAAAATTAAACCAGGTGTAAAATGGGCTGATCATTTACTTTTGCCAGTTTGTTACCTGTGATAAAATTAAAATCTTTCTGTTGAGTTCAAAATTCAATTTGTTTTTGAAAAATGAACTAAAATTAAAATGAGGAAGGACAAAGTCCTTGAAGTTCAGAAAACAAAAACAGAACAAAAGCCATAAGGGTGTGTCATCAGCCTACCCTCAGCCCATATGCAACCTAACTTTTCTTTCCTGTTCTGGAATGTGCCTTTGGCACCCAATTCTATATCCATCTCTGACCGGACCTTGTTCATATTCTTTTAGTCTGGCTTTTTCCACCACTTCCCCCACTCCATTGAGATACTCTGATCAAAGCCGCAAATTACATTGCAGGACCATGTTTCATTATCTCACTTCAGCTTCTTTGCAGCTTTTGACAGTTGACACGCTATTCTTTATGATCCAACTCCATGGAACCTGGTTCTAGCCTCAGTTAATCCAGTGCAACCAGAATATCTCCTGCAAAGGTTTCTCTTTCCGTGCTGGCAAGATCAGCTACAGTATACCTGCCTGTTCTTTGTAACTCAACAACATTATCCATAAGCATTGAGTCAGCTTTTATATATATCCCAGCTTTACCTCTCCGTGTGTTGGCCATGGCTTAGTTGGTAGTATTCTCACCTCTGAGTCGGTAGATTGTGGGTTCAGGTCCCGCTCCAGAAACTTGAGCATGAAAATCAAGGCATACACTCTAGTGCCATGTTGAGGGAGTGCTGCACAGTCAAGTGCAGTCTTTCAGATGAGGTGTTAAACCGAGGCCCCATCTGCCCTCTCAGGTGGACATAGAAAATCCCATGGCATTATTTCGAAGAAGAACAGGGGAGTAATCACAGTGTCTTGGCCAACATTTATCCCTCAATCAACATCACAAAAACAGATTATCTGGTCATTATCACTTTGCTGTTTGTGGGAACTTGCTGTGCACAAATTGGCTGCTGCATTTTCTGCATTACAATAGTGACTACACTTATATAATATTTCATATAAAATATTTCATTGGCTGCAAAGTGCTTTGGGATGTCCTGTAGTTATGAAAGGCGCTAATGAAAGTCTTTCTTTTGTCCACTACCACCCATGACTTTAACTATTGCCATGTGGTCAGACTTTCAATCTGACATCAAGTTGTGGATGAGCCATGATTTCTTGTCAAAACTGAACCTTGGCAAGATTGGAATTGTCTGTTTCTATTTCCCTGAATCTCCCTGCCCTAGCTCCTGATCCAGCTGCTATTTTATGTGCCCACAAAAGCTCAAACAGAGCTTGGATGTCCTGCTTAATTCTGTTTCAAATGCCACATAAGCACCAAGAGTGTCAGCTTCCACCTTCTTACGACCAGGTGAGGAAGGGGTCTCAGGCTCCCCTTTCGCCCCTTCTCAGGTTTGGCAGTTACAAGGTGTATCTTTAAAACACAGTGATTTAACTTACCACCTCAGTGAGCACTTACTCCTGTTCCTCTAATATAAATGTAAATGAACCAATCAGACAGGTTTTCTTGAGTTTAAACTAGAAAGGTGTAAGTAATTCGGGCTTGCTTCTCTGGCTCCGGAAGGCAGGAGAGCAGCGTCATCCGTGTCCCCTGATTGTTGACTGTAAGGATCTGTAGCCTTGAGGCTTAATAGCTGCCCCCAAAGCTTCCCTGGACTTTGCTGGAGAGAGAGAGAGAGAGAGAGAGAGAGAGAGAGAGAGGTCCTTTCTTGGAGTTCAGTTCCTGTCTTTCTGAGGCACAATTCACAAACTTTGAGTTACACAGGTAGTCATGTCATGTGACCACCTCTTTGTTTGAAACAGCACCTTCTGGAAGGATCTTTGAAATTTTAGGCTGTTCAGATATACCTGGTTTGTGAGGGGGTGGGGGTAGGATTGGCTTTTTCAAAGTCAATGGGTGTCGATGGCTGTAGACAATCAACATTGACAGAACCATTCCAGGCAATTGAATCAGAGAGCACCCCCATTGTTCTGGATAGACTGGGTAATCACTTCTGTCTCCCGGCTGATTCTTTAGTTTTTTTTCACATGCAAATTCGTGGCCATCTTGGTTGCTCTGTTCTGTTTTTTATTAAAGTTATTTGGAACAATTTCAGTAAAAGTCTCAGGCAAAGTTCCATACGACAAAATTAATATTTTCCATTTGGCATGTGGGATTTCCGTCACAACCTATTAAACATCACCTGTCTCCAGTTCTACCTTACCATCATT
Source organism: Heterodontus francisci (assembly GCF_036365525.1). Taxonomy (NCBI): domain Eukaryota; kingdom Metazoa; phylum Chordata; class Chondrichthyes; order Heterodontiformes; family Heterodontidae; genus Heterodontus; species Heterodontus francisci. The sequence continues at coordinate 55,752,741 of NC_090376.1, read as the reverse complement.
ACCATTGAAACCCTTACCCATGTCTGTCCTGCCAGGTTGCACTTTTCAAGTGTCCTCCTTGCTAACCTCCCAAGCTACATAAACTCCAACTCATTGAGAACTCCACTACCCATTTTGTATCCCACTCGCATCACTTCCTTCATGTTGACCTCCATTGGCTCCCTGATCTTCAGCACAATGATTTTGAAATCCTCATCATAAGTCCCTACATGGCCTTGTCCCCACCTCCAACTTTGCAATCTCGTCCAGCCTTGAATCACTGCCAACACCCTCTGCTGTTCATACTTGTTTACTGTGCAATCATCCACCCCTCTGCTCTTCTATTGGCAGTAGCATCTTTGGCTATCTAGTCTCCATGCTCTGAAACTTCCTCCTCAACTCTTTCATCTTGATACATCTCAGAAGTTTCCTTCCTTGGATGTTTGCTAAAAACACCATGTATATGAGAGATGGAAGCATAATGAGACCATCTGTAAATAGATATTTTCCGGAAGTGAATGTGGTTCTGGACAATTGGGCAGCTCTCCGATTAACTATACTGAAAATATAGAGTGAATTTAAAGTTTATTTTTATATGTGAAATTCTGAAAAAGGCAGAGCTAATGTTATGCTTGTATCAGGAATTATTCCTGCTGTTTGTTGAGGTGCGATATCAATTCTGCAGGGATTTGAATAAAGAGTGCATAGTCATGCTGTCTGTCTTATGTTTGTGTAGCAGATTGGCAGAACTCCATCCTTGATGTCTTCAAATTGCACACACAATACAGTTTAACCAGTTTCCTGTATTACTTGTGTTATCACTGATATGAAAAAACAGATGGGACAGTAAACTTTCTAATCATTGGGTAATGGAAAGGCAGCCTTCTGGATTACCAACTTTTTTTTAAGAAGCATAATGAAAGCCGGCTTTATAGTTTATAGTGCAGTTATAGTCAGGTGGGTGCCAAGTGAAAACTTCAGCCAACTTTTTGAGGAGAATTTCTTCTTGACCAATTGTGCCAAGATTAGGCTGATAGAAGTGGCATTTTTCAAACACTTTTGCTATTGACGCAAATGAAAATCTTCCTTCAGCACTGGTGCCAAAATTGTAGTGAAGTAGTGACAGTATTGAGAAATTGCAGATAAAAATAGGCAATTTAAAAATCTTGTAACTCATTTAATCATTTAGTAATTTAGTTCAAGCATTTTGGTTTATTACATTTGTTGTTGTTTTGCTATCTATTTCTGCTGACTTCAAATTATATCAGAAGAATGGATTTCAAGAAATTACTGAGCCTCACCATGTGAGGGAGCTGAATTAACATCAGTAGAAATAGCCATTAATCCAAGGTGCTTCAGCAGTCTTGTTATTTCAGTGCATATGTTAAAGGGGTATTGTTTTCATGAATAAACATATAATCAACCTTTCATTGCCTGGCTAGGGAGAAGGGCCAGTAGTGTGTAATATTTTTAATGAGTGGTGCAATGGTATATTTTAATGTGATTTGTTTTTGCATGGTGTGCATGTAAATAGATGAGAAATTACTTTTTTAAAAAATGTATGCCTCTTTAATTGGCTCTTTCACAGAGTAATTCTGCCAATTTTCCTCCGCAATCCCAAAGATATCAACAAGGTAGTAAATACTTTCAATCATGCGACTTCAAAAAAGTGATTGAGAAATATTATGCAAACTTCATAAAATGTGCTGTTCACCAGTGGGCAGTGCATTAGTTCTTTTTTGTGTGCTGAACATTAAAACCAGCTTGGGTCAGGAATCTGGAAAACTTTGAGTGATTGCAACATGGCTTGATGAACTGAAATTTTATAACTGCCAAAACTGCTTAGAACAGATGTGTGTTAATCGAAAGTCAGCTGTCTTGGAAAGCAACAACAACTTACATTTACATAGCACCTTTAACATAATAAATGTCCCATGGTGCTTTACAGGAGCATAATCAGACAAAATCGACACTGATCCAAAAAAGAGAGGTTTTAAGGGGCATCTTAAAGGAGGAGAGAGAAATGGCGAGGCAGAGAAATTTAATGAGAGAATTCCAAAGCTCAACGCTTAGACAGTTAAAGTCACGAGCACATTGGGGGGGGGGGGGGGGGGGGGAGAGGGCAAAGGAAGTTGGTGATATACAGAAGGCCAGAATTGGAGGTGTGTAGAGTTCTCTGAGCATTGCAGTATAAATACTGTAGCTCATTGTTACTCTACACTACAAAAAACTGGTTGTATTTTAAAGTCTGTAAGTAGTTAAAAATTCAGCGTAAATAACTTGTCATGTTCTGTTGTATTTTTAGGATAGTTTCATGAAACACTACTGTTAAATTAAGCTCTGACAGATATAATTCATAATGTTCTAGATCAAACCTGCCATTCTGTTGCAGATCAGAATTTTCCTGTCCCACTGAATTTATTCACTAGCATTTGATAATTTGACTGGTTGGAAATGCTGTCAAGTTGACATTTACTGGAGTTCACATGAAGCAAGGCTGTGACTTATCTTCCAGTTCTGTCAGCAGTTGGCTGTGCATGCAATGCTCAATATCTAGGTCAGAAAATCATTACAGCTTACAATAATCTGTGATAAACTAAAACCTAAAAACCCTGAACGAAAGGAGGTGAAGATTCTTTTAGTTAAAGCTCACTGAAGCGTGAATGGTCTGAAAAATAGATTGAAGTGAGGGATTTAATCAGCAAGGGTTTGAGTTTTCTTTGAAGTAAAAATGAAGACTAACAAACCAATTCACCCAGGCGTGTCATAACAGACTGAAAAACTTTATTTAAAGCTGCTGTTTAAGAGACTATTTCTGTTTTTTTTTGTTCTGGTTATGGTAATTGTTATTATAAGTACATCCAAATTACTATAAGTATAATGTTATATATTGTAGCAATATTGACTGAAGACCAGAATAACCACAGTCAGTTCTTAGCACCACTGACAGTTGTATAAACCAGCTTGTATTCCCTTGCATATAGACGATTAAGGGGTGATGTAGTTGAGGTGTTTAAGATAATTGATAGACTAACTAAAGACAAATTATTTCCACTAATGGAGGACTCCAGAGCAAGGGGGCATTACCTTAAAATTCGGGCTACGCCATGCACGGGTGATGTCGGAAGCACTTCTTCACTCATATTGCAGTGGGAATCTGGAAGGCTCTTTCTCTCAAAAATGTTGTTGAGGCTAAGTCAATGAAATTGAAATTAATAAGTTTTTGTTAGGTAACGGTATAAAGAGATATGGAGCCAAGGCACGTAAATGGAGTGAGGTACAGATCAGCCATGAATGGCGGGACAGACTTGACGGGATGAATGGCCTACTCCTGTTCCTATGCTCTATCCTTGTGGTTATGTTCACTACCCATCTTAATTTTCTGCAGTAGCAATAATAGTCCAATATTTGTATCCAATTTTTTCTGTTCCTACGTTCCATGGTCTCTGGGTTATAGAGGTAACAAATTTGCCATCAGTTTTCAAACTATGTATAGTTCCATGAAAGTAACTTTATTTGCTCCCGTTTAATGTGTATTTCCCTATTACATCCAATATCCGTGACTTAACATTTGCTCTGCTGGGGTTGCGGAAGCATCTACGATATCTAGGAATTTACATGCGTAAATGGGGTTTCCATCAAATTTCCACCGGCAGAAAGGAAGAGAAAGAAATTCCTGGCGTATTTCCTGGCAAATCACTCTTGTCTGCTGATACCCCTGTACTACCTTGCCAAGTCTTTTTGAGACAGCTACTTGTTAACCTCTAATATTTTTTCTTTTCTAAGGTCTTGAAATGTGTTGATGCCACTGAGTTTTGCACTCTTCTCTCCCATTACTCCTGGGTTGATTTCCTTCACTCCAGCTTTGACTGGCACCAAGACCACCCTAGTCAAAGTCATGAATGGCGCTCTTTGGCCAGAATTTTATCGGCGCATCAGGGGCCCCGACTACAGACCTGAAAGCCTGGGGCAATTCCGCCTCGGCCATTTGTGGAACCCTGACCATGATTTTCACAGAATCATAGAATTGTTACAACGCAGAAGAAGGCCATTTGACCCGTCGTGTGTGCACCAGCTCTCTGAATGAGCAATTCACTATGTGCCATTCCCTCACCTTCTCCCTGTAACCCTGCACATCCTTCATTTTCAGAGAATAGTCTAATTCCCATTTGAATGCTTCAGTTGAACCTGCCTCCACCGCACTCTCAGGCTGTGCATTCCAGACCTTAATCATTCGCTCCGGGAAAAAGTTTTTCCTCATGTCACTTTTGCTTCTTTTACCAATTGCTTTGAAACTGTGCCCTCTTATTCTTGATCCTTTCTCCCTGTCTACTCTGTCCAGACTCCTCATGATTTTGAATAGCCCTATTAAATCTCCTCTCAGCCTTCTTTTTTCCAAGTAAAGCAGTGCAAACATCTCCAATCTATCTTCATCACTGAAGTTCCTCATCCCTGGAACCATTCTTGTGAATCTTTTCTGTACTGTCTCCAGTGTCTTCACATCTTTCCCAACGTGCGGTGCCCAGAACTGGACATAATATTCCAGCTGAGGCTGAACTAGTGTCTTAAACAAGTTCAAATTAACCTCTTTGCTCTTGTACTTTATGCTCCTAAAAATAAAGCCCAGGATACTGTATGCTTTATTAACCGCTCTCTCAACCTGTCCTGCTTATCCACATATACATCCAGATCCCCCTGCTCCTACACCAACTTTAGAATTGTGCCCTTTATTTTGTCGCTCCATGTTCTTCCTACCAAAATGAATCACTTCACATTTCTCCGCATTGAACATTATCTACCACCTGTCTGCCCATTCCACCAACTTTTCTACGTCCTTTTGAAGTTCTACACTATCCTCCTCACAGTTCATAATGCTTCCAAGTTTCATATCATCTGCAGACTTTGAAATTGTGCCCTGTACACCAGGGTCTAGGTCATTCATATATATCAGGAAAAACAAGATTCCCAATACTGACCCCTGCAGAACCTTCCTGTAGCCCATAAAACATCCATGAACCACTACTGTCTGTTTCCTGTCACTCAACCAATTCCGTATCCATGTTGCTATTATCCTGTTTATTCCATGAGCTATAACTTTGCTCACATGCCTGTTGCGTGGCACTGTATCAAATGCCTTTTGGAAGTCCATGTACACCATTTCAATTGCATTGCTCTCATCAACCCTCTCTGCTACCTCTTCAAAAAACTCCAGCAAGTTAGTTAAACATGATTTCCCCTTAAAGAAATTGATTTTCAGCCGTCTGGCAACTAATTAGTTGTTGTTGGGCTTCCCATCCCTTTAATGGATTTTACCAGCCCTCTGGGGACAGGCTGGGGGTGGGGGATGTGTAAAATGGCAAGGGAAGGCAAGGGTGGAGTGCCTATCAGCTTCCCATCATCATGACATTTTACCAGTGGCGGGGAAGGTGCAGGGCGGCCCTCCCTCCAATAGGCCAGTTGAGCCACCTAAGTGGCCAGTTAATGACCAGCAGTGGGTGGGCCCTCCGCCACATGAGTAGATCACCTGGTGAATGCTGACTGCCTCCCTGCTGGTTTTGTGGGGGGTGCGGGCAGCCAAACTCCTCTGTGCGTGCCCTGCAATCTTTTCTCCTTTCATATGGTTACGTTGAGAGTGTCCCAAGGTTCCATATATGCCTCTTCTTGGTGACATAATTCATTGCATGAAGCTAACCTCTATTTGTATGCTTACAAAACCCAGTTCTACCTCTCACTACCACAGATAACACTTTGCTGTTCAATTTGGGAGTCCAACATCGTACCCTGGATGAGTCACAATATCTTCCAGTTTAAGCATGGCATTCTGTTTGACTGCCTGCTCAGACTGAACCCAGTGGTGTGCAACCTTGGTGTTCTTTATTAACCTTGAGTTGAGCTCTGTGTCCCATATTCCACACATCACCAAGACCGCTTATTTGCACTTTCACTTCACTCAACTTGCCCTTTCCTTCCCTACTTCACCCCCATCACTGATAATGCCCTTCAGCCATGACTCCCATCAGCTCCAGGCTCAGCATCTTTGATGCTTTCTCAGGTTCCAACTTACACAAGCTCTACTGTATGCATCCTATTCCCACTCCCTGTCCACTCTTGCCATTGCCAATCCCCAATGGCTTTCTGTCCCCCAAAGCATTGAATTCAGAATTCTCATTCTCATTTTCAAATACAATGACTAGCTCCTCCAGCCTTGCATGTCTGCATATACCTTCCATCCTCTGTATCTTGGTTTTATTTTCATCCTCTCCCTTTGCTCTATCTTCACTGACTGAACCTTCAGCCAACTTGGTCCTTTGCTCTGGAACTCTCCTTAAATCTTGTTACCTGGCTACCTTTGCTGGCCACTCTCAAAAGCCTCCTAAAAATTTAACTCTTTTAATCATGCCGTTGGTCACCTTAAACTAATTTGTCTGTTTTTAAAAGGTGCCAAATGAATGCAATCTCTTGTTATTCCATCTAATAATAAGGGTATGAACCACTTCAATTTATTTTCAAAGGAGATAGTAAAAGAACAGTTCTATTATTCTAATGCTATATAAGAAAATTAGGATTGCAACTTATTTTTTACTGTAACAATTAGGCACATCATTCAGCATATGCAGTGCTGTCTGCCTGACTTGTGTTTAGCAAGTTATGCCAATCCCATAAACCGTAATATAATCAGGATATTTATGCGGCTGATCCAGTTAGGTTTCTGCTTAGTGGTAACCCCCAGGATGGTTTCAGCAATGGTAATGCTGTTGAATGTTATGGGGAGATGGTTAGATTTTCTTTTGTTGGTGATGGTCATTGCCTGGTCCTTGTATGGCACAAATATTACTTGCCACTTATCAGCCCAAGCCTGTCCAGGTCTTGCTGCATCTGGACAAGGGCTGCTTCAGTATCTGAGGAGTCGCGAATGGTACTGAACATTGTGCAATCATCAGCGAGCATCCCCACTTCTGACCTTATGATGGAGGGAAGGTCATTGATGAAGCAGCTGAAGATGGTCAGGCTAAGGGCACAACCCTGAGAAACTCCTACAGCGATGTCCTGGGGCTTAGTTTAGTTTAGAGATACAGCACTGAAACAGGCCCTTCGGCCCACCGAGTCTGTGCCGACCATCAACCACCCATTTATACTAATCCTACACTAATTCCATGTTCCTACCACGTCCCCACCTGTCCCTATATTCCCCTACCTATACTAGGGGCAACTTATGATGGCCAATTTACCTATCAACCTGCAAGTCTTTGGTATGTGGGAGGAAACCGGAGCACCCCGGAGGAAACCCACGCAGACACGGAGAACTTGCAAACTCCATACAGGCAGTACCCGGAACTGAACCCGGGTCGCTGTTTGTCGGGGCTGTTACACAGTTGGCTCTCCCCTTGTGCTTTTGTCTTTTTTCCTGCCAACTGCTAAGTCTCTTCGACTCGCCACACTTTAGCCCTGCCTTTATGGCCGCCCGCCAGTTGTAGCGAACGCTGGCAACTGACTCCCACAACTTGTGATCAATGTCACAGGACTTCATGTCGCGTTTGCAGACGTCTTTGAAACGGAGACATGGACGGCCGGTGGGTCTGATACCAGTGGCGAGCTCGCTGTACAATGTGTCTTTGGGGATTCTGCCATCTTCCATGCGGCTCACATGGCCAAGCCATCTCAAGCGCCTCTGACTCAGTAGTGTGTATAAGCTGGGGATGTTGGCCGCCTCGAGGACTTCTGTGTTGGAGATACGGTCCTGCCACCTGATGCCACGGATTCTCCGGAGGCAGCGAAGATGGAATGAATTGAGACATCGCTCTTGGCTGACAACTAATAATGATCATAATATGATTGAATTCGGTGTTGGGTTTGAAAAGGAGAAACTTAACACTGTTACTAAGATTCTCAATTTTGGCATGGCTGACTTTAACGGGATGACTGTCAAAACTGTTATTGGGTAAAACTACAGATGAACAGTGGGAGGTGTTCAAAAAAGAATTTAGTTTAGTACAGGATCAATATATACCCCCAAGGAGAAAGAGCTCTACTTTCCAAATAAAACCATGATGGTTAATAAAAGATGTGAGTGATAACATAAAAACAAGTGCAAAGAATACTGTAAGTCTGGGGGATGAGGAGAGAGATATAAAGAACAGGAAAGGAAGACAAAAAAGATAGTGTTTGTGTCATCACCAAACTTGGATATATGGCTTCTATTATTTAAGTCATTGAGGCCCTAGCACAGATCCTTATGGGACGCAAATAGCTATTTCCTTCCAATTTGAAATTTTTGAGGAAGTTACTAAAGTAGTGGACAGAGGAATGTCTATGAATGTATTTATATGGACTTCCAGAAGACATTTAGTAATATTTCAGGTAAAATAGACAGTTCACTAAAATTAAAGCTCATGGAATTGAAAAGCAAAAAGGGAAATTATTGATTGGTTAGGCTACAGAAGACAGAGAATAAGGATAATGGACATGTACTCAAATTAGGAAACACTTCTTCATGTAAAGGTTGGTCGAAGTATGGAAGTCTTCACCACAAAAACAGTAGATGCTAGCTCAATTAATAATTTTAAATCTGAGATTGCTGGTCAAGGATATAAAAGGATATGGAGCCAAGGTCGATGAATTGAATTATGACACAGATCAGCCATGATTGGTGGAACAAGTTCAAGGGACTGAATAGCCCTCTCCTGACCAATGTTCTTATTCCCTGCATTATGTTAAAAAGGGGTAAATTCCCATTTTAATGTTCAATTAAGTGTATTTATTAGCCTTTCATCATAACTCAGCAATTTTTAGATCTTTTCCTTTCCTCAGTCTTTTACATTTTATAATAATATGCAATGACCACATTAACACAGAACTCCTTTGGGGTTTCACAAGAATTTTAGTGGAACCTTAATGCACTGTATGTTGAATTTACATGAGCTAGCCAATATTTTATTTACCTTTGTAACTGCTGGCATACAATGTTGTGAGACAATGCTCAGTGTTCAGTCAGCTATTGGACCCGCCTATTTTTTCTTTCCTGATTCACTATACATATAGCTTTAATTTTATATCCAGATGTCTTATTTTAGTATCAATTTGCACTCTGAGCATTTCATGGTATTTATTTTACAGTTCATCTGCACAGTGGGAATATCATTGAATTTCATCCCTTCTTTCTGAATATTGTTTTTCCAACATCTTAGCATCAGATGGGGCGGCGCAGTGGTTAGCACTGTAGCCTCACAGCTCCAGCGACCCGGGTTCAATTCTGGGTACTGCCTGTGTGGAGTTTGCAAGTTCTCCCTGTGTCTGCGTGGGTTTTCTCCGGGTGCTCCGGTTTCCTCCCACAAGCCAAAAGACTTGCAGGTTGGTAGGTAAATTGGCCATTATAAATTGCCCCTAGTGTAGGTAGGTGGTAGGGAAATATAGGGACAGGTGGGGATGTGGTAGGAATATGGGATTAGTGTAGGATTCGTATAAATGGGTGGTTGATGGTCGGCACAGACTCGGTGGGCCGAAGGGCCTGTTTCAGTGCTGTATCTCTAAACATAAACTAAACAGATGCAAACCTAAACATTCTTCATTTTGTACTCTTATCAAGATTCTTTATGATAATAGCCAGCAGCAGAGGTTCTTTGATTTGAAATTAAAGCAGAAAATGCTGGGTACACCCAGTAGGTCTGGCAGCAACTGTGGAGAGAGAAGGAAGTTAGCATTTCAGGTCAATGTCCATTCATCAGACTGGAAGATCTGAGGGGTGAACAGCTTTAAAGCAAGCACAGAGCCAGGGAAAAGTGGCAGCAAAATAGCAGTTTGGGAAGATCTGTGACATGCTGGAGGGCAGGAGCGATTTGCACGACAAAAGGTTCAAGGCAAAAGGAGGCAATCATGAAACAAGTATAGAAACAAAAGATGGGTCCAAGGAGGTGTAAATGGCTACAGCAGAAAAGGGAGAGGGGAACGTGGAAAATTTGGTAAAGAGGAGAAGGCTGCTATGTCCCAGAAATTTGACAGAAGGAAGGTGGGTATACCCAGGGGTGTGTACCAATAGGGGTTCCAAACACCAGCCCACACTGCCATTCCCAGTGGCTTTGGCTCTGAGAGAAAATGGGAGAGATCATTAAGGACTAAAATTGTCAAAGAAAGATGAGGTGTTGTTCCTTGAGCTTCAATTGAACAGTGCAGGAGGCCAAGGCCATGGAGGGATGAAGAATTAAAGAGGCAAGTGACCAGAAGCTTAGGGTCATGTTCTTCACAAGAGAAATGGAGGCATAAGCACGATTCACCCAAACCAATCAAATTGGTCATCTTACTCATAGCAATCAAATTATTGAAAGAAGTAAGAGAGTTCATAGAATGGTTACAGTACTGAAGGAGATCATTCGGCCCATCATGTCTGTGCAGAAAGTTAAAAGTCACATGGTTCTTATCAGCCCACTGAAGCAAGCACAGATCAAATAGGTCAATCAGATGGCCAGAGGAGGAAACAACAAATGAATGCCATATATTATTAGGGAGAAGCCTCCAAACTTCTAGTATGGTTAAATGTCCTTGTATTATTGCAGCACTGATATTTGCAGTGAAGTTTTGGATTATGATTCTTCATGTTGGTTTTCTGCAGCTCAGTGATAAGAGCTTTCATTTACATTTTTCCTCATCTCACTCTTTTATCTGGTAGTCAAAAAAACTATCCATCATTCTATTCGGTTCTGAATTTCACAGATAAATGTTTGTCAGTATATTCAGTTTTCTGCTTTGTTCAATTCGAAGTAGTGTTGAGAGCAGTCCAATGTATCCTTGATCATGCCATACCCAGAAAAACTGCAGGAAACATCTTCAATAACTGGTTTTGCTCTGCACCCTTGAAAAGAACAACTCTAGGCTGCTGCCGACAAATAGTTGTTAGTGATTGGAAAAAGTTATCTGCCAGAAATTTGTGTGTATCAAACTGTATATTGCTGTCTGATGGTGACAAATGGAGTGCTGATTTACTACTTATCAGACAACATACTAGCAGTGGCTATAAGATTTGGGAATTTTGTTTTGTAATGTGATGTGGAGAAATTACAATTTTAGGTTGTTTGCTGCCTTGGCCAAAAAAGTGCCAGGACTATTAATGTCATGCTGTAGTAAAATTTCAAAGCTCTGATACATTATGAAAGTTCGGCTTTATTGAAAATACAGAGCGCTATCAATACATGAACTTAGAAATGATTGGACATCTTAGAGGAGCCAATGGGACTGAAAGATGGTGTGCAGGATTAACAGGTATTATCAATGCCATAAAACTGCTAAACAAGTATTAAAGAGGATTCCATTCTTGCTCTCCCTTTCCCTGCACCTCGTCCCCATATCCTTTATGTTCAAGAATTATTTCTAAGTAGAACTGGCTGTGTAATGCCCTGGGGGTTCTGGTGATGTGATTGCCAGGTATAGGGGAATCCATCTCATTTACATTGTGGAGCAGATTAAATAGTAAGAGAGAACAACTTTGAAGTACAAAATACTTCTGATGGAGACAGCGAGATGAAACGCTAAACAGGAATTGGGAGAAGAACTAACTACAGGCATGATCAAATAATTTTTTTAAAAAGAAAATTCCAGAGCCAAGGATGATGGTAGCTAAAGGTTCTTTATAGGATTTGCAATGTTCTCTCTCCTTCCTGTTCATTTGATCTTAGCACCGCAGCCTCACAGCTCCAGGGACCTGGGTTCGATTCTGGGTACTGCCTGTGCGGAGTTTGCAAGTTCTCCCTGTGACCGCGTGGGTTTTCGCCGGGTGCTCCGGTTTCCTCCCACGGCCAAAGACTTGCAGGTGATAGGTAAATTGGCCAATGTAAATTTCCCCTAGTGTAGGTAGGTGGTAGGGAATATGGGATTGCTGTATGGTTAGTATAAATGGGTGGTTGTTGGTCGGCATAGACTTGGTGGGCCGAAGGGCCTGTTTCAGTGTTGTATCTCTAAATTAAAAAAAATAAATAAAAAAAAAATATTTTCCTGGCCTCCAGTTTCATTATTTCTAACTGGAATGCTCGATCTTCGTGTTCTTCCTGTATTCAAACAGATTAACAGCATCTCTTTTGTATCCAAATTTTCTGAATTCTTTTCAAAACTTATTAATACCGTTTCAGCTAACTTTAATTTGCCAATGTCTAACCAGTCTTCAGTCTTTGACTGTTGTTTAGATCTCAGAGCTGCTATCACTGTCAAGTTTTTGAGTTCTTGTGCTCTCTACTTCTTGAGTTCATTGGTCACCAACCACTCCTATAAATAGACCTTGTGTCTCCAGTAATCTGGAATATACCTTTTCCTGCCCAATATCTAGGTTACAAGACCCAGGGATCGCTGCAGAGAATCCTCATACTTTACACCAATAAATGGAACACATTACACTGCACCACATGATTATCCTCTGTGAAAAGCACACTGAACATAAACTCTGTCAGACAGCAACACGGGCTTTATTAGCAGGTGGTTTATTTTAATTAAAGCAAGTAAATGAACAGTATTATGTCTTAAATAGTGAGTCATGCACTTCATTATCCAACATTGATACATCAATTAAAAAAACTCACATTCTCTACACATAGGTTTTAAAAACAGAGGCTCACTTCTTATGCTGTGAAACATGCTGCAGTTTCAAAATGAGCTGGCTTTTTTACTGCTGCATTCTTTAATTCAGATCTTTGTTGCTTACTGAAAAGCAGTGTGTCCCCCAGTTCCTATGACTAAGATACTCTCCCTTCAGTATTCAGGACCACCACAGCAATGCAATCAAAGCCCCTTTGAAGAAGTTGAAATGAATAAAAATGCAAGTACAAAAGGCTATGTTTCCTTCATCAGTATTAAACATATAACCAAACCTTGACCGTGGCATATGGTGCTTGTCAAACAATGTGAGCTACGCGGTTATTTATCCCAGTTATTTATTTATATTGAGCTTTTCCTATCACTTTGGCAACAAATTATTTTTCTATCTGTTTTAACAAAATAGCAGATAATTTACTGGGAGAAAATAGTTTTAATTTAAAAAGAATGTCTAATAATGGATTGGAACCTGGTCTTGTGGACCGGAGAGCTATTTTAGTCAGGGTAAGTTTAGTATTATAATACCATATCCAAATGCTACCTTGCTCCAGAACACTGATGTATTTCTGCAGCGATATGCTCCACAGGAAAAAAAAATTGTTGATATCAAATGTGGTGCATTCTGGTTAGTTTTCAACACTTTTGGACTTCGTGTTTTTCTCCCCTTTATTTAAATGATTAAAAATCTGATTTTTGGCTTTTCAGCAGAGCAGTCTGTCTCAGCCATATTATAAAAGCAAAATACTGCGGATGCTGGAAATCTGAAATAAAAACAAGAAATGCTGGAACCACTCAGCAGGTCTGGCAGCATCTGTGGAAAGAGAAGCAGAGTTAACGTTTCAGATCAGTGACCTTTCGTCAGAACTGGCAAAGGTTAGAAATGTAATAGGTTTTAAGCAAATAAAGCGGGGGTGGGGCAAAAGATAACAAAAGGAAAGGTGTTGATAGGATAGAGGGTCACAGAGCATAACTGACAAGAAGGTCGTGGAGCAAAGGCAAAGGGTGTGTTAATGATGTGGTGAAAGACAAAGCGTTAGTGCAGAGAGGGTGTTAAATGCCCTGGCCAAAAGCACAAACATGCAAAAAAAAACAGTGGGCAGGCATTTGTTAAAAAAAATGAATGATGAAACAAACTAAAATAAAATAAAATTTGAAAAAACTAAAAATAAAAAAAGGGGGGACCAGTCATGCTCTGGAATTATTGAACTCAATGTTCAGTCTGGCAGGCTGTAGTGTGCCTAATCGGTAAATGAGTTGCTGTTCCTCGAGCTTGCGTTGATGTTCGCTAGAACACTGTAGCAAGCCCAGGACAGAGATGTGGGCATGAGAGCAGTGGGGTGTATTGAAACGGCAAGCGACAGGAAGCCTGGGGTCATGTTTTTGAACTGAGCGAAGGTGTTCTGCAAAGCGGTCACCCAATCTGCGTTTGGTCTCCCCAGTGTAGAAGAGTCTGCATTGTGAGCAGCGAATACAGTATACTAAATTGAAAGAAGTACAAATAAATCGCTGCTTGACCTGAAAGGAGTGTTTGGGGCCTGGGATATTGAGGAGAGAGGAGGTGAGGGGGGCAGGTATTACACCTCCTGCATTTGCATGGGAAGGGGACGAGGTGTCGGGGGGTAATGGAGTAGTGGACCAGGGTATCACAGAGGGAATGATCCCTTTGGAATGCTGACAGGGGAGGAGAGGGGAAGATGCGTTTGGTAGTGGCATCACGCTGGAGGTGGCGGAAATGACGGAGGATGATCCTTTGGATGTGTAGGCTGGTGGGGTGGAAAGTGAGGACAAGGGGAACCCTGTCGCGGTTCTGGGAGGGACGGGAAGGGATGAGGGTAGAGGTGTGGGAAATGGGCCGGACATGGTTGAGGGCCCTGTCAACCACAGTGGGGGTGGGGGGGAATCCTCGGTTGAGGAAAAAGGAAGACATATCAGAAGCGCTGTTGTGAAAGGTTGCATCATCAGAGCAGATGCAACGGAGACGGAGAAACTGGGCGAATGGAATGGAGTCCTTACAGGAGGCAGGGTGTGAAGACGTGTAGTTGAGGTAGCTGTGGAAGTCGGTGGGCTTATAATGAATATTAGTTGACAGCCTATCCCCAGAGATGGAGACAGAGAAGTTGAGGAAGGGAAGGGAAGTGTCGGAGGTGGACCATGTAAAGGCGAGAGAAGGGTGGAAATTGGAAGTAGAGTTGATAAAGTTTTCCAGTTCGGGGTGGGAGCAGGAAACAACACCGATACAGTCATCAATGTACCGGAAAAAGAGTTGGGGGAGGGGGCTTGAGTAGGACTGGAACAAGGGAATGTTCGACATATCCCACAAAAGACAGGCATAACTAGGACCCATGCGGGCAACTATAGCAACACCTTATACTTGAAGGAAGTGAGTGAACTTGAAGGATTTGTTGTTCAACGTGAGAACAAGTTCAGCCAGGCGGAAGAGTGTGATGGTGGATGGGAACTGGTTGGGCCTCTGTTCAAGGAAGAAGCGGAGAGCCCTCAGACCGTCCTGGTGGAGGATGGAGGTGTAGAGAGATTGGACATCCATAGTGAAGAGGAAGCGGTTAGAGCCAGGAAACTGGAAATTGTCAAAATGACGTAGGGCATCAAAAGAGTCACTGATGTAGGTGGGAAGAAACTGGACCGGGGAGAAAAGATAGAGTCAAGATAGGAAGAAATAAGTTCAGTGGGGCAGGAACAGGCACAATTGGAATACCTGAGAAGTGAAAGCGATTTCAGCTGGATTCTCTTCAGGACCAGGCCTTCAAAGATGTCTGATTCAGCATGAGGATGGGTAGTGTTTGCTTTCTTCCAGACGGGCCAGCTACCATCCAATGTGAATGCACATTTGTCAAAGCATGATCCAAGATATGGGCACAGCATTGCCTGTGGACCATGGCAATAATGATGATCCTCACTTTCTTTAGGATACAAGATTCTTTATGTGAACTTTACCTAAATTTTCTGACACAATGCACATTTTCCTCTACACCGTAAGCTTGTTTTAGACTAGATGCCATCTGACATCCTTAAGTAGTGATTTGTATTTTCTGATCGAGCTACATCTATTGCTTCCTTCACCATTGCTACACCTAGCAAGTGACACCTCCTTGCTACATAGGGCCCCACATGCCATACCTTTGTGTACAAATTGACACTCTTATGTGGAGATGGTTCAACTAATGTTTTAACAAGTTATGGATTTATACCTGTTCCTAGAAAATACAAAATGAACCAGGCTATATAAAATCTTTGTGCCTTGTTTGACCCAGAGCTCAGCTTCAAATTCCACATCCTATCCGTTACCGAGGGCACTTACTTCTACATCTGTAACATCATCCTCCTCTGCCATTACTTCACTCCTCCTTTCTCTCACTGCTTCCCACTTTCCCTTCTGCCTTCTCTTTCACTGTTACAGTTGCATGGGAAGTATGGTTCTGGCTGAACTTGGAAATATTTGAAAAGTCTATGGGGTTGGGGGAAGCTAAAGGAAAATGATAGTTGAGGCTGCTGGAGGGAGCAGGAGGGTGGTGGTGCCATCTGTTTGACACAAAGTTATGAGCGGCATGGACAGAGTGGATAGTCAGAAGCTTTTTCCCAGGGTGGAAGAGTCAGTTACTAGGGGACATAGGTTTAAGGTGAGAGGGGCAAAGTTTAGAGGGGATGTGCGAGGCAAGTTCTTTACACAGAGGGTGGTGAGTGCCCGGAACTTGCTGCCGGGGGAGGTGGTGGAAGTGGGTACGATAGCGATGTTAAGAGGCATCTTGACAAATACATGAATAGGATGGGAATAGAGGGATACGGTCCCCAGAAGTGCAGAAGGTTTTAGTTTAGGCAGGCATCAAGATCGGCGCAGGCTTGGAGGGCCGAATGGCCTGTTCCTGTGCTGTACTGTTCTTTGAATAACCAGCCAGTCAGAAAGAGGCCAAACAGCCCTGTCACCCCCACCCCTGTACAGATTCAATCTGTCTCCTTTTAACGTGCAGCCGTCAAATTACAAATTTGCATTCAAAACTTGTAAGTTGCAGTTTGAAGCATAGTATTTTGTAACACAGAAGGCATATTGTGCCTGTACCAGCATTCTGAAAGACCTATCCAATTAGTCCCAATCCCCTACCCGAGGGGTCTGCAACCTGCGGCTCTTGGACATCTCATTTGTGGCTCCCAACCTTTTCCAGTTGGATCACGTTAACGTGAAAAAAGCCTTTAAAAAAAAATTAGGTCAAGAAAAGTAAGAGCCATGTTTTTATTGTGGGGGTAAAAGGCTAATCATTACGCTACACTTCACTGTTTCAAATGATTATTTTCACGAAAAAAATCATTGTTCTCTAAATAAACCTTTTAAGTGGTATAGCTACACCATGGTTATAGATAATGTTCTGATGAAGGGTCACTGACCTGAAACGTTAGCTCTGCTTCTCTCTCCACAGATGCTGCCAGACCTGTTGAGTATTTCCAGCATTTCTTGTTTTTTATTTCAGATTTCCAGCAGCTGCAGTATTTTGCTTTTATGTTATAGATAATGCCTTTGATTCAAGGAACAGGTTTTTACGGTTGCAACTATTATTGTTTCTAAACAGCTGAGATGATAAATTATCCTGAATGTGCTATTAAGTTTTTTTTTAGCACAAGAATCAATAACTGAAAAAATTGTCTTAAATTCTATCCATCTTAAGTTAAAGTTTGTTTTACAGATGACTTTACTGGCAAAATTATACTTTTAAAAAAAAAGTTAAATGCAATAATTCAGATTTGGGTCTATTTTAATATTTTCTATTGATATGTAAATTCGACACATGCATTTTATTTATTGTATATGCAAATTATGCATTCTGCCAATTTGCCCAGTGTTTGGTTTAGAAATGCCGAATTTTCGTCTTGTGACTCCCAATAGCTTTAATTTTAGGCAATTTTTAAAAAAAGGTTGCAGATCCTACATTCCCTATACCCTTTTAAATGTTATTTTTCACTTAACTATTTCCCTTTTAAAAGTTATGTATTCTATTTCTGGTAGGGAATTTCAGACCCTAACAACTCATTGTGTATAAACCCATTTATCTCTCTCTCTTTTGCTGATTATTTTAAATTTATGTACTCTAGTTACTGACTCACTGACAAGTGGAAATCATTTTTCCTTATTAACTTTTCCAAACCCTTCATAACATTCAAACCCTTATCAGATCTCTTCTTAATCGTCTAATTATCATCAGGAGCTAGTTTCAATATAATTAGCGTTTTGAGTCCACGCTGAGAGAGAGTAAATTGCTTTGGTCTTGCTCAGCTTTTTCAGTGACACCAGAGTCCCAATTGTTGTTTGTTTAGTTGATTTTAGGTCACAGTATCCAGGATTAATTTATGCTTTTACAAGGTATGGGAATACACATTCCAATCTGTGAAGCTGAAGTCAACTACTATGCATCAGAGTTTTGATTCCTTTCAAAAAAAAAGTTCATTGTTTAAAGTGGCCTAAATTATTCATTTTACATTCGTGCCACACAAATGCCAGACAATAGCCACTTCCAACAAGAGAGAATCCAACTAACTCCAATTGACATTCAATGACATTACCGTCGCTGAATCCCCCACTATCAACATCCCGGGGGTTACCATTGATGAGAAACTGAACTGGACCAGCCATATTATTACGATAGCTACAAGAGCAGGTCAGTGGCTGGGAATTCTGCGGTGAGTAACTCACCTCCTGACTCCCCAATGCCTGTCCACCATCTACAAGGCACAAGTCAGGAATGTGATGGAATACTCTCCACTTGCTTGGATGAGTGCTGCTCCAACAGCACTCAAAGCCATCCAGGACATCCAGCATCCCTCTTGATTGGCATCCCATGCACCACTTTCAACATTCACTCCCTCCACCACCAACGCACTGTGACAGCAGTGTATACCATCTACAAGGTGCACTGCAGCAAGTCAACAAGGCTCCTTCGACAGCACCTTCCAAACCTGCGACCTCTACCACATAGAAGGACAAGGGCAGCAGATGCATAGGAACACCACCACCTGCAAGTTCCCCTCCAAGCCACACACCATCTTGATCTGGACCTGTATCACCGTTCCTTCACTGTCGCTGGGTCGAAATCCTGGAACTTCCTTCCTAACAGCACTGTGGGTGTATCTACACCACATGGACTGCAGTGTTTCAAGAAGGCTGCAGGGATGGTGCAGGAGGGAGGGTTTTGGTTTCCTGGATAATTGGGGCTCTTTCTGGGGTAGGTGGGACCTCTACAAACAGGATGGTCTTCACCTGAACCAGAGGGGTACCAATATCCTGGGGGGGAGATTTGCTAGTGCTCTTCGGGGGGGGGGTTAAACTAATTCAGCAGGGGAATGGGAACCTAAATTGTAGTGCCAGTGTACAGGATGTTGAGAGTAGTGAGGTCAGAGGTAAGGTTACAAGAACGCAAGAGGGCACTGGCGAGCAAGAACCTGGTTTAAAGTGTGTCTACTTCAACGGCAGGAGCATCCGGAATAAGGTGGGTGAGCTTGCAGCATGGGTTGGTACCTGGGATCTCGATGTAGTGGCCATTTCGGAGACATGGGTAGAGCAGGGGCAGGAATGGATGTTGCAGGTTCCGGGATTTAGATGTTTCAGTAAGAACAGAGAAGATGGTAAAAGAGGGGGGGGGTGTGGCATTGTTAATCAAGGAGAGTATTACAGCGACAGAAAGGACGTTTGAGGACTAGTCTACTGAGGTAGTATGGGCCGAGGTTAGAAACAGGAGAGGTGAGGTCACCCTGTTGGGAGTCTTTTATAGACCTCCAAATAGTTCCAGAGATGTAGAGGAAAGGATAGCGAAGATGATTCTCGACAGGGTAACAGTAACAGGGTAGTTGTTATGGGGGACTTTAACTTTCCAAATATCGACTGAAAATACTATAGTTCGAGTACTTTAAATGGGTCAGTTTTTGTCCAGTGTGTGCAGGAGGGTTTTCTGACACAGTATGTAGACAGGCCAACCAGGGGCGATGCCACATTGGATTTGGTACTGGGTAATGAACCCGGCCAGGTGTTAGATTTAGATGTAGGTGAGCACTTTGGTGATAGTGATCACAATTCGGTTAGGTTTACCTTAGCGATGGGCAGGGACAGGTATATACCGCAGGGCAAAAATTATAGCTGGGGGAAAGGAAATTATGATGCGGATGGGGAAGGAAACTGCAGGGGATGGGAACAATCGAAATGTGGAGCTTATTCAAGGAGCAGCTACTGCGTGTCCTTGATAAGTATGTACCTGTGAGACAGGGAGGAAGTTGTCGAGCGAGGGAGCCGTGGTTTACTAAAGAAGTTGAAGCGCTTGTCAAGAGGAAGAAGAAAGCTTATGTTAGGATGAGACGTGAAGGCTCAGTTAGGGCGCTTGAGAGTTACAAGCTAGCCAGGAAGGATCTAAAGGGAGAGCTAAGAAGAGCAAGGAGAGGACACGAGAAGTCATTGGCGGATAGGATCAAGGAAAACCCTAAGGCTTTCTATAGGTATATCAGGAATAAAAGAATGACTAGAGTTAGATTAGGGCCAATCAAGGATAGTAGTGGGAAGTTGTGTGTGGAATCAGAGGAGATAGGGGAAGTGTTAAATGAATATTCTGCGTCAGTATTTACAGTAGAGAAAGAAAATGTTGTCGAGGAGAATACTGAGATTCAGGCTACTAGGCTAGATGGGATTGAGGTTCGCAAGGAGGAGGTGTTATCAATTTTGGAAAGTGTGAAAATAGATAAGTCCCCTGGGCCAGATGGGATTTATCCTAGGATTCTCTGGGAAGCTAGGGAGGAGATTGCAGAGCCTTTGTCCTTGATCTTTATGTCGTCATTGTCGACAGGAATAGTGCCGGAAGACTGGAGGATAGCAAATGTTGTCCCCTTGTTCAAGAAGGGGAGTAGAGACAGCCCTGGTAATTATAGACCTGTGAGCCTTACTTCGGTTGTGGGTAAAATGTTGGAAAAGGTTATGAGAGACAGGATTTATAATCATCTTGAAAAGAATAAGTTCATTAGCGATAGTCAGCACGGTTTTGTGATGGGTAGGTCGTGCCTCACAAACCTTATTGAGTTTTTCGAGAAGGTGACCAAACAGGTGGATGAGGGTAAAGCAGTGGATGTGGTGTACTTGGATTTCAGTAAGGCGTTTGATAAGGTTCCCCACGGTAGGCTATTGCAGAAAATACGGAAGTATGGGGTTGAAGGTGATTTAGAGCTTTGGATCAGAAATTGGCTAGCTGAAAGAAGACAGAGGTTGATGGCAAATGTTCATCCTGGAGTTTAGTTGCTAGTGGTGTACCGCAAGGATCTGTTTTGGGGCCACTGCTGTTTGTCATTTTTATAAATGACCTGGAAGAGGGTGTAGAAGGGTGGGTTAGTAAATTTGCGGATGACACTAAGGTCGGTGGAGTTGTGGATAGTGCCGAAGGATGTTGTAGGGTACAGAGAGACATAGATAGGCTGCAGAGCTGGGCTGAGAGATGGCAAATGGAGTTTAATGCTGATAAGTGCGAGGTGATTCACTTTGGAAGGAGTAACAGGAATGCAGAGTACTGGGCTAATGGGAAGATTCTTGGTAGCGTAGATGAACAGAGAGATCTAGGTGTCCAGGTGCATAAATCCCTGAAGGTTGCTACTCAGGTTAATAGGGCTGTTAAGAAGGCATATGGTGTGTTAGCTTTTATTAGTAGGAGGATCGGGTTTCGGAGCCACGAGGTCATGCAGCTGTACAAAACTCTGGTGAGACCGCACCTGGAGTATTGCGTGCAGTTCTGGTCACCGCATTATAGGAAGGATGTGGAAGCTATGGAAAGGGTGCAGAGGAGATTTACTAGGATGTTGCCTGGTATGGAGGGAAGGTCTTACGAGGAAAGGCTGAGGGACTTGAGGTTGTTTTCGTTGGAGAGGAGGAGAGGTGACTTAATAGAGACATATAAAATAATCAGAGGGTTAGATAGGGTGGATAGTGAGAGTCTTTTTCCTCGGATGGTGATGGCAAACACGAGGGGATATAGGTTTAAGTTGAGGGGTGATAGATATGGGACAGATGTCAGAGGTAGTTTCTTTACTCAGAGAGTAGTAGGGGCGTGGAACGCCCTGCCTGCAGCAGTAGTAGACTCGCCAACTTTAAGGGCATTTAAGTGGTCATTGGATAGACATATGGATGAAAATGGAATAGTGTAGGTCAGATGGTTTCACAGGTCGGCGCAACATCGAGGGCCGAAGGGCCTGTACTGCGCTGTAATATTCTAATTCTAAAAAAAAGGCAGCTCACTACCCCCTTCTCAAGGGCAATTAGGGGTGGGCAATACTGGCCTAGCCAGCGATGCCCATATCCCGTAAAAGAACAAGAATTTTTTAAAAATTGAGTCTACATATCCATGATCACACCGGACTTGTTAGACAAGGATCATCTGTTTTAACACTGTAAATAGCAGTTGATGTTTCTAATTAAAACAGCCAGTTTGTTAATGTCATTTGTTCTGGCATGGCTTCATAGGTTGTTGAACAGATTGTTCAAGTTATGTAGCATGCACTGAAGAACCAAGCTATCTTGGAATGGGGCTTGTAATGACAGACCTTTACGAAGGAACAGAGTCAATGACAGGCGATCGTTTTTGATGGACAGCTTTGTGGTTGCACATTTCTGGTGTGGACTTATTTAGGGCTGTCAGTGCTCAGGCCATTATTCAGTTTGAAGCTGGCAGAAAGACTGTGCTATCTCAATAACTTACTGTTAAGTGTTTTGAAAGAGGGCAAGAATCATGGCTATTAATTCAGAGGTAGCTGGGGAAAATGTATCTGTTGTTTTAATATGTGAGCTGTAAAATATATAATTTTGGTAAATGTGCAATCCGCTTCATAGGGGGCAATGCACCATCGAATATCTAGTGTAAATACCAAAAATGTAAAGCCTGTCCAAAGAGTTATCCTTCATGGTTCAGATTTTTTAGCCATGTAACAGAAGGGACCTTCTTTGGCTCATGTGCAAGATCCAGGACTAATCTGTGGCATAAAGTGTAAATGGTTTCAGGGAAAGAGAGGCCTGATCTACATTAAGTTTTGCTCAGCATCCTAGAGGAGGAATCAGCTTCACAGTGGCTATGTCACTTTGTCAAAGCATTTCACAGGAATACTTAGATTAAGTAATTGGTAGCAAGTAAGTCTGGTGTGTGATAATGGACTTAGATGTTTAGAATATCAAGATGATTAGCACATCACAAACTGTCATTCTACTCATTGTCTCAGACTTAGCTTACAGGTTACAACTGTTGTGCCAAGCATTGAGTTTTGTCGTCTATACATGTTCAATGTACAGATGATGAGAAAATGCTTCTGCTTAACGCAATCTCATCTGTCCAGAGGTCAGTGCTTAGCATGATTGTGGCAAGGAAATGCAAGAAGTTGCTGCCAAGCTTTTGCACCTCCAGCAGAATCACCATTTAGTGGCATGTGATCGAGTATATGTCTCCATGCTTGGTTAAGAGCTTGTGGAACTATACTGTCCTATTTTAGTAGTGAGTTATACTGCTCATGGGGAGTACTGACTGCTGAGTAGTGGGTCAAATTCACATTTGTCTAATGACCAATGTGTGACTGTCTTCTTTGGCTTGGGAAAAGGAGGTAAGATGTTAAATCCCAAAAATCTTTTTCTGGAAGGATAATGCTGGAGCCTATCTTTACTCAGTTTCACATTTATTGTACAGAGTAAAATGATTCCAAACATGTAGCTCCTCATTCAAACCTCCCACCAGTGTCAGTAAGTGTCTGCTGATAAGTGCTCAAGTAAGACCTCAATTAGGACCCTCCACCTGCATATAATTAAACAATTGAGACCTGATTAACGTAAGCGGGGCTTTTTTGGCATAAGGTTGACATGCCTGATGATAGAAGATTGGAAGTGACTCAGCTGTCCTGGCTGACTTGGTAATCAGATACCTGAACTAGACACATCTTTAGTCTTCTGGTCTTTCGTCATCATTGTAATCTGGAGAAGTAGACCTGTCAGTGAGTACTGGGATTCTTTCCACATATTGTAGAAAAGCACTGCAATCAGGCTGCTGCTCCAAGTTTCCATTTCCTGTGTTTGGTGACTGCGCTATTATGCCACAATTGGCATAGGTGCCCACCCCTTTTCCCCGCCCCCCCTTCCCAATATGCTAAATAGCCTGGTCCCCAGGCGTTAAGATGGGGTCATGGCAGAAGTAGATCAGTGGACAGAAGTTCTGTCCTGCCACACATTTGATGGCATGACAATGTCACTGGAATTTTTACTCTAAGTACTTTACCCACTACTTGTGTTGCCTTTCAATATTTTTTTGAATATTCACCAGAGTTATGTAAAAGTGGAACTTTACCAAGGTCAGACAGAACTGTAGTGTCACCCAGGCTGGTCTGAAGTCCCAGTCAACTGAAATGAATGGAATTGCTCTGGTACATGGGTGTTTTTTACCCACAATGAGTGTACTGGAGTTGCTTTGGAAAGACAGAGATCCAAAAAGATACTCAATAATTCAAATCATAGTCATGCAAAATTATTTTGAACTTGTAGTATGTGTATCCATTTTTTCTTACAGTTTGGTAGAGTACTTTGAACAGGAAGTACATCCATTGATTTTGCTTTCCCGTTAAGTTATATGGGCACCAGATTAGATAGACAGATTTGAGTAACTCTTTTATGGAACCTTTTTTCTTTTTTACAAAAGTAACTGCCAACAGTTCCTTTCCATTATTCCTCATGTGCAAAATAGTGAAACTATTTGACTGTAACCGTACCTTCGAATAAACATTAAAAAAAGGTTTGTGCCAGAATGATACCCTTGTTCATGCTAGAAAAGAGTTCATTCGGAATCATGATTTATAGAACTGCAAGTTAATATAAGCCTTCTTCTTTGGGCCTCCTTATCTCGAGAGACAATGGATACGCGCCTGGAGGTGGTCAGTGGTTTGTGAAGCAGCGCCTGGAGTGGCTATAAAGGCCAATTCTGGAGTGACAGGCTCTTCCACAGGTGCTGCAGAGAAATTTGTTTGTTGGGGCTGTTGCACAGTTGGCTCTCCCCTTGCGCCTCTGTCTTTTTTCCTGCCAACTACTAAGTCTCTTTGACTCGCCACAATTTAGCCCTGTCTTTATGGCTGCCCGCCAGCTCTGGCGAATGCTGGCAACTGACTCCCACGACTTGTGATCAATGTCACACGATTTCATGTCACGTTTGCAGACGTCTTTATAACGGAGACATGGACGGCCGGTGGGTCTGATACCAGTGGCGAGCTCGCTGTACAATGTGTCTTTGGGGATCCTGCCATCTTCCATGCGGCTCACATGGCCAAGCCATCTCAAGCGCCGCTGACTCAGTAGTGTGTATAAGCTGGGGGTGTTGGCCGCTTCAAGGACTTCTGTGTTGGAGATATAGTCCTGCCACCTGATGCCAATATAAGCCAAGGCTGAGGAAATACCGATTCTTTCTTTCCTTGTCATTTTCTACAGACTGTCTCTGAGCATGTTAATATGCTCCTGAAGTGAATTTGCTTGGCACAAAATTTTCAAATAGTCATTTGGTAGTACAGAGCTTGAGTATTACTGAAAATGGAGACATTTTGTCGAAGCTTTTCATCTTGCACTCATCAGGACAATTTGCAAGAATACCAATGTAAGGGAAGCAACGCATTTATACTGTATGAGAAGAGAGTGCTGATTGGTTGGCAAGTGGACTCTGGTAGAGGCGTTGCCATGGATATTGCACCAGTTTATGGTGACTGACAGTTTACCGCCAAGCTTTGTTTGAAATTTAAACCAGGCAGCTCTGACTCTGGTCAAGGCATTGCCCTGAGGAATGAACCAATAAATGGCTGTCACTTATTTTGTTTAGCTGAAGCAGGCGCAATGTGTGTACATGTTCTTTCTGTCTGCAGAGAACACGTATACACATTGCGCCTTTTCAGCTAAACAAAATAAGTGGCAGCCATCCGCTGGTTCATTGGTCAAGTCATTGCCCTAAAGAATCAGAGTCAAACTACCTGATTTAAATTTCAAACCAAACTTGGCAGTTAACTGTCAGTCACCATAAACTGGTGCATTCTCCATGGCAGCGTCTCTACCAATCAGTATCCACTTATCAACCAATCAGCACTCTCTCATACAGTATAAATTTGTTGCTTTCCCTTGCATTGGTATTCTTGTGGGTTGTCCTGATGAGTGCTAGACGAAAAGCTTTGACAAAATGTCTCTATTTTCAGCAATATAAAATTTTTGC
Source organism: Heterodontus francisci (assembly GCF_036365525.1). NCBI lineage: Eukaryota > Metazoa > Chordata > Chondrichthyes > Heterodontiformes > Heterodontidae > Heterodontus > Heterodontus francisci. Next base: position 55,726,954 of record NC_090376.1, on the reverse strand, counting down.
TTACATTGCTTATTTGACACATCATCAGAATGTTTTAAAGATGACCGCATTTGTTGACAACGCGAACGGTAGGTGGCGCTGTTTTGGCACATGCGCAAATACAGCATGTGCCACGGAAACGTCACAGATTGCGACTGTAGCAGCTGCCAGGACTAAAGATGGCGCTGCTCAAAGAATCACACAGAGGCAACCTAACGAACACGTGGCAGTATACAATGGCTGGAGTGAGAGAGCAGCGCGGGGGCCGGGGAGAGCAGCGTTGAGGGTGTCGGGGGGGGGGGGTAAAAGAGAGGAGGGAGGGAGGGGGGGAGAAAAGAGAGGAGGGAGGGAGGGGGGGAGAAAAGAGAGGAGGGAGGGAGGGGGGGGAGAAAAGAGAGGAGGGGGGGGGGGGGGGGGAAGAGCGGGAGTGGGGGGGGTGGGGGAGAGTGGGAGGGGAGCAGCGGAGCGGAAGAGGAGTGCCTTTTTCTGTACATGCGCCAGAAACACAACAGCAAAAGACTTACCGGCCAGTCCCTGGACCCGGCGACACCGAGGTCTTCGCACACTCGCTCCCCGCAGCTCTCTATGGCCTCTCGCATCTGGCCCTCTCCATTCAGCCGTTCCCTCCAGCTGCAGATGCCCAATCCAGTTGCTTCTCCCCTACTTCTCCACAGTACTTCAGGCATTGCAACTGTCTGGTCCCTGCATTTTGCATGCTCCCTCTCCCCACCCCTCCCTGCTCTCCCCACCCCTCCCCCCTCTCCATCTACCCCCCCTACCTCCACCCCTCCACCACAGTTGATAATCTGAAGTGCAGTTGCAAAGTCGGGTAAATAGCATGCAAAACAAAGCCTCAACAATTCTGGGGTTAATTATTGAGAAGTTTTATTAAGTTCATTAAGCATCCGAGGAACTGCTGTGCATGGATACATGAGTGTTGTGTTTCCAGCATTCCCATTAGACAGACAGGCCGAGTTTCTGCTATGCACAGCTAAAGAGATTGTTCCTGGAGAGCCTTGTGGTGAATGAACGCTTGGCTCTCTCTTCCACTACTGTATTGTCCATGTGAAGAAGGCAAAGTCACAAGAGTCTGAGCTCAGTCTATTCTTGTTGAATGTTCCCCAAACGCATCCCAATGTGCACTCCCAATTCATCCATAAATGCAATGTTCCTTTCCACATCGTGACCAGCTCCGCAGCATGATCCAGTTGCCTTCGTTGCTTGAATGCTGACCTTAAGTCTCAAGGGTCGCGTTGTCAACAAATGCGGTCTTGTTTTCTCGACGGCATGTTTTACATGAAAAGAAATAAAGCAAATCAGAGTCAGAGCTTGCCTCCCTCCCTCCACTGAAATTACTGTTGTGCACACCTTTTTAAGTTCTGCAGTGAAGGCACCAATTGATAACGTCGCCAATGAAGCACTTATTACCCACCTCAGATGCAGGAATCAGCACATCCTTGCGTCCTCTCCTGCACTGCCTCCTTTGCTTGAATGCCGTCCTTAAGTGTCAAGGATTGTTTTCTCAAGGGCACGTTTTACATGAAAGGAAATAAGGAAAGAACATCAGTGTCAGAGCTTCCCTCCCTCCAATGAAATTACTGTTGAGCATGCTTTGTGTTCTGCAGTAAAGGCATGTACTGATAACACCGCCAATGAATCACTTAGTACCCACCTCAGCTGTAGGAGGCAGGATGATGTTACTGCCCCTATCTCGTGGTGGTTCAATGCTGCTCTAAGGGAAAACATGAATGATGTGAGGGTGCTGGAAAAGAAGCACATTTCTTTTGGGTTATGAACATAAAGCTGGCCATTTAGCCCAGCAGTTCCCTGCTAGTGGTTATGTTACTCGTGCGTCTTTCCATCCATTCCCATTTAATCCTGCCTACTACTATCACCAGTTGTGTTCACAGCAAGAGCATTCACATTTCTGCTACCACTGGACACGGCATGCTTGTTTCTTTTTGTGCTCAGTCTCTTCTTGCTGAATGTTCCCCAAGTGCTTGACCACCTTTGGAAGCCCTCTCTGCTTGACAGGCAGCAGCTGGCAATTGCGGAGTCTCACAAGGCTCTGCATGGTTGTTTCAAAGGCGGATGGGGAAACAGGTGGCTGTGTGCCCATGTGCACTGCTCTGATGGGTGTAGGAGCAGGTAACTGTGTGCCCATGTGCACTGCCCTGATGGGTGTAGGAACAGGTGGCTGTGTGCCCATGTGCACTGCTCTGATGGGTGTAGGAGCAGGTAACTGTGTGCCCATGTGCACTGCTCTGATGGGTGTAGGAACAGGTGGCTGTGTGTCCATGTGCACTGCTCTGATGGGTGTAGGAGCAGGTAACAGTGTGCCCATGTGCACTGCTCTGATGGGTGTAGGAGCAGGTAACTGTGTGTCCATGTGCACTGCCCTGATGGGTGCAGGAACAGGTGACTGTGTAACTGAGCAGCAAGGAGAGGGTACCGCAGGTAGGGGAAGTGGAGCTTTGAACAGGCAGGCATATGTATGGTCCATCAGATCATTAGGCCAGGGGGTGAGACGCTCAGGATCCAGGGTTTGTGACACATGACTGATGTCCAGCGCGTGGCCACCTCCATTGGAAGGTGCTTCCAGGCAATTGTTGGGCATAGTAAATGGCTCCATCTCATCAGTCAGTCCTTGCTGCCAGCGGAGAGTCTGTTGCAGCCAGTCCAGTCTCCTCACGGGAAACTTGAGATGAGATAAGAAATACAGAATGCACTCCATTAAAACGTTACAAAAACGAAAGTGACCGTTAAGACGGTAGGTTGCAGCACATGTACTGCCTGCACACAGCAACTCATAACAGGGACTGGAGAACATGCGGTGGCCCAGACAATGGAAATGTTTTCAGAGCAACTCACAACAGGGACTGGAGAACATGCGGTGGCCCAGACAATGGAAATGTTTTCAAAGCAACTTACAAAGGCAGAGCAACTTACCTTGGAACAATCTCCTGTGTCAAATAAAAATGAAGCAAGTCTCCAAAACGAATAAATAATTCAGATAAAATGCGAGAAAATGCCCGACGAAACCTCTCCTCCTTCCACTTTCAAAAAGTCGCGCCGAAGCTTTGACGCATGCGCAGAGGCCAACCTGGCGCGTTGCCCGAGGAAGACGACGTAACGCGATGACGTCATCTGCGCGTGCGCAAAGCGGTCCTGGCAAGCCGCATGCGCAGAGGGCATGAGACCGTCTGCACATGTGCGCACCGCGGCGCATCCTGATGACGTCGGCGATGACGTAGCGTTGTCATGAATTACTTTGTTTAAAGATTTACTATCCTGACAGTATGGCCACATCATTGCAGCTGCTTTAATACTGCTCAGGGTTATTCACTTGTTGAAGGGTGAATTTGTAATTAATTAGCTGCTTTCTATTAGTAATTATCAAGACAGAGTAAAATTGTATTTCACTAGTACTTGATATTTGTCTTAAAATGACTCTTCTGTTGTCTGACTGCGAGCTGCAAATTATGTGAGGTATGTATCACATTTAAAACTGGAATAATGAGGCACTTTCCTCAGCCAAAATGCTTATTCATTGCCTAATAGAAAAAAGGGCAAATTCCAGGCTCCTTAATGCCCAGGAGTGAAGAACCTTTGCAGCTACTCAGAATTTGCAATGTCAATGAATCTTAATAGTAGCCATTTACTGCTAGTTAGTAATTGTCTTATCTCAACATTAATCTTTCAGAATACAAGAGATGTTTAGGCAGTAGAATGATAATTAATTTGGAATCCTGGTGAAAGATAAAAGCCAGTGTTATTGCATAGCTGCTTTCCTCAAGAAAACACAAAAGAGAAGTGCACCACTCAATATAGCCAATTGATTATAATCTGAAACTGAAGTGCACAATGGTTAATGTAAAAACTCCCATTTAAAAGAAAAATCATACATTGTACATTTTTCCCTCTGAAATGTGATCCGTTACAACCATAAGGTCTTGTTGTCAGGAGTACATTTTGATATGATGGGGCATGTAGTGAGCTGAGATGTTAACGATTGGAGCTGTTGCTATAGTCACAAAGCATTTTCGCTGTCTGAGATTTTGGGGAAAAAAAGCAGAGCTGGTTATTAACAGCCTTAGATGCAAGTTATTTTTAAATGTGTTTCGGATTTGACTATTGTGTCAGATTTGAAAGGTTAGAGCGTAAGCAAGAGTTTTTGGATTAGAATTATAAGGTGAGCTACAAATCACATTTTATTGACTAGGTGGAATATACACAGAGAAATAGAGGTTCATAATGGGAATAATTCCTTTTATCTGAACTTTGCTGTTAAGTAAATGCTATCAAAGTATGCATGCAGATTGTTCTATTTGTGTCCAGGAAACAATCTCTTTAGCCTTCTCTGGTAGCAAAGTTTTATTGGCTGTAAAACTTAACAGTTGAACTCCATAAGGTCTAATGCACGCCACAGTATGAAATAAAACTGGACAACATTTCTAGTCCTGTTTCATTTGATTGTGGCACTTCGAATTCTACAGCGGCTGCTCTTTCATTCTCTTCAGTAAGGTTTTTATAAATAAGGGCACAGCACTGCAATTGTTAAGCAGTCTTAGATCATGACTGGTTTAAAGACTGTTTGTGTACCAAATTAATGGAGGCCTTATTTGAAGTAAAATTACAATTGATGAAAATCTAAAATATTGGGAGGGGGGAACGAAAGTGCTTTCAGGTTGGCATGGCTAGACACAAAATGGCAGTCCCAGTCTGCGTGCACCATTGGCAATGCTGTTTACGATTACTTGCCAGCTCTTGTTCGGAGGCAACCAGTGAAAACCTTGTTCCAGGAAGCTTTTGTTGCTGTGATTTGCACTCAATGCTGTTGTGCATGCACAACCATGAATTCCCACTAAGTGCCATTTTTCAGGTTTGCAAATTATAACAACTACTTCAATTTATTGTAGAATTCCGCTCAGTTCAAGTTGAAAGTAGTATTTTGGGGGAAAAACACAGTGTCAGGTAATAGTCCAGCAAAGCCACAGTTTTGGAATAGAATACCATGGAAAGGCATTCTCTCAGTGGCTTTAGTTGTAGCACTGTTGAAGTTTGAGGTTGAAGCTTTGATTGTGAATTTCCTTAGCTTATTTGGTTTGAGGACCTAGCTGTTTTTTCCCAATGTTCCCAATTTTTTTACTGAATATTGTGTAAAAATAAACACACAAAATATATTATTCCCTACTTCAAGTCAAAGGTAAACCTTGGATGAATTGTGGTTGGAACTGCACTTTCCTAGTTCTTTACTGGACTCTATCAAAGGCAGTAAAAAGTCCAGACTTCTTGTCTAATTTAGTTATGCATCAGTGAAATCTAATTAGCACAGCCGAGTTCTACGCCAGTTAAGTGAACTCTGTGTTGTTCCTCACTAATCCTTTTTTGCTAAAAGTTGTCTCCCAAAGTATCAATCCACTAGAGCAGCATTTACTTCAAAAGTAGTTTATTTTGGGGATGATTTAGGATGTTATGTGGTGCTTTCCTTTTATATTTGCTAAAAGTATGCATTGGTAATTTCTGAGGGGATTCTTCTGTTCTCTCACTATAACTTCAGTGGAAGGTGAGTGGAAGTGCGAAAGAAATGGCACATTCTGGGATTTCCACCAAAGTTGCAGCTGGATATTGAGAAACCCCAGTGAAAATTCTACCCCACTGTTAATTGACAGTAAAGAATGATTTTACAAACTATATAAAAGGCTCTCAATCAGATCTGAGAATCCAATCTAAAAGTTAAATTTGTCTTTGTATAGCACTTTGGAACCTTTCATTATATTAAAGATGCCATACAAGGTGAGTTGAGGAGAATTTCCTTTTATACAAGGGGCTACATGGGATGCTCTACCAGGAACACCAGTGAAAGCAGAATTAGTGACAGTTTTTGAAAGGAGTAGTGGACAAATATTTGAGAAATTTAAAGAGTGAAAAGAAGCGGGCAAAGGAATTTGAATAGGTTCCCATCCAAGTCACACACTATCCTGACTTGGAACTATATCGCCGTTCCTTCACTGTCGCTGGGTCAATATCCTGGAACTCCCTTCCTAACAGCACTGTGGGTGTACCTACGCCACTAGGACTGAAACGGTTCAAGAAGGCAGCTCACCACCACCTTCTCAAGGGCAATTAGGCATGGGCAATAGATGCTTGCCTTGCTATGGATGCTCACATCCTGTGAAAAAAAAAAATTTAATTCACAGAGCCAGCACAGGCGCAATCGGCTGAAGTGCCTCTCTGCTGCAAAATTATATGTCTCTAAGTATAAATAGTTATATGTCTACCTTTGGCAACTAGTAGATTAAAATCTACAGAAATGTGGGATTAAATAATGAACTATTTGTAGGGTTTCCCTCACCTAGTAAATGTTCTGCCATTGATGATTTAAGCTATTCACTGGTAAGTGGAGATTGTATTCTAAGAATGAGAAAAATGGCTTGAATCAAGCAACATGAATAACACAGCAAAGTGTTTAACATTTTAAATTATCAGAATTTGAATTTCGTGACTTTGAATTGAGAGGAGTAAACTAATGTAAAATAAATGTTCAGTACAGTTAGTGGGATTTTAGTCTGTACACTATATGTTTGCCTAAATTATTATCAGCATTAACATGCTGCTATGTATTAATTTAATTGCCATTTGGTGATTTTATAGGGTAATCCTAAAATCTGAACAAGAAGCCAGAAACACTCAATCTGAACCCATTCAGTTTTTCTGTGGATTTTGCAGTTCAAATCATCTTGAACAGAAATAGATTATCTCTTGAGCATACTGTCATTTATACTGTTGTGGATGTTTCCTACTCTCATTCTGAGGTTCTCAAAGGCTGCTAAGAGATAATTTTTTGATTTTATATGGTTCAAACTGAAATGTTTGGGAGGATACCTATAAACTTTGACAATCAAATATCTCTAAAAGCAAAATACACATTTAAATAGTTGCAATAATCAAGATGGAACTACAGGAATTTTAAAAAAAGTTTCATGCATCATTTTATTTGTTTTTTTAAAAAATCTGCTACTTATAAGTGGTAAGTGGCTGCTGCCATTTCACACGGGTTGAGTTAGAAATTTAATTGTAACCACAGATTACCAATGGTAGTCTTAGTACATCCTTGTTATTTAAAGTGATGGTTTATAGACTGGCAGATATCATTGTAGCAGGCAGTTTCCTGTTTTCAGTGGCTCTTCAGTGAAATGATCTTGTTAAATGCTTTTCTGAGCACAGACTAACAGTTTTCTGCAGTATTTGTCACAATCGAAGTTAATGATGGTAATGAGTAGTGATAAGGTAGTTTCGACAGAAAAGTCGCAGCAACTTTTTCCTGAAATGTGCTGCTGTTGAATCTAGTAAACATTTTTTGATCTTTCACTTTTTCAGTCTGCATAAAATGCTTTCCTTTTTGAAAATTGAAGTTACCTTATTATGTGGGATATGTCGAGCATTCTTTGTTCCAGTCCTATTCAGGCCCCCTCCCCCAACTCTTTTTCCGGTACATTGATGACTGTATCGGTGCCGTTTCCTGCTCCCGCCCCAAACTGGAAAACTTTATCAACTTTGCTTCCAATTTCCACCCTTCTCTCACCTTTACATGGTCCATCTCTGACACTTCCCTTCCCTTCCTCGACTTCTCTGTCTCCATCTCTGGGTTTAGGTTGTCTACTAATATCCATTATAAGCCCACCGACTCCCACAGCTACCTCGACTACACTTCTTCACACAGTGGCGCAGTGGTTAGCACCACAGCCTCACAGCTCCAGGGACCCGGGTTCGATTCCGGGTACTGCCTGTGTGGAGTTTGCAAGTTCTCCCTGTGTCTGCGTGGGTTTTCTCCGGGTGCTCCGGTTTCCTCCCACAAGCCAAAAGACTTGCAGGTTGATAGGTAAATTGGCCATTATAAATTGTCACTAGTATAGGTAGGTGGTAGGGAAATATAGGGACAGGTGGGGATGTTTGGTAGGAATATGAATATGGGATTAGTGTAGGATTAGTATAAATGGGTGGTTGATGTTCGGCACAGACTCGATGGGCCGAAGGGCCTGTTTCAGTGCTGTATCTCTAATCTAATCTAATCTAATCTACCTCCTGTAAGGACTCCATTCCATTCTCCCAGTTTCTCCGTCTCTGACTCATCTGCTCTGATGATGCTACCTTCCATGACGGTGCTTCTGATATGACCTTTTTCCTCAACTGAGGATTTCCCCCCACTGTGGTTGACAGGGCCCTCAACCGTGTCCGGCCCGTTCCCCGCACCTCTACCCTCACCCCTTCCCCTCCCTCCCAGAACCGTGACAGGGTTCCCCTTGTCCTCTCTTTCCACCCCATCAGCCTCCATATCCAAAGGATCATCCTCCGCCATTTCCGCCACCTCCAGCGTGATGCCACTACCAGTCGCATTTTCCCCTCCCTTCCCCGTCAGCATTCCGTAGGGATTGTTCCCTCCGCGACACCCTGGTCCACTCCTCCATTACCCCCACCACCTCGTCCCCGTCCCATGGCGCCTTCCCCTGCAATCGCAGGAGGTGTAATACCTGCCCATTTACCTCCTCTCTCCTCACTATCCCAGGCCCCAAACACTCCTTTCAGGTGAAGCAGTGATTTACTCGTACTTCTTTCAATGTAGTATACTGTATTCGCTGCTCACAGTGTGGTCTCCTCTACATTGGGGAGACCAAGCGCAGACTGGGTGACCGCTTTGCGGAACATCTCCGCTCAGTCCGCAAGCAGGACCCTGAGCTTCCGGTTGCTTGCCATTTCAACACTCCCCCCTGCTCTCATGCTCACATCTCTGTCCTGGGATTGCTGCAGTGTTCCAGTGAACATCAACGCAAGCTCGAGGAACAGCATCTCATCTACCGATTAGGCACACTACAGCCTGCCAGACTGAACATTGAGTTCAATAATTTCAGAGCATGACAGCCCCCCATTTTACTTTCATTTTTAGTTATTTTTTCTATTTTTTCTTCCTTGTTTTTACATTCTTTTTTACATTTTTTACAATCTTTTTTTGCATTTATTTCATTTCATCTTAGTTTGTTCAGTTTGCTTACCCACTGTTTTTTTTCAGGTTTGCACTTGCTGCTGTTCAATATTCAGTGTATTAACACCTAATCTGTACTAATGCTTTTGTCTTTCAACACACCATTAACATATTATTTGCCTTTGCTCCGTGACCTTTTGGTCAGCTATGTGGCCTGGTCCAATCTAGACCTGCTTTGTTATCTCTTGCCCCACCCCCACCTCACTTGGCTTTAACCTGTGACTTTTCTAATATTTGTCAGTTCCGAAGAAGGGTCACTGACCCGAAACGTTAACTCTGCTTCTCCTTTCACAGATGCTGCCAGACCTGCTGAGCGGTTCCAGCATTTCTTGTTTTTATTTCAGACTTCTAGCATCCGCAGTATTTTGCTTTTACCTTATTAGATGTTGCTAAAGCATCTTTAGCCTCCACCACAATATTGCTATTTGCCAGTCATGACCTTCCCTAAGCTGCATTGTCCATTGTAAATATTCAGTTTAATTGCCACCATTCATTATTGTTTATCGTATGAAAAGTTATGAGGATGAATAATAAGGAAAATGTGGGGGTAGTGGTATCTTACCTGTTGGTGCCCTGGTGCAGTGCATGTTGATTCCAGACTTTTATCTGCAGTTTCTGTCATGGCTGGTTCTCAGATGTGGCCTGACCTCTCTTCTAGTTGAGAAATTATTTATGATAACAGGGAGAAAGTAGTTATGAAAACAAAAACACAACTAAATTATGTAGGTACAAAGATATGAAAGTACTGAATTGTTGCAGCTTGTGCAGAATTGCTCAGTTCTTAATTTTGGTGAGTGGACCTACGGCAGATGGAGTGGAATTTGAGGAAGTGCGAGGTCATCCGCTTTGGATCTGAGAAAGACAAATCAGGATCTTTTCTGAATGCTGAGAGACCAGGAATTGCAGAGGAACAAAAGGATTTGGGTGTCCATGTACACAAATCACCAAAGGTTCATGCACATGTACAAAAAGTTATTAAAAAGACTTGGGGAATGTTGATCTTTATCTCAAGCAGGCTGGAATACCAAGGGCAGGAAATTATGCTTTAGTTGTAGAGAACCTTGGTCAGACCTACCTGGAGTATTGCATTCAGTTCTGGGCACTGGGAAGTATTTATTGGCCTTGGAAAGGATCCAGCACAGATTCAATAGAATGACAAAAGCAAAATACTGCGGATGCTGGAAATCTGAAACAAAAACAAGAAATGCTGGATTCACTCAGCAGGTCTGGCAGCATCTGTGGAAAGAGAAGCAGAGTTAACGGAAGGGTCCGAAGAAGGGTCACTGACCCGAAACGTTAACTCTGCTTCTCTTTCCACAGATGCTGCCAGACCTGCTGAGTGAATCCAGCATTTCTTGTTTTGGTTCAATAGAATGATACCGAGGCTTAAAGGTATAAATTTTGAGGGCATGTTGCATAAACTTGGCATATATTCCCTTGAGTATAGAAGGTTGAATGGTGATAAACACCTCGATAGGGTAGATAAAGATATAATATTTCCTGTGGTCAGGTAATCCAGAGCAAGGTGGCACAATCTAACATTAGAGCTTTGCCATTCAGGAATGAAATCGGGAAGCTTCTTCACCCAAAGGGTAATGGAAATATGGAGCATGCTCCCCCAAACAATTGTGAATGCTGGTTTAATTGCAATTTTCAATACTGAGATCACAGATATTTTGTTAAATAAGAATATCAAGAAATATGGAGGAAAGGTGGGTAAATGGAATTAGGGGACAGATCAGCCATGATCCGTTTGAATGGCGCACTAGGCTCGAGGGACTGAATGGTCTACCCCTGTGCCAATGGTAAATGGCGGTTTATTTTACTCCTGTGAAGCGAATAGATTTAAACAGTTGATGTGCATGGGTAACTTTGGGTTATTATTGGTTTGTAATGACTTGTTTGAACCTAGCATCACTTTATGAAAGAAAATAAAGTGTACTACTTCAGCCAGTCAGCTTGGAAATCCTTTGCATCGAATGTATACAAATGTTAAAGTTCCAAAAGATCATGTTTAATGAGCCTTCAATCACAACAGCTCCAAATTAGCACATTTCACCACACTGTGTCTTATCAGTGGAGAATTATGACACGTTTAGTTAAGAAATAAGAATATTGTGTAAAAGCAAAAGATCTTCAGACTGCTTTACCAAAAAAGAGCTAGGATTTGTAACACCACATTCTGTTGACTTCAGTTAAAATCTATCTATTCAGGTATGCAGCCCTTTATACTTTCTTTTTTGGTTCTTCAGATGTGAGTGTTGCTGACAAGAGCAGCATTTATTGCCCATTTCTAATTGTCCTTGAGAAGGTGGTGGTGAGCTGCTGCCTTGAACCGCTGCAGTCTATGTGGTGTAGGTACACTCATGGTGTTGTTAGGAAGGAGGTTCCAGGATTTTGAAGAAATGGCAATACAGTTCCAAGTCAGCTTGGTGAGTGGCTTGGAAGATGTTGCCAAAGGAGCCTTGGCGAGTTGCTGCTGTGCATCTTGTAGATGGTACACACTGCTGCCACTGTGCTCAGGTGGTGGAGGGAGTAAACATTTAAGGTGGTGGAGGGAGTGCTGATCAACGGGCTGCTTTATCGTGAATGGTGTCAAGCTTCTTGAGTGTTGTTGGAGCTGCACTCATTCAGGCAAGTGGAGAGTATTCCATCACACTCCTGACTTGTGCCTTGTGGACAGGCTTTGGGGAGTCAGGTGAGTTATGTGCTGCAGAATTCACAGCCTCTGACTTGCTCTTGTAGCCACAGTACTTGTATGGCTGATAGAGTTAAGTTTCTGATCAGTGGTAACCCTGAGGATGTTGATGGTTGGTTTTCAGTGATGTTAATGCTATTGAATGTCAAGGGAGATAGTTAGATTCTCTCTTGTTGGAGATGGACATTGCCTAGCACTTGAGCATGAATGTCACTTGTCACTCATCATTCCAAGCCTGATTGTTGTCCAGGTCTTGCTGCTTGCGGTCATGGACTGCTTCAGTATCTGAGGAGTTGCGAATGGTGCTGAATGCTGCGCAATCTTAAGCAAGCATCCACACTTCTGACCTCTTTGATGAAGAAGCTAAAGATGGTTGGGTCTAGGACACTACCCTGAGGCACAGTGAAGAGCTTTCCCCCTTATTCACGTTGACTTCAATTTTGCTCGGGCTTCTTGATGCCACACTTATTCACATGCCACCTTGATGTCAAGGGCAATCACTCCCACCTCACCTCTTGAATTCAGCTCTTGTCCATGGTTGAGTCTGGAGCTGAGTGGCCCAGTGGAACTCAAACTGAGCATTGGTGAGCAAGTTATGGTTGATTCCCAGTTGGCAGCTGGGAAGGTGAGTTTCAGTTTAAATGAACTTACCTGTTGTTTCGGCAGCTTTTTTTTGAAGCAGCGATAGTGCGAGCGAGGTGGCAGCTGGGAAGGTGAGTTTCAGTCAAAATTAACTTACCTTATGTTTCGGTGTTTTTTTTTCAAGCGGACACGAGGACTGCTGGGTAAGTAAACCGATATATTCGGGTAGTGGCTAAACCCGAAACAGTACACGTGTAGTGTCTCCCACCCATCCTCCTCCTCTAACCAAAAAAAAAGGACTCTTGTGTGGAGGGATTGGTATGGTAAGGTAAGGTTTTCCTTTTTTTTTAAATCTCTGTTGTCAATATAGAGCAGAGGGGATGGAAGCTAGGGCAGTTGCATGCTCCTCTTGCAGGATGTGGGAGGTGAGGGTTACCACTTGTGTCCCTGCTGACTTCACCTGTGAGAAGTGCACCCAACTCCAGCTCCTCGCAGACCGCGTTAGGGAACTGGAGCTGGATGAACTTCAGATCATTCAGGATGCTGAGGGGGTGATAGCGAGCAGTTATAGGGAAGTAGTGACACCTAAGTTACAGGATAAAGGTAGCTGGGTGACCGTCAGGGGAGGGAAAGGGAATAGGCTCACAGTGCAGGGATCCCCTGTGGCCGTTCCCCTCAATAATACGTATACCGTTTTGGATACGGTTGGGGGGGATGACCTACCAGAGGAAAGCCACAGCGACCAGGTCTCTGGCACTGAGCCTGGCTCAGAAGGGAAGGGGGGAGAATAGGAGAGCGATAGTGATAGGAGATTCAATGGTTAGAGGAACAGACATGAGATTCTGTGGTAGCGAACGAGACTCCCGGATGGTATGTTGCCTCCCGGGTGCCAGGGTCAGGGATGTCTCGGATCGAGTCCACAGGATTCTTAAGGGGGAGTGGGAGCATCCAGAGGTCGTGGTACATATCGGTACCAATGACATAGCTAGGAAAAGGGATGAGGACCTGAAAAGCGAATATAGGCAGTTAGGTTGGAAGCTGAAAGGCAGGAAGAGCAGAGTAGTAATCTCAGGATTGTTACCGGTGCCACGTGCTCGTGAGGCTAGAAACAGGGAGCGAGTGCAGCTGAACACGTGGCTACAGAACTGGTGTAGGAGGGAGGGATTCAGATATGTGGATCATTGGGATACCTTCTGGGGAAGGTGGGACCTGTACAAGAAGGACGGGTTGCATCTGAACTGGAGGGGCACCAATATCCTGGGCGGGAGGTTTGCTAGAGCTCTTCAGGAGGGTTTAAACTAGTTTGGCAGGGGGATGGGAATCGGAGCTACGGATCAGTGGATGGGGTAGCTGTTGAACAGGCAGATACCGAGTGCAGAAAGTCTGTGAGGAAGGTTAGACAATTGACACGACAAAGTTGCAGCCAGTATGATGGGTTGAAGTGTGTCTATTTTAACGCAAGAAGTGTCAGAAATAAGGGTGATGAACTTAGAGCATGGATCAGTACTTGGAGCTACGATGTTGTGACCATTACGGAGACGTGGATATCACAGGGGCAGGAATGGATGTTGGATGTTCCAGGGTTTAGATGTTTCAAAAGGAATAGGGAGGGAGGTAAAAGAGGTGGGGGAGTGGCAGTGCTAATCAGGGATAGTATCACAGCTGCAGAAAGGGAGGTCATCGAGGAGGGTTTGTCCACTGAGTCATTATAGGTGGAAGTCAGAAACAGGAAAGGAGCAGTCACTTTGTTGGGAGTTTTCTGTAGACCCCCCCAATAGCAACAGAGACACGGAGGAACAGATTGGGAGGCAGATTTTGGAAAGGTGCAGAAGTAACAGGGTTGTTGTCATGGGTGACTTCAACTTCCCTAACATTGATTGGAACCTCCTTAGTGCAAATAGTTTGGATGGAGCAGTTTTTGTCAGGTGTGTCCAGGAAGGTTTCCTGACTCAAGATGTAGATAGGCCGACTAGAGGGGAGGCTATGTTGGACTTGGTGCTTGGCAACGAACCAGGCCAGGTGGCAGATCTCTCGGTGGGAGAGCATTTCGGTGATAGTGATCACAACTCCCTGACCTTTACTATAGTCATGGAGAGGGACAGGAGCAGACGGTATGGGAAAATATTTAATTGGGGGAGGGGGAATTACAATGCTATTAGGCAGGAACTGGGGAGCTTAAATTGGGAACAGATGTTCTCAGGGAAATGCACGACAGAAATGTGGAGGTTGTTTAGGGAGCACTTGCTGCGACTGCTGGATAGGTTTGTCCCGATGAGGCAAGGAAGGGCTGGTAGGGTGAAGGAACCTTGAATGGCAAGAGATGTGGAACAGCTAGTCAAGAGGAAGAAGGAAGCTTACTTAAGGTTGAGGAAGCAAGGATCAGACAGGGCTCCAGAGGGTTACAAGGTAGCCAGGAAGAAACTGAAGAATGGACTTAGGAGAGCTGGAAGGGGACATGAAAAAGTCTTGGCGGGTAGGATTAAGGAAAATCCCAAGGCGTTCGACACTTATGTGAGGAACAAGAGGATGGCCAGAGTGAGGGTAGGGCCGATCAGGGATAGTGGAGGGAACTTGTGCCTGGAGTCGGAGGAGGTAGGGGAGGTCCTTAATGAATACTTTGCTTCAGTATTCACTAGTGAGAGGGACCTGGTCGTTTGTGAGGACAGCGTGAAACAGGCTGATTTGCTCGAACAGGTTGAGGTTAAGAGGGAGGATGTGCTGGAAATTTTGAATGATATGAGGACAGATAAGTCCCCGGGGCCAGACGGGATATACCCAAGGATATTAAGGGAAGCGAGGGAAGAGATTGCTGCGCCTTTGGCGATGATCTTTGCGTCCTCACTGTCCACTGGAGTAGTACCGGATGATTGGAGGGTGGCAAATGTTGTTCCCTTGTTCAAGAAAGGGAATAGGGATAACCCTGGGAATTATAGACCAGTCAGTCTTACGTCGGTAGTGGGCAAATTATTGGAGAGGATTCTGAGAGACGGGATTTATGATTATTTGGAAAAGCATGGTTTGATTAGAGACAGTCAGCATGGCTTTGTGAGGGGCAGGTGATGCCTCACAAGCCTTATTGAATTCTTTGAAGATGTGACAAAACACACTGATGAAGGAAGAGCAGTGGATGTGGTGTATATGGATTTTAGCAAGGCGTTTGATAAGGTTCCCCATGGTAGGCTCATTCAGAAAGTGAGGAGGCATGGGATACAGGGGAAGTTGGTTGTCTGGATACAAAATTGGCTAGCCCATAGAAGACAGAGGGTGGTAGTAGATGGAAAGTATTCAGCCTGGAGCTTGGTGGCCAGTGGTGTTCCGCAGGGATCTGTTCAGGGACCTCTGCTCTTTGTGATTTTCATAAATGACTTGGATGAGGAAGTGGAAGGCTGGGTTAGCAAGTTTGCAGATGACACAAAGGTTGCTGGAGTTGTGGATAGTGTGGAAGGCTGTTGTAGGTTGCAACGGGACATTGACAGGATGCAGAGCTGGGCTGAGAAGTGGCAGATGGAGTTCAACCCGGAAAAGTGTGAAGTGATTCATTTTGGAAGGTCGAATTTGAATGCAGAATACAGGCTTAAAGACAGGATTCTTGGTAGTGTGGAGGAACAGAGGGATCTTGGGGTCCATGTCCATAGATCGCTCAAAGTTGCCACCCAAGTTGATAGGGTTGTTAAGAAGGCGTATGGTGTGTTGGCTTTCATTAACGGGGATTGAGTTTAAGAGCCGCGAGGTTATGCTGCAGCTCTATAAGGCCCTGGTTCGACCACACTTGGAATATTGTGTTCAAGTCTGGTCGCCTCATTATCGGAAGGATGTGGAAGCTTTAGAGAGGGTGCAGAGGAGATTTACCAGGATGCTGCCTGGACTGGAGGGCATGTTTTATGAAGAAAGGTTGAGGGAGCTCGGGCTTTTCTCATTGGAGCGAAGAAGGATGAGAGGTGACTTGATAGAGGGGTACAAGATGATGGGAGGCATAGATAGAGTGGATAGCCAGAGACTTTTTCCCAGGGTGGAAAGGGCTATCACCAGGGGGCATAATTTTAAGGTGATTGGAGGAAGGTTTCGGGGAGATGTCAGAGGTAGGTTCTTTACACAGAGAGTGGTGGGTGCGTGGAATGCGCTGCCAGGGGTGGTGGTAGAAGCAGATACATTAGGGACATTTAAGCAACTCTTGGATAGGTACATGGATGATAGTAGAATGAAGGGTAGGTAGTTAGTTTGATCTTAGAGTAGGTTAAAGGTTCGGCACAACATCATGGGCCGAAGGGCCTGTACTGTGCTGTACTGTTCTATGTTCTACTATGTTCTAACTGCCTCAGTGATATCACTGTCAGTGACACCTGCCATCACTTTGCTGATGCTGGGGCAGTAATTAGCCGAATTGGATTTGGAGTCAGAGTTGTACAGCACAGAAACAGGCTCTTCAGCCCATCACGGCACCCAGCCATCAAGCACCTATCTATTCTAATCCCATTTTCCAGCACTTGACCCGTAGTCTTGTATGCTATGGCGTTTCAAGTGCTCATCTAAATACTTCGTAAATGTTGTGAGGGTTCCTGCCTCTACCACCCCTTCAGGCAGTGCGTTCCAGATTCCAACCACCCTCTGGTTGAAATTTTTTTTTCCTCAAATCCCCTCTAAACCTCCTGCCCCTTACCTTAAATCTATGCCCCCTGGTTATTGACACCTCCGCTAAGGGAAAAAGTTTCTCCCTATTTACCTTATCTCTGCCCCTCATAATTTTGTATACCTCAATCATGTCCCCCCTCAGCCTTCTCTACTCTAAGGAAAATAACCCTAGCCTATTCAGTCTCTCTTCATAGCTGAAATGCTCCGGCCCAGGCAACATCCTGGTGTATCTCCTCTGCACCCTCTCCAGTGCAATCACATCCTTCCTATCGTGTGGCGACCAGAACTGTACACAGTCCTCCAGCTGTGGCCTAAATAGCATTTTATACAGCTTCATCATAACCTCCCTGCTCTTACCTTTATTAGCTGAGGCATAGAATGTAAGTATCCCATATGCCTTCCTAACCACCTTATTTACCTGTGCTGCTGCCTTCAGTGATCTATGGACAAGTACACCAAGGTCCCTCTGACCCTCTATACTTCCTAGGGTCCTACCACCCATTGTATATTCCCTTGCCTTGTTAGTCCTCCCAAAATGCATCACCTCACACTTCTCAATTAAATTCCATTTGCCACTGCTCTTCCCAACTTACCCGCCCATCTATATTGTCCTATAATCTAAGGCTTTCCTCCTCATTATTTACGACACCACCAATTTTCATGTCATCTGCGAACTTCCTGATCATACCTCCTATATTCACGTCTAACATAGAAACATAGAAAATAGGAGCAGAAGTATGCCATTCGGCCCTTCGAGCCTGCTCCGCCATTCATTATGATGATGGCTGATGATCCAACTCAGTAGCGTGTTCCCGCTTTCACCCCATACCCTTTGATTCCTTTCGACCTAAGAGCTATATCTAACTCCTTCTTGAAAACATACAATGTTTTAGCCTCAACTGCTTTCTGTGGTAGCGAATTCCACAGGCTCACCACTCTCTGGGTGAAGAAATTTCTCTTCATCTCAGTCCTGAAAGATTTACCCCGTATCCTTAGACTGTGGTTAGCACCGCAGCCTCACAGCTCCAGGGACCCGGGTTCGATTCTGGGTACTGCCTGTGTGGAGTTTGCAGGTTCTCCCTGTGACCGCGTGAGTTTTCGCCGGGTACTCCGGTTTCCTCCCACAGCCAAAGACTTGCAGGTGATAGGTAAATTGGCCATTGTAAATTGCCCCTAGTGTAGGTAGGGAATATGGGATTACTGTGGGGTTAGTATAAATGGGTGGTTGTTGGTCGGCACAGACTCGGTGGGCCGAGGGGCCTGTTTCAGTGCTGTATCTCTAAATAAATAAATGAGCCCTGGTTCTGGACTCCCCCACCATCGGGGATGTCCTTCCTGCATCTACCCTGTCAAGTCCTGTTCGAATTTTATAGGTTTCTATGAGATCCCCCCCCCCTCACTCTTCTGAACTCCAGTGAATATAATCCTAACCAACTCAATCTTTCCTCATACGTCAGTCCCACCATCCCAGGAATCAGTCTAAATCATTAATGTACACTACAAACAACAAGGGTCCCAGCACCGATCCCTGCAGTACACCACTGGTCACAGGCTTCCAATCGCAAAAGCAACCCTCGACCATCTCCCTCTGCCTTCTGCCACTAAGCCAATTTTGGATCCAATTTGTCAAATTGCCCTGGATCCCATGGGCTCTTATCTTCTTAACCAATCTCCCATGCGGGACCTTATCAAAAGTCCTGCTTTTGGTGGACAGGACATACCTGGGAAATTTTCCATATTGTAGTGTAGATGCCTATGTTGTAGCTGTGTTGGAACAGCTTGGAAAGAGAGTGGCTAGTTCTGGAGCACAAGTCTTCAGTACTACGGCTGGGATGTTGTTGTGGCCCATAGCCTTTGATGTATTCCGTGCCTTCAGCAGTTTCTTGATATCACGTGGAGTGAATCAAATTGTCTGAAGACTGGCATCTGTGATGCTGGGGACCTCAGGAGGAGGCTGCGATGGATCATCCATTTGGCACCTAGCTGAAACCTTGTCTTTTGCACTGACATCCTGGGCTCCCCCATCATTGAGGATGGGGATGTTTTTGGAGCCTCCTCCTCCTCCTTTGGTTAGTTGTTCAGTTGTCCACCACCATTCACAACTGGATGTGGCAGGACTGCAGAGCTTTGATCTGATCTGTTAGTTGTGAAATTACTTAGCTCTGTTGAAGCTATGCTGCTTCTGCTGTTTAGCATGCATGTAGTCCTGCATTGTAGCTTCACCAGGTTGGCACCTCATTTTCAGGTTTTCTTGTGCCCCTGGCATTTTCTTCTACACACCTGATTGAACCAGGATTAAAATGTGAATTAAAATCTGTGGTTTTTACTTCCTGCTTTGCTGTCTGTGAGAATTCAATGGCTGACAATCCAGATGTCATTTAGAGTAATTGTTCAGGGCACAACTTGAGTATGCATAAGAAACTGGGGCTAAAGGGTAGAAAACATTCCACTCTGATTAGAGTGATAATCTTACTGGGTGGTGGGGGAGTTTTCAGTAGGTTGTTGGGACCACTGTTTTTTCTAATTTATAGTAAGCTGTCAATTGTGTAAGTTTGTAGATGATAACAGACTAGATGGAGCAAAAAAATGAATGGGAAACCAATGGCAAATGAAATTTAATGCAGGTAATTGTAAAGTATTGCACATAGGAAGGAAAATTGATAGCATGCAAGTTCAATAGTTAAAGATGAATTTCAGAGAGATCTTGGAGTCTTGTCTCTAATCGCCTGCAATGGCTTCTCTTCTCATTTCCAAACAGTTATCTCAGGTGTCCCTCGGGCCTATTGTTGACCCCCTCCTATTTCTCATCTATGTGCTGCCCGTTGGCTACATCATCCAAAACCACAATATCAATTTCCACTGATGACACCCAGCTCTACCTCACAACTGCCTCACTCTATGCCTCCACTATCTCTAAATTGTCAAGCAATACTGGATGACCAGAAATTTCCTCCAATTAAATTTTGGTAAGACTGAAGCCATTTTCTTCAGTCCTCACCACAAACTCCATTCCTTAGCCTTCGACTCCATCCCTCTTGTTGTCAACTGTTTGAGGCTGAACCAGACTGTTTGCAACCCTGGCCGCCTATTTCCACCTCCATAACATCACCTGACTCTGCCACTGCCTCAGTTCATATGCTGTTGAAACCCTCATCCATGCCATTGTGACCGCTAGACTGTTCTAATGCACTCTTGGCTGGCTTCCCACATTCTACCCTCTGTTAACTTGGCGTCAACCAAACCTCTGCTGCCTATTCCTAACTTAAACCATCCCGTTCACCCATCACCCCTGTTCTTGCTAACCAAATTGTCTCCCAGTTAAGCAACACCTTGATTTTAAAATTCTCGTCCTTGTTTTTAAATCCCTTCATAGCTTTGCACATCCCTATCTCTGTAATCTCCTTCAGCCTCACAACCATCTGAGATATCTGTACTACCTAATTCTGGCTTCTTAAGCATCCCCAAATTTAATTGCTGCATTGGGGGCCATGCCTTCAGCTGCCTGGGACCTTAGCTCTGGAATTTCCTCCCTAAGCCTCTCTACCCCACTTTCCTCCTTTAAGATGCTCCTTAAAATCTACCTCTTTGACCTAGCTTTTGTTCATCTGCCCTAATATCTCCTTATGTGGCTCAGTGTCTTATTTGGTTTATAATGCCCCTGTGAAGCATCTTGGGATATTTTGTTACATTAAAGGTACTATATAAATACAGGTGGTTGTTAACAAACTCAACATGTCCAACCGTTAAAGGGAAAACCAATAGAATCTTGAACTACCATGCTGAAACAGTAGAATACAAGCCTGTGGAGGATGTGATCCGGCTGTTCTATGCTCTGACCAGACTGTACTTTGCATACTATGTCCAATTCTGGTCACTGAGAAATAAGGGAACTAATCAAGTGCTGGGGGCAGATCCCTTATGTCAGGATTTGACTTACGAAGAAAAACTGGTGAGAGTTGGCCTTTTCAAACCAGAAAGGAGGTGCTGTGAGGTGCTCTTGTAGAGTTATACAAGAGAGTAAATGGTATGGAAAAGTTTAATCTGGAACATTACGTTAAATTGTGAGAGGTGGATTATGGGATACAAGTTCTAACTAGTAAACGATAACTTGAAGACTAAAATTAGCAGGGACTGATCAACACTTGGAATGGACCTTGGTAGAGGAATGGAGGTGACCGTCACTAGCAATCTTTCTTTTCCTATCTGAGCCAGAAAATGCTAGTTCCATCAAAGTACCACCGTGAAATTACACTCTATTAAATATCTTCAAGATTGGAACCTTACTAATGTTTATTTTCAATATTCCTTCCTCAGAAGGTATCTGTTTAAGTCAGGGGGTTGTGGATTCAAACCCACTCTAGAACTTGAACACATAATTTAGTGCCGCATCATCAGAACTACTACCTTTTCCATGATGCATTAAACTGAGGCCCCACATGGCTAAGTTGGACATTTTTAAAAAAAGTCCCAGGGAACAATTCAAAAAAGAACAACATATTCTTCTGGTCTCCTGGACAACTTACCTCCTCAACCAATACCACCAGGAAACTGATGAACTGGCTAGTCATTTAATTTGCTGTTTGTAAGATCTTGCTCTATGCAAATTGACTGCTGTGTCGGCCTACATAATAAATGACACCACACTTCCTATGTGAATCCTTTAGGAAGCCCCAAGGACATATAAGGCACTGTATAAATCTAAGTTCTTTTCTGTTCAGTTTCCTCTCCTACCTCCTCTCAAGATAATTAGGTGACAGAATTTTTGTGGTTTTGCTATCAATACTATTTTGGCTATTGTAATGCTATTGACTGTACCCTGAAATGAATAGTTAACTATTATAACCTTCACCTCTTCATCTGTAGTTATAATTTATATAACTTGATCATCTGTAACTTTGTAGTTACAATAAAACATACTGGTGAATGTGTGACACTTTGATCCACTAGTCATGAAAATTCAAGATAGACGTATTTGGATGCAGAGTGCAAAAGAACTAAATTCTTATTCCTGGAACTGTTCCTGTGGTGCTTTGAAATAATTCAGTAAATTCAGATTTATACAAGACTGTGCTGTAGAGCTGCATGTTGGCTGTGCAACTGTAGGAATTGGATCTAATGTTGAGGAACCATTTGTTCCTTAGCTGCACTGATTTTGTGGTCTTTCTGAGGTGAGGGAAAACAGAATTAGGATTCAGAAATAAACGGATTATTTAAAATCACACGCTACAGTTATTGATTCGGTGATATTGAGTTACACATTACTGAAAATGTTGACCGTTCAATCACTGTCCAGTGGTGTTGCAAAATATCTGATACAGTAAAAAAATTTATTGATGACAAAAAATGCTAAAGAATTGAACACATAGCTGCACAACTTGTTTGTTAAAATGCAGAGTGTTTTTGGTGAGAATGCATTTTACCTCAGACCCAAATGTGGCTCTTGGAAAATTTATTAAATGTGATTAATGAGGTATGACCTAAATTAAACATATAAAATTGAATTTCTTGAATGAGCTATATACAGTTTCTGAAAATTCTTGTAATTATTGGTGGTTTTCCAGTGAAAACTTGAAAGGTCACGCTGCATGTCTAATTACAGTGAATAGATAGGTTAAATTAATTGACTGAGGCATCTCAACATTGCAGCCAACAAAATGACATTCTTTATAAGGCACAGAGCATAAATTTGCATCTAGTAGTCAAGGATATTCTGTACAGCTATAGATATAAAATTCTGCTGTAGTAACCTACAGGGCAAGAAAGCTTTAATGATGGATCTGTCTGACTAGCTTGAGCAAGTCAATACTATTTACGAGGCCATGCTATTTGTTAGTTGTTATGCAAGTTCAGGATTTCACATCGTTAAAGGAGGGGGAGATCAAAAGCAGTCCAAAATGAAGGGCATGAGACAACTAAAGAATGGAAAGAAAGACTTGCTTTTATATAGTTTTTTACAACCTCTGGGCATCCCAAAGTGCTTTACAGCCAATAGGGTACTTTTGAAGTGTAGTCACTATTGTAATGTAGGAAACGTGGCAGCCAAATTGAGGACAGCAAGCTCTCACAAACAGCAATGTGCTAATGACCAAAGAAACTGTTTTGGTAATGTTGAGAGATAAATGTTGGCAGGACACCTCTTTTATGCCCACCTGAGAGGGCAGATGGGGCCTCGGTTTAAGTCTCATCTGAAAAACGGCCCCTTTCAAAGTGTAGCACACCCTTGGCACTGAAGAATGCCTTCATGATGTTAGAAAATATTTTTCCCCCTTACAAAATTTGCTTTGTGAACATTCAGTCTGCCACAGAATGGGTATCTGAGAGATGATATGATCCCGGTGAAGCTCCACCCATATTTCTTTAAGTAACCAAAAACAGCTGCAGCAATGCGTATTTGCCTATGGCCGGCTCATGGATTCTGTCTCTTTCTCAGCTTACCTGCACACTGCCTGTAGCCTGCTTGCACTGTGCAATCTTGCGATTTGGGGATGACTGGTCAGATGACTGTCTCTTATCTGGTTCCAACCAGTTCTGTCTCCCCAGAATCCTGAATTTTTTGGTTTCACTTTTAAGTTCGGGACTGTCTCAAAAAAAAAAAGTTTTGAAACCAGAGTCAGTGCACGCAGCAGAACATTCAAAAGTCATCTGTTCAGACAACAGCTAGCACACACTCCTTGACTGGTCTTGCAAACCGCTGACTCCATCGCAGAGGCGTATTTATGAGGATTGCAGTGATCCAGGGTTATTCCCATTCCCAAGTAGTGGTCCCAACCTGTGCCAGATCAGTTACAGGATAACTCGAGCATGATTTCAGATTTTTGCCATACATCATAATTTGCCTTTATATTAGTAGAGTGCCTTTGACTGCCAGTATACATGTTCTGCACAATTGACAACATTCCCAAATGTGAATGACGCAGTCTATCTTGTTCCAGCATCAGTCGAGACTCACATTTTTATGGGCCTTCTGATTGGCTATCAGAAGGGTAAAGATCTGTAGCCTGATAAACATCTTAAACTGATTCAGTAAATCAGCTTGTGTTGTGACACAAAGTTGCATCATGACACAAGCACACTAATGCAAAGAAACAACTCAGCATCAAAATTAGCCATCCGCAATTATATGGGGTATTCTGCAAATATAGAACCAGTCTTGGTGTACCCAATCATCTCCAACTACATGAAATCCGAATGATGTCTGGAGATTGTTTTTGGTATTGCTGTTTCAGAACTAAGCCTGCATTGAGCTATAATCATCAAAAGGCCTGTCGGTTGAGCTTTTTAGAAGGTGTAGTTTCTATTCAGATCTGTCTTTGGTCTGCAGAGTTACAGCTTATTTAACTTTTGGAATTGAACTTGCTGCACTTAATATTCTGCTCGTAATTAGCTAAATGAGGTATCAGGTTTAGTAATTCTTTTATTTTCTCCATAGAATGGATATGTATGCATACTTGAATTATTTTAAATTGTGCTTTTATGTTTCAAGTTTTCCAGAACAGCAGGGCCAGCAGATGCATATTAGTTTTTTTTTAAAAAGGGATTTCTGAAACAGTATCCTGATGAAAGATAATTTGACTTCCAATGGTTATTCACATTATTACTGCTGCAACACCCCTATTCATTTGAAGAGGTCATGACCAGGTTAGGCTGGTGGACACCACTATTGGAGGACACGGAGAGGGGAAGTCATTTTGACTAAAAACCGACATTGCACTCAGGCTGTTTAACTAACACTAAACACAAGCACTAGGCTGTAGGTCTGCTTCGAGAGAGTAAGACTACCCTTCAAACTGGGAAAGTGCGACACAGTCGTTATGCAATGCCAAGTTGTATCAATTGAACAAGGTGAGCCTAATTACAACGATTGCTCTTTATGTTTA
The DNA here is from genome assembly GCF_036365525.1 of Heterodontus francisci. Classification (NCBI taxonomy): domain Eukaryota; kingdom Metazoa; phylum Chordata; class Chondrichthyes; order Heterodontiformes; family Heterodontidae; genus Heterodontus; species Heterodontus francisci. The sequence goes on along the minus strand of NC_090376.1, from coordinate 55,702,149 downwards.
CTGTGGAATTAAACAGCCTAATGATTCAAACTCAGCTTCACCATTCCTATTTTAACTGTTGGCCTTCTGAGACAGGAAGGAGGACACGTGCAAAAGACAGATATTCAATTCAAATCACATGGGGATGTTATCATACAAGTAGATATAGAGCACTGTCAACTCCTATAAAAATAAAACACTCTGATCACATAAGAGATAGCACTGAACCTGAGAGATGTCTATGCTAGATTCAAATTTGTTACAACAACCTTAAAGGATTCTTCAAAAAATAAGGGAGAATCGATAGAGGAAATGCGTGGATGTAGATTGTATGGATTTTCAAAAAATCCTTTGATAAGGCAACATTTAAGAGGGTTGTGGCAAAAGTAACGGTACATGGAACTATGGGGAAGGTGGCCATATGGGTTGAAAGATGGTTACAGAGCAGAAGGTAAAGTGCATAAATGAAAGGAAGTTTCACCAACTACAAAGATGTGGTGTGCAGTGCTCCACGTGGATTTGTTGGGCCTGTCTTGTATTTACTGTATATGCGCATGAGTGATCTGGATTTAGAAATTTAGGGAACACTGTTGAAATTTGTAATTATAGCTTGTCTACCTTAATTGGTAGGATTTTACATGGAGCAGAAGAGCAGAAGGATTTTGGTGAAGGTGACATCCTAAATAGACAAGGCCATAAAAAAGATAAATGAAACCCTTGGATTGTGTCTAGAGGCACCAGGGTACAAAAGCAAGAAGGTAATGTTGAACTTGTACAAGGTGATAGTTAGGCCAGAGTTGAAGCATTGTGTACAGTTTTGGGCACCATTATATAAAAAGAGCGGTTAAAACTGCGGCAAAGATCCACAAGGATGTTACCAAGGTTGAGTAGTTACAATTGTGAAGAGAGATTTGTAGCTCCTTAACTTTGGTGGCATCCTAGTGTAATCTTTGCTGCATCTTTATCCACTGTTTTTATATGAAGAGATTATGAAGCAAGACTTGAGAAGTTTAAACTTTTTTACGAGCTGGATAAAGTAATCAGATTGAAATTTTCGACATTGATAAAATGTTTCTGTTGATCGGTGAGATGGTAACCAGAGGGCACAAATCTTAAGATAATCACAAAAGAATTAAATGATTAGAAAAATTCTTTACACAGAGGTTGGTAAGCATGTATTATTCTCTGCTGCAAACCGATTGATGGAATGTTCATAAATGCTTTTAAAAGGGAATTAAATAGTTGCTTACAAAAGGAATGTTAACTGGAATGGGAAATGTACAGTAGTGTGGGATTGGATTATATGGCTAATTTGTATTAATAAACTGCATGCTTGATGTGGCTATGCTGTAATATTCTGTGAATAATGGGGCCGAATTAGTGAGGCCGTTTGGAGCGGGAATGGAGGCGTGGGGGCTGAGAATAGCGCAGATGTGTCCGCCAGGAAATCCGACGTGACATCAGTTCCGGATTTAGTTGGTGGCAGGAAACCTCCAAGGCGGCATTGCTGCCCTGACACGACGGGACTGCCATTTGAATTGTTGGACAGATAGCTGTAATACATTAGCATGCAATTGATTGTGCTTCAGTGCGGAGCTTGGAATTAAGTGGACAGCAGGTGGCCCTCTCGTGCCTTAAGATTCTGGCCGTTGAAAGGTGGTGGCACTGCGGCAAGGCCTCAGTGCTGCGACGGGCAGGCAGCCATGATGAGTACTGCATAGGGGAAGGGTGGGAGTGGAGGCCATCGTTGGCCTGCAGTGTTGTGCACTCCGCACAGATGGGCTTGGCCTCGGCTGGTCTGCACAGGTGGGCTTGGTCTCGGTTATCAGTACCAGGTGGGCGTGGTCTAGGGTGGCAGTACCGGGTGGGCTTGGTCTTGGTTAGCAGCACCAGGTGGGCGTGATCTTGGGTGGCAGGAGCAGGCACCCATAATACTGGGTGAGAGGATCGGGTGGCCATACAATTGGGTGCTGGGCTGGCTTTCAGCAAGGATGGGCACGGAGGGCCTTTAGTATGTAAGCCAAGGGGAGTAGCAAAGGCAAAGATGCCAAGTCAACTTTGTCTCTGCAAGGACAGCGCTCTGGTGGCCTACTGATTACCTGGCATGGGTCTCATACACCCTGTCTTTGTGGACCCCCGTGTCGTGATGCAGCACCTCTGACAGAGGGAGGGCCAGGAGGCAACTGCGCCTGCCTGTGAAGCTGCACGACAGAGAGTGGCAGCAGCTGGCCTTCCCAAGAAGGGCTCACCTCCACCAGAGAGCGTAAAGGACTCAACTCAGCTACCTCCAAATGTCCAAGTGACATTGTCAGTGAAGTCTGCAGCTCTCCAGGGAGGCCATCACCACCTTATGCGCCATGCTGCAGGACGAGTTGTGACATATGGGATTCGGTGGTCACCATATACCAGTGGCCCTGAAGATCACCGTAGCACTCAACCTTTACGCATCTGGATCTTCCCGGGGATCCACTGGGGGCATGTGTCGGTTCACCCAGGCTGAGGTCCACTGCTGCATCAAGGAATTGACTAATGCCCTGTTCAGGAGGGCTGGCGACTAAATACGCTACCGGACCGACCATAACAGTCAGGCAGAGAGGGCCATCAGCTTCGGGGCCATCACTGGATTTCCCCCAGGTGCAAGGTGTGATAGATTGCAGTCATGTGGCCATTACGGCTCCAATGGACCGGCCAGCCACCTTCATCAACAGGATGGGCTTCCATTCAAACAACGTTCAACGTTGGAAGCATTTCCTGCAGATATGTGCCCACTTCCTGGGAAGCAGCCACGACACCTACGTACCTTAATAATGCCAGGTGCCAGAACTTTTCAGGCCTCCTGTGCGCCCTCAACAATGGATTTTTGGGGACAGAGACTTCCATTGAGGACATGGCTACTGATGCCTGTGAGGAACCCTCGTACTGCAGCGGAGGAGCGGTACAACACTTGCCAGGGCTTCACTGAGCAGGCCATTGGGCTGCTGAAGATGAGATTCTGGTGCCTGAATCAATTCAGTGGAGCCCCAGCAAGGATCTCTCATATCATGGTGGTCTGCTGTGCTCAGCACAATCGTACTGCAGAATGGGGAGACCTTGCATGGCGCAGATATGATTGATCAGTAGTCCTCAACCGACAAGGAGGATAATGAGCAGGCAGCATTGGATGGTGAACTCCTTGCACCAGAGGACAAGCACAATGAGCGAAGAGCCAGAAAGGTTAGAGACGATCTCATACTTGACCTGCTTCCGGCCAGGTTGGCCTCTCCGAGAGTAAAGACTCACTTCGATGCATTCAGTCTGTCACCTCCATTCTATCTGGATTCTGTGCCTACCGCCCAGCTTAACTACGTACTGTAGCACATCTGAGGTGCTTACCAAAGGATGGCTGTGTTACACAGGCAGCCCAATGATGGAAACCCCAAGTGTGTCTTCATGCTTTTCTTAATAGGTTTTTGTGTGCTTCTACGTGCTATGACCTCTGCTAAAGCAGCTAGGCTGGAGGCAGGCTGCCCCTTGGTGTGTGATGATTTTGGTGGATGTCCTCTGGCTGCCTGAAACCTGGAGGGCCCCAGCTTCCTGAGGGTTTCCTGCACAGGTGCAGGACTCTCCTCCGGCGTAATGACTACTGGAGCTGGGCTGACTGTTTGAGGGGCTGATAAGCCGGTGTCCACACTTGAAGCACCCGGAGGGGAGCCCCCTGATGTGGAGGTCAGCCTGTCCTCCTCCCTTCAACCTCCCTGCTGACCAGAGAAAGATGAAGAGCTTGAGAAAACTCCAATTACTCATCCTTCTCTCACCTTGCCACTGCTGCATTGCGCTCATGGCCAAGGTGATGGTGTGCAAGTCTGCGCACATTTGTAGAATCTTGCTCTTCTTAAGGGTTGCCAGCCTCTCGCTGGAGAAACCAGGCACTTACACACTTGTGACATAGTAGCACTCATCCAATAAATGGACTCCTCCATCATCTGTGCATGGCCTGAGGCAGCTCCGCCAGATGTTGCCTTGCCTCTCTCTGCAATTCCAGCATGCCCTGTACTGTCGACACCACGGGTTCGTCATAAGCCTGGGGCTCAGCATGAGCCTGGCCACCCATTGTTGTCCTCTGACTGTCAGTGGCCTCACCCAGCTGCTCGGATGTGCATGTGATGCTGTCACCAGCTGGTGACCCTGATTCTAAAGCTGCATGCAAACCCAGTGAAGTTAATGTATCTGCGCTGATGGAAGGGACAGGAAAGTCATGTGACCATGCAACCTCTGACTGCTGCTCCTCAAAGATTGACAGCTGTCCCCCTTCAGTTGGAGCCTCCTGCGGATGCTGACCTGCATGAGAGAACACAAATATGTGTGGATTAGGGATTTCAGACCTTGTCATGCCGACCATGCGTGATGCGGATCTCTAGAAATGTGTTGGATATCCAATGAAGACAATCCCCATTCTCTTACGCAGAGACTCCAGTCTCACCATCCGCTATTGAGCAGCCGCCCTGGGTCCCCGCTCGCTCCACTGCTGCCTCCTCAGCCATCGACAGAGGCCATGTATCTGGAATTTCTCCGCCAGGTCTTTAAGTATCCCTGTTGTAATGGACCTGTTTGTCTTGCAAATGGGAAGAGGGAGATGGGAAGAGCAAGAGAACCGTTCTGCTGGTGGCAATAAAGTGTGCAAAAGGAATGTTCAAATAAAAACAATTCACAAACAAATACTTAAGCAATATACTATACAACACAATCATTAATTTACACTTAAATAGTGAACACAGTTGAGTGTAAAGGGTCTGGTGTGCCTAGCTCCTTCTGGGAAATTCTTGGACTTACACCATTACTATTGGTAAATACATCACCACTCTTTATGGAGTTCTATGTCACCATCCTTTCTGACATGATGAACAGAAACTGAGAAGCAGTGGAATATCTGTATCCTAAAGATATCTTTCCACTTTGAATTTCAAGCAATTTCATAGCATCATACAGCACACAAGGAAGGCCATTCGGTCAATTTTGTCTGTGCTGGCACTTTGAAAGAGCTGTCCACTTAGTCCCACTCATCTGGTTGTCCCTCATAGCCCTACAATTTTCTCCTTTTCAAGTATATATCCAGTTTCCATTTGAAAGTTACTATTGTTTTTTCTTCCACCACCTTTTGAGGTAGTGTGTTCCAGATCATCATAACTCTGAATTTCTTTGAAGCTAGAAAAAGAGAATTTTAACCATCTTCTCACCTTATCAAGTAATGAGATGGTGTTTTAAGGAGGCTTGTACCACAAGGCGCAGCAGCAAACAGCATAGCTTTTAACTCGACCAACTGTTGACCCCATTTCTAGAGCTATGATACAGACCAACCATCTCCAAGCAACCATTTCTTTTTCAATACAGTACTTGTTTCAAATATTGGCCAAGGAACTTTTAAATTACTATTTTTGTTACAGTTAAAAGTTGGCTGTGAGCAATGTGTCATTTTAAAATAAAAGTTTGAGCTTGCTTACTAGGCTGACTCATTATTTAGAGTTTTGAACTTAAAATTCTTATCTAAATTGGCATTTGCATTCTGTCTTCTCAAGGGATTGTGTTGCTATCTTGTCAGGATTATTTGTACTTGAGGGTTGAATTTGCTGCTCAAGTATGAGCTTGCCTACAAATCAGAGAGCAACATTGTCCACATTTTAAATTTGATCTTACTGAAGTGTAGAAAGATTCAGGTGGATTAGTTTAGAGGAAGGGGTTAGGAATGGCTTTGATCATTGTTCCTGCATACCAGTTCCTAGCTTTCATGTATCTAAATATTTTAAAATGTATCTACTACATATACAACCTGTGATACATTATTTTAACCCTTTGTCCCTTTATAAGCTTAAAATTATTTAAATGCAACAAAACAGTTGTCATGGAGTCATTTATGGCGCAGAAGGAGGCCATTCAATCCATCAAGTCCATGCCAGCTCTCCATGGAGCTATCCAGTCAGTCCCACTCCCCCGCTCAATCCCCATAGCTCTGCAAGTTTATTTCCTTCAAGTGGCCATCCAGTTTCCTTTTTGAAGTCATTGATTGTCTCTGCTTCCACCATCCTTATGGGCAGCAAGATCCAGATCATTACCTGTGTAAAAAAGTGCTTCCTCATATTTCCAGTACATCTTTTGTCCAAAATCTTCCATCTGTGTCCCCTAGTCCTTGTACCATGAGTTAATGGGAGCAGTATTTCCTTGTCTAACTTAATCTAAACCTGTCATAATCTTGTACACCTCTTAAATCTCCCCTCAATCTCCTTTGTTCTAAGGGGAGAAAACCCAGTTTTTCCAACCTATCCTTGTAACTAAAATTTCCCATATTGGAATCATTCTGGTAAATCTCCTCTGCACCCTCTCAAGGACGCTCCCATCCTTCCTAAAATGTAGTGACCAGAACTGGACGCAATACTCCAGTTGGGGCCTAACCAGAGCTTTATAAAGGTTCAGCATAACTTCCCTGCTTTTGTACACAATGCCTGTATTTATGAAGCTCAAGATCCCATATGCTTTACTAACCACTCTCTCAATATGTCCTGCCACCTTCAAAGATCGTTGCACATGCACCCCCAGGTCCCTCTGTTCCTGCACATTCTTTAGAACTGTGTCATTAAGTATATATTGCCTCTCCCTATTCCTTCTGCCAAAATGCATCACCTCACACTTGTCAGTATTAAATTCCATCTGCTACCTCTCTGCTCATTCTGCTAGCCTATCTATGTCATATTGCAGGCGGTTCATATCGTCCTTACTGTTTGCCACACCTCCAAGTTTGGTGTCATCGGCAAATTTTGAGATTCTACTCTGTATTCCAAGATCCAAATCATTTATATGTAGTAAAAAAGCAGTGGTCCTAGCATTGACCCATGGGAATACCGCTGTCTACTTTCCTCCAGTCTGAAAAACAACCATTTACCACAACTCTGATGAAAGGCCACTGACCTGAAATGTTAACTCTGCTTCTCACTCCATAGATGCTTCCTGACCTGCTGAGTATTTCCAGAACTTTCTGTTTTTATTTCCGATTTCCAGCACTTGTAGTATTTTGCTTTAATTTACTACAACTCGCTGTTTTCTGTCCTTAAGCCAATTTTTTTTCTCCAATTTGACACTGACGCTCTTATTCCACGAGCCTCAATTTTGTTAACCAGTCTTTTATGTGGTATGTTATCAAATACTTTCTTAAAATCCACATTAAAAACATTCACCACATTTACTTCATCAAAAAAATTCAATTAGATTAGTCCAAGCATCATCTGCCTTTTACAAATCCGTACAACTGGTATTTGTATGTCTTTAGCATAAGAAAACGTCGCAAGGTACTTCATAAGAGCATTACAAAGCACTTTTGACACCGAGCCACATAAGGCACACAATTTTTTAAAAAATATGGACTCTAGTTTGATGTTCCTTACCAGGAAGATCTACAGTTAGACTCTTGGATCGAATAGGCTTCATGACTCTCTTGTCATCGATGGCTGATCTTGGCTCATTCTGGAAAATTGAAAGAAAGTATTTAGCATGTTTTCGTTTTTTTTAAAAAATGTAAATACATCCTTTGTTTAGCAGAATGTGAATTAATATTTGTATCAATAAAAGGATTGCAAATAACATCAATCTACATTCTGCTAAAATAACAAAAGTGTCACTAGAAGTTGGGTATCTTAAAAAGAGTTTGTTTCCATGGTTCACAGTTCATTGATTTCACAATGTTATTAGGTGGAATTTACAGTACAGCCCTGCTGGCCTTTGCCAGTGATTATGCTTTGCAAGAGCCTCTTTCTACTCTGCTTCCTCTCCCCCTATCAGCATATCCTTCTATTCTGTTCTCCCTCAAGTACTTGTGTAGCTTTCCCTTAAATGCATCCAGTGGTGCCACAAGGTGGGTGCACTAAGCACAAGCTTGCAGGGAGCAAAAATCAAAAGGCGATAAGATGCTGGACTTATTCTCATATATATTCTAGAAACTGGTTTAAGCAGCATTGCCAGAGATCAGGAATTTGTCACCCACCTGTTCTCAACCAGGGACTAGTGTATGGTGTGAAGGTTCAAAACATGGAAGAAAATGTATTTTAAAATAGAACAAAATTATAACTTTTGCACTGAAAAATGATTTAGCTTTCCTTCAGTTTGTTAAAAATTGCCACAAAAGTAGAATTTGGACATTAATCACTCAAATACTTTAATATCTAATTTTCTACTGTATGTGAACTATCGATGAACTATCTGACAAGATCATTCTGTTACCCCAGGGGTCATTTTATAGTTTCTAAATCAGGAACTGGTAAAAGCAGTTAAATTCATTCTTTTCATACTTGACTAATCCTTTACATCAACTATCCCTGAGTACTTAAAGGAAATCAGCAAAGTTATGCACCCTTTGGAGCAGACAACTTCGTTTCTCAGCTGCTGATGTCACAGTACATTACCTGTGATACCACAATGTCTGTCGATCCTGACAGTGACAAATGAGCTCGAGCTGACAGCATTTTGCCTGAACACTTAATTTAAGTTGCTTGTTGCAAGTACAGTGGCTATAGAGAAAATGTTTTCAGACAGGCAGTTTTGAAATTATTCCTGATCTATAGATAGTTTGTGAGATTCTACTACAGCATTATAATTCTGCCATTGCAATTTGACTATATATTTCTTGCTGAAACAATTCAGCTTTTAAAATGGTGCAGAGTTTTTTTATACTAAACTCTGCTGAGACCAATTAGACAAGAGTATGGCCTGGATTTTGTGGTGATAATGAGGCAAAATTGTCAACTTTCACTTCATTACTCCGCTGACTTCTGGAATTCATGAATGCGCAATTAACTGTGGAAATACGGAAGTTACACTTTCCCATAGGATGCGCTGTTGAAGTAACTGCAGAGTTCAATCAATGGAAAATCACTGAACTGACGAGATTTTGCCCTGTTGCACTATTAGTCTTGCTGTAAAAATACTTGAAGAAGTTGCACCTTGTTGAATGAAATGCAACTGCATTTAAATGGGGTACTAGTTCATAATTACTGCAGAACCCCCTCAATGGCCTTAAATTAATTTTATGTTTGTGGAATGCCAAATTTCTCCATTATGATTTTTTAAAATCCATTTTTAAAAAATGTTTATGTTGGTTTATGATATCTCAGCTTCTACCTTAATCCCATGTGTATGGCCCAATCATTTATTTTCCTCTTCGTAAAATTTAATTAGAAGCAAAGGATAATCGGTGCATTTTGCTTCTTGGTTTGTTGACGGTGAGAATACTTCAGTGTGATTGGCTACTTATCCAGCTTAATGACATCACTGTTGCTGGAAACCTGGAGAGTCCCTTGATTTGGCACTGGATTCAAACTAATATTGGGAATGGTGAAATCCAGATCACTAGATCTTTGTGGTCAGTTCTCTTTGAAGTCAGCAGCGAGTGCTATCGCTTCACCACTGACTGTAGAATCTGGGCCTACGATTCATCCCTGGTAGGTAACAGTTTGAAATGCATATAACTGAGTGAGATTGTGCCAATTATTTTTATTAGCAATTAAGTTATCTTAGCAGTTATCGCCTGTACCTGTAAAAAGAGTACATTTGAGAATAAATGTGAATGTCTTGACAATTTTAGCTGGATGGTTCTTTGTATCACTAATCACTGTCTGGTACATTGAATGAGGTCCACTACAGTAGTGTCTCTGCATAATCTGATGTACACAAGCATTAAACAATATACACAACCATTAAAAAGAAAGCCATGTTCTCTTCCCTGACTCTCATATTGCCACAAACTATAGCAGATTATGTATGGAAGGTAAATGCTTCAGCCATTTCTAAATTTTCCAAATGTATTAGTCCTAAAAATACTTAGAACTGAAGATCACTGAGGTCATCTGTTCTAGTTCTACTCCCAGCACAACAACTGCATTCCCCAGGATCCTGCTTATAACGGGATTCTAAAACTTTTGATTTTTTTGTGAATTCCTGTTGAACTGATTGTACTCATGTTACTGAGTTGGATGATCAGCCATGATCATAATGAGTGGTGGAGCAGGCTCGAAGGGCCGAATGGCCTACTCATGCTCCTATTTCCTATGTTTCTATGTTTACTCTGTTTCCACTGTAACAAAATAATTGCTAGATACAAGTCTGTGAAAATGTCTCTCTCCTCACTATCAAAGGCCCCGAACACTCCTTTCAGGTGAAGCAGCGATTTACTTGTACTTCTTTCAATTTAGTATACTATATTCGCTGCTCACAATGTGGTCTCCTCTACGCTGGGGAGACCAAACGCAGATTGGGTGACCACATTGCGGAACACCTCTGCTCAGTCCGAAAGCATGACCCTGAGCTTCCGGTTGCTTGCCATTTCAACACCACCCCCGCTCCCCCCCTCCCCCCCCCCCCCACTCTCATGCCCACATATCTGTATATCTGTCCTGGGCTTGCTGTAGTGTTCCAGTGAACATCAACGCAAGCTCGAGGAACAGCATCTCATTTACCGATTAGGCACGCCACAGCCTGCTGGACTGAACATTGAGTTTAATAATTTCAGAGCATGACGGGCTCCCCTTTTTATTTTCAGTTATTTTTCTCTTTTTTCTTATTTTATGTTAGCTTGTTTCATCATCCATTTTTCTTACCTTATGCCTGCCCCCTGTTTTTTGCATGTTTGTGCTTTGGGCAGGGGCTGTTCATTTTTCTGTCCATTAACAGCCTCTCTGCACTAACGCTTTGTCTTTCAGAACACCATTAACATACCATTTACCTTTGCTCCATGACCTTCTGGTCAGTTATTGTCGGTGACCCTATCCTATCAACACCTTTACTTTTGTTATCACTTGCCCTAGCCCCGCTTTATTTGCTTAAAACTTATTACATTTCTAACCTTTGCTAGTTCTGATGAAGGGTCACTGTCCTGAACTGTTGGCCGGAATTTTACAGTGGTTGGACGGGAGCCGGACTCCGACATAAATGCCGGTGACGAGCCCGCCCATTTGAGGGAAGAGGTCCCGCCTCAGTGAGCTGCCGGCCAATCAGTGGGCCGGCAGTGCTTAGTCTCAGCAGCGCCACTGGGAGCGGTGGCCACTGCTGGGACTGCAGCCCAGCCAATGCCATGGACACGAGAGAGTGGGTAAGTTTGGGTTGCCTCACCAGGGGGGGATCGGTCGTGCCCTGGTGAGGCTAGGGTGGTCGTTTGGGGGGAGGGGCGCGTCTTGGATCCCAGGGGTGGGTTGGGAGGCGGGGGCAGCCCTCAATTGGACACCCTGTGCCCGACTACCCATGCCCCCTTAAGGCTCGTGATTGGACTTGGGCGGGCTGTTCCCCCCACCCACACCGACCTCCGTAAATTTGTCCGGAGGCTGAATCGGGGTGGGTAGGCCTCCCGAAGCCTGCTGCTCAATTTTACGCCACCCCCACACCACCATCCGACCCACTGGGGCGGCATAAAATTCTGGCCGTTAACTCTGCTTCTCTCGTCACAGATGCTGCCAGACCTGCTGAGTATTTCCAGCATTTCTTGTTTTTATATCTGTGAAAATGTTGTTTGGAAAAGTCATTTTCCAGCACTTTGGTGTGTGTTGATGTCCCTCTGATCTCTATGGCAGTTACTGCACCTCCTGAACTTCTGTTGTTTTTTGTGAATGTGCCCCCTTCATTTGTATCATATGTTGAGAATGTTTTTGAGTCTTTCACATCATACGCTGAAGAGTGTCATGTGGAAGCTTCTATTCATAGCCCAGAAAAATGCATGTTCCACATTAGCTATGCTGCCCCAACTTCGTCAACTTCTATAAAATCTATAACCAAACAAGTGGGTATTCTGAACAATTTTACTTGATACATTGTAAAGGCAGTCATTTGAAAGAGACTGTTAATAAGCAGTTCATCTAATGGTATTATGTCATTGTAGTGATGAGATTCTATGAACATTAGGAACATAGCAGCAGGAGTAGGCCATTCAGCCCCTCGAGCCTGCTCCGCCATTCTAGATCATGGCTGATTGTCTACCTCAAAGCCATATTCCCGCACTATCCCCATATCCGTTGAAGTCATTAGGAACTAGAAATCTATCGATTTCTGTCTTGAACTTACTCAGTGACTGAGCTTCCACCACCCTCTGGGGCAGAGAATTCCAAAGATTTACCACCTTTTGAGTGAAGAAGTTCCTCTTCATCTCAGTCCTAAATAGCTTGCCCTTTATTCTGAAATTGTGTCCCCTGGTTCTAGACTCCACTGGCAGGGGAAACATCCTTTCTGCATCTACCATGTCTATCCCTTTAAGAATTTTGTAAGTTTCTATGAGATGCCTCTCATTCTTCTAAACTCCAGGAAATAGCCCAGTCTCCTCAATCTCTCCTTATAGGACAATCCCACCATCCGAGGAATCAGTCAGGTGAACCTCTGCAGTACTTTCCTCAATGGCAAGTATATCCTTCCTCAGTCAAGGGGACCAGAACGGCACACAATATTCCAACCTCACCAATGCTCTGCACAATTGAAGCAAGACTTCTTTACTCCTGTACTCAAATCTTCTTGCAATAAAGGCTAACATACCATTTGCCTTCCTAATTGCTTGCTGCATCTGCATGCTATCTTTCAACGACTTATAAACAAGGACACCCAGGTCCCTTTGGACATCAACACTTTCCAATCTCTCACTGTTTAAGAAATACTCTGCACCTCTGTTCCTTCAACCAAAGTGGATAACCTCACACTTATCCACATTATATTCCATCTGCCATGTTTTTGCCCACTCACTTAGCCTGTCCAAATCCCCTTGCAGCCTCTTTGCATCCTCCTCACAACTCAAATTCCCACCAAGTTTTGTGTCATCCGCAAACTTGGAAATATTGCAGTTGGTTCCCACATCCAAATCATTGATATAGATTGTGAACAGTTGGGACCCAAGCACTGATCCTTGCTGTACCCCACTGGTCACAGCCTGCCAGCCTGAGAATGGCCCATTTATTCCTACTGTCTGTTTTCTGCCTCTTACCCAGTCCTCAATCCATGCTTGTATATTACCCCCAATTCCATGTGCTTTAATTTTGCTTGGTAACCTCCTCTGTGGGACTTTATCAAAAGCCTTCTCAAAGTCCAAATACACCACATCTACTGGTTCCCCCTTATCCATGCTGCTAATAACATCCTCAAAAAACTCTTAACGAGCTTGTCAAACATGATTTCCCCTTTCATAAATCCATGTTGACTCTGCCCAATCAGACCACTATTTTCTAAGTGTCCAATAATCACATCCTTCATAATAGATTCTAGTATTTTCCCTACTACCGACATCAGGCTAACAGGTCTGTAGTTCCCCATTTTCTCTCTCCCTCCTTTCTTAAACATTTGCAACCTTCCAATCTGCAGGCTGCATTGTAGAATTTATAGAATTTTGAAAGATGATCGCCAATGCATCCACTATCTCTGTAGCCATCTCTTTCAACACTCTAGGGTGAAGATCATCGGATCCCAGGGATCTGTCAACTTTCAGTCCCATTAATTTCTCCAATACTACTTTTTTTAACTAATCCTAATTTCTTTCAGTTCCTCATTCTCACTAGACCCTTCGATCTCAAGTATTTCAGGGGGACTTCTTGCATCTTCCTCTGTGAAGACTGACACAAAGTAATTATTTAACTTCTCTGCCATTTCTCTATTTTCTATTTTCCATTATAAATTCTCCTGTCTCTGCCTGCAATGGACCCACATTTGTCTTTGCCAATTTTTTCCTTTTTACATACCTGTAGAAACTTTTACAATTCGTATTTATATTTATTGCTATTTTACATTCATATTCTATTCTGTCTTTCTTTATAAATTTCTTGGTCCTCCTTTGCTGGATTCTAAAATTCTTCCAATCCTCCAGCTTATGACTTTTTTGGCAACTTTATAAGCCTCCCCTTTGATCTAATACTATCTTTAACTTCCTTTGTTCGCCACAGCTGACTGGCTTTCCCTGTTGGATTCTTTTGCCTTATAAGAATATATGTTTTTTTGAAAACCATGCATTAATTCTTTAAATACTAACCATTGCCTATCTACCATCAAACCTTTTAGTGTATTTTTCCAATCCAACATGGCTAACTTGCCCCTCATGCCTTCATAATTGCCCTTGTTTAGATTTAAGACCCTAGTTTCGGATTGAACTACATCTTTTTCAAACTTAATGGAAAATTCAATCATACTATGGTCACTTTTCCCGAAAGGTTTTTTTTAACCACCAGATTATTAATTAGCCCTTTCTCATTGCATAATGTTAGATCCAAAATAGCCTGTTCCCTAACTTTCCTCAACTTATTGCTCCAGAAAACCATCTCGGGCACATTCCAGAAATTATTCTTCCACAGCATTGGTGCTTATTAGATTTACCCTGTCGATATATAGATTACTGCATTGCCCTTGCTACATGCACTTCTAATTTCCTGACTTATACCATGCCCTACATTACCACTACTGTTTGGTGACCTGTAAACCACTCCTAACAATAATTGTTGCCCCTTGCTGTTTCTTATTGTGTGAATTCTTATTGTGTCCATGCATTAAAAAAACACAATGATCAATTTTTTGCATTGAATAATATGGATCATCAAGGTTGGGTCTGGTCATCGCATGCCAGTTGCAAAACTAACCTTTTAATCTATTTTTTTGGTGGAGCAAATGGTCACATACAGTTTTGTTCATTATTTAAAAAAATGAAAAATCTTTATTACAAAGCTGACAGACACCTCAATGGAGAATCACGAAGAGCATTATGCAGATGCTGCTACGATCCTACTTTTCATGGGTAGATCATAATTTATTCTGAGCTTCTGATAGTAACTAAATGGTACAAGGCCACTTGGATTCCTAGGCTGGGCTGCAGTTTAGAAGGCAAATTTCTGCATTACCACAGAATGCTGGAAATACATAACAGATCAATCAGCATCTGAAAAAGAATGAAAAGTTAATGTTCTGCCTGTTCCCTTTCATCAAAACTGGACTTTAAACATTTTCACTTTCAGATACTGACCAATCAGCCATGCCATTTTAGCATTTTCTGGTTTTATTTCATATGTTCCATAATTGTGATTTTTTTCATCTTAACACATCAATGCTACTTTCAGGCTGTTATCTAATGAAAAGCTTCACTCTTCCTTCCCATCCTTTGCCTTTAATTGTCATTTCTCAAACCTTTATCTAGCTGAGTAATTTCCTTCTGAAAAGGAGGACATAATATTTTCTGTTTAATCCATTCCTATGGGCCCAAGAACACATTCTTCAATCAAATCAAAAATGTAACACATGGTTTTGGTTTGAAGGATCTGGAGATATTTATTAGAAAAAATTGTACTGCAGATGACCTCATTCTTTGTATGTTAAATATAAGCACTGAAAATTGCTTGGTACTTGTAATTGATTTGGAAGAAATACGTATTGAGAGTCTCAGAAAAAGTTACAGTTGAATCCTTTACTGATATTTATATCTGGATTAAAAGTAGTAATGCTACTCTTACACGTATAATATGGAACTTATTGGACATTTTATCTTTTGTCACTGTCAGCTGTGACTCAGTTGGTAGCACTCGTGCCTCTGAGTCACAAGGTTCTGCGTTCAAGTTCCACCCCAGGCTTGATGACAAAAAACAAGGCTGACACTCCAATGGAGTACTGAGAGAGTGCTGCATTGTTGGAGATTCTGTCTTTCAGATGAGATGCTAAACCGAGGTCTGTTCTGGTGGATGTAAAAGATCCCGTGGCACAATTTTGAAGGGCAGGGGAGTTATCCGTGGGGTCCTGGCCAATATTTATCCCTCTGTCAACATCACAAAAAACAGACTTATCTGGTCATTATCACATGGCTGTTTGTGGGAGTTCAGTGTGCGAAAATTAGCTGCCATATTTCCTACATTACAACAGTGACACTTCATTGGCTGTAAAGTGCTTTGAGACGTCCGGTGATCATGAAAAGCACGATATAAATGCAAGTCTTTCTCTCGGTTTAATTATGTCTTAAACCTTTAAATTCATTGACTGCTGTTTTACATACAGAAGTAGTTTCTGCACTCGGTCATCAATGATATTGGGACAGAATTTGTCATGCCTGTTCTGGTGTGTGTGTGCACTTTGTCTCTTAAATCTATGAGAAAGAATCTATTGCAGATGTTATTCATGAGCAGTGAAATCTATTTAACTGTCCACTGTTTTTGTCTTGTAAGGATTAGACCATAATAAGTCAATTTAAAGAAAATATTGTGGAAGGAATGGAAGCCAATTGGATTCTCTACTTTTCAAATCATTGAACTACCCATAGAAAAGCAAACTACATAATTTTTTGTGATTTGCTTAATTATTTTCCTACCCTCCCCCAGTTGCACTTGATTTTCTTTCCCTGATGGCACCTCCTGCCTCCTAATGAAGTGAGGCAGTGAAGTCTGTGAACATTTCCATAGAAGCTGTTAATGTTGTTCCTTCATTAACCTGCTGCCATGTCCATATCTCATTTCTCTCTCTCTCTCTCTCTCTCTTCCCCCACCCCACTCTCTTTTCCCCTCTCTCTTCCCTTTTCATTTCGCTATCTCTCTTTCCCCCTCCATCTACCTTCTCTCTGTCCATGCTCATGGTCTCCCTGCACCCTGCCTGCTGGCTGTCGCCCACCTGCTGCCCACTCTTTCACTCCACACGTGCGCACTCTCACTCCACACATGTGCGCGCTCTCTCACCCCTCTCGTGCGCTTTCTCTCTCACACCACTCTCCCACCCTCTCCCTCTCTCTGTTCACAGGCTCTCACTCTGTTCATGTGCTCTCTCCCTCCCTCTCCCTGCTAGCTCTTGCTCCCACCTCTCCTTGCTCGCAGCGCTCTCCCTCTCCCCATTCGCATGCACTCCCCTCTCTCATGTGCGCTCCTCCCCTCCCAGCTCTTGTGCGTTCCACCACCCCCCAGCTCTTGTGCGCTCCCCACCGCACTCTTTTCTCCCCCCCCACCCCCTCAACACCCCGCTCGCTCCTCCTATCTCACCACGCTCGCTCACTCCCTCCCCTCTCTCTCTCATTCTCTCCTCTCCCTCTCATTCTCTCCTCACCCCCTCACTCTTGCGGCTCGTTCTCTCGCCTCGCTGTTGCTCTCTCTCTTGCCCACTCTCTCGCTCTGTCTCTCGGCACACTCTCTCTTTCTCTCTTGCGGTACAGTCTCCCGTGTTCTCTCTTGGCACACACTCACTCACTCAGCCCACTCTCTCTCTCACCCCCAGTCTCTCCGCACCCACTCCATGCAATTTTACCTTTCATGGGCAATCTTGAATCTGCCTCCAGCTCTTAAGACTGAAATTCAGGTTCTAGGAAGGGGACCAAGACTCTATTGCAGTTTTTGGATCAACAATATATTTTATATGTCTTTGTACTATGAATGTTATAGTATCGTATTTAGCAAACTGCACGGAAGAATGCAGTTCAGTGGCATTCCCATTGATCAGCCATATAAATACTGTGGCTACAAGAGAAGGTCAGAGGCTGGGAATTCTGTAGCAAGTAACTCACCTCCTGATTTCCCAAAGGCTGTCCACCATCTACAAGGCACAAGTCAGGAATGTGATGGAATATTCTCCACTTGCCTGGATGGGTGCAGCTCCAACACACTCGAGAAACTCGACACCATCCAGGACAAAGCAGCCCACTTGATTGGCATCCCATCCACCACTGGTGCACAGTGGCAGCAGTGTGTACCATCTACAAGATGCACTGCAGCTACTTTCCAAGCCTCCTTCGACAGTACCTTCCAAGCCCGCGACCTTTACAACCTAGATCAGGGGGTTGGCAACCTTTTTTGCTAACCCAATGAGCCTTATTTAAGATATTTGCCTAAAATGCAAACTGTTTGGTGCCGCAAGACAAAAAAGATTAAAATTAGGAAAATGTTAATTTTCTACTCAGACTAAAACGTGAATAACAAATTTACTCATAAAAATGTTTTTTGTCTGTGTTTTAAGTCGACTTTGTAATAAGTGAAATCATGCTTTTTCAAATTGTCAGTCAATTCATCTTTAAAACAGGATTTTTGCTTATAAAGTTCAGAACAAAGACAATTTTACAGCCCATAGATTCTCATCATACAGTAATTGCTTATAATGGCACATTCAGAATAATTTATTGTTTTCATCTATGTTAGAAACATTAATATCGCAACCATAAAACCAGATCCTCGAACCCAAGGACTTATCTATAAACATTGTGTAGATACATGACCTGAGTAAGTTTATTTCAAGCACAATGCCGTTTTTTGTTACGATCATTGAAACTTTGAAATTTATCATAATTATTAACCTTTGATTCCCACAATATAAACATTGCTCTTATTTGTTCAGCAAGTGAGAACAATCGCCAGCAGCTATATTTCCCAGAATATTGTTTATATAATTTAGTGAATTCTAGCAACTAACTGAATGCTAAATCTTTCAGCAAACTGTGGATTGAATAATGGGGTAAACTGTCAACGACTAGATGCCTGTGTTGTTAAGGATGTTCCAAACATTGAATTTATTTCTTTAAGATGACAATTACCATATATTTCCAAAATAACTCCCAAAGCTGCTATTTTTCAGCCCAACAGTATAACATCTAAACCTTGCATTGATAAAATAACTCAATAGGAAAATTATGCCACCTTCTAGTTCTTTGAATTGACATTCTCTTGACTTAATGGGCTGAAATTTATACTCCTGCTGCAGAAATCAGTGGCGGGTGAAAACAATGGCGGTGTGCCAGCACAGGCCGCACGTTGTGGAGCCGCTGCGTGGCAGCTCATTTAAATAGTCCGGGCGGGCCGCCCCTCTTCCCCCCCCCCCCCCCCTCCCCCCCACCGATCACATGGAGGGATGGGCTGGTCATCCCCAGCAATGGCGCAGCTGCCTGTGCCCAGGCGCTGATGCCATTTTTAAAGGGCTTTGAACCCTACCATTCAATTTAATTAATTAATTTAAAAAAACACATCTATTTTGCCCCTCTCCCACCCCCCAATAACCATAAAATTAATTACTTGCCTCCCCCCCCCCCCAACACTTACCTGAACCACTTGACCTTCCGTCCCCCCCTCCCCAAAGTACATAAATTGTAACCTAAAACCCTTCCCACCATCTCCTACACCAGTGATGTTTCTTTGACCCTGTTCCCCCTCTCCCGCATTGAGAAACTTACCTCCTTCCCCCTCCCAACCAGTGTTCCACCTCGTTTCCCCAGACAGGGATCCAAAGGCACGGGAGTGCTGCCTAGCAGCACGAAGATCGCACCAGGACCGACGGCGGGAATGTAATTATAATTCATTCATTGATTTTAATTTATTTAAGTATTTAAATGGTGGTCCCGTCCCCAAGTGGCGGGGTGGGGAGACAGCCACGCGGCCTCACCGCCACTGACAATACCGGGCCGGGCCCTCCCAGCATCGGAGGCGTGGTGGCCCTCTCCCGGAGGCATTTTCCAGCACCCCCCGCCACGACCCCCAACATTGGACCCACGACCCCAATGAGAACCAGCCAATAAATGTTGGGAGCTACAAATGAGATGTTCAGGAGCTACGGGCTGCTGACCCAGGACCTAGAAGGACAAGGGCAGCAGATACATGGGAGCAGCACCACCTTCAAGTTCTCCTCCAAGTAACACCATACACCATCCTGACTTGGAACTATATTGCTGTTCCTTCATTGTTGCTGGGTCAAAAACCTGGAATCTCCTCCCTAGTAGTACTGTGGGTGTACCTATGTCACATAAATTGCAGTGGTTCAAGAAAGTGGCTCACCACCACCTTCTCGAGGGCATAAATGCTGGCATTGCCAGCGATGCCCAAATCCCATGAATGAATAAAAATAAAAGGAGACGATCACAGAACGTAGGCTAGGAGAATGGGCAGTTAAGAGACATGCAGAAAGGTGCCAGGAAGTATATTTTGGGAACATGAATAAAGAATACAAACATATGTAAACGCATGAAGCGTGGCAAATAACATTGGTGGGCTGCAGTTGCAAATAGCCACATGGAAATATGATGCTGTGGCAATAACAGAGACCTGGCTCAAAAATGGGCAGGACACTAAACATTCCTGGACACAAGGTATTCAGGAGAGAAAGGGAAGGAAGGAAAGAAAGGAGGAGGCATGGCTGTGATGATGAAGGAGGATATTACAACGCTGGAGAGAGAGGATGTCCTGGAGGGGTCAAGGACTAAATCTGATTGATTGCAGTTAAGAAACAATAGAGGTACGATTTTCTTCTTTCTTTTGGGCCTCCTTATCTCGAGAGACAATGGATACGCGCCTGGAGGTGGTCAGTGGTTTGTGAAGCAGCGCCTGGAGTGGCTATAAAGGCCAATTCTGGAGTAACAGGCTCTTCCACAGGTGCTGCAGAGAAATTTGTTTGTTGGGGCTGTTGCACAGTTGGCTCTCCCCTTGCGCCTCTGTCTTTTTTCCTGCCAACTACTAAGTCTCTTCGACTCGCCACAATTTAGCCCTGTCTTTATGGCTGCCCGCCAGCTCTGGCGAATGCTGGCAACTGACTCCCACGACTTGTGATCAATGTCACACGATTTCATGTCGCGTTTGCAGACGTCTTTATAACGGAGACATGGACGGCCGGTGGGTCTGATACCAGTGGCGAGCTCGCTGTACAATGTGTCTTTGGGGATCCTGCCATCTTCCATGCGGCTCACATGGCCAAGCCATCTCAAGCGCCGCTGACTCAGTAGTGTGTATAAGCTGGGGATGTTGGCCGCTTCAAGGACTTCTGTGTTGGAGATATAGTCCTGCCACCTGATGCCAAGTATTCTCCGAAGGCAGCGAAGATGGAATGAATTGAGACGTCGCTCTTGGCTGGCATACGTTGTCCAGGCCTCGCTGCCGTAGAGCAAGGTACTGAGGACACAGGCCTGATACACTCGGACTTTTGTGTTCCGTGTCAGTGCGCCATTTTCCCACACTCTCTTGGCCAGTCTGAACATAGCAGTGGAAGCCTTACCCATGCGCTTGTTGATTTCTGCATCTAGAGACAGGTTACTGGTGATAGTTGAGCCTAGGTAGGTGAACTCTTGAACCACTTCCAGAGCGTGGTCGTCAATATTGATGGATGGAGCATTTCTGACATCCTGCCCCATGATGTTCGTTTTCTTGAGGCTGATGGTTAGGCTGTTTTCTTGAGGCTGATTATATTAAGTATATTCAGTAGGCCAACCAACTAGTGGGAAAGCTGTAGAGAAGCAAATTTGCAGGGAAATGAGAGAAGTGCAAAAACTATGGAATAGTGATAATGGGGGACTTTAATTATGCTAATATAGACTGGGATAATAATAGTGTAAAGGGCAGAGAGGGAGAAGAGTTTCCGAAGTTTGTTCAGAAGTATTTTCTTGATCAATACGTTTTCGGTCCAACACAAAAGGAAGCATTGCTGGATCTGGTTCTGGGGAATGAGGTGGGTCAAGTGGATCACGTGTCAGTCGGGGAACTTTTAGGGACCAGTGATCATAGTATTGTAAGGTTTAGGTTAGCCATGGAAAAGGACAAGGAGCAATCTAAAGTAAAAATACTGGATTGGAGGAGTGCCTATTTAGTGGGGTGAGAAAGATCTGTCCCAGGTAAATTGGAATTAAAGATGGGCAGACAAAACTGTAACATAACAATTGGGCTGCCTTTAAGGAGGGAAGTGGTTTGGGTACAGTTGAGGTAGATTCCCATGAAGTTGCAAAGGTAGGGCACACAAAACCAGCGCTCCCTGGATGAGAAATAGAAAGTAAGATGAAGCAGAAAAAGGGGACGTATGACAGATGTCAGGTTGATTTTTTTTAAAAAGTGAGATCCAGGCTGAGTATAGAAAGTTCAGAGGGGAAGTGAGGGATGAGAAGAGACTGGCGGCTATCAGAAAAGGGCATCCAAAAACCATTTTTAATCATATAAATAGTAAAAGGATAGCAAGAGGAGGGGTGGGGCCAATTCGGGACCAAAAAGGGGATCTACACATGGAGGCAGAAGGGTACTAAATGATACTTTGCATCTGTCTTTACCAAGGAAGAAGATACTGCCTAAGTCATAATGAAAGAGAAGGTAGTTGAGATACTGGATGGACTAAACAATGGTGAAGAGGAGGTATTAGAAAGGCTAGTTGTGCTTAAAGTTGATAAGTCACCAAGACTGGATGGGATGCATCCAAAGATGCTGAGGGAAGTAAGGGTGGAAAATACAGAGGTACTGGCCATAATCATCCATATCTTCTACAGGGGTGGTGCCAAAGGGCTGGAGAATTGCAAATGTTACGCACTTATTCAAAAAAGTTATAAAGTTAAGCCCAGCAACTACTGATGAGTCAGTTTAACCTCAGTGGTGGGAATGCTTTTACAGACGATAATCTGGGAGAAAATTAAGTCTCTTGGACAAGTGTGGATTAATTAGGGAAAGCCAGCACAGATTTGTTGAAGGTAAATCGTGTTTAGCGAATTTGATCAGTTTTTTGCTGAGGTAACAGAGATGGTAGATCAGGGTAATGTGGTTGATGTGGTATATATGGCCTTCCAAAAAGTGTTTGATAAAGTACCTCACAATAGGCTTGTCAGCAGAGTTGAAGCCCATGGAATGGGCTCCTCCTGAGGTCCTCAGCATCGCAGATGCCAGTCTTCAGCCAATTCAATTCACTCCACGTGATATCAAGAAACGGCTGAAGGCACTGGATACTGCAAAGGAATGGTCCCTGACAACATTCCGGCAATAGTACTGAAGACTTGTGCTCCAGAACTAACCACACCTGTAGCCAAGCTGTTTCACTACAACTACAACACTGGCAATTACCTGACATTATGGAAAATTGCCCAGTTATGTCCTGTACACAAAAAGCAGACAACTCCAAGCCAGCCAATTACCGACTTATCAGTCTACTCTCGATCATCAGCAAAGTGATGGAAGGTATTGTCGATAGTGCTATCAAGTGGCACTTGTTCAGCAATAACCTGCTCAGTGCTCAGTTTGGGTTCCACCAGGGCCATGCAGCTGCTGACCTCATTACAGCCTTGCTCCAAACATGTACAAAAGAGCTGAAGTCAAGAGGTGAGTTGAGAGTGACCGCCCTTGATCTCAAGGCAGCATTTGACCGAGTATAGCATCGAGGAGCCCGGGCAAAACTGGTCAGTGGGAATCAGGGAAAAATCTCCATTGGTTGGAGTCATACCTAGCACAAAAGAAGATGGTTGTGGTTGTTGGATGTCAGTCATCTCAGTCCCAGGACATCACTGCAGGTGTTCATCAGGGTAGTATCCTAGGCCCAACCATCTTCAGCTGCTTCATCAATGACTTTCCCTCCATCATAAGGTCAGAAGTGGGGATGTTCACTGATGATTGCACAATGTTCAACACCATTCGCGACTCCTCAAGTACTGAAGCAGTTTGTGTTCATATGCAGCAAGACCTGGGCAACGTTCAAGCTTGTGCTGATAAGTGGCAAGTAACATTCGCTCCACACAAGTGCCAGGCAATGACCATCTCCAACAAGAGAGAATCTAACCATCTTCCCTTGCCATTATTATCGCTGAATCTCCCACTATCACCATCCTCGGGGTCACCATTGACCAGAAACTGAACTGGAGCAGCCATATAAATACTGTGGCTGCAAGGGCAGGTCAGAGGCTGGGAATTCTGCGGTGAGTAACTCACCTCCTGACTCCCCAGTGCCTGTCCACCATCTACAAGGCACAAGTCAGGAGTGTGATGGAATACTCTCTATTTGCCTGGATGGGTGTAGCTCCAACAATATTCAAGAAGCTCGACACCATCCAGGACAAAGCAGCCCACTTGATTGGCAACCCATCCATCACCTCCAACATTCACTCACTTCACCACCGACGTAGTGGCAGCAGTGTGTGCCATAAATGAGATACACTGCAGCAACTCACCAAGGTTCCTCAGACAGCACCTTCCAAGCCCACGACCTCTACCACGTAGAAGGACCAGGGCAGCAGATGCTTGGGAATACCACCCCCTGCAAGTTCCCTTCCAAGCCACACACCACCCTGACTTGGAACTATATTGCTGTTTCTTTACTGTCGCTGGGTCAAAATCCTGGAACTCCCTTTCTAACAGCACTATTGGTGTACTTACACCACATGGACTGCAGCGGTTCAAGAAGGCAGCTCACCACCATCTTCTCAAGGGCGATTAGGGATGGGCAATAAATGCTGGCCTAGCCAGCGACACCCACATCCTGTGAAAGATTTTTTCAAAAAAAAGGAAAGTAGCAGCATGGATACAAAGTTGACTGAGTGAGAGGAAACATAGTAACGGTGAACTATTGTTTTTGTTGTTGTTACAATCAGATGAGGATGGGTCACAAAGGCTCCGTTCTTGCCCTTCCTCTTGTTTGACCGCAACAGGTTTTATTCCTTTTTTAAACAGTGGTTGTGCTTACCACCTTAGTGAGTGTTTTACCTTTCACCTTTGTTGTGATCGCAAAGAACCAATCAGACAGGTTTTCTTGCGTTTAAACAAGAAAGTGGAGAGTTTATTGTACTTAGAAAAACTAAACCCGATCTAGGTAAAATAATAAAATTATGCTACACTTTCACTCACACTCACACGTGAACCATTCACACAAATAGAGTACAGAGTGATGATAAATAGTTTGGTTTGGATTAGAGTCCAGAACAATTAAAAATTAATACAAAGTCTGTGGGGTTGGATGATTCCGTTGTCTTCTGGCTGAAGTTGTGCTCTTGAAGTCTTTGGCTGGTAGCAGTGCACTTTATGGCTGGCCCCACCTGGCTCTGGATTTTCTTGGAGACAGCATTATAGGTGGCTTTCTTCCTCTGGGGTCTCTGTCTGTGCTAATCTGTAGGCTTGGATGGTCCACAGTTGCAGACGGTTTTTAAACTTGTGATGTTATCTACAGAGAGAGAGACACACACACACACAGTCCCACTAGGGTTCTGCCTGGTTAGCACATAAAGCCTGTCTGATTCAAGGTCTCAGTAGCTTGTCTGCTGTGTGTAAAAAAAAAAAAACTCCCAGCTTTGCACAGCCTAGGGAGATGGTTCTCTCAAACCCCCCCCCCCCCCCCCAAAAATTTTAATGAGGTCCAAAGTCTAAAACCCAAAACTCTCTCAGGTGGTACTGTTAGTGTTTACCCCATGGGGGGACATCCCCTCTCATGAATGCCTCAAGATTGCTTTGAATGCCCACTAACAAGGGTGATTTGGATGATATACTCAGTTAGCCAATGCATTGTTCTGGATGGGCTTCTTGTTAGACATGTGTCTCCAATTCAATGTCCTGGAATGTGAGATATTTCAGGTGCAAATTGTGGAGGTCATCTTGGCTGCCCGTTTTTGTTTTAATAAAGGTAACTGTAGGATCCCAGCTGCTTTTTTTTATTAAAAGTTTAATGTAGGTTTCCAACCGATGAATTAAAAAATCCTCCTTTGGCATAGCAGGTTTTCTTGACAAGGTATATTGTGGTGTTCCCCAGGGGTCCATTCTAGGACCACTGCTTTTCTTAATCTATATTAATGACCTACACTTGGGTGTGCAGAGCACAATTTCAAAATTTGTAGATGACGGAAAACTTGGAGTTATTGTGAACTGTGAGGCTGACAGTGATGGACTTCAGGAAGACCTGGGTAGGCTGGTGGAATGGGCAGGCACGTGGCTAATGAAACTTAATGCAGAGAAATGTGAAGTGGTACATTTTGGTAGGAAGAACAAGGAGAGGCAATATAAAATAGAGAGAGCAATTCTAAAGTGTGTGCAGGAACAGAGAGATTGGGGGTTTATGTGCATAAATTGTTGAAGGTGGCAGGGCAGGTTGAGAAAGCAGTTAAAAACGCATATGGGTCCTGGGTTTTTCAGTAGAGACATAAGAGTACAAAGGCAAAGAAATCACGATGAACCTTTTATAAAACTCTGGTCCGGCCTCAAATGGAGTATTCTGTCCGATTCTGGGCACCACACTTTAGCAAGGATGTGAAGGTTTTAGAGACAGTGTAAAAAAGATTTACAAGAATGGTTCCAGGAATGAAGGACTTTAGTTGTGTAGATAGATTGGAGCAACTGGGGTTTTTCTCCTTGGGGAAGAGATGATTAAAAGGAGATTTGATAGAGGTGTTGAAAATCATGAGGGTCAGATTAGATAGAGAGAAACTGTTCCCATTTTCTGAAAGGTTGAGAACCAGAGGACAGTGATTTAAGGTGATTGGCAAAAGAACCAACGGCGACATGAGGGAAAACTTTTTTACGCACCGAGTGGTTAGGATCTGGAATGCACCGCCTGAGAGTGTGGAAGAAGCAGATCCAATTGGGGCTTTCAAAGGGAATTGGATAAGCACCTGAGGAGAAAAAATTTGCTGGGTTATGGGGAAAGGGCAGGGTAGTGGGACTAGCTGAGTTGCTCTTTCAGAGCCTACACGGACATGACAGACTGAATGGTTGCTGCCTGTGCTGCAATCATTCTATGATTCTAAGTCCTTAAATGTTTAATTTATCAATGAAGTGGAGAAACATACATAAATTCTTAAAAGAGGAAAAATGGATGGACAAGTAAAGGTGATTAGGAAAGCAAATGGGATCTTGAGGTTTCTATTGAAAGGGATTTCATACAAAATGGAAGAGACTACAATGACTGTACAAAAGGTGGTTAGACCACATCTGGAATATTGTGCACTGATTTGAGCTGCTTGTTACAAAAATAATTTAATTGTCCCGGAAAAAGGGGTCTGGGTTACAACAAATGGCTACAGAAACTAGGAATATATTTTCTTGAATTGAGAAGAATGAGGGTGGATTTGATAGAGGTGTTCAAAATCATGAAGGGCATGGTGAAGGTAGATAAATAATTTTATTTTGGAAATAAATCAAAGGCACCAAGCCATGATCACAAGACAACCATTACATGTAGAAGGGAGGAGATTAGTATGCATGAATGGTTTGACGTAAGTCCTGATCATTGCTAAATCAATTACAGCACTCAGAAAGGTGCTGGTTAATTGCTTAAAGAATATAGAAAGGTATGAGGAGTCAAAATAGGATTAATTCAAGCTGCAAGCAGGGAAATGGAACTTGTTTAAAATCAGGATATAAGATGGGCCTGAATTCAGCACAAGCAAAGAGGGCCAAATAGCTGCCTCTTTTACCAAAAATGTTTTGTTTTTAGCTTGTCATGAAAATATTTCAAAAAAACCTTTAAAAGCCACTTTCATTCCTTAACCTATTGTTTTAATATCCATGGGTTTAGAAGTAGGCAAATAATTCCATAAAGTTTAGATAATAATGGAACACTTATAGGCTGGATTGTATGCTGGAGCCGGGGCTTCCAGCGTGCCCTCCTCTGCCCCCAGAGTGATCCCTTGGTCTTTTTCAGTCAAAGTTTCATGAGGTGGGATCCCTGTCCCTTTAAAGACTGGAATCCCGCCTCCATGAGCTGCTGGCCAATCAGAGGGCTGGTAGCTCAGCAGTATCGGCAGCACCACCAGGAGCAGTGGCCACTGCTGGTACTTCAGAGGTCTCGGACGCAGGCCCAGCACTGGAGACCCAGACCAGAGGTAGGTGAAGTGGGGTTGCTGACAAAAAGTTTGAAAATTAAATGCATCAACCTGCTGGATGCCTTTCTTAAAGAAAAGCTTTTGTGTTGTTATGTTTCTCAGAAGCAGTTCAAAGCACTTTCAACTATTTTTAAAGCACTTTCAATTACTTTGAAATGCAATGATTGTGGTCATGTAGGTAATGTGGCAGCCAACTCACATAAGGCAATTAGATAGATGTCTAGTGGAATTGTTCCTAGTGATGCTAGTTGAAGGAGAAATGTTAATCAGAGGACCATGAGAGCACAGAGCTCCTCTTCAAATTGTGTCTCGGGATCTTTAATGTAGACTGGAACCAACAAAACAGGCAGAGCAGCTCTTGGTTTAACATTTCACCCAAAGAACAGCAGCTTTGATAATGCAACAGTTACTCAGTATTGGATGTCAGCTATTATGTTTAAGTTCTAGAAGTGAGCCAGCTTGATTCTCCATATGCACATAGGTTCTCACCAGCTGAAGTGGAACATAATCAATGGAAAGATGTCATCTGTTACAGGATGGCAGATATTGATACCTTTGTAGACCTTGAGGATAGTAGTAGCCAAAGTCTTTGCTTTTCCTGAATTGGGTTCCTTTTTTACCTCTTCCATCCCTCGCCCATGAGCCACCTATCAGTTATAACCAGGATGGTGGGTAAGGAGCTTGCGCTCATACTGGCCAATGCAACTCCATACAATGAATCCACCCCCTTATGCTGTGCAACGTTTAGTGACTGAGACACTTTTATATTTTCTTTTCTACAGTGGAACAGAGGTAAGTGTAAACTCATTGTAGAGAATCATAGATTTAAACTCCTTATGTGGTATAATATAGATCCAGAATTTCCAACTATTTGGAAAGGAGAGGGAGAGATGTATCCAAGTCATTCATCTATTTCGAGGCTTTCTCCAAACTGTAGTCAGAGCTGGTAAGTCACTAAGTTGGGAGTATATGGGCAACTGTGGCTATATTTCTGACCTGGCTGGAACTCTTGAGAGCAGGCACATTTGGGACCTTTGCTCCATATGTTATTAATTTTTCTGGTCAAATCATGTTGGAGAATGATGGTTTTGAAGTAATGTTACTGCTAGAAATGCCCTATTTATACTTTTTAAAAATAATATGAATGTCAGCATTGTGCTGAACACAATTCTGGAGAGTTAGTGCACCTGGTGTCTTAGGCTCAGCTTCTCGTCTATGGAGCTCTTTATTGTATAATGCATTGTAGATGTAATTAATAACTTATGCTCCAGATATTCCATTGTACTGCTTTTATCTCCTGTCACTTGCCTTAACCTCAGAGTGTTCCTCTCTACTGAAAGCTGGTCCCCTGTTATCTGTGTGCCTTTCATTAATTTGCAGCTTCTTATCAGTAATATGAAAGTGATACTTCCATTACAATCATCAGTTCAAGTGGCTTTACCAGTATGAAATGTAAGCTTGTTACCTCAAACTGTCAAATTCTTTTGAACCAAAGGCATACCTTTAGGTTTCTCTCTGGAAAACTGTTGCTTCACATCACATCAAGCAGACGTATCGGTAAATGTCAACTCCAGTCATCGAGTTTCTTTGTTGTGTGATTTTTATTATGATCCAAAATTGAACTGAATTTTTATCTTTGTCTACTAACATTGAATCTGAAGCATAAAATGCAGTACTTGGATGAGTGATGATTTCTTTATTTTTTGCAACTGTATCATATTTTTAGATCCACCGTTCCTCTCAGGATATTAAAGTAGACTAAGCTACTAGGAGCAGCCCTTGAAATGCTTTGTTTTTGTGTATTGTCTGACTGATAAAACTTGTCCACAAGAGTAATGGTTTCTTCATTTGCAGTAGCAGCTGTTTTTAATGAAGAAATTTGAGGACGTGGGCCTTCCCTATGTACATCGCCAAACATTGTACCCTTAACCTTTGTCACATTATATGAGGGAAAATGGATACCTTAAGATATTTTGATGGTAGGACTCATGCACAAAGGCTACCAACCATACCAGGAGGCCCCTTGAGAGAAGTGCATGTAATCTTTTCAGTCCATAAACTTTTAGTACGAAAAGTTATTGTGGGGCCAAACTGAAAATGACAACATTTCCTTAAGTTTTTAGATAATGTCACCACATGTAAACAACTATTATGTTGAGGTTTATTTGGTTAAATAATCAACTTAAGACTATTTTTGATATTTTAGCAACCTGAAGAGGAAGCCGTTGCTTTCCTGGATCGAAGTGACAGTGAAGATGAATTTGACCCTGCTGACCTTCCTGATCCTGATAAATACAGAGATTCTGAGGAGGATGATGACCGCGGTGTTTCTGAAGCTGAAGAAGATTACAGGTTAGTTCACTTTTGTACAGATGAATCTCGGTTGTTCTCTTTGCACAAGGAGCTAACGTGTCCTAACACAAAATTAAGCCATGACTCCTTTGGAAGTGTCCCCTGAATGCCTGTAATGTGTTAGGTCACGAATGTGAAAGTGGCAAGACTCTACTGCCCCTTACTTGCAGTGAGCAATGGCTGGTATTAGCTGTACCAGTCTCAGGAGTCTATGTGGCAAACAAAAGAAGAAAAATCGTTAGAAGCCTGTGCCAAATTGAAAGTCATTTCACTTTTATGTAATGGAATGAATAGTGTCACATTGTTCTGGTAAGTATATTTGTGGCCATTGTGTAGTTTAGAAACTGCGGGAATAATTATGATGACCGTGAAGATCAGCACAGTAATTGAGTACCTTCGCAGCTGAAACAAAGATATTGGAAAATAGATTTCAATTTTAACAGAATTTTCTTAACACTAATTGTAAGTCAGAAGATGTGTTTTTTTTGGCAAGATGCTCTTCAATTTTAACCATACTAAAAATCATCTTTCTTGACACAAAACAAAAGACAAGCCCATTTTGTTTCTGGTTTTGATAGGTAAATGCTCCCTTGATTTATCCCTCTGCCTCTGTATGGAAAATGTTTCCCTGATTTATCACTCTGCCTCTGTATGGAAAAGTATTAGCTACAGGGTAATAAAAACAGAAAGTGCTGGAAATAGTCAGCAGGTCTATCAGCTTCTGTGGAGTGAGTAACCGAGTTAACATTTCAGGTTGATGACCTTTCATCAGACCTGAAACGTTAACTCTTTCTCTCACCACAGATGCTGCCAGACCTGCTGAGTCTTTCCAGCAGTTGTCTGTTTTCATTTCAGATTTCCAGCCTCTGCAGTATTTATTTATTTTAGCTACAGGGTAGTATTGCCTTTCGTTTTAGTTTGATTTTCTTTCATTATAATGTGCCAGTATTTGTTTTTGAGATTGTCAAAATGCATTTCCAAATCTAACTCTCCAGGCTGCCAAATATGAATACACTATGTCACCTGTAATGTTGGAAGCCTTAAAATAGAGAAGGAGTGTTTGTGGATGAAGCTTTAAAGTTCAAGTACCATTCTGTTCTATGTAGGCTGCTTGCCCCTGTTCTTTTGAAGGTGTACCTAGCTCACGTTGCAAAAGTGATTCTGACAGCCGTGCAAGTACACATGCACTCGTATCTGACGTTAATTACAGCTTGATAATTGCAAAGTGCTTTGCTTCACAGCCTTTGGGCTGAACTGCTGATTTAATAATTGAGTGCATTTTTCTTGAGTGCTGTAAAAGCATTTTTTCATGTATCTTATTAAATGAGATGCTTTATTAATACTTAAGCAGTATATTTTTTCTTTATTTAGATTGATCAGGCTATAAACTGTAATGTTTACAGCTTGGAACACTACAGGCTTGGAACCTGTAATGTTAGTATAAAAGCAGGCGGCTGTTGTTTGTTGGTAGCACACCACTAGAAAGCCAGCTGAAGGCTGAGGCATCCATTTCATTTATAATTATTTAACTTTGCAATGTAGATCTGATAATCATAGCTTTGTTACTGTGCGCATCTTAAAAATTATTTAAAACAACACTAACAATAAATTATTAGTACTTTTAGGCTCATTTGTTTCTCCTTTTTTATGTTTTTGCTTTCAATTTGTTCCCCCACTACTGCCCACACCCCTTCCATCTGATCCCCTAATGCTCCCTCTTATGACATTTGCTCCTCCATCCAGGATGGTGAGCGTAGACTATACCCAACTATTTCATGTAACTACCAAAGTCACAAACATGAGGTAGTCCTCTGCAGGATCGGGTCTGGGCCTTCTGGCTTTTGACCTCGAAACTGCTCCCTCTCGTGACTCAGCAAGAGCTAGCCAAACTCATCCATTGAGGAACTGGACTCTGAATGACCGTCAGGCATGAATTCACATTGAAGCCTTTTTACTGTGCCATGGGAAGTGTCTGACCCCAAAATGGTTATATTTTTATAGTGTAACTTTGTGTGTATGAATATACTGCAGTTATTAAACTAATATACACAAAGCGCATAAAATAAATCTTTTTGTTCCAAAAGAATGCATTTATATTACAAATCTTGCATATGATGTGCATTTCCTGTCCAGAGCTATTACTTCCTGCAACATTTCTTACATCAGTATTTATGATGCAAACTTGCTATACAAATATTTATAGTTGGACATCCTATCTAAGCATTGCATAATCGCATTGTTGATGAATCAATCAAAATGCTTTTTGTAAAAAAAGCCTCATTTTTTTCCCCCTTGGTAACTGATATTTGTAATGTCCAAAATAAGACTTTAAGCATTTTTTTAAATTACATGTTTCATAAGAACAATTATATTTTTCCATTCAATTGCCTTTTGTGTCTTTTCGTGCCTTCATTAAAGGTTTTACTCAACCTCTAAGAGCTGGGGCTTGTAATTGATATTTTTACCCAAAGCAGTGACTGAAGGCAGATCCTGCAGTCTGAGCAAGCACAGTATGCATCAGTTGCATATAGTCTCTAACAAAATCCACTTACTCGTTTAAAGGAAAAGCTAGAGAGCAAAATCTGTAACCTCATGGTATGGCATACCTAGCACTCCTCCATCACCATCAAGCTGGGAGAACAACCCAGATTCAATGGGAAGAGTAGAAGGGTAGGCCAGGAAGAACACCAGGCATACCTTAGAACAAGGTACCAACCTATTGAAGCTACAGCACAAGGCAACCTGGATGCTAAACATAAATAAAAATCCTATAGACAGTGTTAAGTGATGCTGCAACCAATAGTTCAGGCAAAAGCTCCACAACCAAAAATGGTGGTAGATAATCAGGCAGAGGAACACCCTGAACATTCCCATTCTAAACCAAGGCAAAGGGCTGCAGGCAAGTATAAGAGACAGACTGAGTGTTTTCAAATGTCTTCAGCCAAAATTGCGAAGTTTACCTTATTCTGAGGTCTCTGCTATCATAGATGCCTGCTTCCAGCCAATTCAGTTCTGTCCATGTGACATTGAGGAATGGTTGTGCACTCAGCACAGCAAAGCCTATAAACCTTGACAAAATTTTACCTGTAATACTCAGGACTTGTGCATTACCTATATTTCTAGCTAAGCTGTTCCAGTGTAGCTATTACATTGGTAATGTGAAAAATTGTTCAAGAATAGGACAAATGTAAAACAGTCAATTACTGCCTAATCATCAGTAAAGTGATGGAAGGAGTTGTAAATGGTGCCATCAACAAATAACAAACTCACAAATAACCTGTTCACCAGTGCACTGTTCATGTTCTGCCAGAACTACTCTCCTCGAGACTTTATCACGACCTTAACACAGCCCTTTGAAGTACCCTCTCCCTGGAGCTGCAGCCTCAGCGATGGCCATTGCCAGCAGTCGTGCTGCTGAGCTACCAGCCCTTTGATTGGGCCGGCAGTTCTTGGGGCAAGGCTGCTGTCCTTAATTGGCTTGTTAATTGGCCGCCATCGGCAATATGCCACCCTGGGTCCTGTCGCCCGTCGAAGTGGGGTAGCCCCCCACTTTCGGCTCTGGTGGCGATCGGCAAAATTCAGCCCCATATTTCACTCCCCAACTCTGCAAAAGCCTGGATTCCCATGGTGCCAGACCACAGTTTCTCCCCCTTGCTGGAAAACACTTGCAAACCCAGCTATAGTGCTACCAAAGTCCAGAACCAAACTCCAGTGCAGCTAAATTCCATTCCCGATATCTAATTTTGCTAAATACATCTTCCATGCTTCCTTGCTTTAAAACCGATAA
This sequence comes from Heterodontus francisci, assembly GCF_036365525.1. NCBI lineage: Eukaryota > Metazoa > Chordata > Chondrichthyes > Heterodontiformes > Heterodontidae > Heterodontus > Heterodontus francisci. Next base: position 55,668,529 of record NC_090376.1, on the reverse strand, counting down.
GGGATAAAATAGGAAAAGGAATATATAGAAAATCGAGGGCATTCGTTTATGTTTTTTAGTAAGTCATGGATAGAGTCATGAAATTTGATTCTCAAAGCATTAGTTTAAAAAAAATTCCAAAATATCATTTGCTAAAAGTACTTAATTGGTTGTAAAGTGCTTTTGAAGTCATGAAAGAAGCTATAAAAGTGCAAGTCTTTTACTAAAAACAATGTGATTTATTCAGGCACTATAAATTAGTGATATTGATACTATGCCCTACATACCATAAACACCTCTATTGTTACAAAACAGCAAATCCTCCAATTCACTATGAGCAATCTTTTAAGAGATCCGCTAGCATTTGGAAGAGAAACAGTCTGTTGAAGGAGCAATGTTTGTCTAATGTTCTACAGTTGAAGCTGAAGAGAAATAGCACATTTTTAAAAAACACACGAGTTATAAATGTTATTTTACCAAAAGATTTTAGATCTTCTGTGATGGCTCACAGATGGTGCAGAGTGGAGTTTGTTTTGTGTACCACAATAAGCAAGGGGATCTTGAAGGGCCACTCAACCCTGCTGCTGCTGTTCTTCCTTGACCTCTTGCTGGGATTTCCCAGTGCTGGAGTCCCAAAACATGACACTCTGCTTCTTCAGTTATACATGGTTCCCCCACCCTCCCCACCCCACAACTAACTGTCCTAGATTTTTATCTGTTTTTTGTTTGAACTCAGCATTTATTTCTTGTTTCTAACTATACATTACGAAGTGAAGCATGTGGCAATCTGATAAAGCTTAGTACTAACAGGTTTGTTTGAATCAGTTTCCTAAGTGCTTCAATATTGATTTTGATTGCTAAATATGTTAAAAGATTATGTAGAAAGTAAGGACCACTCATTTATCGTTTTCATAGAATAATGCCTTGGTAGTTGAGAGTTATTTGGCCATGCATTAGTCAATGGGCAGGAATTTAATCTGCCCTTGGAGACAGGCACGGAGACAGAGGGGGCAAACAAGAATGGTGAGGGGTGCCGTTCCTGATGTTGCCTGGGCCCCCTGCCATTTTGTCTGGGGCGAGGAAGGCCAAGGGCTGCCTTCCTGCCCCAGGCCAATTGAGGCCGTTAAGTGGTCAATTAGTGGCCACTTAAGGGCCTCCCCGCCCCCCCCCCCCCCCCCCACCTCCACTTCAATTTTATTAAAGATCAAGGGGCCTATTGCCATGGGAGACACCGGCAGGTAATGCCTGGATGCCTCATAGCTGGGTCAAGGGGGTCCTCCATTGGGGACAGTCCAGGACCCTCTGAGGGCCCCACCAGCATTGATGTTCGCCCCCCACCCCCGAGAAGACCACCGCCCCGTTGCCAGGGCCTGCCTCACTGGACCCGAAGATCCTGACACCACTTACCTGTCCTGCGGTCTTTTCCTTCCTCAGTACTGCAGGCCCTGCTGCGGTACCGGCAGTAGTCACTGCTCCCAGTGGCGCTGCCTGTGCTGCAGGTCTGCCACCCTACCAATTGGCTGACGGCTTGTCCCTAATAAGGATGGTGTTCCTGATGCCGGGCAGTTAATTGACTGCCCACCATGGAATAGCAACAGAGGGCCGAGGCGGATTCTCCTCCCCGCCTTCCGGCCCATTGGATTGTTTTTAGAATTAGAATTAGAACATTACAGCGCAGTACAGGCCCTTCGGCCCTCGATGTTGCGCCGACCTGTGAAACCATCTGACCTACACTATTCCATTTTCATCCATATGTCTATCCAATGACCACTTAAATGCCCTTAAAGTTGGCGAGTCTACTACTGTTGCAGGCAGGGCGTTCCACGCCCCTACTACTCTCTGAGTAAAGAAACTACCTCTGACATCTGTCCTATATCTATCACCCCTCAACTTGAAGCTATGTCCCCTCGTGTTTGCCATCACCATCCGAGGAAAAAGACTCTCACTATCCACCCTATCTAACCCTCTGATTATCTTATATGTCTCTATTAAGTCACCTCTCCTCCTCTTTTCCACAACACTAGTGAGCTTTGTTGTGATTCTTGTTTTATAAGATGCATGTTGCTGAGGAAGTGAGGAGAGATAGCTTGTTTTGTTTATTCTGCAAAGGATTTGTCTCCTTTCCAGTCCTGCTCTGTAAAATGTTTAGTATTTCTATCCAACACTCGTAGACAGGTCATAATTTTCAGTTGGGATTTTCAATTGGGATTAGCTGAAAAGTGCCACATAATTGGGTAAACATTGTTTTTTACACAACATTGACCTCAATTCAATAAATGAAAAATGACCAAATGCTGCAATTTAAGATATTTTAACAATTGACTTATGTTCATATATGCGCCATCACTAAGACCACCTATTTCCTCCCTCAGTAACATTGCCCGATTCCACCCCACCTCAGCTCATCTGCTGCTGAAACCCTCATCCATGCCTTTGTTACCTCTAGACTTGACTATTCTAACTTACTCTGGGCCTCCCACGTTCTACCATTCTGTAAACCTGAGGTCATCTAAAACTCTAAAGCCTGTGTCCTAGCTCGCATGAAGTCCTGTTCAACCATCACCCTTGTTCTCCCATTTAAGCAATACCTCTATCTCTGTAATCATCTCCAACTCCAAGATATCTGCGCTACTGTAATTCTGGCCTCTTGAGCATCCCTGATTTTAATCGCTGTACCGTTGGTGGCCATGCCTTCAGCTGCCTAGGCCCTAAGGTCTGGAAATCCCTCCCTAAACCTCTCTACCCCTGTACCTCATATCCCTGCTTTAAGATACTCCTTAAAACCTATCTCTTTGTCCAAGCTTTTGGTCATCTGCCCTAATATCTCCTTATGTAGCTTACTGTCATATTTTGTTTTATAATGTCCTCTGAAGTGTCTTGGGATGTTTTATTATGTTAAAGGGGATTGGTTAGTTGTTGGTTATTCAAATGTATATTTTTTAGGTTGCCAGTCTTATAACCTCAATAACAGTTGTGATTGAGGTTTTTTTGCCCATCATCCTACCTGTGGACTCTTAGTGGATCCAGGTAATTATCAGGCAATTGCAGTTGATGTTTTTTAAGAAAGTGGGATGAACATGAAATGAGTTAAATGTGCTCACAGAAATTGGAGCATCCAGGTGAAAGTCATATTTTTGCTGGTATATCCTGATGTTTGATTTCAAGCAAGTCATTGTGACTCAGTCCCCAATAGCTTCATGTCTGCTTTTGCACGATTATCTTTAAAATGCAATTCAGTATACCACACATAATTGCTGTCATGGGGTTACTTCCCACTCATCCTTTCTGAAAACATAACTATGGTAGCAAAGCTGAAAGCAGCAATATGTTGAGAAGCCGTCCATGTCATTTATGCTTAAATTGGTTAGTATAAGTGACAAGCAGGTAAAGAATGTATTTTTCAGCTGGATTTTGCAACCTATATTTGCACTGAAATATACATGAAATTAACATTTTACATTGCTTAAAATATTTGTTGCATATCACTTGTGTGCATCAAGGTTTACTTTGTACCATGTTTCCTACTTCACGGTCCAGCAATCATCTCGTAATGCTTCCCAGTTTTTCGTTCCATGTGGAGTGAATTTTACCCTCTAACTATCTTTCGCAACTTAATTTCTGTTCTAAGAATCTCAGCCAATTGTGCTTGAATTGTTTTCTTAGTTTTATTTTTGAAATGCATGAAAATTCTTATTAGCTTAATTGCCTCTTTCCTGACGCACACAGCTAATGGGTTGTGGCACTGAGAAATTTTAATGGGCTGAAATGTTTCTGTGGCAGAGGTTGAAAAGTGTGGGATTGTAGCACTATTTTTACAGAAGTCGCCATTATTATCTCACTTTATAAAATCATTAAATCCTGGTGGGATGAACTTGCTTTGTAGAAGGAGAGAGGGATGTGTTTTTTTTCCTTCAAGGAATTGATTAGGATATATTTCTTTGCCCATTGCCAAGATATGTTAAAGTCAAATACCAACTGAACCAGTTGCTCTGCTATCCCTTTTAAGACTCTCTTTCAGTCACATGGCCTATATTTGTTTCCACCCCTCCACCACCCCCCCCCCCCCCCCCCCAATTCCATTGATACCATCAGGTATCTTTATTCTCTTAGTGGCATTTGTCATATTGTGCTGTTCCCCCGAGTGAAACACAAAACCTTTACACTGCAAGACTATAATTTGTTTTGTCATCTGAATTCAAGAATTTATTTAACTGCGGGCTTTTCAGCTTTGACTTGATATTTTTAACTTGTGCCATGCCCCGGCTTTAAAATCACAAACTATGCATTTTATGAGTGAATGAATTTGTGGAGTGAAAATTTTTCTTTCAGCAGAAAGAATATCTTCGTTTATGATTAAGTACAAGAAACTTGCTAAGTTTTCCCTTGATTAAAAGATAGCCAGAGTCCATTAGGAAGGAGAAACATGGGGTTTGCCATTGGATAAAATCCTAAACTGCAGTCAGTCAAGTTGATAATAAGTCCCTAGAGACCTGCATCAAGGTCTTATAAGCTAGTCCACACTTTCTTGGGAGAGTGGAGTTTGGGCATGAGCCTCTTTCTGTTGAGTTACTATTTTGCTATGGTGTCTTTAAGGTATATATGTCCCGATGTGCTATACAAAGGGAGGATCAGACAATGAACAAGAGTTTAACAAGCGGGTTGTGTGTGACTGCAGGATCAGATGAAAAACTAAGTTTTGAGGAGGCTTTGGTAAGTGGGAGGAAAAAAATAATGCAGCCAAGGTATTTCCAGAGTGCTGCAACATTTTGACTGAAAACTGTGTCAGCAGTGTTGGAGAAGAAAGGAGAATAACCCTGGGAACCATGAGAGAATGGAATATAGGAATTGCTGCTGCCTGGATATGGAGGAGCATGTGGAGTGATAACGTTTTGAAATCTTTGCTCCTGAGCAGAGGGTGCAGAAGTATGAATTTGTTGTCAACTGTCAAAGATGGCTGGACCATGTTAAGCAGTTACCACACTTCTTCATAACCAAATCCTCCTCCTACTCCAGGATGATTATGGAGGCCAAGAATAACACACAGTTCCTTTTCATAATGGCAATTTGCCTCCACAAAGCACCTTTCCTCAACATCAAAAGTGTGAGGAGGTCATGGATTCATAGTCCTCATCCACCCACCTGCTCATCTCTTCTAAAGCTCCCTGTTTGAATCCTTTCACTCTGGTTTCTGTCCTGCTCAGTTACCTTTTGATATTTGTTGTGATTGCAACCATGCTGTATTATCTCTTCTTGTTCTCTTTCACCCTGCTGTGTGCACTTGGGTTGGTTGATTGCATCCTCCTCTTCCACCACCTTTTCTCTCACTTCCATGGGACTAGTCTTGTATGGTTCCAGTTCTGTCCCATTGCGATAAGTATATCTCTACCAATGGCATCTCCTCCAGCTCCTACAAAGTCGTGTCTGGAGTTCTCCCAAAAACTCTGTCTACGTCTTGCCCCTTAATGACATCATTGTAAACAAGGGGTTACCTTTCACATGTAAACTTCTGATTTCCAGCTCCACCTCTCTACTACTTCCCATGATCAATCTGACACCAAGATGTGGATGAGCCAGAATTTCCTTCAATTGAACATCAGGCAGACCAAGCCATTGTTTTGCTCCCTGTCAAACAGGCTTCGCCTTTGCCATTGGCTGCTTTCTTATGTAGAACCAAGCTTCACACAGGCCCAGAAATTACCTTCAAATCGAGAAAGGCTACTTTTTTCTGATTGGAGAGTCAGCAACAAGAAGTCACAAATGTAAAATTGTTCCCAAGAGTGAGCTGAGAGGTTAACAGAAATGTCTTAATGGAGGATTGTGTAGTTGAGCCAGATTAAGGAAATCGGATAATTTTTTTTTCCACTCTTCATAGGATGTGTGCGTTGCTGCCAAGCCAGCAATTGTTGCCCATCCCTAATTGCCCTTGAGAAAGTGGTGATGAGCAGCTGCTGTAGTCCATGTGGTGTAGATACACCCACAGTACTGTTCGGAAGGGAGTTCCAGGGTTTTGACCCTGTGACAGTGATGTTCCAAGTCAGGATGGTGTGTGGCTTGGAGGGGAACTTGCAGGTAGTGGTGTTCCCATGCGACTGTTGCCCTTGTTCTTCTAGGGTTCCTTTGTCTTGGATGGTGTTGAGATTCTTGAGTGTTGTTGGAGCTGCACCCATCCTGGCAAGTGGAGAGTATTCCATCACGCTCCTGACTTGTGCCTTGTAGATGTAGGTGGACAGGCATTGGGGAATCAGGAGTTGAGTTACTCACCACAGAATTCCCAGCCTGTGACCTGCTGTTGTAGCCACAGTATTTATATGGCTGGTCCAGCTAGGATTCAGGTCAATGGTAGCCCCTAGGATGTTGATGGTGGGGGATTCAGCGATGGTAATGCCATTGAATGTCAAGGGGAGATGGTTAGATTCCCTCTTGTTGGAGATGGTCATTGCCTGGCACTTGTGTGGAGCGAATGTTACTTGCCACTTATCAGCCCAAGCCTGAATGTTGTCCAGGTCTTGCTGCATATGGGCACAGACTGCATCAGTACCTGAGGAGTTGCAAATGGTACTGAACACTGTGCAAACATCAGCGAACATCCCCCTTCTGACCAAATGATGGAGGGAAGGTCATTGATGAAGCAGCTGAAGATGGTTGGGCCTAGGACACTACTGTGAGGAGCTCCTGCAGCAGTGTCCTGGGGCTGAGATGAGTGGCCTCCAACACCTACAACCATCTTCCTTTGTTCCAGGTATGTTTAACTTTTCAGGTCTGTGACCTTTCATCAGACCGTGATGCTGGGGACCTCAGGAGGAGCCTGAGATGGATCATCCACTCAATATTTCTGGCTGAAAATGGTTGCAAATGCTTCAGCTTTGCCTTTTGCACTGACATGCTGGGCCCCCCCCCCGCCCCCCATCATTGAGGATGGGGATGTTTGTGGAGCCTTCTCTGGATGCAGTAGAACTGCAGAGCTTTGATCTGATCCATTGGTTGTAGGATCACTTTGATCTGTCGAACACAACCTGCTTCAGCTCTTTAGCGTTCATGTAGTCCTGTGTTGTAGTTACACTAGGTTGGCATCTAATTTTTAGGTATGCTTGCTGCTGCTCCTGGCATGCTCTTCTGCACTCCTCATTAAACCAGGGTTGAGTTCTGATGAAAGGTTAACTCTGTTTTTCTCCCTACAGATGATACCTGACCTGCTGAGTATTTCCAGCATTTTCTGTTTTTGTTTTGATCGGCTAGCTTGATGGTAATGGTAGAGTGAGGGATATACTGTGCTATGGGGTTACAGATTGTGGTTGAATACAATTCTGCTGCTGCTGATAGCTCACACTGCCTCATGGATGCCCATTCTTGAGCTGCTATTTCTGTTCTGAATCTATCTCATTTAGCATGGTGCTAGTACCACACAACACAATGGAGGGTATACATAAGGACTGTGCGGTGGTCACTCTTACCAATACAGTCATGGACAGATGCATCTGCAACAAGCAGATTGGTAAGGGCAGGGTCAAGTAGGTGTTTCCCTCTTGTTGATTTTCTCCTTACCTGCCGCAGGTCCAGTCTGGCAGATATGTCCTTCAGGACTTGGCCAACTCGGTCTGTAGTGGTGCTACTGAGCCAGTCTTAGTGATGGATGTTGAAGACCCGCACCCAGAGTATATTCTGTGCCCTTGCTACCCTCAGTGCTTCTTCCAAGTGGTGTTCAACAGGGAGGAGCAGCTGAGGGAAAGGGGCAGATGGTAATCAGCAGGAGGTTTCCTTGCCCATGTTTGTCCTGATGCTATGAGACTTCATGGAGTCCGGAGTCAATGTGGAAGGACTCCCAGGGCCACTCCCTCCCGACTGTGTTGTGATGGAGGAGTCTAGGACATTGGCTGTAAGGTATGATTCGGTGAGTATGACTATGTCAGGCTTGACCAATCTGTGGGACAGTTCTCCCAATTTTGCATGTCCCCAGATGTTAGTGAGGACAACTTTGCCTGGTCGACTAGGCAGGGCGTGCCGTTGTTGTTTCCAGCGCTTGATGCTGGCTGATCCCTCTGGTTTCATTCTTTTTTCACTTTTCTGTAGAGCTGTGGCTGTGGGTCTGGAGCTGCATGTTGGCCAGACCAGGTCAGGATGGCAGATTTCCTTCCCTAAAGGACATTAGTGAACCAGATATTTTTTTACAACAATCCTGTAGTTTCATGTCACTATTACTGAGACCAGCTTTTTATTCCAGATGTATTTATTAATTGAATTTAAATTCCACCTGCTGCTGTGATGGGATTTGAACTCCTGTCTCTGGAGAATTAGTCTGTGCCCTGGATTGCTAGTCTAGTAACATTACCAATACCCTATTGTCCCCTTAACTATTTAAAGCAAGGAAAGATACAAGGCCACAGGAATAGAGCAGAGCATTGGGATTAGTTGTTGGTTGGTCTGGGAAAAGCAGGCACAGACAGGATGGCCTTCTGCCTTGGAATGGTCTAAACTCCATATCCTATTTGTTACCTAGACACTTGCTTCCACTTCCACAACGTTGCCTGCTTGTGCCATTAACCTAGGTGCATTATCTGCCAAAATCTTTATCCATAGCTTTCTTGCCTCTAGTTTGCAACCAGAAACCAGCTTGAAGCTGCACTACATATGCAATTTTGGCAAACAGAGCAGTAAGTATCATGTAATGCTGTGCCTGTGATTGTTAACATCTGGCCTGGCTATAGTGTATTGCCAGAATCTCTTTTATTACATACTCTTCAGTGAGAGAAATCCAATGAAAGTTCAGGCTTTACCAGCTTCCTTAACACAAGGCTCTAATGGGATTGTGACACTCAAGGAATAGCAGGTGTGTAGTACAACTGTATCATAAGCAATTGAATTGGAAGTGAGAGTTGCAAGTAACCGGCATCAAACAATTTATTTTAATTGGGAGAATTATACTTTGCTACTGGAAGCCTTATTGGATTGATGTCTGGTTATATGGCATCCCATGGTCTTTGACAATTTAAGTTGAGTGTTGATACTTCAGTGTCATTGAAAGTTAATGAGTTAGGCTGGGGTTTGAAAGGTGCCATGCATTGAGGTACAAGGCCTGAACATAGTTGTCAATGGGATTGGTATGCTAATTTATCTTTAGAGCATATTGATCTATTTTTCTAAACTGTTTCCTCTCTGCTTTTTACCTTTTGTCCGACTTTTCTTCATATAAACCTCCTGTTTCTGTTGCTCGCTCTAATTCAAGCTCTGGGTTTACCTACGAGCAATAGCTATTTTGAAAGACCTAGAGTGAGTTAGCCAAAGAGGCCACACACTCTGTTTTAAACATCCGTAATCATAACCAACATGTGCCATTATAATAATATGGTATAACTAAGCATGCAATTTTCTCGTTACAATAATAATATCATAGACATTATTCCATTAAGCAATTAGGTCTGAGTTCATTGACCTTCAGTCCTTCATAATAGGTATTATTTATGACCAGTAGTTCAATGCTGTTCCCTAAAAATTGTACTTGTGTTCTTAGTCAAGCGTTTGTGTGGAACAGCCTGCAGCTCTAATAGGCTCTGGTAGTCTTGTACCACAAGTTCCTGTCTGCATGATTAGCTAGTGTTGCCAGATTGATGGCACTTGCTGCCACATACCAACTTTTAGTACAAAACAAATAACATGAATAGAGATGCATTAGAAATTCAACTTTTAGTAGGTAGTGCCCTAAAACCAAAAATAAAAACTGTTGGCTAAATGTGAATTCTTTTCTGAGGTTACAGAGTTTAACAACATTTCTTCCCCTAGTAGATAATGTTTTAATGAAATGCGTATATTAATTGTAATAACAATTGATACTGTTTCCTCTTTGTTTCTTTTGTATAGTCTACACCTTAAGCAAGGCAAGTCAATTTTATCCAGCACTATCAAAAAAAATCACAGCATATTTTTGTGCGCTGCAATTTTGTTAACATTGTTAGTTGTGCGCATTATCCTTTTTTCATTAGTTATCACTGCCACTTTTTCCCTTCCCCCTCCCCTGAAGGCAGTGCTTCTTCACTGGAGTTTGCTTCCACAAGCACCAGATGCATTACCAAAGGGACTGCTATTCATATGCAAACCTTTCTGGTGATGGGATATTCAACCATGCAGGGGCTTACACCGAAGCCTCATCCTGTCCTCACCTAACATTTATGCACCCATATTTACAGCTGGAATTGTTTAATTGTGATCAGTAGCAGGAGGAACTATGGACAGTTTTTTTTCTGACAGCCAACCTTCCAGACTCTGGATGCTGAGGCCAATTGCAACGCTTCTGCTATCACTCTCTGATCAGTTAACTCAGCAAAGACCAGAACTGAACCTGGACCTTGCTAGTCCAAATCATTTGGCTCCTCACTAGATTAACTCAAGAGTTATTCGAGAAACTGGGGGTAGAATGATTAATGGTGATGTCTTTTACCTTGCTGAAGGTGACGTGAAAAGCCTTATTCCATAACACTGTAATCATTAATCTTTACTTCTCAGTCAAATCCTGCAGGTTATGTTTCACAATGAGGTACCAAAGCTATTTGAACATAACAATTAACGTCAGCATTGCAAGACACAATAAGACTAAATCTTTTCTTTGTGTGACAACGAGCTCCTGTAGAAATCCTTGCACTAGACTGAATTCCATTGATAGAAGGAGCCCTCATAAGCTGATCTTTTTGGTTATGGAGTTCCCATTTTAAAGAGTAACAGCACTAAAGCATTGGTTATGTAATTTAAATAGACAGCTGATTTCATTCAAAGACTGCAGAGCTGCACACTGTAGACTGTCTTTCAAATGAATACAACTAGTTTTATTGATTTAACTAGGGCACACAGGGCCATTGTGCATTTGCAAGCAATGATTAAACTCGAGCGTAAAATATTTTAGTTTCTGTGGAAAATGGAAATTTAAAAACATAATTGTTTTGAATTAAATGCAAGGTAAAAGTAGTGAGAAGTATTATAACTTTGTCACATAGGAACACTTGTGAACCTTTTGTGAACTGAGTGCTTTGTCTCCCTCCCACTCTCTCCAGCAATGTATTTCCTGTTTCTCCCCTCTAGCCATCATTATCTGTCCCCATAAGAGCATAGGAACAGGAGTCCCTCCTCAAGCCTGGTCTGCCATTCAGTTATATCATAGCTGATCTGTACCGTAACTTAATTTACCCACCTTTGATCCATATCCCTTGCTATCCTTCTGTAACAAAACTTAACAATCTCAGTCTACAATTTTAATTGACCCAGCACCTACTACCTTTGGGGAGACAGTTCCAGATTTCCACGAACCTTTGTGTGGAAAAAATGCTTCCTAATTTCATTGTTATATAGCCTAGCTCTAATTGTAAAATTTTGAATTCCCCTGCCAGATGAAATAGTTTCTCTGTCTCTACCCTATTAAATGTCTTTAATATCTTAAAGACTTTGATTGGATCGCTGCTTAACCTTCTAAACTCAAGCTAATGCAAACCAATCTTATGTAACCTATCCTCATTATTTAACCCGTTAAGTCCTGGAATCATGTTTCTTTCCTGAGGTTCAGCGCCCAAAACTGAATATAGTGCTCCAGATGGGGTCTGACCAAGTCTCTACAAATTCCACATTTTTGTATTTCATTCCCTTTGAGATAAAGTCCAACATCCCATTAGCCTTTTTGATCACTTTTTGTTTCTCTGCCCTAGCTTTTAGCCATCACAGCACATGGATACCCAAATCTTTGTTCCTGCACAGCTCAGAATCTCTTACTGAGTAGAAAACATTTGACTTTCTCAGATCTAAAGTGAATAACCTCACAACTCCTCACATTGAGATCCATCTGACACAGTTTTGCCCACTCGCTTAGTCTTTCTATTTCCCTGTATAACTTCCTGCTTCCACCCACAGGACTTAATATACGAACATACAAATTAGGAGCAGGAGTAGGCCATTCGACCCCTCAAGACCACTCTCCATTTGATAAGATCATGGCTGGTCTGAATGTGGCCTTAACTCCACGTTCCTGTCTGCACCCCATAACACTTGACTCTCTTGTCTATCAAGAATCTACGAGTCAAATGCTGGAAAGTGGGATTAGATTGGTTGGCTCATTTTTTGGCCACACAGATGCGATAGGCCAAGTGGCCCCTTTCTGAGCTGTAAACTTTCTATGATTCTATGACCCAGTCTCCACTGCTGTCTGGAGAAGAGAATTCCACAGATTAACAACCCTCTGACAGAAAAAATTTCTCATCTCCGTCTTAAATGCCTCCTAACGGTGTCATCTGCATACGTGGATATACTACTCACTATTATATACGTATGAAATATTTATATATTATTTATACACACATATATAAAAATAAATAAATGTGGAATACCACTTGTCACATTCTGCCAATTGGAGAATGTTCCCTTTTCTCTACTCTCTCCATTAGATTAGATTAGATTAGAGATACAGCACTGAAACAGGCCCTTCGGCCCACCGAGTCTGTGCCGAACATCAACCACCCATTTATACTAATCCTACACTAATCCCATATTCCCAACAAACATCCCCACCTGTCCCTACCACCTACCTATACTGGTGACAATTTACAATGGTCAATTTACCTATCAACCTGCAAGTCTTTTGGCTTGTGGGAGGAAATCGGAGCACCCGGAGAAAACCCACGCAGACACAGGGAGAACTTGCAAACTCCACACAGGCAGTACCCGGAATCGAACCCGGGTCCCTGGAGCTGTGAGGCTGCGGTGCTAACCACTGCGCCACTGTGCCGCCCTTCTACCCTTCACATCCACATCTTTTTTCAATTCCTTGACGCAAATGTAGGTTTAGGCTTCCAGATTGCTCAGAAGCTAGTATCTTTGGGAAGGGAGGGGTAGTGGGTTGTTCTTCCCATCATATACAACTTGAGTGGAAGCAGAAACTATGCAATAAATGGTTGTTAGCTGTCAATAACTTTTCTCTGCCGTCTCTCCATTTGTGAAGATATTAATGTTTCATTATCTCTGTAATACATCTGTGAGTTTTATCATTTTATCCATGAGTGCTTTGTGATTTTATTTGAGATAAATTACCTCCATGATATTGGTAAGCAATACTGTAGCATTCTTTTATCAAACTAATTACTGATTTTCTTTACTTCCGTTGCAAAGAGTTAGCAAAGGAAGAGGTAAAATAGGAGGGTTAGATGCCAAGGGGAGAGGGAGGATAAAGGGGAGGTTATAGTTCTGGTGGGAGAAATTGGACGGGAGCATGCTGCAAGTGCAGCTCACATAAGACGAACCCACTGAGGCCGGCAGCAGGACCACATAAATTGTCAGTTACAGCCCAGATGCAGCTCGCTGGAAGCAATCAGCTGGGCAGAGCGTGCGGTGGCAAGCAGCGGCCTGCAGTTTTTCTTTATTATTATTCATTTCATGGCATGTGGGTGTCGCTGACAATGCCAGCATTTGCTGCCCATCCCTAATTGCCCTGGAGAAGGTGGTAGTGAGCTGCCTTCTTGAACCGCTGCAGTGCATCTGGAGTCATAAGGAACACTTCTCCTTCAGGGTCCACATTCAATTGAGTATTTTTTTTTTACGAAGCTTTCTTTATTGTTGGCGAACTCCAGTGGTGCCTTTAAGGATCACTGGTTAGGTTGCATATCAACAAGGTAATCTAATTTAACAGCACTCCTGCGCGCCCCCCCCCCCCCAGCTGTTCAGGGTAATCCAATTTCCAATTTGGGTTATAAAAGAGGTATTCAGCCACACTACAACAACAACAAGTTGAGATTACAGAGAAAGGAAGGGGCGAGGCCATGGACGGATTTGAAAACAAGGATGAAAATTTTAAAATCGGGGTATTGCTTAACTGGGAGACAGTGTAGGTCAGCAAGCACAGGAGTGATGGGTGAACGGGACTTGATACGAATAAGGACGCAATCAGCAGAGTTTTGGATGATCTCAAATTTATGCAGGGTAGAGTGTGGGCAGTCAACCGGGAGTGCTTTGAACTAGTCATGGCTATAGAGGTAACTAAGGTACGAATCGGGGTTTCAGCAGCAGCTGAGTTGAGGCGGGGAGGAGTCGGGTGATGTTATGGAGATGGAAATTGGCAGTCTTGGTGATGGTGTGGGCATGTGGTCAGAAGCTCATCCCAGAGTCACATATGACGCCATGGTTGCAAACAATCTGGTTCAGCTTCAGACGGTGGCCAGTGGCTAGAGAACTGAGTTTGTAGCAGGGACCAAAGACAATGGCTTTGGGCTTCTCAGTATCTAAATGGAGAAAATCTTTGCTCATCCAGTACTGCATGTTGGGCAAGCAATCTGATAATTTAGAGAGACTGGAGGAGTTGAGAGAGATACTGTTGAGGTAGAGCTGGGTGTCGTCAGGCTGCATGTGAAAACTAACGCTGTTTTCGGATGATGTCACCAAAGTGCAGCATGTAGATGGTTGAATATCCCATCACCATCAAGGTTTGCATACGAATAGCAGTCCCTTTGGTAATGCATCTGGTACTTGTGGAAGTAAACTCCAATGAAGAAGCACTGCCTTCAGGGGAGGGAAAGGGAAAAATTGGCAGTGATAACTAATGAAAATTGGATAATGTGCACAACTAGCAATGTTAACAAAATTGCAGTGCGCAAAAATTCCGGGATTTTTTTTAATAGTGCTAGATAAAATTGACTTGTCTTGCTTAAACTGCAGACTATACAAAAGAAACAAAGAGGAAACAGTATCAGTCAATTGTTACTATTGATATACACATTTCATTAAAACATTATCTACTTGGGGAAGAAACGTTGCTGAACTCTGTAACGTCAGAAAAGAAATAGGAGGAGGGCACGGACAGATCCTTGTGGCAGGGTGGGGGGAAACACCAGAGGTAATGGTGTTGGAGTGGCCAGAGAAACCATTGCAGGTGATTCTCTGGCTACGACTAAATAGAAAAGAAAGGGGATAGCTGAGTGCAGTCTCACCCAAATGGACGACAGTGGATGGTGTGGTCAACCGCATCAAAGGCTGCAGACAGGTCAAGAAGGATGAAGAGTAATCGTTTAACTTTGTCACAGTTGCATAAGATGTCTTTTGTGATTTTGATAAGAGCCGTCTTGGTACCTTGGCATGGACAGAAACCTGATTGGAGAAGGGTCAAGGGACCCAAGATCTGTTAGGCGGCTCCAGGCGTGGCTGAACCCAATATAATGTCACGTGTGTTTCCAACGCTGTTTTGGCGCATGAGATTGGCCCCCTAAATTGTACCAGGTGGAGATTGGGTAAAATGACAGCTAATTTCATCCCCAACATCTATAATATTTTAATAGTCCATCTCATTCGTCAGTGTACACATAGAGTGACGGTGTTTAATTAAAACGTCTGATTTATATAAAGATAGTTGTAAGTGAATTCTTTTAAATGTGTTTGAAGAAATGTAGCAAGTGAGCACTTGGAATAAAATGTGAAGATTTAACTAAATAACTTGTGATTGTAGAAAATGAATAATTTATTACATTTTTGGAAAATGGGTCAGGTGCTGTTACTGAATAAATTATCATGTGGTTAAAGTTAATTTTATATTTATAGATTTGAGCGAGGAGTTGAATTGAAAATGAAAGATAAGTTGAATTAATATATAACTGGAAGAGAATTATATATTTAATTGTTTTTGGGGTGCAGAGAATAAATTAATTGTAATTTGATATTTAGAGATCTTTTAGATTTGACATAGAATGAGAGGAACTGTACAAGGGTAGACAAATTAGATATGAAAAACTGAACAAATTAATTTGGAGCCAAGCTAGAATATTTGCCGGTAGCAGGTATGGAAGGTTACTTCATTATTTTTAAGTTAGCATGTTGCAATTCACAGATGGAATTATTTTTGAGGGGCAGGAGGAAGGTCTGTGAGCGGGATAGATTGGATGGGGCAGAGTGACAGTTGAGGTGCAAAAGCATGAGCTGGGTGAGCCTCAAATCATGAAGATCAATAGCCAATGGAAACCATAACAGTTTTTTCAAAACAAAAAGTGTTGCTTCCAATTTATGTTATGAAATGCTTCTGAAAAGCCAAATTCATAACAGTAAAAGTGGGGAAAATAACATGCGTAAAATATTTGCCTGGATTTTGTGGTAGGAATAACGGTGAGACTGCGTTCGCTGTTAATTAAAGTTAATCGGACAGCAATTTCTGGTGACTGCACATACGTAGTTAAATACAACAGTCAGGAAGTTGCTGTCCCAGTTGCACTGCTCTTTCAGAAGCTTTGCTATATAGGGATCTTGCTGAGAGTCTCGGCATTCAAATACATTGAGCGCGTGAAGTTGTGATACTTAGCCACTAGATACCCACTGAACATGCCAGAAAAAGTTATCTATTCAAAGATAAGTGAATGTTTAAAGGCAGGATAAGCCTCAGTTACTGCCAAACAACCTCTCTGACATTGAAAATTAACTTTCTCAAGTGAGAGGTCTCATTCCTTAAAAT
Source organism: Heterodontus francisci (assembly GCF_036365525.1). NCBI lineage: Eukaryota > Metazoa > Chordata > Chondrichthyes > Heterodontiformes > Heterodontidae > Heterodontus > Heterodontus francisci. Next base: position 55,652,100 of record NC_090376.1, on the reverse strand, counting down.
TTTAGTTATTGTTCGATATTTCAAGAAATGTAATTTTTTGCTTTTTCTTTCTGTCTGTTTTATCTTTCTCAATCCATCTTTCTTTCCCTCTCATTATTTTGCATCCGTACATGATTTGGCATTGAATTAACTAATCTAACTTTCACTTCCTGATTCAGACTCTGCTTGATTCAATAAGGATTCTTCAATCTAATTGATTAAGGAGGTACACAGTTGCTTGTCCTCTTCACATAGATACCAGATCATCTTTAGAGGGCACCACAATGTTTTGAATTTCTAATGACTACAAAGTGCACAATCCCATAGAAAGTCTGTGGGT